>NC_053391.1:162695729-163371230 GCF_905171765.1 Bufo bufo
GAATCAGTCTCTTCATGCCATAGCAGAGAATCTGGCTTCATGTCAGCACAGAATCAGTCTTCATGTCATAGCAGAGAATCAGGCTTCACGTCACCCACCACTGGAACAGGCCACTGTCACACATTTAGGCCCCGGCACCCAGACAGAGGAGAGCGGTCCCGTAACAGAGAATCTGGCCTTATGTCAGCGCAGAATCTGTCTTCATGTCATAGCAGAGAATCAGGCTTCACGTCACCCACCACTGGAACAGGCCACTGTCACATATTTAGGCCCAGGCACCCAGGCAGAGGAGAGAGGTCGCGTAAAAGAGAATCTGGCTTCATGTCAGCACAGAATAAGTCTTCATGTCATAGCAGAGAATCAGGCATAACGTCACCCACCACTGGAACAGGCCACTGTCACACATTTAGGTCCCGGCACCCAGGCAGAGGAGAGAGGTCCCGTAACAGAGAATCTGGCCTTATGTCAGCACAGAATCTGTCTTCATGTCATAGCAGAGAATCAGGCATCACGTCACCCACCACTGGAACAGGCCACTGTCACACATTTAGGCCCCGGCACCCAGACAGAGGAGAGAGGTCCTGTAACAGAGAATCTGGCCTTATGTCAGCACAGAATCTGTCTTCATGTCATAGCAGAGAATCAGGCATCACGTCACCCACCACTGGAACAGGCCACTGTCACACATTTAGGCCCAGGCACCCAGGCAGAGGAGAGAGGTCCCGTAACAGAGAATCTGGCCTTATGTCAGCGCAGAATCAGTCTTCATGTCATAGCAGAGAATCAGGCTTCACGTCACCCACCACTGGAACAGGCCACTGTCACACATTTAGGCCCAGGCACCCAGGCAGAAGAGAGAGGTCCCGTAACAGAGAATCTGGCCTTATGTCAGCACAGAATCTGTCTTCATGTCATAGCAGAGAATCAGGCATCACGTCACCCACCACTGGAACAGGCCACTGTCACACATTTAGGCCCAGGCACCCAGGCAGAGGAGAGAGGTCGCGTAACAGAGAATCTGGCCTTATGTCAGCACAGAATCTGTCTTCATGTCATAGCAGAGAATCAGGCTTCACGTCACCCACCACTGGAACAGGCCACTGTCACACATTTAGGCCCCGGCACCCAGACAGAGGAGAGCGGTCCCGTAACAGAGAATCTGGCCTTATGTCAGCGCAGAATCTGTCTTCATGTCATAGCAGAGAATCAGGCTTCACGTCACCCACCACTGGAACAGGCCACTGTCACACATTTAGGCCCAGGCACCCAGGCAGAGGAGAGAGGTCGCGTAACAGAGAATCTGGCCTTATGTCAGCGCAGAATCTGTCTTCATGTCATAGCAGAGAATCAGGCTTCACGTCACCCACCACTGGAACAGGCCACTGTCACACATTTAGGCCCAGGCACCCAGGCAGAGGAGAGAGGTGGCGTAACAGAGAATCTGGCCTTATGTCAGCACAGAATCTGTCTTCATGTCATAGCAGAGAATCAGGCTTCACGTCACCCACCACTGGAACAGGCCACTGTCACACATTTAGGCCCAGGCACCCAGGCAGAGGAGAGAGGTCCCGTAACAGAGAATCTGGCCTGATATCAGCACAGAATCTGTCTTCATGTCATAGCAGAGAATCAGGCTTCACGTCACCCACCACTGGAACAGGCCACTGTCACACATTTAGACCCAGGCAGAGGAGAGAGGTCGCGTAACAGAGAATCTGGCCTTATGTCAGCACAGAATCTGTCTTCATGTCATAGCAGAGAATCAGGCTTCACGTCACCCACCACTGGAACAGGCCACTGTCACACATTTAGGCCCAGGCACCCAGGCAGAGGAGAGAGGTCGCGTAACAGAGAATCTGGCCTTATGTCAGCACAGAATCTGTCTTCATGTCATAGCAGAGAATCAGGCTTCACGTCACCCACCACTGGAACAGGCCACTGTCACACATTTAGGCCCAGGCACCCAGACAGAGGAGAGCGGTCCCGTAACAGAGAATCTGGCCTTATGTCAGCGCAGAATCTGTCTTCATGTCACAGCAGAGAATCAGGCTTCACGTCACCCACCACTGGAACAGGCCACTGTCACACATTTAGGCCCAGGCACCCAGACAGAGGAGAGCGGTCCCGTAACAGAGAATCTGGCCTGATATCAGCACAGAATCTGTCTTCATGTCATAGCAGAGAATCAGGCTTCACGTCACCCACCACTGGAACAGGCCACTGTCACACATTTAGACCCAGGCAGAGGAGAGAGGTCGCGTAACAGAGAATCTGGCCTTATGTCAGCACAGAATCTGTCTTCATGTCATAGCAGAGAATCAGGCTTCACGTCACCCACCACTGGAACAGGCCACTGTCACACATTTAGGCCCAGGCACCCAGGCAGAGGAGAGAGGTCGCGTAACAGAGAATCTGGCCTTATGTCAGCACAGAATCTGTCTTCATGTCATAGCAGAGAATCAGGCTTCACGTCACCCACCACTGGAACAGGCCACTGTCACACATTTAGGCCCAGGCACCCAGGCAGAAGAGAGAGGTCGCGTAACAGAGAATCTGGCCTTATGTCAGCACAGAATCTGTCTTCATGTCATAGCAGAGAATCAGGCTTCACGTCACCCACCACTGGAACAGGCCACTGTCACACATTTAGGCCCAGGCACCCAGACAGAGGAGAGCGGTCCCGTAACAGAGAATCTGGCCTTATGTCAGCGCAGAATCTGTCTTCATGTCATAGCAGAGAATCAGGCTTCACGTCACCCACCACTGGAACAGGCCACTGTCACACATTTAGGCCCCGGCACCCAGACAGAGGAGAGCGGTCCCGTAACAGAGAATCTGGCCTTATGTCAGCGCAGAATCTGTCTTCATGTCATAGCAGAGAATCAGGCTTCACGTCACCCACCACTGGAACAGGCCACTGTCACACATTTAGGCCCAGGCACCCAGACAGAGGAGAGAGGTCCCGTAACAGAGAATCTGGCCTTATGTCAGCGCAGAATCTGTCTTCATGTCATAGCAGAGAATCAGGCTTCACGTCACCCACCACTGGAACAGGCCACTGTCACACATTTAGGCCCAGGCACCCAGGCAGAGGAGAGAGGTCCCGTAACAGAGAATCTGGTCTGATATCAGCACAGAATCTGTCTTCATGTCATAGCAGAGAATCAGGCTTCACGTCACCCACCACTGGAACAGGCCACTGTCACACATTTAGGCCCAGGCACCCAGGCAGAGGAGAGAGGTCGCGTAACAGAGAATCTGGCCTTATGTCAGCACAGAATCTGTCTTCATGTCATAGCAGAGAATCAGGCTTCACGTCACCCACCACTGGAACAGTCCACTGTCACACATTTAGGCCCAGGCACCCAGGCAGAGGAGAGAGGTCGCGTAACAGAGAATCTGGCCTTATGTCAGCGCAGAATCTGTCTTCATGTCATAGCAGAGAATCAGGCTTCACGTCACCCACCACTGGAACAGGCCACTGTCACACATTTAGGCCCAGGCACCCAGGCAGAGGAGAGAGGTCGCGTAACAGAGAATCTGGCCTTATGTCAGCACAGAATCTGTCTTCATGTCATAGCAGAGAATCAGGCTTCACGTCACCCACCACCGGAACAGGCCACTGTCACACATTTAGGCCCAGGCACCCAGGCAGAGGAGAGAGGTCCTGTAACAGAGAATCTGGCCTGATATTAGCACAGAATCTGTCTTCATGTCATAGCAGAGAATCAGGCTTCACGTCACCCACCACTGGAACAGGCCACTGTCACACATTTAGGCCCAGGCACCCAGGCAGAGGAGAGAGGTCGCGTAACAGAGAATCTGGCCTTATGTCAGCACAGAATCTGTCTTCATGTCATAGCAGAGAATCAGGCTTCACGTCACCCACCACTGGAACAGGCCACTGTCACACATTTAGGCCCAGGCACCCAGGCAGAGGAGAGAGGTCGCGTAACAGAGAATCTGGCCTTATGTCAGCACAGAATCTGTCTTCATGTCACAGCAGAGAATCAGGCATCACATCACCCACCACTGGAACAGGCCACTGTCACACATTTAGGCCCAGGCACCCAGGCAGAGGAGAGAGGTCGCGTAACAGAGAATCTGGCCTTATGTCAGCACAGAATCTGTCTTCATGTCATAGCAGAGAATCAGGCTTCACGTCACCCACCACTGGAACAGGCCACTGTCACACATTTAGGCCCCGGCACCCAGACAGAGGAGAGAGGTCCCGTAACAGAGAATCTGGCCTTATGTCAGCGCAGAATCTGTCTTCATGTCATAGCAGAGAATCAGGCTTCACGTCACCCACCACCGGAACAGGCCACTGTCACACATTTAGGCCCAGGCACCCAGGCAGAGGAGAGAGGTCCTGTAACAGAGAATCTGGCCTGATATTAGCACAGAATCTGTCTTCATGTCATAGCAGAGAATCAGGCTTCACGTCACCCACCACTGGAACAGGCCACTGTCACACATTTAGGCCCAGGCACCCAGGCAGAGGAGAGAGGTCGCTTAACAGAGAATCTGGCCTTATGTCAGCACAGAATCTGTCTTCATGTCATAGCAGAGAATCAGGCTTCACGTCACCCACCACTGGAACAGGCCACTGTCACACATTTAGGCCCAGGCACCCAGGCAGAGGAGAGAGGTCGCGTAACAGAGAATCTGGCCTTATGTCAGCACAGAATCTGTCTTCATGTCACAGCAGAGAATCAGGCATCACGTCACCCACCACTGGAACAGGCCACTGTCACACATTTAGGCCCAGGCACCCAGGCAGAGGAGAGAGTTCGCGTAACAGAGAATCTGGCCTTATGTCAGCACAGAATCTGTCTTCATGTCACAGCAGAGAATCAGGCATCACGTCACCCACCACTGGAACAGGCCACTGTCACACATTTAGGCCCAGGCACCCAGGCAGAGGAGAGAGGTCGCGTAACAGAGAATCTGGCCTTATGTCAGCACAGAATCTGTCTTCATGTCATAGCAGAGAATCAGGCTTCACGTCACCCACCACTGGAACAGGCCACTGTCACACATTTAGGCCCCGGCACCCAGACAGAGGAGAGAGGTCCCGTAACAGAGAATCTGGCCTTATGTCAGCGCAGAATCTGTCTTCATGTCATAGCAGAGAATCAGGCTTCACGTCACCCACCACCGGAACAGGCCACTGTCACACATTTAGGCCCAGGCACCCAGGCAGAGGAGAGAGGTCCTGTAACAGAGAATCTGGCCTGATATTAGCACAGAATCTGTCTTCATGTCATAGCAGAGAATCAGGCTTCACGTCACCCACCACTGGAACAGGCCACTGTCACACATTTAGGCCCAGGCACCCAGGCAGAGGAGAGAGGTCGCGTAACAGAGAATCTGGCCTTATGTCAGCACAGAATCTGTCTTCATGTCATAGCAGAGAATCAGGCTTCACGTCACCCAGCACTGGAACAGGCCACTGTCACACATTTAGGCCCAGGCACCCAGGCAGAGGAGAGAGGTCGCGTAACAGAGAATCTGGCCTTATGTCAGCACAGAATCTGTCTTCATGTCACAGCAGAGAATCAGGCATCACGTCACCCACCACTGGAACAGGCCACTGTCACACATTTAGGCCCAGGCACCCAGGCAGAGGAGAGAGTTCGCGTAACAGAGAATCTGGCCTTATGTCAGCACAGAATCTGTCTTCATGTCACAGCAGAGAATCAGGCATCACGTCACCCACCACTGGAACAGGCCACTGTCACACATTTAGGCCCAGGCACCCAGGCAGAGGAGAGAGGTCGCGTAACAGAGAATCTGGCCTTATGTCAGCACAGAATCTGTCTTCATGTCATAGCAGAGAATCAGGCTTCACGTCACCCACCACTGGAACAGGCCACTGTCACACATTTAGGCCCCGGCACCCAGACAGAGGAGAGAGGTCCCGTAACAGAGAATCTGGCCTTATGTCAGCGCAGAATCTGTCTTCATGTCATAGCAGAGAATCAGGCTTCACGTCACCCACCACTGGAACAGGCCACTGTCACATATTTAGGCCCAGGCACCGAGACAGAGGAGAGAGGTCCCGTAACAGAGAATCTGGCCTTATGTCAGCGCAGAATCTGTCTTCATGTCATAGCAGAGAATCAGGCTTCATGTCACCCACCACTGGAACAGGCCACTGTCATATATTTAGGCCCAGGCACCAAGTCAGTGGTGTAGTACAGTCGATATGAACCACATGAAGTTTCACCAAATATCCAGTCTGCAGGTTTGCAATAGGGTCATACCAATATACAGGAGCTGCAGCAATGATCACTTGTTAAATATAGTTCCATATATTCATAAGCTGTTAGCAGAGAGTCAGGACATGCTAAATAAACCTCTTCAAATGTGCTATTAGATAACTGAGGAAAGTTTTAACAGACAGAGTCTTTACAGTGGACTCTTCCAGAAAGCCCCCTGTGTATTCTGCTACTTGGTTTGGTCTCCTCAGTGCAGACATTTACTGTGAAGGAGGTAGGATCTCTGTCTAAGTTCTCTAAAGCTAAAGTTCATTTATCTATTGTAAAAAGTTATAATATATACCCATAATAGTTCTGTAGAATGTAAAGAGGTGACTGTATGTTTTTTAGCAGCCTTTAAACCCTGCAGCACATGCTAGGCTGAGTAGATGATGTACAGTTAGAGAGCCATGTGTTCTTCCTAAAATGGCTGCAAGACATGCTGTATTCCAGGTCACACTGCTGCAATATCTTTGTAAATGATTTTCTCTTGTTCATTTTTCTGTATGCTTTGTTATATCCTGTAACATGTATGTGGGAATGTAATACAATGACTGCCTGTTAGGATATAGGTGGGCTGGTGACCTGGCTGTATACCACATAGTGGCAGTGTTTCCCTGTTGTATTACAGGCTCCAGCCAAGTGCACTCCACCTCAATAAAGCTTTAAACCACAGAAGACCTGAGTGTCGTCCCTTAGAGTCCACTTAGAGTTTATGCCTGGAGGAGCTGGTGACCGAGTGAGTGTGAAAGCTGGAGGTGTCGCAGATGGTGCAAGGAAAAGAGGGTTACATTTGGTGCCGTGACTCGGATGTCATCATTCTGCTCAAAGTGACCAGTGAAGATACCTAAAGTCACCAGTGTGCGAGTTCTGAGGTGATTGTGCCACGGCGGAGCTGCTAGGCGGCAGATTGACCTTATTAGCGGTTTATATCCTCTCAGGAATAGAAGATGAGTGGACTAGCCAGAGCCCGCGGAAGAGATCGTGCCAGGGGGCAGCCCAGCCAAGGACAGCCTGGACAGGAGCAAGAGGCTCAAGAACCTAGACGCATTGAAAGACCCCAGCAGCCACCAGCCAAGCCTTTGCTTGTGGGAAGAGGGCGCCATTGAGGCCCGCCAGTAGTGGAGAGACCTCCGACTGATGTTCTGCAGCTTTCAGCTGGATTTCAGGACATATCCCTCGGAGAACGGGGTGGCCGCAGGCGTGACTTCCATGACCTTGGAGTGAACACCCGGCAGACCATTGAATAGAAATGTGAGACCTGTTTTTTTTTTGCACTGTGTGACAGGTTAAGGTTTAATCTCTTAATAACTAGTTATTTTGAGAATGGCAAATTTGGGAATTGTTTTTCAACCCAGAAAAAAAAGTGTGCTTTTACGGTCACTACAAATAACTTAACCAGCTAAAACAGTACAGATTTGCTTGAATAGAAATGTGAGACCTGTTTTTTTTTGCACTGTGTGACAGGTTAAGGTTTAATCTCAGAATCAGACTTCTATCTGCACGGTAGCGTGTGTCTTAGGTTTTTCTGAATGACACTATCAGTACCTTCAATGTAAGATATCCTTTTTGGGATAGATTTCAAGTAGGCCTCCAATACCAGAAACTAGTTATTTTGAGAATGGCAAATTTGGGAATAGTTTTTCAACCCAGAAAAAAAAGTGTGCTTTTACGGTCACTACAAATAACTTGACCAGCTAAAACAGTACAGATTTGCTTGAATAGAAATGTGAGACCTGTTTTTTTTTTGCACTGTGTGACAGGTTAAGGTTTAATCTCAGAATCAGACTTCTATCTGCACGGTAGCGTGTGTCTTAGGTTTTTCTGAATGACACTATCAGTACCTTCAATGTAAGATATCCTTTTTGGGATAGATTTCAAGTAGGCCTCAAATACCAGAAACTAGTTATTTTGAGAATGGCAAATTTGGGAATTGTTTTTCAACCCAGAAAAAAAAAAGGGCTTTTACGGTCGCTACAAATAACTTGACCAGCTAAAACAGTACAGATTTGGTTGAATAGAAATGTCAGGTCTATTTTTTAGGCGCTGGGTGACAGGCTCAACTTGCCCCTGATGTAGTATATGGCCAAAAAATAACCACACTGTTGATGGTTAAATGCACTTGGGTGACACAGGCTCAGCCTGCACCAGATGTAGTATATGGCCAAAAAATAATCAGACTGTTGATGGTTAAATGCACTTGGGTGACACAGGCTCAGCCTGCAGCTGATGTAGGATATAGCACAAAATAACCACACTATTGATGGTGAAATACACTTGGTGATAGCTTGTGCTGGCGCACCACAAGTCACAAAATGGCCGCCGATCACCCCAGAAAAAAAGTGATCTAAAAACGCTCTGGGCAGCCTCAAAAAAGTGAGCAAGTCAATACTAGCACTTCAATGATCCACAGCTGCAGATCGATCACAGAATTAAGTCTTTTGGAGGAGTTAATCTGCCTAATCTCGCCCTAACGTCGCAGCTGCAACCTCTCCCTATGCTTGAATCAGCAGAGTGACGTGCAGCGCAACGTGACCCAAGCTTATATAGAGGCTGGGTCACATGCTTCACTGGCCAATCACAGCCATGCCAATAGTAGTCAAGGCTGTGATGGCCTCTTGGGGCAAGTAGTATGACGCTTGTTGATTGGCTGCTTTGCAGCCTTTCAAAAAGCGCCAAGAAAGCGCCGAACACCGAACCCGAACACGGACTTTTACGAAAATGTTCGGGTTCGAGTCCGTGACACCCCAAAATTATAAAATCAGGGGAAAGGGGTGTTTTTTTCTTTTTTTAACTTGAAACTTTATTTTTTTTATTGAAAACACATTTTTTTACTTTTTTTTTTTTTACTTTATTTCTGTCCCACTCTGGGACTTCAACTTTTGGGGGTCTGATCCCCTCTGCAATGCATTACAATACATTACACTAAGGCCTCCTTCACACGAACGTTTGCGGCCCGTGGTCGCCCTGAGATCCACAAATTGCGGGCCGCAATGCTCGAACACCGTCCATGGGGCAGCTGCAGCGGATCGCTGACCCATTCACTTTAATGGGTCCGTGACCTGGCCGTTCCGCAAAAAGATAGAAAGTTTGCGGAACGGAGGTACGGAAGGAAACCCCACGGAAGCACTCCGTAGGGTTCCGTTCCATGCTTCCGTCCCGCATCATTCCGCATCTCCGGATTTGCGGACCCATTGAACTGAATGGGTCCCCATCCGTGATGCGGAATGCCCACGGAACGGCACCCGTGTATTGCGGATCGCAAATGAGGTCTGCAATATGGCAATGGGAAGCACACGTTCGTGTGCAAGAGCTCTAACATCGGGCATGCCTTGTCACACATCTGGTTTCCGCCACAGCAGCGGGGACCCGATGCGCTCCTTCACCCGCCGCAAACCACTTTTATGTCGCGGTCAGTGCTGACCGCAGCACAGAAGGGGTTAATCCGCCGGCATCGCTGTAAACAGCGATGTCGGCGGATACAGCAGGGGCCCGGCTACCAGGGACTGCCGGACCCCTGTAGTGATCGGGCGGGTGCAGCTCCTGCACCCGCCCAAAGAGCCCGCCGTGCATGAATGGCGGAATGCGTTCTGGCACAGCATCCCCCGACGTACATGCACAGCATTTTGTGTTAAGGAGTTAATGATAGATTCCTTTTAAATACATGCTTTATCAGGCAACTGCTGTACTACAGCTCACCAGAACAAATCTGGCACAAACTGAGATGTGTTTGTGATTCTGTGCTTGATAGTCCACATTATGTGAGCAGATGGCTTATTGTTGAATGCCACATATGTGTTTAGCTGAATCTAGCAAGGAGTCACATTATTTCCAATTCTTAAAAATACAGGAAACAGGAAAGTGTAGTATGCAAATTATGTAGACTGAAAATATAATAGGAATAATAGGAAGTTTAGTAGATGGCATTTACATATGTTTATTTTGCATAAATTGAAGACATTGTCACTGATCTCTGATCACAAGATAACTTTCATTAAAGCGGCTCTGTCACCAGGATCAACCCTATTAAACCAGACATACTGGCTGGTAGGGCTCATCATGCTGATTAAAACATTATTTTGTGTGTATGCTAAACAGCTATAATGAAATCTGCATTCTTATGCAAATGAAGTTCAAGCATCAGGAGGTGGGGTTGAATCCTTTGAGCACTGTTTTGTAACACCCCTTGTGCTCTGCACAATCCCCCTCCCCTTCATTGAGAGGGGCACAGCTGTGTCCTAGCATCTACATGTCATATACTCTATGTACTGTAGCTTCACCACACTGAAATCTGCTCAGAAAGCTAATATACATATTACTGCTATATTCACAAGCACAACATATGATTATAAAGTCACTAGTAATATGTGTTAGCTGATAAGCATAGAAACAACATACTTCTCTACGTGGTAATCCTATAGCTTGGTGGTAAGTATATGGTTTTGCATGTAGAGATCCCAGGTGTGAATCCAGGGAGAGACTTCCAGGTTTTTTCTTCAGATGTTTTTTGTTCCACATTTAACCCATAATAAAAGTCTATATCCTTAGTACATTGAATAAGTATATAGAATAATTTAGGCTTAAAAAGACAATAAATATTGCAATAAATATATTGTGCCTATGAAAAAAACTGTGTTAGTTTTCAGATTTTTAAGCAAAGCCCCTCCCCCCCCCACACACACTATATAATAGCCATTTATTATGGGTTAAATGAGAGAGAAAAAAATAACAGCTGTAGGATTACCACATAGAGCAATGCTGGAAGTTTACACGTGGGGACTGAAGTGAGGACAGCAGTGGACCCACAGATCCGGGACAGAGCATCGAGGAACAGGAAAGTATGTTTCCCTTCACAGGTCCCACTAGGTGGGCAAGGGTATTTAACCACCTCCCGACCGCCTAACGCACGGATGCGTCCGGAAGGTGGTTGATTCATTCCTCCTGGACGCATCCGTGCGTCATCTCGCGAGACGCGAGATTTCCTGTGAACGCGCGCACACAGGCGCGCGCGCTCACAGGAACGGAAGGTAAGAGAGTTGATCTCCAGCCTGCCAGCGGCGATCGTTCGCTGGCAGGCTGGAGATGTGATTTTTTTAACCCCTAACAGGTATATTAGACGCTGTTTTGATAACAGCGTCTAATATACCTGCTACCTGGTCCTCTGGTGGTCCCCTTTGTTTGGATCGACCACCAGAGGACACAGGTAGCTCAGTAAAGTAGCACCAAGCACCACTACACTACACTACCCCCCCCCCCCCGTCACTTATTAACCCCTTATTAGCCCCTGATCACCCCATATAGACTCCCTGATCACCCCCCTGTCATTGATCAACCCCCTGTAAAGCTCCATTCAGACGTCCGCATGATTTTTACGGATCCACTGATAGATGGATCGGATCCGCAAAACGCATCCGGACGTCTGAATGAAGCCTTACAGGGGCATGATCAATGACTGTGGTGATCACCCCATATAGACTCCCTGATCACCCCCCTGTCATTGATCACACCCCTGTCATTGATCACCCCCCTGTAAAGCTCCATTCAGATGTCCGCATGATTTTTACGGATGCACTGATAGATGGATCGGATCCGCAAAACGCATCCGGACGTCTGAATGAAGCCTTACAGGGGCATGATCAATGACTGTGGTGATCACCACATATAGACTCCCTGATCACCCCCCTGTAAAGCTCCATTCAGATGTCCGCATGATTTTTACGGATGCACTGATAGATGGATCGGATCCGCAAAACGCATCCGGACGTCTGAATGAAGCCTTACAGGGGCATGATCAATGACTGTGGTGATCACCCCATATAGACTCCCTGATCACCCCCCTGTCATTGATCACACCCCTGTCATTGATCACCCCCCTGTAAAGCTCCATTCAGATGTCCGCATGATTTTTACGGATGCACTGATAGATGGATCGGATCCGCAAAACGCATCCGGACGTCTGAATGAAGCCTTACAGGGGCATGATCAATGACTGTGGTGATCACCACATATAGACTCCCTGATCACCCCCCTGTAAAGCTCCATTCAGATGTCCGCATGATTTTTACGGATGCACTGATAGATGGATCGGATCCGCAAAACGCATCCGGACGTCTGAATGAAGCCTTACAGGGGCATGATCAATGACTGTGGTGATCACCCCATATAGACTCCCTGATCACCCCCCTGTCATTGATTACACCCCTGTCATTGATCACCCCCCTGTAAAGCTCCATTCAGATGTCCGCATGATTTTTACGGATGCACTGATAGATGGATCGGATCCGCAAAACGCATCCGGACGTCTGAATGAAGCCTTACAGGGGCGTGATCAATGACTGTGGTGATCACCCCATATAGACTCCCTGATCACCCCCCTGTCATTGATTACCCCCCTGTCATTGATTACCCCCCTGTAAAGCTCCATTCAGACGTCCGCATGATTTTTACGGATGCACTGATAGATGGATCGGATCCGCAAAACGCATCCGGACGTCTGAATGAAGCCTTACAGGGGCATGATCAATGACTGTGGTGATCACCCCATATAGACTCCCTGATCACCCCCCTGTCATTGATTACACCCCTGTCATTGATCAACCCCCTGTAAAGCTCCATTCAGATGTCCGCATGATTTTTACGGATGCACTGATAGATGGATCGGATCCGCAAAACGCATCCGGACGTCTGAATGAAGCCTTACAGGGGCATGATCAATGACTGTGGTGATCACCCCATATAGACTCCCTGATCACCCCCCTGTCATTGATTACACCCCTGTCATTGATCAACCCCCTGTAAAGCTCCATTCAGATGTCCGCATGATTTTTACGGATGCACTGATAGATGGATCGGATCCGCAAAACGCATCCGGACGTCTGAATGAAGCCTTACAGGGGCGTGATCAATGACTGTGGTGATCACCCCCCTGTCATTGATCACCCCCCTGTCATTGATCACCCCCCTGTCATTGATCACCCCCCTGTCATTGATCACCCCCCTGTAAGGCTCCATTCAGACATTTTTTTGGCCCAAGTTAGCGGAATTATATATTTTTTTTCTTACAAAGTCTCATATTCCACTAACTTGTGTCAAAAAATAAAATCTCACATGAACTCACCATACCCCTCACGGAATCCAAATGCGTAAAATTTTTTAGACATTTATATTCCAGACTTCTTCTCACGCTTTAGGGCCCCTAGAATGCCAGGGCAGTATAAATACCCCACATGTGACCCCATTTCGGAAAGAAGACACCCCCAGGTATTCCGTGAGGGGCATATTGAGTCCATGAAAGATTGAAATTTTTGTCCCAAGTTAGCGGAACGGGAGACTTTGTGAGAAAAAAATTAAAAATATCAATTTCCGCTAACTTGTGCCAAAAAAAAAAAAATTCTATGAACTCGCCATGCCCCTCATTGAATACCTTGGGGTGTCTTCTTTCCAAAATGGGGTCACATGTGGGGTATTTATACTGCCCTGGCATTCTAGGGGCCCCAAAGCGTGAGAAGAAGTCTGGTATCCAAATGTCTAAAAATGCCCTCCTAAAAGGAATTTGGGCACCTTTGCGCATCTAGGCTGCAAAAAAGTGTCACTCATCTGGTATCGCCGTACTCAGGAGAAGTTGGGGAATGTGTTTTGGGGTGTCATTTTACATATACCCATGCTGGGTGAAAGAAATATCTTGGTCAAATGCCAACTTTGTATAAAAAAATGGGAAAAGTTGTCTTTTGCCAAGATATTTCTCTCACCCAGCAAGGGTATATGTAAAATGACACCCCAAAACACATTCCCCAACTTCTCCTGAATACGGAGATACCACATGTGTGACACTTTTTTGCAGCCTAGGTGGGCAAAGGGGCCCATATTCCAAAGAACACCTTTAGGATTTCACAGGTCATTTACCTACTTACCACACATTAGGGCCCCTGGAAAATGCCAGGGCAGTATAACTACCCCACAAGTGACCCCATTTTGGAAAGAAGACACCCCAAGGTATTCCGTGAGGGGCATGGCGAGTTCCTAGAATTTTTTATTTTTTGTCACAAGTTAGTGGAAAATGCTGATTTATTATTCTTTTTTTTTTTTTTCATACAAAGTCTCATATTCCACTAACTTGTGACAAAAAATAAAAACTTCCATGAACTCACTATGCCCATCAGCGAATACCTTGGGGTCTCTTCTTTCCAAAATGGGGTCACTTGTGGGGTAGTTATACTGCCCTGGCATTCTAGGGGCCCAAATGTGTGGTAAGGAGTTTGAAATCAAATTCTGTAAAAAATGACCTGTGAAATCCGAAAGGTGCTCTTTGGAATATGGGCCCCTTTGCCCACCTAGGCTGCAAAAAAGTGTCACACATCTGGTATCTCCGTACTCAGGAGAAGTTGGGGAATGTGTTTTGGGGTGTCATTTTACATATACCCATGCTGGGTGAGAGAAATATCTTGGCAAAAGACAACTTTTCCCATTTTTTTATACAAAGTTGGCATTTGACCAAGATATTTATCTCACCCAGCATGGGTATATGTAAAAAGACACCCCAAAACACATTCCTCAACTTCTCCTGAATACAGAGATACCAGATGTGTGACACTTTTTTGCAGCCTAGGTGGGCAAAGGGGCCCATATTCCAAAGAGCACCTTTCGGATTTCACAGGTCATTTTTTACAGAATTTGATTTCAAACTCCTTACCACACATTTGGGCCCCTAGAATGCCAGGGCAGTATAACTACCCCACAAGTGACCCCATTTTGGAAAGAAGAGACCCCAAGGTATTTCGTGATGGGCATAGTGAGTTCATAGAAGTTTTTATTTTTTGTCACAAGTTAGTGGAATATGAGACTTTGTAAGAAGAAAAAAAAAAATAAAAAAATCATCATTTTCCGCTAACTTGTGACAAAAAATAAAAAGTTCTATGAACTCACTATGCCCATCAGCGAATACCTTAGGGTGTGTACTTTCCGAAATGGGGTCATTTGTGGGGTTTTTCTACTGTCTGGCCATTGTAGAACCTCAGGAAACATGACAGGTGCTCAGAAAGTCAGAGCTGCTTCAAAAAGCGGAAATTCACATTTTTGTACCATAGTTTGTAAACGCTATAACTTTTACCCAAACCATTTTTTTTTTACCCAAACATTTTTTTTTATCAAGGACATGTAGAACAATAAATTTAGAGCAAAATTTCTATATGGATCTCGTTTTTTTTGCAAAATTTTACAACTGAAAGTGAAAAATGTCATTTTTTTGCAAAAAAATCGTTAAATTTCGATTAATAACAAAAAAAGTAAAAATGTCAGCAGCAATGAAATACCACCAAATGAAAGCTCTATTAGTGAGAAGAAAAGGAGGTAAAATTCATTTGGGTGGTAAGTTGCATGACCGAGCAATAAACGGTGAAAGTAGGGTAGGTCAGAAGTGTAAAAAGTGGCCTGGTCTTTCAGGGTGTTTAAGCACTGGGGGCTGAGGTGGTTAAAAAAACTATGAGATTGGAAAATGCCTTTAAAAAGGTTATCCAATCCTAATACAGACCTCCCTGAGTGGTCGACCCATGATGGTAATTATACTTACCTGATCCCCGCTGCTGGATTTAGTATCTGTTGCTCCTGGTTCCGGCTCTTCTTATCCCTGCAGCTCCATAGATGGTGGACATGTGACTGCCATAGCCAATCACAGGCCGCAGGGGTGACCTGCTCCTCTTGCATCATTACTAGTGTTGAGCGAAGCAAGCTTCGGATGCTACATCCAAAGTCGCTTAAATCAAAACTTCGGATTAATACTGTACGGAGATCTGTCTCCGTGCAGTATTAAAATGTATGGGCTCCGAGGAGCAGAAGTTATTCACAGTTATTCACAAAGTCGTGCGTGACTTCGTTGAATGACTTCGGTAGTTGATTTTTAAAGTGGAAAACCACTTTAACACTTGAATCCTAGCTCATCAGAGGTGTTAAGGCGTCTTTACTGTAAGAACTGTGAATCTGAGGAATAGACTTTCTCAGGACGTCGTCACAGCAGGAACAGTGGACAGTTTTAAAAAGGGTTTAGATGAATTCTTAAACTTAAATAACATGAATGCCTATGAAAATGAGTAGTCTGGTCTCACTATCCTTTTCTAAAATTCATATCCCCACGCATCCCTTGGTTGAACTTAATGAACTAATGTCTTTTTTCAACCATATTTACTATGTAACTGTATAACTATGTTGTATTATCTAACTTGCATCTTTTGTGCATTAATACATCTATAATAATATCTTGCTCTTGGTGGATTTATGGATATTCAGTCCAAGCCATGATTTACAAAATGTACTGAGCTAGAAATAAAATGATAATAACTTGCAGATCGAGGTCCTATATGTATGTACATGTTTAATTCTCTTGATCCATACTTGATAGAGGTCTTCTTATAGACACATCGCATATAACTGACACAGGACGATTGTTGTATTATTTTTGCTGTGGGCAAATTTGCACTGACAGCAAAGGAGATCGATGTAGTGTAATGAACCATCAGATACATGCGTCAACACCATGTCCTCGCCAGCCTTTATCTGTCTTTCCTAAGTAATGGATCAATTTTAAAGTCCCATTGTTAATATTCTTACCAATTTCAAAGTCTGCCTTAATGTATCATACTTTTTACCGTTTAATTACATTTGCTAGGAAATATTATTCAGACTTTTTCTGTGTGAATTTTTGTTCACGTTCAAGAGCAATAAAACTTTGAAATCTGCATTACTGGTACTAATAACAGTTACATTTTAGATGGGTGATAATAATCACTCTTGGAAATTGAAGGATGAAACTGAGCATGTGCGGCCATCTCAGTGAACAGGACAAAGAAATAAGAAAAAGATCAAAGAGCAGGTGGCGCTGTACTGTACAGATACATTTTATTGGATAACTCACTGGCTGTACTACATTTTTAATTAATATGCAATTACCAAAGTATTCAGATCCAGGTTCTGGATTGAAAACTGCAGAATATTTTTTATGGTATTTCTGTACCAACCAACTGGCCATTAACACTATAAACCCCCTTGAAGGGAAGCTATCAACCTAATTTTGGACTATTAACTACAGTAATACGTGAGTAGTCCTGCAGATAAGGAGTACAGCTTTGTACTCAAAGCTGCATTTAAATACGCGGTTCACACTGCTATGCTGTTTTAACATAATGGAGAGGACTCGTGCGTATGCGCTTTAGTCCTAATCATTTTAGTGTTGACAGTGGAAGGACGGGGAGCAGTAAGAAAATACAAAATAAAAAATACTCATGTATTACTGCATTTAATAGTCCAAAATCAGGGTGACAGATTCCCTTTAAAGTGTACCTGAGTTTTTGAAAAAGTTTGCATAATGACTGTGCTTCTTTGTCCAATCATAAATTTGAAGGAGCAGGTTTGTTTGGGTTTCCCTAATGTTTCTAGCAGTCATGTTATTCCCTGTTTGAGCTGTACTGTTAGGTGCATTTCACTCAGAAGCAGAAGCCGTATCCCTTCTGCCATTACTGTACTGCTGTCATCCATTCCCTTACCACTATTGTAACGGTCGCGTACACACACACACACAGGGGGGAGGGAAGTGACCACTGCGCTCCACCCTTACCCCTGGCCCTGCCTACTTGCCTCACGAGTCCTAATGACAGGGGACAACTGGACGGCAATCCCTAGCTTGGAATAAGTGCAGGGATGACAGACAGACAAACAACAGAACGTGAACGGACCGAGTCAATACCAGGAAAGCTACAAAGTACAAATGGAGCAAGCAGAGAATTGTCAGGAGAAGCCGGGGTCATAAATACCAGGAGAGTCGTGAAGTACCAAAGGAGTCAGCAGAGGATCGTCAGGAGGAGGCCGGGGTCAGAATACCAGGAGAGCAGCAAAGTACACAAGGAGCAGGCAGAGGATCGTCAGGAATTCAGCAGGAGATAAGTACGCCAGGAAAGACCAAATCACAGGTGGAACCGAAATTAACAGGCAACCTGTGGCCAGCAGGCTGCCTGTATTTATAGTGGGGAGTGAGGGTCATGTGACGTGGCCAGCATCACATGACCGACAGACCAACCAGTCGAGCACCGAGTGATCAGCTCGGCGCTCAAGGCAGACTTAGGAGCAGGGGGGCCTCCCAGCTAGCAAAGCCGCCCTGGGAATGAGGTCAAACACAGATCCTCGCTCCTGAAGCTAAGCAGCAGGTCTGCGGCTAATGGGAGACCGAGTGCACCTTCGGAACCCCGTTACAACTATATTTGTTCTCAGCTCCAGAGCTCACATAACAGATAGCGAGGGATAAACACTTACAGAAAAACAGGAGGCTCCTGTTATCTTAAGAAACAGTGTAGAAGTAATTGTATTATCAGACTCACAATCTCAGCTAACTCTGAATTGGACTACATGCTACCCAAGTCTCCGATCCTCGCTACGTTTTATAGTCTGCCCAAATTACATAAGCAGGGGACACAACTTAAGGGCAGACCCATTGTCTCGGGGCATAGCTAGTCTCACTGCGAATATTGGCACATACTTGGACATGATTTTGCGTTCTTTCATTGTGACCTTACCTTCGTATGCCCGAGACACTTTACTGAGAGAGTAGTGGATGCATGGAATAGCCTTCCTGCAGAAGTGGTAGCTGCAAATACAGTGAAGGGGTTTAAGCATGCATGGGATAGGCATAAGGCTATCCTTCATATAAGATAGGGCCAGGTACTATTAATAGGATTCAGATATATTGGGCAGACTAGATGGGCCAAATGGTTCTTATCTGCCGACACATTCTATGTTTCTATGTTTCTATGTTTCTATGGGGATCTATTGTGAGGAGAGTGTGTGGCTGGCTAGTTTGGATGTGGAGGCCTTGTACAACTCTATACCCCATGAATCTTGGTGTAAGGCTGTCGAGGCCTTCCTCCAACAGAGAATATTGTCGCCGTCACAATATCTTCCTGATACAATTATTGGATTTTGTCCTCACTCACAATGTCTTTCTTTTTGATCAGCATATCTACCACCAGCTCAGGGGCGTTGCCATGTGTAGTCCCTGTGCCCCAACGTTCGTAAATCTTTATCTGGGCTGGTGGGAGAGAGAGGTTGTGTTTGGAGACATTATAGAGCGGTACTCATCGAGCATACAACTGTGGATTAGATACATCGATGATGTGTTGATATTATGGAAGGGAACGCAAGATAGCTTTATTGAGTTTGTAACAGCACTGAATGTGAATCAGATGGGTCTATTTTTTACATCAGAGATTCAGGAACGTCAGATTGCATTTCTGGACCTTATGATTACGATAGGAACTGACAGAAGAATCACCACCAACCTGTTCAGAAAAAAGACATCTACGAATAACCTCCTGCACTGGGAGAGTGGGCACCCGCTGACCCTGAAAAGAGGTATCCCCAAGGGGCAATATCTCAGGGCTAGGAGGAATTGCTCTGAATTGGGTGAATTCAATGCAGTCGCATCAGATTTGAGATCTCGGTTTGTGAACCGTGGGTACCCACAGTATACACTGAGAAGGGCTTTTCATCATTCTATGAGTGTCAATCGTAGTAAACTTCTGGTTCTTAAGGTCAATATTAAAGATGATTACACACCTAGAATCATTGCCACTTATGACAAAACTCATCAACAGATTTGTGATATTTTACAGTGCCATTGGTCAATCTTACAGTCAGATCCAGATATCAGGGCATTGATATCAGACCGTCCATCTATTACGTATTGTCGTACGGAATCGTCTGGTACAAAGCCTATACACACACCTTAAACCTGAAATGCGGATCAAAAATACATTGAAGGGTACGTTCCCCTGTGGCTCCTGTATAATTTGTGGCAATATCATGAAAGGAGTGTTCTTTGTAAGCCACAACACAGGAGACAAGTATAGTATACGCTCCTTCATCAGGTGAACGTCTACGGGTGTTGTGTACCTCATCAACTGTTGATGCGGCCTACAGTATGTCGGCAAAACAAAACGAGAGTTGAGGAGGAGGATTGACGAACATTTGTCAGATATTCGTAATCAGTGAGATACAATTGTGGCACGTCATGTATGCGAGATGCATGATGGCAATACTGATGTATTGAGGGTGCAGGGGATTGAACAGATCAATGTGTCCATTCATGGTGGTGACATTGATATACCCCTGCTTCGTAAGAAAGCAATGTGGACCTTTAAATTGCAGACTGTAAATGAGGCACTTTTTCATAGCAGGAACGCCGTTCCCTTTCAGGGCCATCTTTAACGCTGGGCAAAAGGATCAGGATGCAGTGAAGGCTTTGTACTCACCGCTTCCTGGTCCTCGGCTGTCGGCTGTGCAGGGCTGCGCACAGGCATGAGGGCTAAGGTGCTCTGTGACGTCACGCTGTGCGCAGCCTTCACAGCACAGCCAACAGCAGTATGCAGATTGCGTAGGAGGAGAGGAGCGGCGGCGTCCAGGAGCAGGAGAGGGTAAGTGTTTTATTTTCATTTTATATTTTATGAGGGTGATGGAGAGGCATTGACTGGGGGCTGATGGAGAGGCACTGGGGGGCTGCTGGTGAGAGGCACTGGGGGCTCATTGAGAGGTACTGGGGGCTGATGGAGAGGCACTGGGGGCTGATGGAGAGGCAATGGGGGCTGGTGAGAGGCACTTGGGGCTGATGGAGAGGCACTGGGGGCTGATGGAGAGGCACTGGGGGCTGATGGAGAGGTACTGGGGGCTGATGGAGAGGCACTGGGGGGCTGCTGGTGAGAGGCACTGGGGGCTGGTAAGAGGCACTGGGGGCTGATGGAGAGGCACTGGGGTCTGATGAGAGGCACTGGGGTCTGATGAGAGGCACTGGGGTCTGATGGAGTGGCACTGGTGGCTGGTGAGAGGCGCTGGGGGCTGGTAAAAGGCACTGGGGGCTGGTGAGAGGCACTGGGGCTGATGGAGAGGCACTGGGGGCTGATGGAGAGGCACTGGGGTCTGGTGAGAGGCACTGGAGCCTGAGGGAGAGTCACTGGGGCCTGATGGAGAGGCTACTGGGGGCTGATGGAGAGGCTACTGGGGGCTGATGGAGAGGCTACTGGGGGCTGATATATGGCTACTGGGGGCTGCTATAAGGCTACTGGTGGCTGCTATGAGGATACTGGGGGCTGCTATGAGGCATGGAGCTCTTATCTGAGGTCTGATTGGGGGTCATTTATATTGGGGTCTGAGCTGCGGTGTGATCTTATTGGGGTCTTATTAACATTGGGGATCTTATTGGGGCTGTTAGCTGATGTCTGATTAACATTGGGGGTCTTAATGGTGGTCTGACCTGAGGTATAATGATTTTTTTTTTTTCCAGAGCAGCTTGGAGAAAAAAGGCCTCACTGTCTCCCACACTCCTTCTGCCCGGCCATGCCAGCCAACACCCCTGAGGCCAAGCCTGCCAGCACCCCTGAGGCCAAGCCAGCCAGCACCCCTGAGTCTTCAGAACTGTAAGTCAATTATATATAAGGAGAGCTTATAATATGAAAGAGACAAATTACGCCTGAACAGACATATAGCGCAAATTCCAGTTTTTGTTTACGTTTTATGTTGCACTGAATTTTCTGCAAAATATATATTTTTATTTTTTTGAGGGGGGGGGGGGAGGTGTGACAGTGGATCTTGGGTGAGTTCCCACACTTTTTTTGATTCCACTTCTTATCTTCCCTCTTTATGGAAGAGTTACAAATTAGTGATTATATTTCAATAATTATTTTCTTAAAAATGCAACTGTAGGACGATCAATAAAAATGAAGCCTTCAGAGGGAGATAATGGATTCTTAGAGATGAAGCCAACTAATGTAGTACTAGAATTCTTGGAATAGAAAAAATGTTTAAACGACATTTGGTAAATTAACTGGCTATATATTACATAAGAAACACTTTCAGGACACATTTCTGTATAAAAATCATGGCAACGTTCTTAAATCAATTAAGTAATGTGAAAATTCCCAGCAACACATGGCAAATGCAGTTTTAATAAATAAATTTCCCTGGTACTTTGGATTCTATGTTGTTTATTACTGCTTTGCACTGATTATTTTTAAGGTCCATTCTTGACATTTTTCTTATTGTTCTAATGATTTTAACATCATCAGCCACAGTATTGAGCACAGCATTGAAAATATCCTAATGTTTTGTGTTTACAGCTCTATGCTAAGCTAAATTACACCAAACCCGTGTATACCATATTTTTCCGACTATAAGATGCAATTTCTCCCCCAAAAAATGGAGGGAAGTGGCAGTGCGTCTTATAGTCTGAATGCTAATGACTGCTTCCATTTTGGAAGCAGTCATTAGCATGCAGGAGGCACAAGGAGGTGAGGACAGCGCTGCGCTGTCTGTACTCACTTTCGCTGGTCTTCCTCTCGGTGCCGCTGTGGTGTCCTGACTGAACTCAGCAGTAGGATATAGTGCACGTAGGCGCGCACAATGACCTGACGCTGTGTGCAGTCAGGTCACAGTACACAGCGGGACGTGGAAGGAGCGGTAAGTCCTGAGTATGCGGCGCCATCTGGAGCAAGTTTATTGAAATGTCAGATCTGAAGTCTGATGGGGCTGGAGAGAGCAATCTGAATCTGAGTGGGGTTGGTGGAGTCCGATCTAATGGAAAATATTTTTTTTCTTATTTTCCTCCTCAAAATCCTAGGTGCATCTTATAGTCCAGTGTGTCTTATAGTCTGAAAAATATGGTAACTTTTTAATCCAGTGATGAGTAAATCTCTTCCCCCTGACTTTTTCTTCTGTGTAATTTACAGTTATTAGAAGAGGAGTGGATGGACATGTTCAGATACTTATTGAATATCTGAGTTACAGTTAGATCATCTGGATCAAACTGTCTACAAAAATTGGTGTAGAATGCATCATCAGTGGCTAACTGTGTGGTGGCCATGGTAATAATTCTCCTGAATGTGTACAAAAAAGCCAAAAGCCAGCATTCAACCACACATGTAAGTTTTTATTTTATGCCAAAGAACAAACTATTAAAACACTGGGGGGAAAAAAATCACAAAGAAGGTTCCTTCATATTAAGACGGCCTCATGATGGTCTCCTACCACTATAACCTAATAACTCGCCCTAAATAAATAAATGTAACAAACAAATACGTGTTTATACACATGCCAGCTAAATAAAGTAACAAATGTCTTTCTCAATATATCTACCTCACCAAAGGGCATGGTTCCATGATAATACATAGCAAAAAAAACAACTGATTTATAGAGCAGGGGGAATTGAGCAGATGTAGATATAGTTAAATATAGTTTATGCATTTCAAGTGATTCTGCCACCATGATTTTAGCCTATTATCTGCAGTAATAGATGAGCAGTGCTGCATATAACTCCAGGTCATTATTTTTTATTTCCCTACTGCCCCCTGTTAAGCTGTGCTGAAATACAAAGTCCAGAAAACTATCCTGCACTAACGTAATGGAGAGGACTCCTGTGTGTGCGCACAGCAGTTTATTTCAGTGCATGTTTGAGTAGTGATAGTGATGGAACAAAGGACAGCAAGAAAATAAAAAGTAGTAATCTTTACTCCTTATCTGCAGTACTACTCATGTACTACTGCAGATAATAGTCCTCGATCATGTGACAGATTCCCTTTAAGCTTCTGCTCTTTCTGTACTGAGGAGTCATGTGGGCGGTCCTGCTTACTAATTACTTAAGGGCCCTTTTTGCAGTCTGAGAATCTGCCAGATAATCGCTAATGAGCATTCATTGGAACACTCATGGCAATTATCTGGCAGTGTAAAGGTTCTGCTGATTACCCATCATCAAAACTCTGGTTCGTCGGGTAATTGGATTGCTTGTGTAGACACCTAAATAGTCGTCTCTGCCATACTGTGTAGGAGATCGCTGCTAGAGATGGCCCGAACTATCCGACGGCGAACAGTTCCCGGCGAACATAGCTTGTTCGCGTTCGCCTCTGCCGGGCGAACACATGCGATGTTCGGTCCGCCCCCTATACATCATCATTGAGCAAACTTTGACCCTGTACCTCACAGTCAGCAGACACATTCCAGCCAATCAGCAGCATACCCTCCCTCCCAGACCCTCCCACCTCCTGCACAGCATCCATTTTAGATTCATTCTGAAGCTGCAGTCTTAGTGAGAGGAGGGAGACTGTAACTGCTGCTGATTTAATTGGGAAATCGATAGCTAGGCTAGTGAATTCAGTGTCCACTCCAGTCCTGAAAGACTCATCTGATCTCTGCTGTAAGGACAGCGTCCTGACAGCACCCCAAAAAGCCCTTTTTAGGGCTGCAACATTAGTCTGCTTTTTTTTTTTCCTTTATATACATATTGCAGTTGCCTGGCCTGCCTGTGTGTGAGGAGCTGCAGGCCCACAGACTGTAGTGTGCCCACTGCCAGTGCTCACCCCTGTCATTCCGTGTGGCACAGGACTTTGCTTAAAAAAAGGCACTTAATTTTTACACTTTAATCTAAGGTTAGTTGCCTGCCAGTGTGTGTCAGGCTGACTTCCACTGACTGTAGTGTGCCCACTGCCAGTGCCCACCACTCATACCGGCTGGCACAGGACTTTGCATAAAAAAGGCATTTAATTTTTACACTTTAGTGTAATTTCAGCTGCTTGCCTGCTGCTAGTGTGTGTCAGGCCGACTTCAACTGACTGTAGTGTGCCCACTGCCAGTGCCCACCCCTGTCATCCCGTGTGGCACAGGACTTTGCTTAAAAAAAAGGCACTTCATTTTTACACTTTAATCTAAGGTTAGTTGCCTGCCAGTGTGTGTCAGGCCGACTTCAACTGACTGTAGTGTGCCCACTGCCAGTGCCCACCCCTGTCATACCGAGTGGCACAGGACTTTGCTTAAAAAATAGGCACTTAATTTTTACACTTTAATCTAAGGTTAGTTGCCTGCCAGTGTGTGTCAGGCTGACTTCCACTGACTGTAGTGTGCCCACTGCCAGTGCCCACCACTCATACCGGCTGGCACAGGACTTTGCTTAAAAAAGGCATTTAATTTTTACACTTTAATGTAATTTCAGCTGCTTGCCTGCTGCTAGTGTGTGTCAGGCCGACTTCAACTGACTGTAGTGTGCCCACTGCCAGTGCCCACCCCTGTCATACCGAGTGGCACAGGACTTTGCTTAAAAAATAGGCACTTAATTTTTACACTTTAATCTAAGGTTAGTTGCCTGCCAGTGTGTGTCAGGCTGACTTCCACTGACTGTAGTGTGCCCACTGCCAGTGCCCACCACTCATACCGGCTGGCACAGGACTTTGCATAAAAAAGGCATTTAATTTTTACACTTTAGTGTAATTTCAGCTGCTTGCCTGCTGCTAGTGTGTGTCAGGCCGACTTCAACTGACTGTAGTGTGCCCACTGCCAGTGCCCACCCCTGTCATACCGAGTGGCACAGGACTTTGCTTAAAAAATAGGCACTTAATTTTTACACTTTAATCTAAGGTTAGTTGCCTGCCAGTGTGTGTCAGGCTGACTTCCACTGACTGTAGTGTGCCCACTGCCAGTGCCCACCACTCATACCGGCTGGCACAGGACTTTGCATAAAAAAGGCATTTAATTTTTACACTTTAGTGTAATTTCAGCTGCTTGCCTGCTGCTAGTGTGTGTCAGGCCGACTTCAACTGACTGTAGTGTGCCCACTGCCAGTGCCAACCACTGATACCGGGTGGCACAGTAGCTTGCCGATAAATAAGGCATTTAATTTTTAGACAGTAGTCTAAATTCAGTTGCTTGCCTGCTGCCAGTGTGTGTCAGGCCCGCTTCCACTGACTGTAGTGTGCCCACTGCCAGTGCCAACCACTGATACCGGGTGGCACAGTAGCTTGCCGATAAATAAGGCATTTAATTTTTAGACAGTAGTCTAAATTCAGTTGCTTGCCTGCTGCCAGTGTGTGTCAGGCCCTCTTCCACTGACTGTAGTGTGCCCACTGCCAGTGCCAACCACTGATACCGGGTGGCACAGTAGCTTGCCGATAAATAAGGCATTTAATTTTTACACTTTAGTGTAATTTCAGTTGCTTGCCTGCTGCCAGTGTGTGTCAGGCCCGCTTCCACTGACTGTAGTGTGCCCACTGCCAGTGCCAACCACTGATACCGGGTGGCACAGTAGCTTGCCGATAAATAAGGCATTTAATTTTTAGACAGTAGTCTAAATTCAGTTGCTTGCCTGCTGCCAGTCAGTGTGTCAGGCCCTCTTCCACTGACTGTAGTGTGCCCACTGCCAGTGCCAACCACTCATACCGGGTGGCACAGTAGCTTGCCGATAAATAAGGCATTTAATTTTTACACTTTAGTGTAATTTCAGTTGCTTGCCTGCTGCCAGTGTGTGTCAGGCCCGCTTCCACTGACTGTTTTTCATAAAAGGCAATTCCTGATATGGGACGTAACAGGGATTAAACTGATGAGAATAATACTACAGAAAATACCACTCATATCGGTGGAGGGAGCCAGCGTTTTTTTAACCATCTCCCCGTTCAAAAAATCTATTTAATAAATGGCCCCCAGATTGGGGATGTTAGAGGGATTAAACTGATGAGAATAGTACTACAGAAAATACCACTCATATCGGGTGTGACAGTAAATTGCACGGCGCAGATGCAGTCACCGTGGTTTAAAACAGAGTGGAGGGAGCCAGCGTTTTTTTAACCATCTCCCCGTTCGAAAAATCTATTCAATAAATGGCACCCAGATTGGGGACGTTAGAGGGATTAAACTGATGAGAATAGTACTACAGAAAATACCACTCATATCGGGTGTGACAGTAAATTGCACGGCGCAGACGCAGTCACCGTGGTTTAAAACAGAGTGGAGGGAGCCAGGTTTTTTTTAACCATCTCCCCGTTCGAAAAATCTATTCAATAAATGGCACCCAGATTGGGGACGTTAGAGGGATTAAACTGATGAGAATAGTACTACAGAAAATACCACTCATATCGGGTGTGACAGTAAATTGCACGGCGCAGACGCAGTCACCGTGGATTAAAACAGAGTGGAGGGAGCCAGCGTTTTTTTAACCATCTCCCCGTCCGAAAAATCTGTTTAATAAATGGCCCCCAGATTGGGGAGTCGGGGACGTTAGAGGGATTAAACTGATGAGAATAGTACTACAGAAAATACCACTCATATCGGGTGTGACAGTAAATTGCACGGCGCAGACGCAGTCACCGTGGATAAAAACAAAGGGGAGGGAGCCAGCGTTTTTTTAACCATCTCCCCGTTCGAAAAATCAATTCAATTGACCTTTCGGGGACCCTTGGTGTTGTACGTGGCTGGGTGGAGGAAGAAACCTTCAATGACATCACCGGGACGTGGCTAGCTTGGTATCCAACCTTGTGCAAATGGGGAGTTTGCGGTTGTGCAAATGAACTGTTTGCGGTGCATTAAAAGGGGAGTTTGGTCTGTCAATGTCTGTGATGCGGGCGTAACCCTTACACTACCTGATCGATACAACATCATACCTGATCGTATACACACACTGGATGTTTTAAAGCACGTTATTCCAAACAATTTAGGAATGTTAGTTGATTTATGCCCTTTATGGATTAAAACCCGACTCTGCGTCCACTACGTAATTTTCCATGGGAGTTTTGCCATAGATCCCCCTCCGGCATGCCACAGTCCAGGTGTTAGACCCCTTGAAACAACTTTCTCATCACTATTGTGGCCAGAAAGAGTCCCTGTGGGTTTTAAAATTCGCCTGTCTATTGAAGTCTATGGCGGTTCGCCCGGTTCGCCAGTTCGCGAACATTTGCGGAAGTTCGCGTTCGCTGTTCGCGAACTGAAAATTTTATGTTCGCGACATCACTAATCGCTGCATGTAAATACAGTGGTCTCCTTCACTGACAAGCAGATGATTGCCAGGAAGGAATGCTTTCTTCCTGACAATCGCCTGCTAAATTGTTAGCCACCAATCACTGATGCGACTATCCACATGACTCCTAAGCACTGAAAGAGCACAGGTTTAAATAATGAAATTAATTTGATATATTAAATCTTTTCCCATAAAACTACTGTGACAAACTGCCATTTGCCACTGGGCATTGTAGAGGACTGATGGCTAGCCTCCTGCCCTACGACTATGGCTCCGGGACATATTACCCTTCAAGAACAGAACTATGCCGCATGTCTGGACTGTTCTTAGGACCGAACGCGGTCAGCGGTGTATAGTAAAGAATCTATGGAACTGTTTTGGGGCAGGAAATTGTGCTTGCAGTCAGTCATAAAAGGACTTCCACTAAACTTTTGATCTGCTGGAGGGATTTGTGTGATTTTTGGAAGTGTTTATGTTTGATGTATGCAGAGTTTAAATATGTAATTTTTATGGAGATGGAATGTATGGTTTTAAAGTTATAGAGTATGTTTAAAAACTGTAATTTTACTGTCTGTGATAGTTATGTTAACCCATAATTATATCACAGACAGAAAGGAGGTTTTTGTGTATTTGGGTGGAAATTCCTGCCCTATTGTTCCCACATGTGTATTCGTGGTCTCCCTTTGTCCTAGGAGATAATTGAATTGCACTTCGGGTGTCTCTAGGGCAGAGAGGAGGAGACCATGATGCATTGTGGGGACCTGCATAAATACGGGCGGGTAGCCCTCAATAAAGAGTTCATGTTCATGCTCAGTTCATGTTTTTCTAACCCTTCAAAACGCAGCCTCGTCTCGTTATTGGAGGGAATTGCTGTGTCACGCTGGGGATTGCTATGCTCTGCATATTCCCTGGAGGAGAGATCTTACCCACACGGTCCTGAATGCTGGAGGTTCATTCAGGGTGGAAGGAAGACGGCGCGGCTCCAGTTAAGCTACGGCGGTTGTGGAGTCTGCGGTGCTTGTGGTGTCCAGTGCGGTGCTTGTGGTCCTCGGCGCAAGCTAGGAAGCGTCCATTAACGGAAGCGGATCCGTTACATTGGTGGCAAGCGGTGGGATGGCTTCCCTAGTGCGAGGAGCAGCATCCTGGGAACACCAAGCAAAACTGGACTATTGGTATAGTCACGTACGGTTTGACGCTATGCTGAAGAGGCGGTTGGCTATCTACGGGCCCCACCTAACAGAGGAAATTGTACCGGAAGTGAGGAGAGAACTGGCGGAGTATCTGCAGCAGGAAGCAGAATATCGGGCAGAGATGGCGAAGTATTCCGTCCCTGCGCCCCAGCAAAAACGTGAGTTACAGGGGGCCGAAGGTGTCGTCCTTCACCCCCAGCGGCAGTGTGTACCCCAGGGGGCCGAAGGTGTCGTCGTCCTTCCCCCCCCAGCGGCAGTGTGTACCCCAGGGGGCCGAAGGTGTCGTCCTTCCCCCCCAGCGGCAGTGTGTACCCCAGGGGGCCGAAGGTGTCGTCCTTCCCCCCCAGCGGCAGTGTGAACCCCAGGGGGCCGAAGGTGTCGTCCTTCCCCCCCAGCGGCAGTGTGAACCCCAGGGAGCTGAAGGTGTCGTCCTTCCCCCCAGCGGCAGTGTGTACCCCAGGGGGCTGAAGGTGTCGTCCTTCCCCCCCAGCGGCAGTGTATACCCCAGGGGGCCGAAGGTGTCATCCTTCCCCCCCAGCGGCAGTGTATACCCCAGGGGGCCGAAGGTGTCATCCTTCCCCCCCAGCGGCAGTGTGTACCCCAGGGGACCGAAGGTGTCGTCCTTCTCCCCCAGCGGCAGTGTGAACCCCAGGGGGCCGAAAGTATCGTCCTTCCCCCCCAGCAGCAGTGTGAACCCCAGGGGGCCGAAGGTGTCATCCTTCCCCCCCAGCGGCAGTGTGTACCCCAGGGGGCCGAAGGTGTCGTCCTTCCCCCCCCAGCGGCAGTGTGAACCCCAGGAGGCCGAAGGTATCGTCCTTCCCCCCAAGCGGCAGTGTGTACCCCAGGGGGCCGAAGGTGTCGTCCTTCCCCCCCAGCGGCAGTCTGTGTTTCAGGGAGAGGAGCGAAGCACCCTCTCTCCCCAGCGGCAGCTTACCCTAACAAGGGGAGACACCAATCGCCCAGACGGCGCAGATGGGACCGTGGTCTCTGCGCCTGACCTACCGGGATGCTGGACAGCCTGTCCAGATCCCCCACTACCCTCACCAGGACAACAGGACGAGGGGGTAAGTACAAATTCCCCTCCCCAGTTAACTCCTAACGTGGCCTCAGGGATAACAGAGGCGATGTTAACCCCTGCTGACTCCCATGTTCCTCTGGCTACTGAGCCGGACTATGGTCTCAGCACCCCAGCAGAAGAGCTGGCAGCTGGGCAGAGTGCAGTCGGCCTCTTCCCTCCCTCAAGTCCCCACAGCATGTTGCCCCATCACCCCAGCAAAATACCCAGGTGCAGTAACTGTTTCTTGTGGGTGGGTCACCCTTGTACCTGTTTGTTGTGGGTGGGCTACTCGGGCATCTGGTTACTGTGGGTTGGTGGATCGACTAACGGAGGCACTGACCGACAGAAGGTCAGGTGCCTGGTTAGTCTTCCCCCCAAAGGGGAGATGTGTGACAAACTGCCATTTGCCACTGGGCATTGTAGAGGACTGATGGCTAGCCTCCTGCCCTACGACTATGGCCCCGGGACATATTACCCTTCAAGAACAGAACTATGCCGCATGTCTGGACTGTTCTTAGGACCGAACGCGGTCAGCGGTGTATAGTAAAGAATCTATGGAACTGTTTTGGGGCAGGAAATTGTGCTTGCGGTCAGTCATAAAAGGACTTCCACTAAACTTTTGATCCGCTGGAGGGATTTGTGTGATTTTTGGAAGTGTTTATGTTTGATGTATGCAGAGTTTAAATATGTAATTTTTATGGAGATGGAATGTATGGTTTTAAAGTTATAGAGTATGTTTAAAAACTGTATTTTTACTGTCTGTGATAGTTATGTTAACCCATAATTATATCACAGACAGAAAGGAGGTTTTTGTGTATTTGGGTGGAAATTCCTGCCCTATTGTTCCCACATGTGTATTCGTGGTCTCCCTTTGTCCTAGGAGATAATTGAATTGCACTTCGGGTGTCTCTAGGGCAGAGAGGAGGAGACCATGATGCATTGTGGGGACCTGCATAAATACGGGCGGGTAGCCCTCAATAAAGAGTTCATGTTCATGCTCAGTTCATGTTTTTCTAACCCTTCAAAACGCAGCCTCGTCTCGTTATTGGAGGGAATTGTTGTGTCACGCTGGGGATTGCTATGCTCTGCATATTCCCTGGAGGAGAGATCTTACCCACACGGTCCTGAATGCTGGAGGTTCATTCAGGGTGGAAGGAAGACGGCGCGGCTCCAGTTAAGCTACGGCGGTTGTGGAGTCTGCGGTGCTTGTGGTGTCCAGTGCGGTGCTTGTGGTCCTCGGCGCAAGCTAGGAAGCGTCCATTAACGGAAGCGGATCCGTTACAACTACATATCAATCTGCACAGCTCCTAATGCTTTATAAGGCTAGTTATACTCTAGCGTTAGGGATCCGGCAGGCTGTACGGCATTTTCATGGTGATAGGTAGTGTTTAGCGAGCACCAAAGCGCTAGTGTACTCGGGTAGACTACCGAGCACCCGAGCACAATGGAAGTCTATGGGAGAACCCCAGGCACACCCTGCTCTGAAGAGGGGAGGGTGTCGGGACTCTAGTTCGGCTTAGGAGTCCCTGCTCTGACTCCATATATTGCTATGTAAATATATGGAAGTGCTTGGGGACACCCCAGTGTATTAAAATCTAATTTAGCCTGTATTTCAGAAAAGTTTCTGCCAGAATTCGAACTCACAACCTGCTGTATTAGAGGCAAGGCACTTAACAACTCAGCTATAATAGCTGCATAGCCAGTTACTTGAAAGATCCCAGGAAGCGGATCGAAACGTTGCGTGGCTGGTGTATAAAGCCTTTATATTTATTTTTACGCCTTGGATGTGCCATGGAATTTCTTCCTCCTATATATATATATATATATATATATATATATATATATTTTTTTTTTTTATTCAAATCGCCGGTTCGCCAAATTTTTCGGGCAAATTTGCCACAAATTATGTAAAAAAAATGATATTTCCTGGCTGCTGAGAGCCTTTATACATAGTAACATAGTAACATAGTACATAAGGCCGAAAAAAGACATTTGTCCATCCAGTTCGGCCTGTTATCCTGCAAGTTGATCCAGAGGAAGGCAAAAAACCCTGTGAGGTAGAAGCCAATTTTCTCCACTTTAGGGGAATAAAAAATTCCTTCCCGACTCCAATCATGCAATCAGAATAACTCCCTGGATCAACAACCCCTCTCTAGTAGCTATAGCCTGTAATATTATTACGCTCCAGAAATACATCCAGGCCCCTCTTGAATTCTTTTATTGTACTCACCATCACCACCTCCTCAGGCAGAGAGTTCCATAGTCTCACTGCTCTTACCACAAAGAATCCTCTTCTATGTTTGTGTACAAACCTTCTTTCCTCCAGACGCAGAGGATGTCCCCTCGTCACAGTCACAGTCCTGGGGATAAATAGCTGATGGGATAGATCTCTGTATTGACCCCTGATATATTTATACATATTAATTAGATCTCCCCTCAGTCGTCTTTTTTCTAAAGTGAATAACCCTAATTTTGATAATCTTTCAGGGTACTGTAGTTGCCCCATTCCAGTTATTACTTTAGTTGCCCTCCTCTGAACCCTCTCCAGCTCTGCTATGTCTGCCTTGTTTACAGGAGCCCAGAACTGTACACAGTACTCCATGTGTGGTCTGACTAGCGATTTGTAAAGTGGTAGGACTATGTTCATATCACGGGAATCTATGCCCCTTCTGATGCAACCCATTATCTTGTTGGCCTTGGCAGCAGCTGCCTGACACTGGTTTTTGCTGCTTAGTTTGCTGTTTATTAAAATTCCTAGATCCTTTTCCATGTCAGTGTTACCGAGTGTTTTACCATTTAGTATGTACGGGTGACTTGCATTTTTCCTTCCCATGTGCATAACTTTACATTTATCAGTGTTAAACCTCATCTGCCACTTATCTGCTCAAGCCTCCAATCTATCCAGATCCCTCTGTAGTAGTATACTGTCCTCATCAGTGTAAATTACTTTACACAGTTTAGTGTCATCTGCGAAAATTGATACTTTACTATGCAAGCCTTCTACAAGATCATTAATAAATATATAAGAGAATAGGGCCCAATACTGATCCCTGAGGTACTCCACTAGTGACAGTGACCCAATCTGAGTGTGTACTGTTAATAACCACCCTCTGTTTTCTATCACTCAGCCAGTTACTTACCCACATACAGACGTTTTCTCCCAGTCCGAGCATTCTCATTTTATATACTAACCTTTTATGTGGTACAGTGTCAAATGCTTTGGAGAAGTCCAGATATACGACATCCATTCATTCGCCGCTGTCAAGTCTAGAACTTACCTCCTCATAGAAACTGATTAAATTAGTCTGACATGACCGATCCCTCACAAAGCCATGCTGATATGGCGTTATTTGCTTATTTCCGTTGAGATGCTCTAATATAGCATCTCTCAGAAAACCTTCAAACAGTTTACCCACAACAGATGTTAAACTTCTATAGTGGTGTAGAACACTGTGCCTTGTAGTAACACGCATAGGGAGTTTGCTTTGGTAATGAAATAATACTGTGAGTCCGTATGACATGCAGATTACAGGTGTCGCTCTTAGAATCACTGCATACTTCACTTATTAGGGCAGTCACGGGGCCAAAACTGACCAAATAACTCAAGTATGAACTCAACCTTACAGGTCGATGTTAGCACCAAGAAGAAGCGCACTCCTTTTACACCGTCGCCAGCTGATTCTGCATAGATGTCTACAGAACCTGTTCTATTAATCACGTATACAAGTAGAGCCTCCCGGACAGAGTGGAGAGGGTGTCAGCAGTAAGTTTGTGTTGACATCACTGATCAATTTGCCCTTCCTCTGATCCATCAATAACCCAGAAAAAACAGATCCTGTCTGTGGAGCATATGCCTTCACTCGATCAGCATTTGCTCAATAATCCATCAGTATTGCTAATGCCCAAAAAAACAGGAGTGGATCTAAAACAGAGATGACACGTGAATGGAATCTTTGCATGTCTTCTGTGTTTTGTACCCACTCCTGCTTTTGGCTACAAAAGCATAAGCCAATTCTAACGGGACCATACAGGCCTTACAGCTGCTACACAGACAGGATCCGTTGTGCAACTCATTTTTCCTTCCTTCTGGCAGATAAGAAGAAATATCAAATAACTCATGATGTCAGTAGGCCGAAAGGCAAAATAGTGGCCTAGTCATGAAGTGGGGAGGGTGGGAACAGCATGAGAAGTCCACAGAGTGGACCTATGACATAGTGGTGAGGTGGAAGCAGCATGAGGAAACCATAGAGTGGCCCAATGACAGAGTCCGGAGGTGGCGGCAGCAGCATCAGGAGAGCACAGAGTGGCACGACAATGAAAGATTGTTTACCTGGCAGCAGCATCAGGGATCCACAGAGTAGCACGATGATGAGAGATTGTGGGGGTGACAGAAGCATGAAGAGGCCACAGAGTGGCACGAAGACAAAGTGTGGAGCTGTCAGCAGCATGAGGAGGCCAGAGTAGCACGACAACGAGAGATTGTAGAGGTAGCAGCAGCATGAGGAGGCCATAAAGTGGCACAATGACAGAGTCTGAAGGTGTCGGCAGCTTTAGGAGGCCACAGAGTGGCACACTGACAGAGTCTGAAGTTGGCAGCAGTATGAGGAGGCCACTGAGTGGCACAATGACCAAGTCTGGATTTGGCAGCAGCATGAGGAGACCACAGAGTAGCACAATGACCGAGTCTGGAGGTGGCGGCAGCATCAGGAGGCCACAGAATAGCACAACGACGAGAGATTGTGGAGGTGGCAGCAGCATGAGGAGGCCACAGAGTGGCACAATGACAGAGTCTGAAGGTGTCGGCAGCATCAGGAGGCCACAGAGTGGCACACTGACAGAGTCTGGAGTTGGCAGCAGTATGAGAAGGCCACTGAGTGGCACAATGACTGAGTCTAGAGTTGGCAGCAGCATGAGGAGGCCACAGAGTGGCACCACAGCAAAGTGTGGAGTTGGCAGTGGTATGAGGAGGCCACTAAGTGGCACAATGACCGAGTCTGGAGGTGGCGGCAGCATCAGGAGGCCACAGAATAGCACAACGACGAGAGATTGTGGAGGTGGCAGCAGCATGAGGAGGCCACAGAGTGGCACAATGACAGAGTCTGAAGGTGTCGGCAGCATCAGGAGGCCACAGAGTGGCACACTGACAGAGTCTGGAGTTGGCAGCAGTATGAGAAGGCCACTGAGTGGCACAATGACTGAGTCTAGAGTTGGCAGCAGCATGAGGAGGCCACAGAGTGGCACCACAGCAAAGTGTGGAGTTGGCAGTGGTATGAGGAGGCCACTAAGTGGCACAATGACCGAGTCTGGAGTTGGCAGCAGTATGAGGAGGCCACCGAGTGGCACAATGACAAAGTCTGGAGTTGGCAACAGCAGCAGCATCAGGAGGATACCACAGAGTGGCAAGGTGACATAGTGTGGAGATGGCAGTAGCAGCTGCAGCATCAGGATACCACATAGGGTGATGCTGCATATGTTGACGCAGGGCTGTGGTACCAACATTGGCACCCTGGCCACACTTCACCTTCTGCCCACATATTCTGCATATGGCCATGTTAACCTCCTCCGATGGCTTAGCAAAAAACTGCCACACCGCCGAGTAGGTGATTTTCCCCCCAACAGTCTGTACTGACTGACTGCTATCACTGTTGCTTCTGTGAACCCCTGCACCACTACTTCCCGGGCAGGTAGGCTGCCACGAAGCAGGTGGTCTAACCCAGGCACGTTTTGCTCCCGACCTTCCACTGCTGCCACCCTGCTGACTCCCAGTCATGCTTTCAACACATATAACCGCCGACGTGAACTGAGAATATATTTTTCTTTTTGTACTGAAATAGGCCACTAAACGCTTTCAAGGCATATAACCGCCGCCACTGTGAACTGAGAATATATTTTTCTTTTTGTACTGAAATAGGCCGCTAAATTATTTCAACACATATAACCGCCGAAGTGAACTGAGAATCCATTTTTCTTTTTGTACTGAAATACAAAATAACAGATATAACCACCACACTGACTGACTGCTACCGCTGCTGCTTCCGTGAACCCCTGCACCACTACTTCCCGGGCAGGTAGGCTGCTGCAAATCAGGTGGTCTACTCTGGGCACGTTTGGCTCCCGACCTCCCACTGCTGCCACCCTGCTGACTCCCAGCCATGCTTTCAAGACATATAATCGCCGACGTGAACTTAGAATATATTTTTCTTTTTGTACTGAAATAGGCCACTAAACGATTTCAATACAAATAACCGCTGAAGTGAACTGAGAATATATTTTTCTTTTTGTACTGAATTACAAAATAACATACATAACCGCCGCACCGACTTTCTGTACTGAAATAGGCCACTAAACGCTTTTGTCACAAATAACTGCACCAGTTATATATTTTTCTTTTCTGTACTGAAATAGGCCAGTAAACGCTTTCCGTAGAAATAAATGCACCAGTGAAGTGCGTATGTTTTTTTCTTTATGTATCGAAATAGGCCAATAAACGCTTTTGCCACAAATAAGTGCAACAGTGAAGTGCGTATGTTTTTTTCTTTCTGTACGCTTTCAACACATAACTGCAGAAGTGAACTTAGAATATATTTTTCTTTCTGTATTGAAATAGGCCACTAAACGTTTTTGCCACAAATAACTGCACCAGTGAAGTGCGTATATTTTTTTGCTTTCTATAATGAAATAGGCCACTAAACGCTTTTGCCACAAATAAGTGCACCAGTTTCACAGATGTAGTAGGGGAGAACACCAAAAGACAACAAGAAGGAATGTGGAAAGACACTAGGCCTCACCGCTAGGGAAGGAAAAGGGTCACCACCTATAAAACCATGCTCCTGGCCCTAACTCCTATCCATACGGGCACCTCTCGATGGTAGAGATGCCCATATGTAGTGTACGGGGACAGTAATGCCCGTCACTACAAAAGGGTCACTTTGTGTGCTGTCATGTCCCCTTATTTATGGGGAGGTTGGTTATAACATGTAATTGAATGTAATGCTATGTATTTCCCTGTTACTGTGAAATTTGCATGTACAGGCCTGCTAGGGGTGTCATTCCAGCTCTTAGTCTTTAGAGGGAGCTAGGGAGCCCTAGACTATATAAGGCCCAGTCAGGGAAGGGAACAGGGTAGAAGTAGTCTAGTCTAGTCTAACCAGTTGGAGATTAGACCATGTCAGAGTCAAGTCCAGGCCTGAAGCCTGCAGACCAGGAGAGGGTATTGCAGTCCCTGTAACCGGGTTCCAGCTTCAAGGAGAAGGTTCCCCTCCTGAGTTCACATATGCAGAAGCAGGAACACCTCAGTTAAAGAGCCTGAGGAAGCTGAGAGAGACAGAGGCAAGCCAAGAAAAGCAAGAGGTACTCAAGACAACAGAGGAGGTACTTGATAGAGATAAAACCAAGGATATACGCCAGAGCTAGGGCATTGGACCTTGGAGAAGAGTTTCTATGTTCCAGGATCAGTCAGGAATAGAGTGCAAGCTGCCTGTACTGCAAGTCCTGTGTTTAACACTCTGAAGTCACCTTGCTATACCTGTATTGCCTGCATCAAATGTACTGCAACAAACTGTCTGCAAAGGAACTGCGTTTCCAGCTATGGCCATGTTTGATAACTACTAAAGTTTGAGTTCTGCTTTAACATCACGTGGTTCCTCAGTTATTCCTGCTATCAGCAAACGGCGTGCCACCGTTTAATTGGCACTGGCGTCACGAACATTTCTTACCATCACCTGCCCTTGCAGAGAGTCAGCCATCTCAGGTTAGTGTCTATTGCACTACAACACCCAGGAACATTTCTAAACACAACTTGAGTACGCTGCACATACACAGGAACCTATAAAACCATGGTGACCCTCGGATGCCCTAAAGGTAATGACAGGGCAGAGACAACCCGTTCCTTACCTGGTGAAGGAACCAGCGTCTCGTTGAGGCCTAGCAAACAACCGGGGGGGAATACAAAACACAACAAGCGGAACACTTAATTTCTGAGGATGATGGATGAACAGGACTTTAACAAGAACCACACTCCAGCTTTTGCAAAACCAAATGAAGCTATCCAGAGCAAGGAGTGATGGGTAAAGTCAGACTAAATAGCGAGAGGTAAAGGTCACATGATCCACACCTGAACAAGAGGTGTGGTCATACCAGCAACACACAGACAAAGTGAAATCAAAAGAGACTGTCAGATCACTCGTGTGCAGTCAGTCTTTCAGAGCACATGTTCGACAGTACCCCCCCTTCTACGGGTGACCTCCGGGCACCCAGGACTGACCTTATCAGGATGAGCTCTGTGGAATGGTCTGACCATATGACTAGCATTAACATCAGTCGCTGGAACCCACATCCTCTCCTCTGGTCCATACCCTCTCCAATGAACGAGAAACTGGAGGAATCTCCGGAGAACTCAGGAGTCCACAATCCTGCTGATCTGAAATTCTAAATTGCCATCCACTATGACAGGAATGGGAGGTAAAGAGGACGGCTCAACAGGTACGACACATTTCTTTAACAACGATTTATGAAATACGTTATGGATTTTCAAAGCCTGAGGAAGTTCAAGATGGAAGGCTACAGGGTTAACAATGGCAGTGATCTTATATGGGCCAATAAATCTTGGGCCCAACTTCCAAGAAGGTACCTTAAGTTTGTTTCTTGTTGACAACCACACAGAATCAACCACTTTCAGGTCCGTACCACTCATACGTCTCCTGTCAGCCGCACGCTTATATCTGTTGCCCATCTTTTTCAGGTTATTTTGGATTTTCCGCCAAATAGAAGACAAAGAAGAGGAAAATCGTTCCTCCTCAGGAATGCTGGAATGTTGAGCACCAGAAAATGTACCAAACTGTGGATGGAACCCATATGCCCCAAAAAACTACGACTTATCAGTGGATTCCTGTCTATGGATATTTATAGCAAACTCAGCTAACGACAAAAATGAAGACCACTCTTCCTGATTCTCTGAAACAAAACATATCAAGTAAGTCTCCAGATTCTGATTAGTGTGCTCCGTTTGTCCGTTCGATGACAGGATGAAAAGCTGAAGAGAAGGACAATTGTACACCCAGATAAGTACAGAACGCTATACAGAATCTGGAAACAAACTGAGTCCCTCTATCGGACACCACATCAGAGGGAATACCATGTAGTTTCACGATGTTCTCGACAAACACCTGTGCAAGAGTTTTAGCATTGGGTAAACTAAGTAATGCAATAAAGTGTGCCATTTTACTAAAACGATCGACAACCACCAGAATCACGTTTTTTCCCAAAGAATTCGGTAAATCTGTGATAAAATCCATGGACAAATGGGTCCAATGTCTGGACGGGCAATGGAAGCAGAGAACCGGAAGGCTGAGTATGTGTCACTTTAGCACGTGCACAAGTACCACAGGCTGACACATAGTCCTCAACACACTTATGCAACCCCGGCCACCAGAATCTGTGAAAGAATAGATCGACAGTCGATCTGCTCACAGGGTGCTTAGCAAGCACCGTACAGTGATGTTCCTCAAACACCTTGTGACGTAATTCGGAGGGAACAAACAACTTCCCCGGACAAAAAGAGTCCAGAGCATTCTCCTGTGCCTCCAACATCCTGGCCTCGAGATCAGGATAAAGAGCGGATATGACTACCCCTTCAGATAAAATGGGACTAGGGTCATTAGACTCACCCCCCCAGGAAAGCTACGCGGCAAAGCATCCGCCTTGACGTTCTTAACCCCAGGGCGGTAAGTGATGATGAAGTTAAATCTGGTGAAAAACAATGACCATCTGGCCTGCCTTGGGTTCAGTCGCTTAGCCGACTCCAGGTAGGCCAGATTCTTGTGATCCGTGATTACCGTAATAGGATGAATTGCTCCTTCCAACCAATGCCGCCATTCCTTGAACGCCAACTTAATGGCCAGCAATTCCCTATTACCCACATCATAATTCCTTTCAGCAGTCAAGAGTTTTTTTAGAGAAAAATGCACATGGGCGCCATTTACTGGGTGAAGGACCCTGCAACAAGATTGTTCCTACCCCTACCTCGGACGCGTCAACCTCAACAATAAATGGCTGAGACACCTCTGGTTGCACCAGAATAGGGGCTGAAACGAAACATTCTTTCACAGCAGAAAAGGCCTGTAATGCCGCATCAGACCAGATAGAAATATCAGCACCCTTCCTATTCATGTCTGTTAAAGGTTTAACCAGCGATGAATAGTTCAAGATAAATTTACGGTGGTAGTTGGTAAACCCCAAAAACCGCATAAGCGCTTTTAGATTTTCGGGTCGATCTCAGTCCAACACGACACGGACCTTCTTGGGATCCATTCGAAAACCTGAGGATGAGAGCAGGTAACCCAGAAATTGCACTTCCTGTACAGCAAATACACACTTTTCCATCTTAGCATACAACTTATTCTCTCTTAGGATCTGCAACACCTGTCTCGCATGATCCTGATGAGTCTCCATATTAGGCAAATAAATTAGTATGTTATCAATGTATACAACTACAAACCTCCCCACCAGATGATAAAAGATGTAATTGACAAAGTGTTGAAAAACCGCAGCGGCATTGGTTAACCCAAAAGGCATGGCCAGGTTTTCAAAATGACCCTCAGGGGTATAAAATGCGGTCTTCCACTCATCCCCCTCCTTGATCCTTACCAGATTATATGCCCCCCTCAGATCCAATTTAGAGAACACCTTGGCACTGACAATCTGACGAAACAAATCCGGAATCAAAGGAAGCGGGTACGGATCACAGACGGTAATACGATTGAGCTCACGGAAGTCCAGAAATGGCCTCAGGGTACCATCCTTTTACTTTACAAAGAAAAACCAGCAGCAGCTGGGGACTTGGATGGTCTAATATGTCCCTTTGCCAAACTCTCGGTAATATAGTCTCGCATGGCCTTTCTTTCGGGTTCCGAAAGACTATACAACCGAGATTTGGGCAATTTAGCTCCGGGAATAAGATTGATGGGACAGGATGCGGAGGCAACTCCTGATTACCATTCTCAGAGAACACATCACAAAATTCAGACATGACCGAGGGTACAGTTTAAGTGGTAACCATAGAGAACAATGCATTAAGACAGTTTTCCATGCAAAAATCACTCCAATCGAGAATCTGTCTTGCTTGCCAGTTGATGTTAGGGTTATATTTGCTTAACCATGGTAGGCCCAACACCAACGGAGCAGGCAGACTCTCCAACACATAACAGGAGATAGATTCCTGATGAAAATCACCCACTCTTAAATGAATGTCATTCACTACCTGCGACAGGGATTTTTGGGTAAGAGGTGCTGAGTCAATTGCAAAGACAGAAATACTTTTCTCTAATGCATTAGTAGTCAACCCGTGAATGCGAACAAACTGTCCATCAATCAAGTTAACTACTGCCCCACTGTCGATAAATGCTTCGATTTTTAGTTTTGGACTCTAGCGCCACCTCGGCAGACAGGAGAAAATGGGTACTACCAGTAAAAGACAAAAGTAGGTTTTCTTGCTCCCCACCTACATCACCAATAGTAATTTGGGGATTAAACGTCTTTTTCTTTTTGTTTAAATCCTTGATGCTGCAAGTACAGACAAATATTCACAAAATGTCTCTTCTTGCCACAACAAAAGCAGACACCTTTCACATGACCCAAGCTTTTTCCCGTAGTTCCAGGAGTAGCTCCTCCTAACTGCATAGGCTCATCACAAGGCGCAACCACCAGTGTCTCTCCACCATAAGTGTCAAAGGAAGCAGTACCCTTGTTGGACAGTACGTCCTGAAGGTGAGGACCCCCTAGATCTCTCCCTCAGGTGTCTATCAAGACGTACAGCAAGGGACATAGATGCATCCAATAACTCAGGATTTTCATAAAAAGCCAACGCGTCCTGCAGTCTCTTAGAGAGACCCTGACAGAATTGGCTACGGAGAGCAGGATCGTTCCACTCTGTATCAGTAGCCCATCTCCTAAATTCAGAGCAATAGGTCTCCGCGGAACGTTCTCCCTGCCGCAAACACCGTAACTTGGTCTCGGCCTGAGAAATCCGATCCGGGTCATCGTAGATAAGACCCAATGCTCTAAAGAATTCATCTACCGACTGGAGGGACGGTGATCCGGTCGGCAGAGAAAAAGCCCAAGATTGGGCGTCCTCTTTAAGCAACAAAATAAACATGCCCACACGTTGACACACATCCGCAGAAGAGTATAGACGCAGCCTAAAGTATAATTTACATAACTCTCTGAACCGGATGAAATTGTCACTACCCCCGGAAAACCTGTCCGGGAGAGCCACCTTTGGTTCAAGGCAGGCCTGGGACCCACCACCGGAACCAGCAGCCTGTGGACTTTGAATCTGCAAGACCGTCGCGCTGCTAACTCCAAAGTCAGATTCTGCAGCTGTTCTGTCAGTGCAGACATAGTATCCATAGCTGCACAGATTTATTTATTTATTTATTTTATGCATTTTATATAGCGCTACTATATTCCGCAGCGCTTACATACATTATCATCCAACTGTCCCCAATGATCAGAACAAAAATGGCGGCATTGGCTCTGGATAATGATGTAGTAGGGGAGAACACCAAAAGACAACAAGAAGGAAGGGGAAAGACACTAGGCCTCACTGCTAGGGAAGGAAAAGGGTCACCACCTATAAAACCCTGCTCCTGGCCCTAACTCCTATCCGTATGGTCACCTCTCGATGGTAGAGATGCCCATACACAGGAACCTAGAAAACCCTTGTGACCCTCAGAGGCCCTAAAGGTAAATGACAGGGCAGAGACAACCCGTTTCTTCCCTGGTGAAGGAACCAGCATCTCGCTGAGGCCTAGTAAACAACCCCCCCGGTTGTTTACTAGGCCTCAGCGAGATGCTGGGGGGGAATACAAAACACAACAAGCAGAACACTTAATTTCTGAGGATGATGGATGAACAGGACTTCAACAAGAACCACACTCCAGCTCTTCCAAAACCAAATGAATCTATCCAGAGCAAGGAGTGATGGGTAAAGTCAGACTAAATAGGGAGAGGTGAAGGTCACATGATCCACACCTGAACAGATCACTCATGTGCAGTCAGTCTTTCAGACCTTCTAACACAGGTGTGACAATGTAATGACCGGCGTCACGCACAGGGAGGGTAAAGGGAAAGCCCTGCCCAAGGGAGAGGGAAAGGTGGTGACCCCTGACTCACCTTGCGGCTGGTACCTGACTGCCCTGACGTCCCTAGACGGGTTCCTCACCCGTGCGGCGATCACGTGCCTAAACCCTGGCTATCCCTACAATGAGCCCTAGATAGTGAACGGGCCGGTGGGATCGCTAGTCCGCACCACTGACACTAAGAGGGAAACACCAGGGAGAGGACAGACAATACAAACAAACACATACACCCAGGTGGGCGACCACAGCAGTCCACAAAGGTCCAACAGGGATCCGGAGGGTAACGTTCTGGACCAACTACCAGAGAACGCAGCAACACAGCTCCAGAGGGTCAGAATAGATGTCCAGGCAGGAAGCTCTATATCTGGCAACCAGAGAAGTGTGAGAAGGGAATATAAGGAGGTTGGGAGTGCTGGACAAGGAACAGCTGAGGAGAAAGAGCTACGGATCCCTGAGTGAGCCAAAAGGGTTGCAAAGCAAACCCAGAAAGCTACCATAAGGAAACAGCCCTATCTTACATAGAGCGCGCAGCCAACCGCTGCGACTTCCTGACCCCGGGTATAACGGAGTCAGGCGTGGTTCTTGACACCCTCGTGACAGACAACCAGTGAAGTGGGTATTTTTTTTCTTTCTGTACGCTTGCAACACATATAACTGCAGAAGTGAACTGCCAATATATTTTTCTTGTTTAAAAAGATATAAGCCACTAATGGCTTTTCCACATAGCACTTGCACCCCAAGAACAAATTGCTGGAATGACAGAGCTGTATAATGGCTATTTGGATCCCCAAATAATCTTTCCCTGCACTTGTAAATCGCTTTTCTAGCACTGTCCCTAGTGCCTTCTGACATCTCTCTCTGCACTAAGATGCTGTGAAATAATTCCTCACTATCCTTTCCAGGCACTTGTAAATCGCTTTTCTGGCACTCATCCTAGCGCTTTCTGATGTCTGTCCCTGCACTAAGATGCTGTAAAATGATTCCTCCCTAATCTTTCCCTGCACTTATAAATCGTTTTTTCAGTTTTTTTTTTCACAATGAGGTTTTTCCAATTGCTGTCCCTAGCGCCTTCTCACATCTGTCCCTGCACTCAGAACGCTGGAAAATGTCTGACTCTAAGATGGCCACCATATTTATAGGGCTGTGACATCACAGGGCTGGCTGCTGATTGGCTGCATGCATGGTATTATGGGTCAGCCCGCCTTCCCAGCGTTCCTTGCCCCATGTCCTCACATGTGTAGCTGCCATTTTAGGAAAAATTGCGATTCGTTACCACGAAGCGCGAAAAAATTTGCATTAGTTGCGAATCAAATTTTCCGTGACATTCGGATCTAATTCCACTTCGATTCGCTCATCTCTAATATATATATATATTCAATTTTATATATACATAGCTGCTTCCTCAGAGATATATTGTTCTGAATATACACAATATACTATGAAAGTTTTTAAGTAACAGCAAACTGAGAGAAAATTGGGCCTCTGATTAGAATTGCTGCCATTGCATTTCCTGTAAAAATGCACAGAAAATATAAAATAAAATTATCTTACAATATGGAAAGTGGTGTAAGTAAATATTAGTAATTAATGAGTCATGCTATTTGTCACAGTCTCTGATTTTGCTTATTCAACACAATGGGTGTTATTCATCTCATAATCTCCATGTGCGGGATGTGAATTGCTACAAATATAAATCTACAGCAGCTGTGTGTTTTCTATGAAGTTTTTTTTCCCTTGAGACTAAATATAAAAGCATATCAGCTCAGCTGCAGCACAGTTCTGAGATATTGATGACTTGCACCAGTCTGAAACAAGAGAAGTACAACAGCTGGAGAGAAGGAGAATAAGCAGGGTGAAATCAGGATAACACAAATGTGCTCTGCCTTGAAATACACAGACACACACATTTACTCAAATACACTCATTGACAAAAAAAATAGCGGACGGAGTTGTTGGAATCAAATCAGACTTTCTATGTGTAAACGTAATGATGAAGGCTATTTTCACAATTGGAGCAGTGTGATCCGGCGGACAGTTCCGTCGTTGGAACTGCCCGCTGGATCCGCCGATCTGCATGGGACTGAAAGCATTTGTGAGACGCATCCGGATGCGGATCGTCTCACAAATGCATTGCAAGAACGGATCCGTCTCTCCGCTTGTCATGCGGACAGACGGATCCGTCTTGCATCTTTTTTCACATTTTTACCCGTCTGCACATGCTGATCCAGCATTCCGGCAAGTCTTCAGTTTTTTTTGCCGGAGATAAAACCGTAGCATGCTACGGATTTATCTTTTGCCTGATCAGTCAAAAAGACTGAACTGAAGACATCCTGATGCATCCTGAACAGATCGCTCTCCATTCAGAATGCATGGGGATATGCCTGATCAGTTCTTTTCCGGTATAGAGCCCCTGTGACGGAACTCTATGCCGGTAAAGAAAAACGCTAGTGTGAAAGTACCCTAAGTGATTACAATATTAGAGCGAAAGGATACATTTTTTGGTGAAAACTGTACAATTGAAAGGAGGTTCTAGTACCCGGCTGGGTCACTTCTAGCCTGGATACAAGATGAGATACGGTGGGGCATGGAGATATAAAGGTTCTGTATGGCATTCTGTGGAAAATTTGCCCCCCTATGTTGCAGTTGGTTGTGTAGATCGTGTACACTCATAAGCTGCCGAAGTTGGTGTCCCAGCTAGTCCCAGAAGTGCTTGATTGGTGATAATTCTGGTGAGTAGGCAGCCAGGGAAGACATTCCTGAGAAATCCTTGCTGTGTGTGGGCAAGTATTTTCCTGCTGAAAAATGCCATTCAAAAGCCCTGCCACGTGGCTGCAGGATCAGGGCAGATTCTAGCTTTTCTGTCTAAGGTGAAATATAAAATAGTGCCCCCTCCCCATTACAAATCAAAGGTACTATAATTATTATCTCTCCATGCTATGCTAATGCACATTGCTGTACTATGCAGTACATACACAGCAGCACCATTCTTTTACTTACTGGTGTCTTAGTTCACAATGTTTCATCCTCTGGTCTGGTACTCTGTTGTACCACGTGAACTGCACTGTGACTTGGTACATCTCATAGAAATACAATTAAAGGATAAGGGTACTACCACATGGCGTGGTCGTGGGGCTTTCGGGAGACGGCTGTGCTGAAGTTGAGTACTGCACTTATTCAACTATATAGTTGGACTGCTGTCACAAGGGTGTCACGACCTATCGCTGACCCTGTTGTGCCCGGGGTCAGAAGGTCGCAGCGAGTGGCTACTCGCTCGGTTGCTCAAGAGATCGCTCCATGACCTAGTGGTGGGAATGGATTCCGGTCCAGGTTTTCCTGCTTAGGTTTGCGATCTTTTTTGTCCCATTTCGGAATCTGTAGCTTTTCCTTTCAGCTGTTCTCTGTTAGCCACTCCCAGCTACTATATATTTTCCGATCTGCTTTCCTTTTTGCCAGATATAGACTTTCTTTCCAGATCTTCTATTCTGACCTCAGGTGGAGTTGGAGTTGCTGTGGAGCTGTTGGAACTGGTGCTGTCAGATCGCCGCTTCTCTCCTGTTTGTTGTTTGTGGCGTTTGTTGTTTGTCCTTTCCCTGTTGCTACCCTAGGTGTCAGTCGTGAGGACTAGTGCTCCCACTGCCCTAATCACTACCTAGGGCTTATTTCAGGGTAAGCCAGGGATGAGGCACGTGATCGGCGTATGGGTTAGCAGCCCATCTAGGGATGTCAGGGCAGCCAGATGCCAGTGCTAGGTGAGTTAGGGGTCAACAGTCCCTCTCCCTAGTGGTAGGGTACTCCCCTTTCCTCCATCAGTTACCTGCCTAATCAGACGTGATAACTGCATTGCTAATGGCTGCATGGAACTTTCAATAGCCTGTGGCCATAAACAATGCAGACCGAGCATAAAGTGCCCACAACAGTGCCTTGTGGTCATACCCTTACTTGTAGTCCACAATGTTGCAAGATACGAGGCACAGTGCGTTTTACATGAATATACTCCTCACATAAATATTAGTGATGATCTCGATGCTTGGCCGAATACCACATGTGCTCGAGAGCAATGCTCAAGTCTCCACCCCGCACGTTTGTTGGCTGCTACGCAGCTAATAAACGTGCAGGTAAGTACTACCCTCACTGTAAGGGCTCATGCACACGACAGTATGGCTTTTTCAGTGTTTTGCGGTCCGTTTTTTACGGATCCGTTGTTCCGTTTTTTGTTTCCGTTGTGTTTCCGTTTTTCCGTTCCGTTTTTCCGTATGCCCTATACAGTATACAGTAATTACATAGAAAAAATTGGGCTGGGCATAACATTTTCAATAGATGGTTCCGCAAAAAACGGAATGGAAACGGAAGACATACGGATGCATTTCCGTATGTGTTCTGTTTTTTTTGCGGACCCATTGACTTGAATGGAGCCAAGCACCGTGATTTGCAGACAAGAATAGGACATGTTCTATCTTTTCACGGTACGGAAATACGGAAATACTGAAACGGAATGCACACGGAGACACTTCAGTATTTTTTGCTGAACCATTGAAATGAATGGTTCAGTATATGTTCCGCATACTGAACTCAAAAAACGGCCAGTATACTGAACGCAAAATACTGTCGTGTGCATGAGCCCTAATGCTGTAGCCATGTTGGCTGATGGCAATACAGTGATTGACTGGCCGGAACGCATCATCGGGTGCTATATAGCACCCGATGACGCATGTTCGGCTCATTCTTAGGGCTCTTTCACACTTGCGTTGTCCGGATCCATCGTGTACTCCATTTGCCGGAAGTGCCCGCCGGATCCGTAACACCGCAAGTGAACTGAAAGCATTTGAAGACGGATCCGTCTTCAAAATGCGTTCAGTGTTACTATGGCAGCCAGGACGCTATTAAAATCCTGGTTGCCATAGTAGTAGTGGGGAGCGGGGGAGCAGTATACTTACCGTCCGTGCAGCTCCCGGGGCGCTCCAGAATGACGTCAGAGCGCCCCATGCGCATGGATGACGTGATCCATGCGATCACGTCATCCATGCGCGTGGGGCGCCCTGACGTCACTCTGAAGCGCCCCGGGAGCCGCACGGACGGTAAGTATACTGCTTCCCCGGTCCCCACTACACTTTACCATGGCAAACAGGATTTTAGCGTCCTGGCAGCCATGGTAACCATTCAGAAAAAGCTAAACGTCGGATCCGGTAATGCGCCAAAACGACGTTTAGCTTAAGGCCGGATCCGGATTAATGCCTTTCAATGGGCATTAATTCCGGATCCGGCCTTGCGGCAAGTGTTCAGGATTTTTGGCCGGAGCAAAAAGCGCAGCATGCTGCGGTATTTTCTCCGGCCAAAAAACGTTCCGGTCCTGAACTGAAGACATCCTGATGCATCCTGAACGGATTTCTCTCCATTCAGAATGCATTGGGATAATCCTAATCAGGATTTTTCCGGCATAGAGCCCCGACGACGGAACTCTATGCCGGGACAAAACAACGCAAGTGTGAAAGAGCCCTTAGGCCTATTGCACACAACTGTATGGCTTTTTCAGTGTTCTGCGGTCCATTTAACACGGATCCGTTGTTCCGTTTTTTGTTTCCGTTGTGTTTCCGTTTCTGTTCCGTTTTTCCGTTCCGTTTTTCCGTATGGCATATACAGTATACAGTAATTACATAGATAAAATTGGGCTGGGCATAACATTTTCAATAGATGGTTCCGCAAAAAACGTAACGGAAACGGAAGACTTACGGATGCATTTCCGTATGTGTTCCATTTTTTTTGCGGACCCATTGACTTGAATGGAGCCACGGAACATGATTTGCGGGCAATAATAGGACATGTTCTATGTTAGAATGGAAAAACGGAAATACGGAAACGGAATGCATATGGAGTACATACATTTTTTTTTTTGCGGAACCATTGAAATGAATGGTTCCGTATACGGACCGTATACGGAACGCAAAAAATGGCCAGTAAACGGGAAAAAAAAACGGCCGTGTGCCCTTAGTCAGGGAGAGCTGTGCTGAGGAAGGGAGAGACAGTGTAAGGAGTGATTTAAGAATATTATTACCACCAAAACTTTTCAGAGAACCAAAAGTCCTTTTAAGGACTATTGTGTGTGGCAGCAGCAATCTATAATTTTAGTGCAACCTGCGCTAAATAGCAAAAACTTTACAGACCCAAAAGTCCTTCTAAGGACTATTGTGTGTGGCAGCAATATCTATTTTTAGCGCATCCTGTGCTAAATAGCGTACAATAGTTATGCCGCTGCAGACAGCGACATTAGCTGCGCCACATCTCCTGTGTAAAGTGTGCGCATCCAAAATATATCTGACATCCAGTGTACTTTTTCCGTAGACGGTGTCTGCTGTGGACAGTGATATTAGCTGCACCACATCTCCTGTGTAAAGTGTGCTCATCACTAAAAATCTGTGACATCCAGGGTACTTTTTCCGCAGACGGTGTCCGCTGCGGACAGTTAAACTATCTGCGCCACATCTCCTGTGTAAAGTGTGTGCATCCCTAAAATAGCAGTAACATCCAGTGTACTTTTTCCCAGGGCCATCCACCTAGCCCTGCCCCAGAAGTGGAAGAGATTGAGTGCACCGATGGCCACAAAAACGACAAGCGGAACACTTAAAGGGAACCTGTCATGTGGATATTTGATTATAATCTAACTAATTATATACAATCATTAACTACTAAAAAGTACCTTAGATGTATTCATTTACTGGTGTGACAGATGGTTACCTCATAATATACACACAAAGATACCGCATGCCGCATGCTAATGAGCTGATTTGAGTCCACCGTGATGTCATTGAGTCCAGCGTATATTTAATTCAGCGCTATAGCCACTCCCCTGCCCACCTGCTGCTGATTCATATGGAAAAAAAAACTGTCATTCAGCAGCAGGTGGGTGGGGAAAGTCAGGAGCTCATGAATATTCAGGACTCATCATTATCAGCTGGAGTTTTTCAATACAAGATGTTGGCAGATTGACTGGGTCAATTAAAGAAAGTGACCCATCATTTTGTTAAGAGAATCAGTCACTTATTTATGTTGCCCTTAGTTAGGACACCATAAAACTGGTGACAGGTTCACTTTAACTTCAGAGGATGAAGGATGAACAGGACTTCAACACGAACCACACTCCAGCTCTTCCAAGACCAAATGAAGCTATCCCAAGCAAGGAGTGATGTGAAAAGTCAGACTAAATAGGGCGAGGTAAAGGTCACATGATCCACACCTGAACAGGAGGTGTGGACATACCAGCAACACACAGACAAAGTGAAACTGAAGAGGCTGTCAGATCACTAATACATAGATAATCTTTCAGACCTTCTGGGACCTGTCACAGATGTGACAGTACCCCCTCTTCTACGGGTGACCTCCGGGCACCCAGGACCGACCTTATCAGGATGAGCTCTGTGGAATGCTCTCACCAGACGACTAGCATTAACATCGGTCGCTGGAACCCACATCCGCTCCTCTGGTCCGTACCCTCTCCAATGAACTAGATACTGGAGGGATCTCCGAAGAACTCGGGAGTCCACAATCCTGCTGATCTGAAATTCTAAATTTCCGTCCACCATGACAGGAGCGGGAGGCAAGGAGGACGGCTCAACAGGTTCGACAAATTTCTTTAGCAATGATTTATGAAATACGTTATGGATTTTCAATGCCTGAGGAAGTTCAAGACGGAAGGCTACAGAGTTAATAATGGCAGTGATCTTATATAGACCAATAAATCTTGGGCCCAACTTCCAAGAAGGTACCTTAAGTTTAATGTTTCTTGTAGACAACCACACAGAATCACCCACTCTCAGGTCCGGACCACTCATGCGTCTCCTGTCAGCAGCACACTTATACCTGTTGCCCATCTTTTTCAGGTTATTTTGGATTTTTCCGCCAAATAGATGACAAAGAAGAGGAAAATCGTTCCTCCTCAGGAATGCCGGAATTTTGAGCACCAGAAAATGTACCAAACTGTGGATGGAACCCATATGCCCCAAAAAACGGCGACTTATCAGTGGATTCCTGTCTACGGTTATTTATAGCAAACTCAGCTAATGACAAAAATGAAGACCGCTCTTCCTAATTCTCTGAAACAAAACATATCAAGTAAGTCTCCAGATTCTGATTAGTGTGCTCCGTCTGTCCGTTCGACTGTGGATGAAAAGCCGAAGAGAAGGACAATTGTACACCGAGACGAGTACAGAATGCTTTCCAGAATCTGGAAACAAACTGAGTCCCTCAATCAGACACCACATCAGAGGGAATGCCATGTAGTTTCACGATGTTCTCGACAAACACCTGTGCAAGAGTTTTAGCATTGGGTAGACTAGGTAATGCAATAAAGTGTGCCATTTTACTAAAACGATCTACAACCACCAGAATCACAGTTTTTCCTGAAGAATTCGGTAAATCCGTGATAAAATCCATGGACAAATGGGTCCAAGGTCTGGACGGGATGGGCAATGGAAGCAGAGATCCGGAAGGCCGACTTTATGTGTCACCTTAGCTTGTGCACAGGTACCACAGGCTGACACATAGTCCACAACACACTTACGCAACCCCGGCCACCAAAATCTGCGAGAGATGAGATCGACAGTCGATCTGCTCACAGGGTGCCCAGCAAGCACCGTACAGTGATGTTCCTCGAACACCTTGTGACGTAATTCGGAGGGAACAAACAACTTCCCCGGAGGACAAGAGTCCGGAGCATCCTCCTGTGCCTCCAACATCCTGGCCTCAAGATCAGGATAAAGAGCGGATATGACTACCCCTTCCGATAAAATGGGGCTAAGGTCATTAGACTCACCCCCCCCCCCCCAGGAAAGCTACACGACAAAGCATCCGCCTTGACGTTCTTAACCCCAGGGTGGTAAGTGACGATGAAGTTAAATCTGGTGAAAAACAATGACCATCTGCCCTGCCTTGGGTTCAGTCGCTTAACCGACTCAAGGTAGGCCAGATTCTTGTGATCCGTAATCACCGTAATAGGGTGAATTGCTCCTTCCAACCAATGCCGCCATTCCTCGAACACCAACTTAATGGCCAGTAATTCCCTATTCCCCACATCATAATTCCTTTCAGCAGTAGAGTTTTTTAGAGAAAAATGCACATGGGCGCCATTTACTAGGCATAGGACCTTGCGACAAGATTGCTCCTACCCCTACCTCGGACGCGTCAACCTCAACAATAAATGGCTGAGGCACGTCTGGTTGCATCAGAATAGGGGCCGAAGCAAAACATTCTTTCACAGCAGAAAAGTCCTGTAATGCCGCATCAGACCAGACAGAAATATCCTCACACTTCCTAGTCATGTCTGTTAAAGGTTTAACCACCGATGAATAGTTCAAGATCAATTTAGTAGTAGTTGGTAAACCCCAAAAACCGCATAAGTGCTTTCAGATTTTCGGGGTCGATCCCAGTCCAACACGGCACAGACCTTCTCGGGATCCATACGAAAAAAGGATGAGAGCAGGTAACCCAGAAATTGCACTTTCTGTACAGCAAATACACACTTTTCCATCTTAGCATACAACTTATTCTCTCTTAGGATCTGTAACACCTGTCTCGCATGATCCTGATGAGTCTCCATATCAGGCGAATAAATTAGTATGTCATCAAGGTATACAACGACAAACCTCCCCACCAGATGATGAAAGATGTCATTGACAAAGTGTTGAAAAACCGCTGAAGCATTGGTTAACCCAAAGGGCATGACCAGGTTTTCAAAATGACCCTCAGGGGTATTAAATGCGGTCTTCCACTCATCCCCCTCCTTGATCCTTACGAGATTATATGCCCCCCTTAGATCCAACTTAGAGAACACCTTGGCACCGACAATCTGACGAAACAGATCCGGAATCAAAGGAAGGGGGTAAGGATCACGGACGGTAATACGATTGAGCTCACGGAAGTCCAGGCATGGTCTCAGGGTACCATCTTTTTTCTTTACAAAGAAAAACCAGCAGCCACTGGGGACTTGGATGGTCTAAGGCCCCTTTCACATGGGCGAGTATTCCGCGCGGATCCGATGCATGAGTTGAACGCATTGCACCCGCACTGAATCATGACCCATTCATTTCTATGGGGCTGTGCACACGAGCTGTGATTTTCACGCATCACTTGTGCGTTGCGTGAAAATCGCAGCATGCTCCTCTTTGTGCGTTTTTCATGTAAAGCAGGCCCCATAGAAATGAATGGGGTTGCGTGAAAATCACAAGCATCCGTAAGCAAGTGCGGATGCGGTGCGATTTTCACGCATGGTTGCTAGGAGACGATCGGGATGGAGACCCGATCATTATTATTTTCCCTTATAACATGGTTATAAGGGAAAATAATGGCAATCTGAATACAGAATGCATAGTAAAATAGAGCTGGAGGGGTTAAAAAAAAAATATTAAACTGACCTTAGTCCACTTGATCGCGCAGCCCGGCTACTCTTCTGTCTCCTTCTTTGCTGATTGCAGGAAAAGGACCCGTGGTGACGTCTTTCCGGTCATCACATGATCCATCACATGATCTTTTACCATGGTGATGGATCATGTGATGGACCATGTGATGACCAGAGTGACGTCACCATGTACTAAGCATGCGCAATTTTTCTCACGCGAGTGCAAAATGCATGTTCCCACAACGCACCCGCACCTTTTCCCGCAACGCCCGTGTGAAAGAGGCCTAATATGTCCCTTTGCCAAAATCTCGGTAATATACTCTTGCCTGGCCTTTCTCTCGGGTTCCGAAAGATTATACAACCGAGATTTGGGCAATTTAGCTCCGGGAATAAGATTGATGGGACATACTCCCGGTGCGGAGGCAACTCCTGATTACCACTCTCAGAGAAAACATCTGAAAATTCTGAAATGAACGAGGGTACAGTATTAGTGGTCACCATAGAGAATGATGCATTAAGACAGTTGTCCATGCAAAAATCACTCCAATCGAGAATCTGTCTCGCTTGCCATTCGATGTTAGGGTTATGTTTGCTTAACCATGGTAAGCCCAACACCAACGGAGCAGGCAGACTCTCCAACACATAACAGGAGGTAGATTCCTGATGCAAATCACCCACTCTTAAATGAATGTCATTCACTACCTGCGACAGGCATTTTTGGGTGAGAGGTGCTGAGTCAATTGCAAAGACAGAAATACTTTTCTCTAATACATTAGTAGTCAACCCATTAATGCGTATAAACTCTCCAATAATCAAATTAACTCCTGCCCCACTGTCGATAAATGCTTCGATTTTCACAGTTTTGGACTCTAGCGCCACCTCGGCAGACAGGAGAAAACGGGTACTACCAGTAAAAGACAAATGTAGGTTTTCTTTCTCCCCATCCACACCACCAATAGTAATTTGAGGATTAAAAGGTTTTTTCTTTTTGTTTACACCTTGATGCTGCAATTACGGACAAATATTCACAAAATGTCCCTACTTGCCACAATAAAAGCAGACTCCTTTCACATGACCCAAGCTTTTGCCAGGAGTAGCTCCTCCTAACTGCATTGGCTCATCACAAGGCGCAACTACCAGTGTCTCTCCACCATAAGTGTCAAAGGAAGCAGTACCCTTATTGGACAGTACGTCCTGAAGGTGAGAACCCCTAGATCTCTCCCTCAGAGAGACCCTGACAGAATTGGCTGCGGAGAGCAGGATCGTTCCACTCAGTATTGGTAGCCCATCTCCTAAATTCAGAGCAATAGGTCTCCACGGAACGATCTCCCTGCTGCAAACTCTTTAACTTGGTCTCGGCCTGAGAGATCCAATCCGGGTCATCGTAGATGAGACCCAAGGTTCTGAAGAATTAATCTACTGAACAGAGGGACAGTAATCCGGTCGGCAGAGAAAAAGCTCAAGATTGGGCGTCCTCTTTAACCAGTTGCCGCAACTGTAACGCCGAAAGGCGTCATCGCGGTGGCTCCCTCAGGCTACGCTAACGCCGATTGGCGTCATCTCGCGTGAGCCGAGATTTCCTGTGAACGCGCCCACACAGGCGCGCGCGCTCATAGGAACGGAAGGTAAGAGAGTTGATCTCCAGCCTGCCAGCGGCGATCGTTCGCTGGCAGGCTGGAGATGTGATTTTTTTAACCCCTAACAGGTATATTAGACGCTGTTTTGATAACAGCGTCTAATATACCTGCTACCTGGTCCTCTGGTGGTCCCCTTTGTTTGGATCGACCACCAGAGGACACAGGTAGCTCAGTAAAGTAGCACCAAGCACCACTACACTACACTACACCCCCCCCGTCACTTATTAACCCCTTATTAGCCCCTGATCACCCCATATAGACTCCCTGATCACCCCCCTGTCATTGATTACCCCCCTGTCATTGATCACACCCCTGTAAAGCTCCATTCAGATGTCCGCATGATTTTTACGGATCCACTGATAGATGGATCGGATCCGCAAAACGCATACGGACGTCTGAATAGAGCCTTACAGGGGCGTGATCAATGACTGTGGTGATCACCCCATATAGACTCCCTGATCACCTCCCTGTCATTGATTACCCCCCTGTCTTTGATCACCCCCCTGTAAAGCTCCATTCAGACGTCCGCATGATTTTTACGGATCCACTGATAGATGGATCGGATCCGCAAAACGCATACGGACGTCTGAATGGAGCCTTACAGGGGCGTGATCAATGACTGTGGTGATCACCCCATATAGACTCCCTGATCACCCCCCTGTCATTGATTACCCCCCTGTCATTGATAACCCCCTGTAAAGCTCCATTCAGACGTCCGCATGATTTTTACGGATCCACTGATAGATGGATCGGATCCGCAAAACGCATCCGGACGTCTGAATGGAGCCTTACAGGGGCATGATCAATGACTTTGGTGATCACCCCATATAGACTCCCTGATCACCCCCCTGTCATTGATTACCCCCCTGTCATTGATAACCCCCTGTAAAGCTCCATTCAGACGTCCGCATGATTTTTACGGATCCACTGATAGATGGATCGGATCCGCAAAACACATACAGGCGTCTCCCTGGAGCCTTCCAGGGGGGGGTGATCACCCCATATAGACTCCCTGATCACCCCCCTGTCATTGATCACCCCCCCTGTCATTGATCACCCCCCCTGTCAGGCTGCATTCAGATGTCCGTATGATTTTTACGGATCCACGGATACATGGATCGGATCCGCAAAACACATACGGACATCTGAATGGAGCCTTATAGGGGGTGATCAATGACAGGGGGGTGATCACCCCATATAGACTCCCTGATCACCCCCCTGTCATTGATCACCCCCCCCTGTCATTGATCACCCCCCTGTCATTGATCACCCCCCTGTCATTGATCACCCCTCTGTAAGGCTCCATTCAGACATTTTTTTGGCCCAAGTTAGCGGAAATTATTATTTTTTTCTTACAAAGTCTCATATTCCACTAACTTGTGTCAAAAAATAAAATCTCACATGAAGTCACCATACCCCTCACGGAATCCAAATGCGTAAAAATTTTTAGACATTTATATTCCAGACTTCTTCTCACGCTTTAGGGCCCCTAGAATGCCAGGGCAGTATAAATACCCCACATGTGACCCCATTTCGGAAAGAAGACACCCCCAGGTATTCCGTGAGGGGCATATTGGGTCCATGAAAGATTGAAATTTTTGTCCCAAGTTAGCGGAAAGGGAGACTTTGTGAGAAAAAAATAAATAAAAAATCAATTTCCGCTAACTTGTGCCAAAAAAAAAAAATTCTATGAACTCGCCATGCCCCTCATTGAATACCTTGGGGTGTCTTCTTTCCAAAATGGGGTCACATGTGGGGTATTTATACTGCCCTGGCATTTTAGGGGCCCTAAAGCGTGAGAAGAAGTCCGGGATCCAAATGTCTAAAAATGCCCTCATAAAAGGAATGTGGGCCCCTTTGCGCATCTAGGCTGCAAAAAAGTGTCACACATCTGGTATCGCCGTACTCAGGAGAAGTTGGGCAATGTGTTTTGGGGTGTCATTTTACATATACCCATGCTGGGTGAGATAAATATCTTGGTCAAATGCCAACTTTGTATAAAAAAATGGGAAAAGTTGTCTTTTGCCGAGATATTTCTCTCACCCAGCATGAGTATATGTAAAAAGACACCCCAAAACACATTGCCCAACTTCTCCTGAATACGGCGATACCACATGTGTGACACTTTTTTGCAGCCTAGGTGGGCAAAGGGGCCCACATTCCAAAGAGCACCTTTAGGATTTCACAGGTCATTTACCTACTTACCACACATTAGGGCCCATGGAAAATGCCAGGGCAGTATAACTACCCCACAAGTGACCCCATTTTGGAAAGAAGACACCCCAAGGTATTCCGTGAGGGGCATGGCGAGTTCCTAGACTTTTATATTTTTTGTCACAAGTTAGCGGAAAATGATGATTTTTTCATTTACATTTTTTTCCCTTACAAAGTCTCATATTCCACTAACTTGTGACAAAAAATAAAAACTTCCATGAACTCACTATGCCCATCAGCGAATACCTTGGGGTGTCTTCTTTCCAAAATGGGGTCACTTGTGGGGTAGTTATACTGCCCTGGCATTCTAGGGGCCCAAATGTGTGGTAAGGAGTTTGAAATCAAATTCTGTAAAAAATGACCAGTGAAATCCGAAAGGTGCTCTTTGGAATATGGGCCCCTTTGCCCACCTAGGCTGCAGAAAAGTGTCACACATTTGGTATCTCCGTATTCAGGAGAAGTTGGGGAATGTGTTTTGGGGTGTCATTTTACATATACCCATGCTGGGTGAGAGAAATATCTTGGCAAAAGACAACTTTTCCCATTTTTTTATACAAAGTTGGCATTTGACCAAGATATTTATCTCACCCAGCATGGGTATATGTAAAATGACACCCAAAAACACATTCCCCAACTTCTCCTGAATACGGAGATACCACATGTGTGACACTTTTTTGCAGCCTAGGTGGGCAAAGGGGCTCAAATTCCAAAGAGCACCTTTCGGATTTCACCGGCCATTTATTACAGAATTTGATTTCAAACTCCTTACCACACATTTGGGCCCCTAGAATGCCAGGGCAGTATAACTACCCCACAAGTGACCCCATTTTGGAAAGAAGACACCCCAAGGTATTCGCTGATGGGCATAGTGAGTTCATGGAAGTTTTTATTTTTTGTCACAAGTTAGTGGAATATGAGACTTTGCAAGAAAAAAAAAAAAAAAAAATCATCATTTTCTGTTAACTTGTGACAAAAAATAAAAAGTTCTATGAACTCACTATGCCCATGGGAAAAGTGAATACCTTAGGGTGTCTACTTTCCGAAATGGGGTCATTTGTGGGGTGTTTGTACTGTCTGGCCATTGTAGAACCTCAGGAAACATGACAGGTGCTCAGAAAGTCAGAGCTGCTTCAAAAAGCGGAAATTCACATTTTTGTACCATAGTTTGTAAACGCTATAACTTTTACCCAAACCATTTTTTTTTTTACCCAAACATTTTTTTTTTTATCAAAGACATGTAGAACAATAAATTTAGAGCAAAATTTATATATGGATGTCGTTTTTTTTGCAAAATTTTACAACTGAAAGTGAAAAATGTCATTTTTTTGCAAAAAAATCGTTAAATTTCGATTAATAACAAAAAAAGTAAAAATGTCAGCAGCAATGAAATACCACCAAATGAAAGCTCTATTAGTGAGAAGAAAAGGAGGTAAAATTCATTTGGGTGGTAAGTTGCATGACCGAGCAATAAACCGCTAAAGTTGTGGAGTGCCGATTTGTAAAAAAGGGCCTGGTCTTTAGGGGGGTATAAACCTGTGGTCCTTAAGTGGTTAAGCAATGAAATAATCATACCCACACGTTGACACTCATCCCCAGAAGAGTATGTACGCAGCTTAAAGTATAATTTACATGACTCCCTGAACCGGATGAAATTGTCACTACCCCCGGAAAACCTGTCCGGGAGAGAGACCTTCGGTTCAGGACAGGTCTGGGACCGCCCACCGGAACCAGCAGCCTTTGGATTCTGAATCTGCAAGACAGTTGCGCGGAGGTCTGCTACCTCCGAAGTCAGATTCTGCATCTGTTCGTCCAGTGCAGTCATAGTATCCATAGCTGCACAGATTAGAACTATATGGCGTTAAGGGCTTGGGATAATGTCACGGATGTAGTAGGGGAGAACACCAAAAGACAATCAAGAAGGAAGGGGAAAGACACTAGGCCCCACCTCTAGGGAAGGAAAAGGGTCACCACCTATAAAACCCTGCTCCTGGCCCTAACTCCTATCTGAATGGGCACCTCTCGATGGTAGAGATACACATACACTGGAACCTAGAAAACCCTGGTGACCCTCAGATGCCCTGAAGATAATGACAGGGCAGAGACCACCTGTTCCTTCCCTGGTGAAGGAACTAGCATCTCACTGAGGCCTAGTAAACAACCAGGGGGGGGAATACAAAACACGACAAGCGGAACACTTAACTTCAGATGATGAAGGATGAACAGGACTTCAACACGAACCACACTCCAGCTCTTCCAAGACTAAATTAAGCTATCCCAAGCAAGGAGTGATGGGAAAAGTCAGACTAAATAGGGCGAGGTAAAGGTCACATGATCCACACCTGAACAGGAGGTGTGGAAATACCAGCAACACACAGACAGAGTGAAACCAAAAGAGGCTGTCAGATCACTAATGCATAGATAATCTTTCAGACCTTCTGGGACCTGTCACAGATGTGACACTATCCCACTTCTATGTCTCCTTGAAAAAACGCTGCTGGCGATGATGGAAGAGGATGTGGCACAGGAGGAGGAGGAGGAAGTGGGATCATTTCATAGGGTTTCCGGCCAGTCATTCACAAGTGGCTCCGAGGGTGGGTTCCGGCACCCACAAACGCCAGGTACACAATTGTCCAGCCAGGGCACAGATCTGGAGGATGACGAGGTGGAGGATGAGGAGGAGGAGATGGAGGAGGAGGGGAAACCGTGTTCATAGCAGGGTGACAACCAAACCAGCTCATGGCCATCACTGGTGCATGGCTGGGGGGACACAGAGGACACAGACGATACACCTCCCACAGAGGAAAGCCTGGCACACATGAGCGATTACATGCTGCAGTGTCTCTGCAACGACCGCTGAATTGCCCACATTCTAACTTGTGTTGATTTCTGGGTGGCCACGCTGCTGGATCCCCATTACAAGAACAATGTACCGTCCTTAATTCCATCACTGGAGCGTGATCGTAAGATGCGCGAATACAAGCGCACGCTGGTAGACGCGCTGCTGGTGGCATTCCCACCTGACAGCGGGGGCACAGTGGAAGCACAAGGCAAAGGCAGAGGAGGAGGAAGAGTTTGCCAACGCAGCTGGGGCACCACCAGCACCTCAGAAGGCAGGGTTAGCGTGGCCAAAATGTGGAAAAGCTTTGTCAGCACGCCACAACAACCAGCACCACCAGCTGATATGGAACGTCTTAGCAGGAGGCAGCATTTCAGCAACATGGTGGAGCAGTATGTGTGCACACGCCTACACGTACTGAATGACGGGTCTGCCCCCTTCAACTTCTGGGTCTCCAAATTGGCCACATGGCCTGAGCTTGCCCTTTACGCCTTGGAGGTGCTGGCCTGCCCTGCAGCCAGTGTATTGTCTGAACGTGTGTTTAGCACGGCAGGGGGCGTTATCACAGAAAAGCGCAGCCGCCTGTCCACAGCCAATGTGGACAAGCTCACGTTCATTAAAATGAACCATGCATGGATCCCACAGGACTTGTCCGTACCTTGTGCAGAATAGACATGTATTCCGGCCTTAACCAGCCATTGTTATACTACAGCACAATTGCTCATTTTTGTATTTTGGATATTTCACACTTTTTTTGGAGTGTACCCTAATAAAAATAAAATTAAAACCAAAAACCATTGTTGGCTACCTCATCCTCCTCCACCGCTGCTTCCACCTACACCGCTACGTCCACCGCCTACTCAAACTCCTACTCCATATGGACCTCCCCCTTATAAATCAAGTTCAATTTTTTTAATTTGTACGTATTTTATTTTATGTCATTTCACTAATTTGTTACATTTTTGGGTGAAAATCACCAATTTTTGGGTGTGATATACCCTGGCTGTACCTAGTAGACAGGTAACATTTCACTAATTTGTCTGTTACATTTTCAGGTGAAATTCACCAATTTTTGGGTGAGATATATCACTGCTATACCTAGTAGACAGGTAAAAAAATTTCATTCATTTGTCTGTTACATATTCGGGCAAAATTCACCAATTTTTGGGTGTGATAAACCCCTGCTATACCTACTAGACAGGTAACATTTCACTAATTTGTCTGTTACATTCTTGGGTGACATTTGACCATTTTTGCCGTGATTAAACCCCTGCTCTGCATAGGTGATAGGGACATAAATTTCAAAAAATCGTCTGTTACATTGTCAGGTGACATTTTACGAATTTTGCCGTATACAAACCCCTGCTCTGCATAGGTGACAGGGAATTAAATAAAAAAAAAAATCTTTAATTGATGCGTGCCCCCTCCTTTCATTCAATGCTTAAACTTTAACAACTTGTCCCACATTTGCGCTTAAATAATTTGCCCCACTTTTCTCCTCGATCATATTTAGTTTAAAAAAATTAACCTCCCTTGGATGAGGTCTCTCTTTTTCAAGCTCCCTCTCTGGCGTGGAACTCTGAATCGCTGATAAACGTGATCAACATGGTAGGCTCAGAAAAGAACATCGAAAGTTGATAGAGAAGATATCCAAATGGATCGTGGACGAACAGGCAGAAGTTATCTAGAGTCAACAAAGCGGCAGCAGGGCCTCTCCTTTCTAACGTTTCCAAATCCTAAATACCCCAGTGACATTCCCTATAATTTTTTATTAATCATTCCAATAACAGGTCATCTTAAGAGTCCTGTATTGTTATTTATCGTCACTACCTGCCCAAGTCGGGAGTGAGTAATTGCCGTGCGCCCCCTCCTTATCTTCGATTCTTCAGTTTTCATAACTTCTCCCACATTTCTGCTCGATCACAATTAAATTTCATCCATTGATCTCCCTTGGATGTGCTATCCCTTTCTCACGCTCTCTCTCTGGCATGAAACCCTGATTTGCTGCTAACCGTCATCAACATGGTAGGCGCAGAAAAGAACATCGAAAGTTGATAGAGCAGATATTAAATTGGATCATGAACATCACGGGGACGTGCGACAAGGTGGGGCAGTATGTGTGCACACGCCTACACAAACTTACTGATGGGTCTGCCCCCTGCAACTTCTGGGTCTCCAAATTGGGCACATGGCCTGAGCTTGCCCTCTGGCCTGCCCTGCAGCCAGTGTATTGTCTGAATGTTTGTTTAGCATGGCTAGAGGGGGTTATCACAGGTTATATTTCCCAATGTTTTGGGGTGTACACTAATTTAAAAATAAAAATTAAAACAAAAAAACTGTGTAGGCTTCCTCCACCGCCACTTCCACCTACACCGCCACATCCACTGCCTCCTCAACCTCCTACTCCATATGGACCTCGTCCTCCTAAATCAAAATTTAGTTTATTTTTTTTAAACGTATTTTATGTTATTTAAAGTAATTTCCCTATCCACATTTGTTTGTAGAGCACTTGCCATGCTCTTAACCACATTTTGCTGGAATTTGCAGCTTTCTAGCCCTTTCTATGACATTTTTAGTGCCATTTTAGTGCTCAAAAGTTCGGGTCCCCATTGACTTCAATGGGGTTCGGGTTCGCGGTCAAGTTCGGGTCCCGAACTCGAACTTTTTTGTGAAGTTCGGCCGAACCCGTTGAACCCGAACATCCAGGTGTCCGCTCAACTCTAGTCCTGTGGTCTCCTAACTGTGAAACTGTTCCAAGCCCTTAAAACTGCATTAGTTCATGCTCCCATTTTGGCTGCCCCAGTCTCTAATAAACGCTTTATGGTCCATAGAGATGATTCAATGTTTGGACTGGGGGCAGTTTTGAGGCAGTTGGGAGAAGATGGAGGAGAGCACCCTGTCTCCTACCTTAGTAGAAAGCTTCTACCCCGAGAGGTCAGCTAAGCAGCAGTGGAGAAGGAGCGCTTAGCCCTGGTGTGGGCCTTAAAGAAATTGACTCCATATTTATATGGGCAGGAGTTCACACTTGTTACAGACCATAATCCGCTTGTGTGGCTAAACCGTGTTGCAGGGGACAATGGCCGGCTACTGAGATGGAGTCTGGCACTCCAACCCTACAACTTTAACATTCAGTACCGGCCCGGAAAACAGAATGGCAATGTGGATGGGTTATCCCGGCTGACTGATCTCAACCCCGAATAACAGAGACTGGACAGCCCCAAGTTGCCCTGAAAAATTGTCAAACTGCGTCTGCCAGCGTGTTCCACTAAGAGGGAGCCATGTAACAGAAGCCCTCTGTTTGTCTGTTGAGATGATTGGGTTACAAACCGTTTCTGACCTAATTATCTCCCAGGCAGAGGTGAGGCATTGTGTGTCCTGTATGGGAGTTTTTAGAAACAATGGGGTTTTACTGTCTGGAGATGATTGGGTTACATACAGTATCTGAACCAATTATCTTCCAGGCAGAGGGGAGGCATTGTGTGGGAGTGTCCCGGATTGTGTGGTTATTTCCATTGGTCTGTGTGTTTGTCACCCAGTTCTCCATCAGGTCCGGAGGGGAGGTCCCCTTGCATGGGGACTTGTATATAAGTGTGGCACCAATAAAGGTGAATCTTCTTACCCTCAACTCGCAGCCTCGTCTCATGTTGTAGGGAACAGATATATTACTACTAGCTCTTGTAAGAGCTGCACAACTACTGGGAATCACAACTCAGCTTTGGAAGTCGCTGGAGCAACTCTACAGCGCCACTCTTACTAGGGGAGGAGGACATTGCCAACGGTTGATATACCATTACACAGGGCTTGCGGCAGTGAGCAGGCCTTATAGAGGCCCTGAGCAGGGGCAATATACACTGCTCAAAAAAATAAAGGGAACACTTAAACAACACAATGTAACTCCAAGTCAATCACACTTCTGTGAAATCAAACTGTCCACTTAGGAAGCAACACTGAGTGACAATCAATTTCACATGCTGTTGTGAAAATGGGATAGACAACAGGTGGAAATTATAGGCAATTAGCAAGACACCCCCAATAAAGAAGTGGTTCTGCAGGTGGTGATCACAGACCACTTCTCAGTTCCTATGCTTCCTGGCTGATGTTTTGGTCACTTTTGAATGTTGGCGGTGCTTTCACTCTAGTGGTAGCATGAGACGGAGTCTACAACCCACACAAGTGGCTCAGGTAGTGCAGCTTATCCAGGATGGCACATCAATGCGAGCTGTGGCAAGAAGGTTTGCTGTGTCTGTCAGCGTAGTGTCCAGAGCATGGAGGCGCTACCAGAAGACAGGCCAGTACATCAGGAGACGTGGAGGAGGCCGTAGGAGGGCAACAACCCAGCAGCAGGACCGCTACCTCCGCCTTTGTGCAAGGAGGAACAGGAGGAGCACTGCCAGAGCCCTGCAAAATGACCTCCAGCAGGCCACAAATGTGCATGTGTCTGCTCAAACGGTCAAAAACAGACTCCATGAGGGTGATATGAGGGCCCGACGTCCACAGGTGGGGGTTGTGCTTAGAGCCCAACACCGTGCAGGACGTTTGGCATTTGCCAGAGAACACCAAGATTGGCAAATTCGCCACTGGCGCCCTGTGCTCTTCACAGATGAAAGCAGGTTCACACTGAGCACATGTGACAGACGTGACAGAGTCTGGAGACGCCGTGGAGAACGTTCTGCTGCCTGCAACATCCTCCAGTATGACCGGTTTGGCATTGGGTCAGTAATGGTGTGTTGTGGCATTTCTTTGGAGGGCCGCACAGCCCTCCATGTGCTCGCCAGAGGTAGCCTGACTGCCATTAGGTACCGAGATGAGATCCTCAGACCCCTTGTGAGACCATATGCTGGTGCGGTGGCCCTGGGTTCCTCCTAATGCAAGACAATGCTAGACCTCATGTGGCTAAAGTGTGTCAGCAGTTCCTGCAAGACGAAGGCATTGATGCTATGGACTGGCCCGCCCGTTCCCCAGACCTGAATCCAAATGAGCACATCTGGTACATCATGTCTCGCTCTATCCACCAACGTCACGTTGCACCACAGACTGTCCAGGAGCTGGCAGATGCTTTAGTCCAGGTCTGGGAGGAGATCCCTCAGGAGACCGTCCGCCACCTCATCAGGAGCATGCACAGGCGTTGTAGGGAGGTCATACAGGCAAGTGGAGGCCACACACACTACTGAGCCTCATTTTGACTTGTTTTAAGGACATTACATCAAAGTTGGATCAGCCTGTAGTATGTTTTTCCACTTTAATTTTGAGTGTGACTCCAAATCCAGACCTCCATGGGTTGAAAAATTTGATTTCCATTTTTTATTTTTGTGTGATTTTGTTGTCAGCACATTCAACTATGTAAAGAACAAAGTATTTCAGAAGAATATTTAATTAATTCAGATCTAGGATGTGTTATTTTTGTGTTCCCTTTATTTTTTTGAGCAGTGTAGAAGCTGAAAGGCAGTGTGGTGCCACAGCTTAGAAGGACCAATGTGCAGTGGGCACCACTCTTCTTGCAATTTAGCAGAACAAATGAAGAGTGGGAGCCATCACAGGGAGTGGATTGCTACAGTCTGCAGTCACACAGCATAGCATTAGCAAGCTAATCTGTCTGTGCTGATAGAATCAGCACTGTGGAGAAGTATAACCTGCATAAACGTGTAGAGGCAGGTAGTAGCCACAAAGAAGGAAGCATCGGCCATGGTCAGTGTTTGTTAACTGCTGCACCCATGACGTACCCCAGAAGGGTTACAAGTGGTGTCTGAGGTGAGATTCTCATCTTTCTTTTCAAAATCTTTTTTATCGATTTCAAATGTATACAATTGAAAAGACATACAGAATTATAATGAGGATGAAACAACGGCGTGAAGTCTAGATACAAATAGCGTAATGTACATCCTGAAATGGTCTCGATTATCCAGAGAACACACCAAGAGAAAGGTCTAACAAAAACCTGCGGGAACCTGGTACTGGAGCAAGGCTGTACTAACTTCTGTTGATAGATTATCCGCGGCGACCATGTCTGCTCTCCAAGTCACATTTAAACATATTATGAGCCAGTAGCAAACATAAGTGAACAATATGCTTAACAAGGTGAGATACCTCATGGAAAAAGCTGAATGCGCAGAATGTCCTGCACATATTGCTGAGCTATTAGTGTTTCTCATATCACTACTGGAGTTGACTGACTTTCATATGTGATGGCTCCCCAGATCATCACACCAGCAGTGGGGGCAGTATGTCGCTCTACAACGAGGGCAGGATTGAAGCACTCACCTTGAGGCCTCCATACTTGAACCTGACCATCATCGGATTCAAAAACTGGATTTGTCATTAAAAATAATATGGGTCCAAGCTGTAGCAGTCAAGACTTATTGTGCATGACACCACTGCAAACAATGGTGAATTGCAATGGTAGGACATGTATTGGGCACCATAGCACCAAATTATCTTCTACTAAGCACCTGGCAATGATCCAGGCAGAAACAGCAAAACTAAGTAATTTGGAGAGAAGGGCCTTGCTAAGAGAGGTGACCAAGAACCCAATAGCTGCTCTGACTGAGTTCCAAAGATCCTGTGTACAGATAGGAGAAACGATCAGAAATTCAACCATCACTGCAGCACTGCATCAATCTGGGCTTTATGGCACAGTGGCCTGATAGAAGCCTCTCCTCAGTAAAAGAGACATGATTTCCAAGATCCTGTGTGCAGATAGGAGAAACGTTCAGAAATTCAACCATCACTGCAGCACTCCATCAATCTGAGCTTTATGGCACAGTGGCCTGATAGAAGCCTCTCCTCAGTAAAAGAGACATGATTTCCAAGATCCTGTATGCAGATAGGAGAAATGTTCAGAAAGTCAACCATCACTGCAGCACTCCATCAATCTGGGCTTTACGGCAGAGCGGCCAAATAGAAGACTCTCTTCAGTAAAAAAAAAAAAAAAGACATACATGCCTCCCTGGAGTTTTCAAAAAAGCACCTAAAGGACTTTCTGACTATGAGAAACTAATTTATCTGGTTTGGTGAAACCAAGGTTGAACTTTTTGGCCTCAGTTTTAAGTGCTATGTCTGGAGGAAACCAGACACTGCTCATCACTTGCCTATTTTCCAAGATCCAATTGGACCTTTTGCTGTTTCCCAAAAACCTGTTGCAAGTTTTTTACCATTCTTAAGTCTACAAAAAAGAATATTTTCCAGTATCATTGACAGCATATAGTTGTGCCACAGTCTGTGTCCACATTTGTACATTTGTTTCAGAAAAACTGTTATAAAAAATCATTTTTTTCTAAAAACTTAATGAAAATTGTTTTCCAAAAACTCCATGTATTACACTCATGTGCCTGACTCCTAACGTGCATTTTATTGGACTCTGTCCAATTGTTTAAAAATGTCTTGTCCTGTAAATATTGATAAAGGCCAGGTTCACACGCAATTGATCAGTGGCGGAATTTCTGCAGCACAAAATCTGCAGCATTTCTTCTTGCAAACTGCAGGAGAAAAAAATGCAACAAACAGTGCATCTTTGTCGATGATTTTGTTGCCGAAATGCTGCTGATTAGACATAGATTTCAATCTTTCTATTGTAAAGGGTGAAATCTGCTATGAAAATCCACTCTATAAATTGACATGCTGCTGACTTAAAATCTGCACCATAGGTCATGCTACAGATTTTTTTCTGCCACGTGTGAATGAGAATTAGGCTACATTCACACGTCAGTATTTTCCTATAATCCGATTTTCTGTCCGTTTTTTGCGGATCCGTTGTTCCTGAAAATGTTTCCGTATGTAATCCGTTTTTTGCGGATCCGCAAAAAACGGAAACATGTATAAATTTCAATAAGCAAATAAAGTTGTTTGGATTTCTTTAAAAAAAAAAAAAAAAATTAAAATGTAATTTCCAGGAACGGATTCCGTATAAAACGGATGACATACGGAATGACATCCGTATGTCATCCGTTTTTTGCGGATCCATTGACTTTGTATTGTACCAGGATCCGATTTTTCAGGACAAGAATAGGACATGTTTTATATTTAAACGGACATGCGGAACGGAACAACGGAAACGGACAGCACACATTGTGCTGTCCGATTTTTTCCAGGACCCATTGAAATGGAATGGGTCCAGATCTGGTCCTGATCTGTTCCTGAAAAAACGGAACAGATCAGGAAAGAAAAAACGGACGTGTGAATGGACCCTTAGTAAATGGTACATTCTCTTTCCTAGCACTGTACAATGCTGCAAAAATCTGCTACAGCAAATCTGGACTGAAGCTCACGCAGTCACATGTGGATATAGCTGAAAATCGTCTGCGACTTCCTTGTCTTCACCAAAATCGTCTTTCCAAAGATCCATTCTCTCCATGGTGTCTTGATAAAAATTGTCTATGATTTTCTTGTCCTCAACATTGTTTAAAATTGGCTTGACTTCAAAAAGATGAAAATTGTCTTTCAGTTCCTTATCTTCACCAAGATTGTTTAACATCGTCTAGTCTTCCAAAAAATCCATTCTCTCCAGTGTGCTTGAATATACCAAACCATTGCCACTTGCATGCTCTACTTTGTCAAACTAAGAATTTTTTCTTTGATAAAATTGTCTTCGATTGCTTCTCTCAAAAAGCCATCTGTGCCTTGTACTCTCATGTGGTGAGCCGCTCCTAAGAATTGTTGCTGTGCAGCAATGTGCATACCACCATGGACCCATGGAGCAGCTGTTATGGGCAGGGACAATACTTGTCTTTCATGGCCCACTGGGCCAATGTTTTGTGTGGCAGTGACAACACAGCACCACAGCAATGAGACCATGTCCTATTGACACCTCCATGATTGTGCTAATCTTATTTCCAAACCAGGCTCTTATCCACCTCCTCCTTCCACTTCGACCTCAATGGTCTTCCTCCTGTAGCCAAAAGAAACAGTCCAAAGCATTGCTTCCACTCCACCTCCCTCCTTTCATATGTGTAAACTGCAGCATTGCCATGCCATCTTAGAGGAGGCTTGGTGAGAGAATTCATACAATGAATCAGTTGCTAATCTGTATCAAGCAGCAAATTCCTGCTGGATGTCTACCTGCCAAGTACAACTGGGCAAGATGATCAGCAATAATGTCAAAACACTATGGCTGTGCTGCATTTGGAGGAAATAACACATGCTCCCTGCATGGTGCATATGATAAATTTAGTATTACAACACCTTTTTATAAAAGTATGGTGGGTTTGTAGAAGGTGCTGGCCATGTGCAGGAGAGTGTCTGTGCATTTCATCTCTTCTTTTGTCGCCAAGAACACCCTCCTGGATGAAGAGGGAGGCAAAATTGTTGCATTACCATGATACGCTCTGTACACAGCCTGGCACAGCTTTCGGTGAGCAGACATCTGCAGTCCACATGTGTGACCAGGAGGCCCCTCTCTGTCCCTAGATAAGTTACCCCCCTCCCGCAGAAGCCACAGCAGCACTAGCAGAAGTCAATTCAGTTTGATGAACATGATGTAGCAGTTTTTTCATGTACAGTACCATACCAGGCTGACACACATCAGCAAATGGATACACACTGCCTAAACGATCAGGCTCAATCCTACCTGAACTGTGTCATTTCTCTGGCACATACCCTTTTTCGCTGTGCCTAGGAACTGCTGGGCAGGCAGATTAGAACAGTAGCCAGAACTGGCCCCGTTTAGTATCACTGAAATGTCTTGTCCAGCCTCCAGTGTACCATCAATTCTCTGTCCTACTTGGTCTGTGCCCTTTCTCTGGCATATACCCTTTCTTCTGTCCCCATGGACTTTGGGGCAGGCAGATTGGAACAGTAGCTGAAAGTGGCTCAGTTTGCTATCACTGAAATGTCTTGTCCAGCCCCCAGTGTACTATCAGAGAGGATATTCAGCGCGGCAGCAAGTGTACAAACTTGTCCTCTGCAAGTGTAGAAAACATCACGTCAAAATTAATGAGGTATGGCTCTATGAGGATTTTCACACACCTCGAGCTGAGGCCATTGAATAGATCTGTCCTTGGAGACAGTGGCTATTTATCGCCCGCCTGGTCCTGTCACAGGAGCTGGATCCGAGTTTTATGGATCCGTGGTTTGTGGACTGCAAAACACATACGGTCATGTGAATGAGACCTTAATATGGAGTTGGCCTCCCATTTGCTGCTAAAACAGCTTTTACTTTCTGGATAGGCTTTTGAGTACGTCTGTGGGAATTTTTGTCCATTCATCTCAAAATGGCATTCAATGGTTTTAAGATCAGGACTGTGTGTGGCCAGTCAACTTCTTCCACATTAAACTTACCCAATCATACCTTTTTGGACCTTGCCTTGTGCACTGGGGCACAGTTATACTGGAAAAGAAAAGGTACCCCCAAACTATTTCCACAAACAAGAAAATACAAGTCATCCAAAATGTCTTGATATGTGTTACATTGGTGATCCACTACCTTTCCTCCCCTTATTCTCAATGGGCCCATCTATCGGAGCTGTCTGACTGTTCTTGCTGGAAGTGCCTCTCAGTGCCCATAGGGCGCGCATGTCTCCTCCAGCTCTTAAAGCGCATGTGCACCTAAATCTTCCAAAGGCTATGACTGGCCATATTGAGGAATAGGTTCCACTCTGGTAGTGTTCTGCAAAGGTGTGCTGTTATACAATTGTCTGCTCGAGTACTGACCTCTGCTTGTTTTCCGGATTTGACTCTTTGGTGCCTGACCTAACCTCTGCCTGACCTCCATACTGTCCCTGAGCTGTCTGCCCTGACCTCAGACAGTTTATCAGATTGCATTTACTCTGCCTCCCCTGAGTATGTCCTATCCTTGACTACGGTTTTGCCTGATCCCTCTGTGCTCCACACCAGTGTCTCTTGATCCCCATGGGTCAACAGTCACTTGAACAGAGAACACTCTGAAAGGTAGTGGCCTGATGGTTTCCCTGAAGTGAAGTCCAGATCCCTGTATAGGGGTAAAATGGTGAGAACTAGGAAGACAATTTGATAATGTCTTTGGGAGTAGCCAGAGCTATTCCAGTGACACCATGGGTCCACACTTGCTGTTTAACAATATGCTGAAGCATTAAGATATCCTGTCACTGGAACTAATGGGTCTAGGGTATCCACTGAAAACAACCCCATAACATTATTCTTCCTCCACCAAGTTTTACAATTGGCATAATGTAGTCAGGCAGGTGACGTCCTTCTGACTAAACCCAGACTAACCATCATACGCCTAGATAAAGAAGCGTGATTTATCGCTCCACAGAACATGTTTCCAGTGCTGCAGAGTTCAGTGACAGTGTGCCTACACCACTTTATCTGAAGCTTGGCATTGTGCTTGATGTAAGGCTTGCATGCAGCTGCTTGAATGTAGAAACCCATGCCATGAAGCTTCAGCAGAGCATTGGTGACTTTTATGCACTGTGCACCTCAGCACTTGGCGATCATGCTCTATAATTTTTTCATTCATACTTGGGTTGCTGTGGTTACAAATTTTTTCCACTTTACAATTATACCACTTTTAGCTGATGATGGAATATCTAGGAGGGGAGAAATTTCACAATCCAGGCTCAGGCTGACCAACAGGGAAATCCATTGTTGGGCCCCTGAGCAAGAGTGGGACCCTAGTGCTGCACCCTTTGCACAAGTGACAAATGAGACAGTACAATGACTGTACTACATAAAGATAATAAGCTTATAGCATCTCAACCAGCCTATGTGTTCATACAGTGGGATGCAAAAGTTTGGGCAACCTTGCTAATTGTCATGATTTTCCTGTATAAATCGTTGGTTGTTACAATAAAAAATGTCAGTTAAATATATCATATAGAAGACACACACAGTGATATTTGAGAAGTGAAATTAAGTTTATTGGATTTACAGAAAGTGTGCTATAATTGTTTAAACAAAATTAGGCAGGTGCAAAATTTGGGCACCACAAAAAAGAAATGAAATCAATATTTAGTAGATCCTCCTTTTGCAGAAATTACAGCCTCTAAACGCTTCCTGTAGGTTCCAATGAGAGTCTGGATTCTGGTTGAAGGTTGAAGGTATTTTGGACCATTCCTCTTTACAAAACATCTTTAGTTCATTCAGGTTTGATGGCTTCCGAGCATGGACAGCTCTCTTTAAGTCACACCACAGATTTTCAATTATATTCAGGTCTGGGGACTGAGATGGCCATTCCAGAACGTTGTACTTGTTCCTCTGCATAAATGCCTTAGTGGATTTTGAGCAGTGTTTAGGGTCGTTGTCTTGTTGAAAGATCCAGCCCCCGGGGCAGCTTCAGCTTGGTCACTGATTCCTGGGCATTGGTCTCTAGAATCTGCTGATACTGAGTGGAATCCATGCGTCCCTCATCTTTGACAAGATTCCCAGTCCCTGCACTGGCCACACAGCCCCACAGCATGATGGAACCACCACCATATTTTACTGTAGGTAGCAGGTGTTTTTCTTGGAATGCTGTGTTTTTTTTCCTCCATGCATAACGCCCCTTGTTATGGCCAAATAACTCAATTTTAGTTTCATCAGTCCACAGCACCTTATTCCAAAATGAAGCTGGCTTGTGCTTTAGCCCACCTCAAGCGGCACTTTTTGTGCTGTGGGCGGAGAAAAGGCTTCCTCTGCATCACTCTCGCATACAGCATCTCCTTGTGTAAAGTGCACCGAATGGTTGAACGGTGAACAGTGACTCCATCTGCAGCAAGATGATGTTGTAGGTCTTTGGTGCTGGTCTGTGGGTTGACTCTGACTGTTCTCACCATTTGTCGCTTCTGTCTATCCGAGATTTTTCTTGGTCTGCCACTTTGAGCCTTAACTTGAACTGAGCCTGTCATCTTCCATTTCCTCAATATGTTCCTAACTGTGGAAACAGACAGCTGAAATCTCTGAGACAGCTTTCTGTATCCTTCCCCTAAACCATGATGGTGAACAATCTTTGTCTTCAGGTCATTTCAGAGTTGTTTTGAGACCCCCATGTTGCTACTCTTCAGAGAAAATTAAAAGAGGAGGGAAACTTACAATTGACCCCCTTAAATACTCTTTCTTATAATTGGATTCACCTGTGTATGTAGGTCAGGGGTCACTGAGCTTACCAAGCCAATTTAAGTTCCAATAATTAGTTCTAAAGATTTTGGAATCAATAAAAGGACAACAGTGCCCAAATTTATGCACCTGCCTAATTTTGTTTAAACATTTATAGCACACTTTCTGTAAATACAATAAACTTCATTTCACTTCTCAAATATCACTGTGTGTGTCTCCTATATGATATATTTAACTGACATTTTTTTCATAACAACCAATGATTTATACAGGAAAATCATGATGATTAATAAGGTTGCCCAAACTTTAGCATCCCACTGTATAAAAAACTGGGTAGATAATTTAACTACCTAGTTGATTCTCATAGATGAATCAGATGGCTGAGGTGACTTCTAGGTATCGCGGAAAGCCAGCCAGTATATACTTCCCCATGCACCCGCCTTCTTGAAGTCACTTCTGGGACCCCCATAATGAATCATCTTGAGAGTTTTGTTGCTGCCTGCTGAGCCAGCAGTATTTGCATGTAGCTTAACAGTGGGCCCCCAGAATTAATTTTATTGGTGGGCCCTAGACACCTGAGTCCAACACTGTGACAAACTGACTTGTTGCAATGTGGACATCCTATTACAGTACCACACTTGAATTCAGTGAAGTCTTTGGAACGATTCATTCTTTCACAACTGTTTATTACTGCATACTGCATCTCTAGGTGCTGGATTTTATACATGTTGCAATGGGACATAAATTTGTAAATACATAAAAAAAACAATATCACAAACAATTAAACACTCATTTTACGTGTCAAAAAGAATACCAAAAAACATCTACCAAAAAAAAAAGAGAGAAGCAAAACGGTGATTGGAATTGGATAAGAAAAAGGCTGATAATAGCTACGTCCTAAGAGGGTTAACTAGCGCATATGTTGGTAATAGCCTAGATCTGGCTGCAAAATGCAGTATTTGTTGCTTCATTAGTATTTAGCAGAGAAATTAAGTTTTGCTAACCCTAGTTCTAGCCATCATTAGGTATTTCAGTAAGAAACAACCAAAGATACCTTCCAGCTACACGCAGTACAAATCGAAAAGTAAAGTATCCAGATGTAAAAGCATTATACATTGCACAAAGCCATTACTTGGAGGCTGATAGAGCTTCACATAGTGAATAGTTTTGTTCCCATGTCCAATATTGTTACATCATGGTACAGCTTACAAATAACAACAAAAAAGCAAATGATGCTCATTGACTTACATTGCCCAGCAGCATATTCTTAATACAACTGTGTCAGCAGAGCACTCTAACGAATTTGGATAAGCTAGAGCAGTCATCAGACTAATCAAGGAATAGATGCTATATCCCAAAAAGAAATTTCAGTCATTAGCCTGGGGAATAATTTGTCTTTGCTTTCTAAAAATTATGGAGCACTTAGAAATGCCTTGGAGAAACGTAAGCAATGAAAAGCATTCAGCACAGTGCATTTCATATGTTCTTCCCAGAGTTGCTGTACTAGGTTATTTTAGGCTGCGTTCACACGGGCGAGATTTCCGCGCGGTGATGGACCCTGTGATTGGAGCATGTGATCTGACGTCATCAAAGGTCCTTTAGCCCATAGTTCATCTTTTGAGAAGTAAAGAAGAGACCGGGACTTACGCGAACAAACGGAGAAGGTGAGTTAATTTTTTTTATTTTTTTTAACCCTCAACTGATCACCTACTAAGCATTCTGTTTTCAGAATGCTATTATTTTCCCTTATAACCATGTTATAAGGGAAAATAATAACATCTACACAACACCGAACCCAAACCTGAACTTCTGTGAAGAAGTTCGGGTCTGGGTACCACAGTCGGTTTTTTATCACGCGCGTGCAAAACACATTGCACACGCGCGATAAAAACTGAACATCGGAACGCAATCGCAGTCAAAACTGACTGCAATTAAACTGACTGCAATTGCATTCCTACTCGCGCGGGTTTGCCGCAACACACCGGGACGCATCCGGAACTAATCCGGACACGCTCGTGTGAACCCAGCCTTAATGTGCAACATCCAATTCACAATTTTAGCCTTGTAAATTAGGCAAAGGAAAAATAATTACAGATATAATAAAAATCTTTCTCCCACTTTGAGTCAATAAATTTCTATTCAGACCAGGCTTTTATTTCCCACTAGGCACACGAAGGCAGGTACCTAGGTGTAAAAAACAAGAAAAAAACTAATTATTCATAATTAGAGTTGAGCGAACACCTGGATGTTCGGGTTCGAGAAGTTCGGCCGAACTTCCCGGAAATGTTCGGGTTCGGGATCCGAACCCGACCCGAACTTCGTCCCGAACCCGAACCCCATTGAAGTCAATGGGGACCCGAACTTTTCGGCACTAAAAAGGCTGTAAAACAGCCCAGGAAAGGGCTAGAGGGCTGCAAAAGGCAGCAAAATGTAGTTAAATCCCATGCAAACAAATGTGGATAGGGAAATTAATAAAAATAAAAATAAAATAAATAAAAATTAACCAATATCAATTGGAGAGAGGTCCCATAGCAGAGAATCAGGCTTCATGTCAGCAGAGAATCAGTCTTCATGTCATAGCAGAGAATCAGGCTTCACGTCAGCCAAAACTGGAACAGTCCATTGTCAGATATTTAGGCCCCGGCACCCAGACAGAGGAGAGAGGTCCCATAACAGAGATTCAGGCTTCATGTCAGCAGAGAATCAGTCTTCATGTCATAGCAGAGAATCAGGCTTCACGTCAGCCAAAACTGGAACAGTCCATTGTCAGATATTTAGGCCCTGGCACCCAGACAGAGGAGAGAGGTCCCATAGCAGAGATTCAGGCTTCATGTCAGCAGAGAATCAGTCTTCATGTCATAGCAGAGAATCAGGCTTCACGTCAGCCAAAACTGGAACAGTCCATTGTCATATATTTAGGCCCCGGCACCCAGACAGAGGAGAGAGGTCCCATAACAGAGTTTCAGGCTTCATGTCAGCAGAGAATCAGTCTTCATGTCATAGCAGAGAATCAGGCTTCACGTCAGCCAAAACTGGAACAGTCCATTGTCATATATTTAGGCCCCGGCACCCAGACAGAGGAGAGAGGTCCCATAACAGAGATTCAGGCTTCATGTCAGCAGAGAATCAGTCTTCATGTCATAGCAGAGAATCAGGCTTCACGTCAGCCAAAACTGGAACAGTCCATTATGGAAAAGTGAGGGGGCACTCCAAAAAGGATCACTAGATTGATATAGTACAGATATTTATTAATATTTTAAGAACACACCCTTAAAACCATTAAAACATACATAAAACACATAAGCAAAATGTCACTGGTATCAATCTGTATGAAGTTGGAGATGCTAACAATATGATGGTATTGCGGTGGTAAAAGCAAGATGAATGTCCCAATATGAGTCCTATTGATATGCTGTGTAGGAGAGTCCCCGGAATAATAATGGACGGACGATACGTGCCACCAGAGGTCCTGGCCTCGGTGGAGTAAGAACCAGATCATTGCGGTTACAGCGGCGAATGCTGCTGGCGCAGCGTGTCCGGGCCGGTTTTTACTGGGAACAGGTAAAGAGTTGGGGGGGTGCCTGTTCCCCACGGCCAGCCCAGGTTTTTGGTGGAGCTGGGCCTTTAAAGAACCCAGCCTGCTGATGATGGGGGTGGGGTGTGTCTTGCTGTGCTGGAGATTTCCACAGACAGAGTGAGTGCTGGAGAAGGAGAGTCTGGGCGCAGCACACATTGAAGGATAGTCCTGGGACCTGTGGTGCTACGAGCCGAAGTGGCTCTGGCCTGAGGGAGACAAAGGCAGGTAGCCTACAAGCCTGCAGAAACTGCTGTGGTCTGTCCAAAACAAGGTGACTCAAACCTGCTGTTTATTTTCTATGGAAGGACTTTTGTTTTATGCACTATGTGGATATGCACCTGTGTGGTCTGCACATTGCCTGTTATGCCTTTGGTGTGAATAAAGTCACGGTGAACCACAAAGACTGTCTGTGATTGCCTCAATACTGCCGCCGCTACCGTAGCCTACCACGAGCACATCCCCACAGCTGCAATAGTGTAGCAATTCCACTGTGGCCAATGACGTTGAAGCAATAGTGATACTAATCAATAACGGCCCTGTGGCCCAGTCCTAATGGAGCAATAATGATGGTGTCCCTTGATCCAATATGCTGGACAAGCAGAGATATATGCCAAATTATGAGACTGAACTCCAGCTACTTACAGTCTCTCGTCGCTTCCAGTGTTCCGGTCTTACCCTTCCTGGCTGACTCTCCGCAGCGCTGATTTCCAGGCGGCCGTACACTCTCAGCGTCTCACGTGGTGTGCTCGGCCCAGACGTGGCGTCCCACGTGACCGTGTTGTCTAGGGTGCCGGCTGGACGCTGAATTGACGTCACTGGTATGCGACTTGAGCTCCGGTTCTATGCCGGGGAAGAATCTCATGTAGCAATGTCTTTGTTGTAGAAAGCTTTCTTACTCTTTCCAGGAATCCACCTTTACTCTGTCTTTGCCTGACGCGTTTCAGGGTCATACACCCCTTCCTCAGTGGCCACTGAGGAAGGGGTGTATGACCCTGAAACGCGTCTGGCAAAGACAGAAGGTAGTTGGTAGTTGTGAATGAACAGAAGGTAGTTGTGAATGAACTTCTGCACCACCAAATTCAGCACAAGCGCCAGGCAAGGGATGTGCGTCAAACCGGCTAGTCCCAGAGCTGCAACGAGATTTCGCCCATTATCGCACACCACCAGGCCGGGCTTGAGGCTCACCGGCAGCAACCACTCGTCGGTCTGTTGTTCTATACCCCGCCACAACTCCTGTGCGGTGTGGGGCCTGTCCCCCAAACATATGAGTTTCAGAATGGCCTGCTGACGTTTACCCCAGGCTGTGCTGAAGTTGGTGGTGAAGGTGTGTGGCTGACTGGATGAGCAGGTGGGAGAAGAGGAGGAGGAAGCCGAGTAGGAGGAGGAGGCTACAGGAGGCAAAGAATGTTGCCCTGCGATCCTTGGCGGCGGAAGGACGTGCGCCAAACAGCTCTTCGCCTGGGGCCCAGCCGCCACTACATTTACCCAGTGTGCAGTTAGGGAGATATAGCGTCCCTGGCTGTGCTTACTGGTCCACGTATCTGTGGTTAGGTGGACCTTGCCACAGATGGCGTTCCGCAGTGCACACTTGATTTTATCGGATACTTGGTTGTGCAGGGAAGGCACGGCTCTCTTGGAGAAGTAGTGGCGGCTGGGAACAACATACTGTGGGACAGCAAGCGACATGAGCTGTTTGAAGCTGTGTGTGTCCACCAGTCTGAATGACAGCATTTCATAGACCAGTAGTTTAGAAATGCTGGCATTCAGGGCCAGGGATCGAGGGTGGCTAGGTCTGAATTTACGCTTTCTCTCAAATGTTTGTGAGATGGAGAGCTGAACGCTGCCGTGTGACATGGTTGAGATGCTTGGTGACGGAGGTGGTGGTGGTGTTGGTGGTACATCCTCTGTTTGCTGGGCGGCAGGTGCCAACGTTCCTCCAGAGGCGGAGGAAGAGGCCGAGGCGGCAGCAGCAGAAGAGGTAGCAGGGGGAGCCTGAGTGACTTCCTTGTTTTTAAGGTGTTTACTCCACTGCAGTTCATGCTTTGCATGCAGGTGCCTGGTCATGCAGGTTGTGCTAAGGTTCAGAACGTTAATGCCTCGCTTCAGGCTCTGATGGCACAGCGTGCAAACCACTCGGGTCTTGTCGTCAGCACATTGTTTGAAGAACTGCCACGCCAGGGAACTCCTTGAAGCTGCCTTTGGGGTGCTCGGTCCCAGATGGCGGTGGCCAATAGCAGACGGACTCTCTTGGCGGCGGGTGTTCTGCTTTTGCCCACTGCTCCCTCTTTTGCTACGCTGTTGGCTCGGTCTCACCACTGCCTCTACCTCCGAATTCTGAAAGTCAGTGGCACGACCTTCATTCCATGTGGGGTCTAGGACCTCATCGTCCCCTGCATCGTCTTCCACCCAGTCTTCCTCCCTGACCTCCTGTTCAGTCTGCACACTGCAGAAAGACGCAGCAGTTGGCACCTGTGTTTCGTCATCATCAGAGACGTGCTGAGGTGGTATTCCCATGTCCTCATCATTAGGAAACATAAGTAGTTGTGCGTTAGTGCATTCTATCTCTTCCACCCCTGGGGAAGGGCTATGTGGATGCCCTTGGGAAACCCTGCCAGCAGAGTCTTCAAACAGCATAAGAGACTGCTGCATAACTTGAGGCTCAGACAGTTTCCCTGATATGCATGGGGGTGATGTGACAGACTGATGGGCTTGGTTTTCATGCGCCATCTGTGCGCTTTCTGCAGAAGACTGGGTGGGAGATAATGTGAACGTGCTGGATCCACTGTCGGCCACCCAATTGACTAATGCCTGTACCTGCTCAGGCCTTACCATCCTTAGAACGGCCTTGGGCCCCACCAAATATCGCTGTAAATTCTGCTGGCTACTGGGACCTGAGGTAGTTGGTTCACTAGGACGTGTGGCTGTGGCAGAACGGCCACGTCCTCTCCCAGCACCAGAGGGTCCACTAACACCACCACGACCATGTCCGCGTCCCTTACTAGATGTTTTCCTCATTGTTACCGTTCACCACAATAAGAAAAAAAATATTTGGCCCAATGTATTGAATTCAAATTCAGGCCTTTTTTTACAGCCACCTAACACTATCTGGCTATCTATTTAGGTACCGTATTACACTAATACAGGCACAACAGTAACAACAGATTTAGCTGAATATAAATTGTAGGCCTAGTATTTTAGGCGCTGGATGACAGGTATCCCGTTTACGGACAGAATTAAACTTGGAAATGCACAGTAGCGTGTGAAGTTATTGAGGATGACCCTATCCGCACCTTCAATCTAATATACCCTTTTATGGATAGATTTAACCTTGGCCTGATAGTAATTCCCTAAATTTGTGGTTTCTGCTCTAAGTTGGGAATTGTATTTCAACCCAGAACAAAAACTGTGCTTTGGCAGACACTAAATAGATTGACCAGCCACAGCAGTATCAACAGATTTAGATGAATATAAATTGTAGGCCTAGTATTTAGGCGCTGGATGACCGGTATACGTTTACGGACAGAATTATTTAAACTTGGAAATGCAAGGTAGCGTGTGAAGTTATTGAGGATGACACTATCCGCACCTTCAATCTAATATACCCTTTTATGGATAGATTTAACCTTGGCCTGATAGTAATTCCCTAAATTTGTGGTTTCTGCTCTAAGTTGGGAATTGTATTTCAACCCAGAACAAAAACTGTGCTTTGGCAGACACTAAATAGATTAACCAGCCACAGCAGTATCAACAGATTTAGCTGAATATAAATTGTAGGCCTAGTATTTAGGCGCTGGGTGACAGGTATACGTTTACGGACAGAATTAGACTTGGAGATGCACGGTAGCGTGTGAAGTTATTGAGGATGACCCTATCCGCACCTTCAATCTAATATACCCTTTTATGGATAGATTTAAAGTTGGCCTGATACAGCAGAAACCACTGATTTAGGGAATTGCTAAGTTGGGAATTGTATTCAACCCAGAACAAAAACTGTGCTTTGGCGGACACTAAATAAATTGACCAGCCTCAGCAATAAACACAGATTTAGCTGAATATAAATTTTAGGCCTATTATTTAGGCGCTGGGTGACAGGTATACGTTTACGGACAGAATTATTTAAACTTGGAAATGCACGGTAGCGTGTGAAGTTATTGAGGATGACACTATCCGCACCTTAAATCTAATATACCCTATTATGGATCAATTTAAACTTGGCCTGATACAGCAGAAAAAAAATATTTAGGGGATTGCTAAGTTGGGAATTGTATTCAACCCAGAACAAAAACTGTGCTTTGGCGGACACTAAATAAATTGACCAGCCTCAACAATAAACACAGATTTAGCTGAATATAAATGTTAGGCCTATTATTTAGGCGCTGGGTGACAGGTATGCGTTTATGGACAGAATTATTTAAACTTGGAAATGCACGGTAGCGTGTGAAGTTATTGAGGATGACACTATCCACACCTTAAATCTAATATACCCTTTTATGGATCAATTTAAACTTGGCCTGATACAGCAAAAAAAAATTATTTAGGGGATTGCTAAGGGTACTTTCACACTAGCGTTTTTCTTTTCCGGCGCTGAGTTCCGTCCTAGGGGCTCAAATCCGGAAAAGAACTGATCAATTTTATCCCCATGCATTCTGAATGGAGAGTCAGTCCTTCAGGATGCATCAGGATGTCTTCAGTTCAGTCTTTTTGACTGATCAGGCTTTTCAGAAAAAACGTAGCATCCAGTATTTTTACCTCCGGCCAAAAAGCCTGAACACTTTGACTGAACGCCGGATCAGGCCTTTTTCCCATTGACTTGCATTAACGCCGGATCTGGCACTGTGTGTTCAGTCAAAACGGATCCGGCTTTTGCATGTTAAACCCGAAAAATGTGAAAAAAAAGTTAAAGTCCATAAATGCCTGATCCGTTTTTTCCAATGCATTTTTTCATTGTGATCAAAATCCTGATCAGGATTCAAATGTAATCAGTTTTCACCCGTTTTTCCGGATCCGGCGGGCAGTTCCGGTGTCGGAATTGAACGCCGGATTAAAACAACGCTAGTGTGAAAGTAGCCTAAGTTGGGAATTGTATTCAATTCAGAACAAAAACTGTGCTTTGGCGGACACTAAATAAATTGACCAGCCTCAGCAATAAACACAGATTTAGCTGAATATAAATTTTAGGCCTATTATTTAGGCGCTGGGTGACAGGTATACGTTTACGGACAGAATTATTTAAACTTGGAAATGCACGGTAGCGTGTGAAGTTATTGAGGATGACACTATCCGCACCTTAAATCTAATATACCCTTTTATGGATCAATTCAAACTTGGCCTGATACAGCAGAAAAAAAATATTTAGAGGATTGCTAAGTTGGGAATTGTATTCAACCCAGAACAAAAACTGTGCTTCGGCAGACAGCAGACAGTATTACAATTGGCTAGCCACAGCTGAAACACCAGATTTAGGGTACTGCTATTTTGGCCAATTGTATTTTACCCCTCAATAAAATAGCAAGCACAGCCAAGCCCCTGATGTAGGATATAGCATAAAATAACCACACTATTGATGGTTAAATGGACTTGGTGGCAGCTTGTGCTGGCGCACCACAAGACACAAAATGGCCGCCGATCACCCAAGATAAAAGTGACATAAAAACGCTCTGGGCAGTCTAAAAACAGTGAGCAATTAAATAGCAACAGTTCAATGATCCACAGCTGTAGATCGATCACTGAATTAAGTGTTTTTGCTGAGTTAATCACTGACTAATCTCGCCCTAACAGCAGCTGCAACCTCTCCCTTCACTGATCATAACAGAGTGATGTGCAGCGCTACGTGACTCCAGCTTAAATAGAGGCTGGGTCACATGCTGCACTGGCCAATCACAGCCATGCCAATAGTAGGCATGGCTGTGATGGCCTCTTGGGGCAAGTAGTATGACGCTTGTTGATTGGCTGCTTTGCAGCCTTTCAAAAAGCGCCAAGAAAGCGCCGAACATAAACTTTTACGAAAATGTTCGGGTTCGGGTCCGTGTCACGGACACCCCAAAATTCGGTACGAACCCGAACTATACAGTTCGGGTTCGCTCATCCCTATTCATAATGCATTCCATTTGCTTCCCACACTAATCCTGCTAACAGCACATTTCCTCACCTTCATGTACAGGTATGATCTCACCAGATCACTAGAATGGGGCTCCTGAGTCTTCTACCCTTTCCTTCTCACTGCTTGACCACAGTCATGAGGAGCTTACATGGAGCAGTGGTCGAGCATGCACAGTAGTGATGAGCGTCAGGGGCTATATTCGAATTTCATTAATATTTTGTAGAATATTCGTCATATATTTGCGAATTTCGAGAATTCAATATTAGTTTATTGAATGCGAAAAATCGGCAATGTAAATATCGCTTAATGCGAATTCGCAACGCAAAATACAGGCGTGGGTCACTTTGGCTACATTTTTCAAGCTGGTAGAAGTTTCCTGAGACTGGAGAAAATGGTTGGCACGGCAGAACATTAGAATAGCTCACCTTCATGTACAGGTATGATCTCACCAGATCAGTAGAATGGGGTTCCTGAGTCTTCTACCCTTTCCTTCTCACTGCTTGACCACAGTCATGAGGAGCTTACATGGAGCAGTGGTCGAGCATTCACAGTAGTGATAGGCGGCAGGGGCTATATTCGAATTTCATGAATATTTTGTAGAATATTCTTCATATATTTGCGAATTTCGAGAATTCAATATTAGTTTATTGAATGCGAAAAATCGGCAATGTAAAAATCGCTTAATGCAAATTCGTAACGCGAAATACAGGCGTGGGTCACTTTGGCTACATTTTTCAAGCTGGTATAAGTTTCCTGAGACTGGAGAAAATGGTTGGCACGGCAGAATATTAGAATAGCTTTATATGCAGATAGAGTAAAGTGCTCCAATATATTCGCGATTGTGTTAATCAGCAGTGATTAGAATATTTATTCCCACATTTTAGCAGGTCTGACTACAGATTACTGATTGGTGCACTAAGTATTGCTGTGAACTTGACATTGCTTCCTTCTCATTGGCCCACAAACAAGAAGGAGAGAGGAATCATGTGTTCAGATGGAAAAAAAATGCAGAATATTCGATATAACTAATATATAGCACTATATTCTAAATATTCGCAAATTCTCGAATATTCGCGATAAAAATTCGCTATTCGAATATTCGTGCTCAATACTAATGCACAGTGCTGCTTCAGCACAACTCCGTTTCCGTCAGCTCAAGAGACATGCTCGTCCACCACTGGATTGAAACTCCTCATCAATGTGGTCATGCAGTTAGCAAATACAAGGCGGGGATAGGGGTGTACTTAGAACCCCCATTGTAGTGATTTTTGGGGGTCCCAGTGGTGAAGCCCCCAGCAATGAACACTTATCACCTAATCTATAAATCGGTGATGTCAAATGTGGGAATAGCCCTTTAATTGACTGAACGTAGCGTCTCAGTGCCTAGGGCAGCACACATTGTAAATTCCACCCTGATTCAGTTTATCTCCCACTAACAAATGCACTTTAAAAGTCATTTAACATTTGCAGAAATTATTTGCTTCTTCAATCCTATAATCCACTCTCCTCTTAAAAGGATTGAAGTCCCGTAAAGGCATTAAAGGATGACAAGCAATTGCACTGTACTTATAAAATAAAGATATGGATCAATGTATGTGTAGACCATGACCGTCCTCTATGCGGTTGGATGTAGCAATGCATATCTCAGTATCCTAAAGAGATAATTGTACATATTTCTCCACAGCACATTTTACAATTGACTGTATCATCCGCAGAATGTAAGGAGTTGGCGCTGTCATATTCATGGTTTCTAAATTGAAATTACACATTAAGTATGACATTGCGCTATACACTGACTCAGCTGGCAGATGCTTGCAGTTGCCAGTTTTAAGCAGAATGACTATACTTTTGAGGAATAGCCCGCAGCGCAGAATACTAAGCAGGCTGCCCGGCTAAAATGGTTGAAATAAATATATATTAGTGTCAGTTTTCATGGCTTCATTTCCTACATTCCAGCATTTTTGTGTATCTTAGGGTCAGAAGGTTATACAGTATTAGCTGTGCCAAAAGTGTATTTCCAACCTTGACTGTAAATGCTAAAGTTATACCTGTGAGACTGCAAACTTTAAAAGTGATTAAGAACAATGTATCTTCTATATGTAGAAGAGGGGACTGGCGCTATACTCAGCCACCGCATGCAGTCTCATAGAGACAGATTGGAGCAGCATGGCACATGCTTAACCATCCGTTCCATAAATTTGGGCGGGGTCCCATGGGGTACTGGGTCACCTTTCCCATTATTGTTGGGATTCCAATGGTTGGACCTCCACCAACCTAATAGTTATCATCTATGCTGTGGATAGAGGATAACGTGATGTAATCTCAATACTCTATTATTGTAGATGGAGCAGTTATCTTATGAATTTGTGTATAAATATTACAGACATTGTACTATACATGAGAACTGTTGCAGTAGTGTGTTCTGTGCCTTTGAGGTTATGGCTCTGTGTACAGTGGGCCCGAAGGTTGATTGAGGTCAGCGTTGACACATGCAGATGCAGCAGCCTCGCATTGCACATGGTGCACTCTAGATGGGGCCAAACTGAGAGGTGGAGCACAGAGTGCTTCATGGTCAATCTTTTAGACAGTGTATGGCAAAGTACTGCTGAGCTAAGGCACACCTACCATGAGTTAGTTAGAAGTGAGACAGAACCATGGTTGGAGTTGGGTCTGCTTGGAGGAGTAGTGACCCTGAGACACAATTGTCTTGTTACAGGCTGCTTATTGGACCTGTTGGAGTGAGTGCTCTCTGTGTAGATATCTCAAGTGATTCAGGACCACTTCTGGCCTAGAGACTATAAGATGGTTATGCCCAAGTCAGATACCCTGGAATTAGTATGGTGACAAGAGTTAGTGACCCAGCCAGTCTGCTAAGCTCTGCAACCATCTGCGTTATGTGTACCGAGGACTGTGTATGGTGGCTCTGCTATTGTGTACCATAAGCTTCACTACACCCTGTGTCAGCAAACTGTCCTATTGCTAGAGGCGACAAACTGCCTATTATGACTGCTGGCTGCTTTGAATACATTGTGAGCCATGGAAAGACACTGTTGCTAGTGGCAAAACCTTTAGACAGTCATAATCCCTATAGCAATATAAGGAAAGAATCCCAGCAGTCGTGTCTTGATGCGAATAAAGTATCTTTTTATTCCATAAACAGAAATAGTCCTATGACCAGGACGCGTTTCGGCGAATGTGCCTTCATCAACAAGTACATCCAAAAGTGATTTTAACAAGCATATATACTATAGTCACCACCCACAGGAACAGCAGGTCTATCCCATAAAGGGAGTGACCACATAAAGACAGGTTTACAATCTATGTATCATTTATTTTTCAGATGTTGAATATCTGAACATGCATAAGAAAACTGTCTACAATATGTAAGATAGAATATGTATTCAAGTGTTTGTTGCTTTTTGGTTTATTCACTTAATATTGATTGCACCTGTCTTTATGTGGTCACTCCCTTTATGGGATAGACCTGCTGTTCCTGTGGGTGGTGACTATAGTATATATGCTTGTTAAAATCAATTTTGGATGTACTTGTTGATGAAGGCACATTCGCCGAAACGCGTCCTGGTCATAGGACTATTTCTGTTTATGGAATAAAAAGATACTTTATAAGCATCAAGACACGACTGCTGGGATTCCTTCCTTATATTGCTGTGGATTGACGTCCTCTCCCGGGCAGCGTGCATCTGAGTGAGTGCTGGTTTTTCCACATCCATCTAATCCCTATAGCAACCACCTGTGGAGTTTTAAAGACTGTATTGGTACTGGTGCCAACTGCCCTTGGAGTTACTTTGTAAACTATAGACAGGGACTGTTCTGATGCCATTAACCCCCAACAATGTCTATGCCTCACATGTGTGTAACTACCAAGTTTGTGCCCTCTGTGAGAGACTGTAACTGTATGCATGTTGCCTCAAACTGAGTAACAATTTGAGTCTGTATAAGTCACCATCCTCGAGTAGGGCGTCAACTACTGGTCATAGGCCTTTACCAGAAGTTTCTGGCTTTCTTACCAATCTACTGAGTAAGTGAATAGCAACACCCTTGTTCCCACTTCTCCCTTTTCTTTGATCATTATAGATTGTGGGAATGAATATGAGGCTGTGAGGAATGGTTGAGGTCAGCACTGGAGTATCAGAGAAAAGTAAGACCATGAAGAACCCACCTCTCTCTCACACACACATTCTATCCTATTTCACAGCATAGAAGAATTAGACGCTTGGACTAATACAATACAAATAACTTTTCTTACATAGATATATTATATTTTCTTTAGAATAAAATCCAGTAAGAGAATGTCTGACATTATAAGCACACATTTTTGCTAGGAGATGCACTAGCTGTGATGGTTGCAACAGACTCTCGTGGGGCTGCTAAGGAGAAAGTTCACAAGTTGTTTCTATCACATGACACTGGCGCATTATCCCTTGATGCTTGTAGGGTCACTAGAGAATTAATTATTTTACAGAGGTAGAATACCAGCTCTTCAAACAAAGCTTTACAATAAGAGATCATTTATATACACGAGAAATTAGATTGATCTCAGTTGACATATTCACATCTTAATGTGCTTGCAATGAATCTCTTTGTTTAACCCCTTAGTGACCAGCCTGTTTTGGGCCTTACTGACCGAGCGTTTTTCTTCCTTTTTTCATCGTCACGTTCCAAGAGCTATAACTTTTACATTTTTCTGTCTATATCGCTTTATGAGGGCTTGTTTTTTGCGGGACAAGTTGTAGTTTATAATAGCGCCATTTTGGGGTACACATAGCTTTCTGATGAACTTTTATTAACTCTTTCTGGGAGGGAGATGGGAAAAACAGCAATACTGCCACTGCGTTTTTAGGTTATACATTTTATGGCATATTTTTATTCTCTGGGTCAGTACAATTACAGTAATACCAAATACATATAGTTTTTTTTTTTACATTTTACTACTTTTTTTGCAATAAAACCCGCTAGTTTAAAAAGAAATAAATGTTTTTGCATTGCCGCTTCCCAAGAACCCTAACTTTTTTATTTTTCTATGGAGTTGTGTGAGGGCTTGATTTCTGCGGGACAACTTTTATTTTTCATTAGTATTATTTTAGAGTAAATGGCACTTTTTTATCGCTTGTTATTATGTTTTTTCGGTGGCAACTAAGAATAAATGAGTAACTCTGTATATAATTTTTTTTACAGCATTCACTGTAGGGGATAATTTACATGATATTTATGTAGTCTGGGTCGTTACAGACACGGCAATACCAAACATATGGGGAAGATTTTTTTTGCTAATTTTTCAATGGAAAAAAAAGTGCAAACTTTTTTTATTGGGATTTTTTTTTATTGAATAAATACTTTTTTTTTTTTAACTTTTTTTACCACTTAATAGTCCCGCAAAGGGGACTATAACAGACAGCTTTTAATTGCTTTTAAAATGCAATGCACTATCCCTATAGTGCATTGCATTTTAATGGCAATGCCATTCTAACATTGACCAGCAGGCTGTGCCAGAGAGGTGCAGCCTGCTGGAAATTACTGAAGTCTGGTCTGGGGCCTCCATCAGACCCCAGGCAGCCTTCACACACATCGGCACCCAGCGATCGCATTTGCGGGGTGCCGATGGGAGACAGAGGGAGTCCGCTCCCTCTGTCAGCACTTTACATGCGGTGGGCACCATTGCCCGCGGCATGTAAAGTGTTAAACAGCCCGGATTGGCACTCCTGCCGGTCTGGGCTGTTAGAGCAGGACCGCGGCTCTCATGTGAGAGCTGGGTTCCTGCTCCCCGCTGCACGGGGGACCCGTGCAGCGCTTAGACTGGGCCTCCGTAAAAAAAGGGCGGCCCAGCCTAAGGCCCCTTAGTGACCACCGTAAAAACACGTATGGGTGGTCACTGAGGGGTTAACAACTGCCATTTTAACTTGGGATAAATTTTACTTAGAACATATACAAGTGAAAATTTCATATTCATTTCATTGCTACTCATGTGCACATCTTTTGTCTCCACTACTAGAACATCCATCCAAAAATAATGCACCAAGAAGAAGTTGGAATCAAATGAAACTTTATATGTGTGAATTTAATGATGAACTATATATGGATATAGGATAAAGAATTAGTTTATTTGCCAAAAACTGTACAATTGAAAGAAAGCTCTTGTACCGTATTGGTCTGCCTCTAGCCTGGATACAGGATGAAATATGGTTGGTCATGGAGGCATACAGGTTCAGATGTTGCAAGTGGGTCTGTAGATCCTGCACACTTGTAATTTCCAGAAGCTGGCATTCCAGCTGGTCCCATAAATTCTTGATTGGCGGTAAATCTGGCGGGCCAAGGAATTGTTGCAATCTGGCAGACATTCTTGGGAAACCCTTGCTGTGTGTTGGCAAGCATTATCCTGCTGAAAAATACCTGTTGGAAGACCTGCCATGAGAAGTAACACATCTGGATGCAAGATGTCCTTCATATATCACTGAGATATTAGTGTCCCTCGTATCACTACTACAGGTGACCGACTGTCGTATGCAATGACTCTTCAGATTGCTACATTAACTGTCGGGGCAGTGTGTCACTCCACAGCAAAGTCAGGACCTGGATTCATCTCTAAATACAATATGGTTCCAGTCCGTAGGAGTCCAGGTTTCTCGTTTATGACACCACTTCAAACGAAGGTGACGCTGGCTGTCAATGGCAGGACACATAATAGGCTGCTAAGCTCCTGGAGATGGTCTTGGCAGAGACAGGGGTGTGTAATGAATGTCCCACCTGTGTCTGGAATCTCTGGATGGTGAAAAACAAAACAGTGGGAGCTGTTTATGCTTGCCAGTGGAGTCTGTTTGCCTTGTGAGCATGCCTTCACTTAACCACTCCTCCCAGCACCTCCTAACAGCTACGTCAGAATGGCCTAGGTGGTGGGAAACCTGTCAAAATGACCATCCTGCTTCTCCTAGTCCAATGATGCAGCCTCTAAGAGCTTTTTTTTTATTTTTATTTTTTTATTGGGCACTTTTACGACCTCTTGAAGACCACACTTGTAATAATTTACATTTCTGCCAGAGACATACTTACTTAACAAGTTTTCCAGCAATCAACATTTCTATCATGGTGCAATATTTTTCTTTTGTCAATAAGTGTATATTTATTGAACTCCACCTTCCATCCCCAGCAGGAGTTTCTGACCTTAACTACAAACAACATCTTTATTTTCACTAACCTTTAACTCAGACTTAGAATTTAGTTTGGTTTTCAGTGTGGGCAACAAGCCACTATTCTATTTGGAGGATACAGTGCATCACCAATATGAATATTTACATATCACCTTATCGAATCAACAGATGCATATTTTAGGTGCTGCTTACATTAGTGTCATGAAATTTGTTTTTTAATGGTGCCATGAAAACTTAGGGAAAAGTTCCTGTGTGTCTAGTTGAAATTTGCACTCTCTGCCATGGAAATATATAGAGCTTTCTGTCTGTAGTTAGTGGAATCCAATGTAGGAGTTTCTAAGGCCAGGGTCTATTGTTTATCTATTATGTCATCAATATCTGCATCTGCATTTAAACTCGGGCCCTAATGGAAAGGCATAACACATCCATCATGGAGGATTTTTCTAAATGAGCAAAATGAGACTGTTGCTAGGACTTAAGTCAGAGCCATAGGTAGGCTTTCCTTCACCAAGGTACAGTTTACTGCCATAGCCCTATATCTAAACACAATGGCCAATGCAAAGTGGTCAGAACCCAGCACTTCAGGAACATGTCCGTAGCTAACCTTGGGGGCTAACTACATGGGAATTGAGAAGTCAGAAAGAGACTAGTATATTGCACTATTAAACAGAGTATACAGGGCATGTCTGGCAAGTTTGTTTTTGCAAAAATAGGAATCATGCAAGTATGTTCTTTATACTTTTCCTTTAACCCCTTAGTGACCAGCCTGTTTTGGGCCTTGCTGCCCAACGTTTTTCTTCCTTTTTTCATCGTTGCGTTCCAAGAGAAATAACTTTTTTATTTTTGTGGGACAAGTTTTTTGTGGGACAAGTTGTAGTTTTTAATGGCGCCATTTTGAGGTACACATAGCTTTCTGATTAACTTTTATTAACTCTTTCTGGGAGGGAGATGGGAAAAACAGCAATGCTGCCACTGCGTTTTTAGTTTATACATTTTACGGCTTTCAATTTTTGATATAAATAACATAATATCTTTATTCTCTGGGTAAGTACGATTACAGTGATACCAAATACATAGTTGTTGTTTTTTACATTTTACTACCTTTTTGCAATAAGCCCCTTTTTTTTAAGAAAAAAAATGATTTTGCATTGCCGCTTTCCAAGACCCATAACTTTTTTATTTTTCTTTCTATGGAGTTCGGCTTGATTTTTGCGGGATGACTTGTATTTTTCATTGGTATAATTTTGGAGTAAGTGGCGCTTTTTGATCGCTTGTTATTACGTTTTTTCGGTGGCAACTAAGGATAAATTAGCAATTCTGTTTTTTTTTTTTTTTTTACAGCATTCACTGTAGGGGAAAATTTACATGATATTTATTTAGTCCGGGTCGTTACGGACGTGGAAATACCAAACATATGGGGAAGATTTTTTATTACAATTTTTTTCATTGAAAAGCATATTTTCAATGAAAAAAAAAGCATAATTTTTTAAATGGGATTTTTTTATTGAATAAATGAGTTTATTTTTTTTGTTTTTTTTAGCACTTAATAGTCCCCTTGTGGGACTATTAACAGACAGCTTTTTGATTGCTTTTAAAATGCAATGCACTATCCCTATAGTGCATTGCATTTTAATGGGAATGCTAATCTGACATTGACCAGCAGGCTGCACCAGAGGGGCACAGCCTGCTGGAAATTACTAAAGGCTGGTCTGGAGCCTACATTAGACCTCAGGCAGCCTTCACACACATCGGCACCCAGCCATCGCATTTGCTGGGTGCCGATGGGAGACAGAGGGAGTCCGCTCCCTCTGTCAGCACTTTACATGCGGCGGGCGCCATTGCCCGCGGCATGTAAAGTGTTAAACAGTCCGGATCGGCATTCCTGCTGGTCCGGGCTATTAGAGCAAGGCCGCGGCTCTCATGTAAGAGCTGGGACCCCGCTCCCCTCTGCACGCAGACTGGTCCACCGTAAAAAAACGGCAGCCCAGCCTAAGGCCTCTTAGTGACCGCCGTAAAACACGTATGGGTGGTTACTAAGGGGTTAAATTGTATCTGTTCTTGATTTTTGCTTTAAAAATCAAATACTCACGTCTTTGCATTACATGGAGACATCATATAGGGATTTTACTATATGTGCAAAGCTCTGGCGACAGGTCTAACTAAACTAGGGACCATGAAAGGGTGAATGTTACGATGGACAGGCATTTTATACATTTATAGGATTTGCTGCTTATATAAGTTCTTATTATATCAGCAGAGACTGTGTCACATTTTATTGCTTTTGACAAATGCTGCCATCTTCTGTTTAGAACTGATTATTTCCATGGCCATAGATTAAAGAAAGAAAAATGCTTCCACTTATTCCCAAACACTTTGATCATCAGCTTAAAAACTATTTGCATTTTGTGCTAAAAAAAAATTCTTGATTATTATTTTTTTTTTTTTAACAAATGCTTTTAATCCTAGATGTTCATTTTTTTTAAATAACTGGATTCAATTAAAAAAGCACTAACTCAAAAACAAGAGATTAACCTGCAAAAACTGTTTATGGATTATCACTAATGAAAATTGTGCATCCATACATAATAATTCATCATTTGATTTTTACTGATTTTACTTGTTTTTACTGATCATGGCAACTTGTGCTCGACACTGGCACAAGCCACTTGTCGTGCTGCATAGAAAATACTACGATCAACAAGCTGAAAACTTGACAACTGTAGCAGCTCCTATGATATATGCCAAATGGCTCATGACAGTTCTACTCAGTGGTCAGATGTGCCTAGAGACAGTGGAAAATCTTTGTAATGGTGGCATTTAGGTACTCCTCACAGTATACCAAGCATAGTGCTTTACATTGCATAGCGGCTGCGCTGGGTATTACAGCCTAGGCCTATTCACCTAATTGGAAATGAGCTGTGTCTAGGCCATGTAACTGAGGAACACGATATCACTGGCCTCGGAAGAGGCAACAGCTGATGCCAGGTGTCAGACACCCACAGGTGTCAGGCCACATCTGATGCCAGGTGTCAGATATTGATCTATCCTGAGGATAAGTCATTAATATTTTACTCCTAGTACTGCCTTGAGGGTAACACTGAGAGAATTGGGCTGATAGAGAAAGTGTAGAGAGAAGGTCATGACACTTGAGATACAGAAATTTTTCAATAGGAGAACATGAAAATGAACTATGCTCCTGTTTGCAGTAGAATGATCATATGAACGTACTGTGTGAAGGAGACTAAAATGTCCTCTACGTCTGGTACCATGCAGAAGGCCCCCTTAAAGGGGCATTTTAAGACTTTAATCAGATTGTTAGGGTCCGACTCCGAGCATCTCCACCAATCAGGAGTTGTAGAGAGTTCATTGTGGCACCTTCAACCAGCTAATTGCCAGGGGGTGCTGAGAGTTAGACCCCCTTTGACCTGGTATCAAAGGATACATTTCTTTATCGTAGCAGCCTAAATACTGACTAAAAGACCATTCAAGGTCTGAGTAGGTACCTACAGGCCCCATGCAGCTTCTTCATTACTTTTTGAACCTGCTCATTTTGTGGGTAATATAAAAAAGCAAACAAATGGGTACAAAACTAGAGCTGGAATATGTCAAGGTTTGACCAGGGATGTAATTATATATTCAGTTGTTCACTAGTAGTATAACTTCCATATGATGGTTGGGAAGGACCCTGTTACAGATTCTGCGATTCAAGGGGGAAGTTTATCATGAGGGTAATATTTGAAGTCTGTTTTATTTAAATTTAAATTGATGTACTTTTTGGAAAATTTGTCAAACAAAACATTGTTGAAGTTGGTGCATCTTTAAACCCTTTTGTCTAGAAATTCTTCTCCAGTTTTTTTACACCACTGTCCTACTGGAGTGCTTTTATGACATTTTATTTAGCAATAAATTTGGAGTGAATCTAATTAACATTGTAAACCATGCACACTTTCCCACGTTCTTTTCAAAATTGGAGATAGTGGTGTAGAAATGCCAAAAAAGTTTGTGCAAGTGGGCCTATAATGCTGTGATGCCCTATTTTGCATAATTTTAAAGCCAGAATTCTGGAGTAGGTGGTGTGATAAAATCCACCACCGCCCGCCCGCCAAGTGAGTAGTATGATACTTTTATGCTTATTTGCTCTAAACATTAGCGACTTTTTGAACTTTTCCACTCACTTCAGTTATGAAATGTTGGTGGGTAAGTGGGTTGGATTAGCTATGTTAATGAGGTACACTCCAGATTTATCAAATGAGACTTTTTAAAAAGGCACAAAAAGAGATGCAAATTCACTTTAGTAGGGGGGTGTAGCAAAAAAATTTTAGTCGCATGTCTAGACAAGTGTTTAAAGATGCGCCAGATTTAACCAACTACCTGCAACATTTGTGCAAAGTTCAGCAACGCAGACTGAAGCAAAACTGACTTCACATAATCCCCTTATGATAGATCCCCCCAATAGCATAGGATTTGAATATGTCTGTAGTAGAAGGATGTTCAACTTCCAGTGGGAAATTAAATAGTTTTCTCTTCATTTTGTATATACAGTGGATAAAAAAAGTCTACACACCCTTGTTAAAATGCCAGGTTTCTGTGCTGTAAAAAAATGAGACAAAGATAAATCATTTCAGAACTTTTTCCACCTTTAATGTGACCTATAAACTGTACCACTCAATTGAAAAACAAACTGAAATCTATTAGGTGGAGGGAAGAAAACAAAAAATAAAATAAAATAATGTTGTTGTACACCCTCTTAAAACTGGGGATGTAGCTGTGTCCAGAATTAAGCAATCACATTCAAAATCATCTTAAATAGGAGTCGCATCACCTGCCATCATTTAAAGTGCCTCTGATTAACCCCAAATAAAGTTCAGCTGCTCTAGTTGGTCTTTCCTGAAATCTTCTTAGTTGCATCCCACAGCAAAAGCCATGGTCCGCAGAGAGCTTCCAAAGTATCAGATGGATCTCATTGTTAAAAGGTATCAGTCAGGAGAAGGGTACAAAAGAATTTCCAAGGCATTAGAAATACCATGGAACACAGTGAAGACATCATCATCAAGTGGAGAAAATATGGCACAACATTGACATTACCAAGAACTGGACGTCCCTCCAAAATTGATGAAATGACGAGAAGAAAACTGGTCTGAGAGGCTACCAAGAGGCCTACGGCAACATTAAAGGAGCTGCAGGAATATGTGGCAAGTACTGGCTGTGTGGTACATGTAACAACAATCTCCCGTATTCTTCATATGTCTGGGCTATGGGGTAGAGTGGCAAGACAAAAGCCTTTTCTTACGAAGAAAAACATCCAAGACAGGATACATTTTGCAAAAACACATCTGAAGTCCCCCAAAAGCATGTGGGAAAAGGTGTTATGGTCTGATGAAACCAAGGTTGAACTTTTTGGCCATAATTCCAAAAGATATGCTTGGTGCAAAAACAACACAGCACATCACCAAAAGAACACCATACCCACAGTGAAGCATGGTGGTGGCAGCATCATGCTTTGGGCCTGTTTTGCTTCAGCTGGAACTGGGGCCTTAGTTAAGCTAGAGGAAATTATGAACAGTTCCAAATACAGTCAATATTGGCACAAAACCTTCAAGCTTCTACTAGAAAGCTGAACATGAAGAGGAACTTCATCCTTCAGCATGACAACGACCCAAAGCATACATCCAAATCAACAAAGGAATGGCTTCACCAGAAGAAGATTAAAGTTTTGGAATGGCCCAGCCAGAGCCCAGACCTGAATCCGATTGAAAATCTGTGGGGTGATCTGAAGAGGGCTGTGCACAGGAGATGCCCTCGCAATCTGACAGATTTGGAGTGCTTTTGCAAAGAAGAGTGGGCAAATCTTGCCAAGTCAAAATGTGCCATGCTGTTAGACTCATACCCAAAAAGACTGTAACCATATTATTTTATTTTTATATTTTACTCTACCTAAAAGATTTCAGTTTGTTTTCAATTGAGTGGTACAGTTTATAGGTCACATTAAAGGTGGAAAAAGTTCTGATATATTTTATCTTTGTCTCATTTTTTTACATCACAGAAACCTGACATTTTAACAGGGGTGTGTAGACTTTTTATATCCACTGTACATACGTGTGTGTATGCAAGAACTTCAAGAATTTTAAATACCATTTCTTTGTGCAACATGTTGTACAGTATTTAGTCACTTTTTATCGTATTTGAAAAGTTCTAAAATATCCTAACAGTTTGTCAAGATTCACAAAGAAAACAATTTTTGAATTAGTCCATGGTCCATCAAATAGCTGCAATTTGTAATAGCATTTCATGATTACTTGACATATACTGACACTCACTGCTGGAAATGGCTGAACATTGCTTCATTAAAGACGTACACTTGATGGAGCTCATTGTTGTAGAGTTATTAAGGACTAGTTTTCTAAGAAAAAAAATAAAGCTGCCAAGGCAAAATGTGTACATGTAGCACACAGCTATTCAGCTACAATGGATTGGGCAGTCAGTATTCAGTTTCATTCCTGCTACAAAGTTGTGAAAAGTCCTGTTCAAATCTATAGCCAGTCCTCTAGCACCAGCAATATCTAATATACAGTGGATATAAAAAGTCTACACACCCCTGTTAAAATGTCAGGTTTCTGTGATGTAAAAAAATGAGACAAAGATAAATCATTTCAGAACTTTTTCCACCTTTAATGTGACCTATAAACTGTACCACTCAATTGAAAACAAACTGAAATCTTTTAGGTAGAGGGAAGAAAAAATATAAAAATAAAATAATATGGTTGCATAAGTGTGAACACCCTTAAACTAACACTTTGTTGAAGCACCTTTTGATTTTATTACAGCACTCAGTCTTTTTGGTTATGAGTCTATCAGCATGGCACATTTTGACTTGGCAAGATTTGCCCACTCTTCTTTGCAAAAGCACTCCAAATCTGTCGGATTGCGAGGGCATCTCATGTGGACAGCCCTCTTCAGATCACCCCACAGATTTTCAATCGGATTCAGGTCTGGGCTCTGGCTGGGCCATTCCAAAACTTTAATCTTCTTCTGGTGAAGCCATTCTTTTGTTGATTTGGATGTATGCTTTGGGTCGTTGTCATGCTGAAAGATGAAGTTCCTTTTCATGTTCAGCCTAAAGGTTTTGTGCCAATATTGGTATTTGAAACTGTTCATAATTCCCCCTAGCTTAACTAAGGCCCTAGTTCCAGCTAAAGAAAAACAGCCCAAAAGCATGATGCTGCCACCACCATGCTTCACTGTGGGTATAGTGTTCTTTTGGTGATGTGCAGTGTTGTTTTTGCGTACTTTTGGAATTATGCCCAAAAAGTTCAACCTTGGTTTCATCAGACCACAACACCTTTTCCCACATGCTTTAGGGAGACTTCAGATGTGTTTTTTCAAAATGTAGCCTGGCTTGGATGTTTTTCTTCGTAAGAAAAGGCTTTCGCCTTGCCACTCTACCCCATAGCCAGGGGCGGACTGAGCAGTCGGGCACTTCGGACATGGTCCGAGGGCTCGGCAGGGAAGGGGGCCCGCGGCCGCCGGCCGCAAAAAAAGAAATGCCTTCTTTTTTTTTTTTCACCTGTGAGTGTGACCTGTGATGACCTGTCACTGTCACCTACTTGAACCCACCACCCTCCGGCGCTCATCGTAGACGTCACGTCACTTAGTCAGGGCTACCTTCCGCCCGCCCCCCCAGCCTGCGTGTGCGTCTGAGGCAGAGTCTGTCTGAGATTCATTCATTGGCTCAGGCTTCCTCTGCACAGGGGGCGTGACTCGGGAGTCGTGAGTAGACACACACAGCCAGCAGCCGCGGCCCGCGCCCGAATTAATTGAATCAGAATTATCAGATTAGATCAGATGATTCATTAAGTCAGTGACTTAATGAATCATCTGATCTAATCTGATAATTCTGATTCAATTAAATGGCGGGCGCCCCCCCCCCCAAACACCCCAGTATAAGAATCATAATTGGTGGCTCAGTGCGCCCCCCCCTAGTATAACAAACGTTGGTGGCACAGTGCGCCCACCCCCCCAGTATAAGAAACATTGGTGGCTCAGTGGGAAGTGCCAATGAGGGTTAAAAAATAATTTAAAAAAATTAACTCACCTCCTCCAGTTGATCGCGTAGCTGCCGGTCTTTCTTCAGGACCTGTGGTGACGTCACTGAGCTCATCACATGACCCATTACCATGGTGATGGATCATGTGATATATCATGTGATGAGCCCAGTGATGTCACCACAGGTCCTTTGACAGGTCATGAAGAAAGAACAGGAGACGATCAATTGGAGGAGGTGAGTTAATTATTTTTTTATTTTTTAACCCTCATTGGCACTGCCCACTGCGCCACCAATGTTTATTATATTGAGGGGGGGCCCACTGCGCCACCAATGTTTATTATATTGAGGGGGGGCCCACTGCGCCACCAATGTTTATTATATTGAGGGGGAGCGCACTGCGCCACCAATGTTTATTATATTGAAGGGGGAGCGCACTGCGCCACCAATGTTTATTATATTGAGGGGGGGCGCACTGCGCCACCAATGTTTATTATACTGGGGTGTTGGGGGGGGGCGCACTGTGCCACCAATGTTTATTATATTGGGGGGGCGCACTGCGCACAACGATGGGTTAGGGAAATTTCACAGCAGAGTGCGCATGCGCTGGGAGCCTCGCCGGCGGTTAGGGTAGGGAAAAATTATGGGCCAGTGCACAGGTGCGGTGATCGGATGGATGTTCTCAGCAGGACACCGGCCGACACTGCGCATGCGCTGGGAGCCTCACCAGCGGTTAGGGTAGGGAAAAAGCACTGGCCCGTACGTAATTTTTCCCTTCCCTAACCGCTGGTGAGGCTCCCAGTGCATGCGCAGTGTCGGCCGGTGTTCAGCTGAGAACATCCATCCGATCACTGCGCCTGCGCACTGGCCCATAGTTTTTCCCTACCCTAACCGCCGGCGAGACTCCTGGCGCATGTGCACTCTGCTGTGAAACTTCCCTAACCTGACGTTGTGCGCCTGCGCGGCGCTGCACACCTCCTCACGTCATGTCAGGTGCGACCGGAAGTGACGAGGGTAGGGAAATCTCACGAAGTAGGGAAGTATAACATTACACCGGCCTTTGGGGTGTGCGGGCTGGTAACTACTTGGTTGGATAGTCAGCCAGCCTATGCCATGATGCCAGCAACAAGCAGTGTTTGTTTGTTTTTTTTGGGGGGGGGGCGCCACAAGGTTAGCTTGCACAGGGTGCCTGGACACCTAAGGCCGGCCCTGGCGGGTGCGGGCCGCGGCTGCTGGCTGTGTGAGAATTATCAGATTAGATCAGAATCAGACCTGATCCATTCAGTAGTCAGTCATATAAATTCAGCAGAGTTAGACCATCTGACAGGTGACAGACGCACACTGTCACTGGCACTCTGGCAGAGACGGCAGCCAGCAGCATCAGCAGCAGCTCAGGAGACAACAGCACTCGGCAGACTTGGTCAGGACTTGTTACTTAGGGTAGGTCCCAATAGAATTTTTAAATGTTATTTTATAATAATTAATATGATCATTTTAATGATTTAAAATTAATTCTAAATGATGAGATGAGCGCCCAGGGGCCATCTGAGCGCAAAGCGCTAGGCTAGCTAGCCTATCGCACACACTGACTAGCGCCAGAGCAGAGGCGCTCAGGATTAGCACTGCACAGCATCAATGATGTGTTTACATTTTTTTATGGGGGGGGTGATGCCGTGCTATTGCTAATCCTGAGCGCCTCTGCTCTGGCGCTAGTTTGTGTGACCATGACACTGACATGATGGAGCCTGGAGGGAGGGCCGGGGGGACAATGTAAATATCTGTACTCTAAGGCTACTTTCACACCTGCGTTCGGGTGTCCGCTCGTGAGCTCCGTTTGAAGGGGCTCACAAGCGGCCCCGAACGCAGCCGTCCAGCCCTAATGCATTCTGAGTGGAGGCGGATCCGCTCAGAATGCATCCGCCTGCCAGCGCTCAGCCTCCGCTCCGCTCAGCGAGCGGACACCTGAACGCAGCTTGCAGCATTCGGGTGTCCGCCTGGCAGTGCGGAGGCGAGCGGATCCGTCCAGACTTACAATGTAAGTCAATGGGGATGGATCCGTTTGAAGATGACACCATATGGCTCAATCTTCAAACGGATCCGCCCCAATTGACTTTCAATGTAAAGTCTGGACGGATCCGTTCAGGCTACTTTCAGACTTAGAAATTTTTCTAAGTTATAATGCAGACGGATCCATTCTGAACGGATGCAAACGTCTGCATTATAGGAGCGGATCCGTCTGATGAAACATCAGACGGACCCGCTCCGAACGCTAGTGTGAAAGTAGCCTGAGTATGTCACTGTATGTGACATGGGAATGGGGCCAGGCCGCCAGGAAGGGTCGGCCGGGGGGGGGGGGGGGGGGGGGTGAATGGTGTGCCATGGCTGATTGATGTGTATGGACCTGGTGACTAGTGAAGACCCACTAGACCAAGTTCCATTCTGGCACAAGCTACTGCAGGCAGGCAGCGTAAATTGCTTAAAAGAAAAACAAAGTTAATGTTGGTTATGGGCCAACTTAGGTCATTGGAGGGGCTTTTTGCTGGGGACAGAGGTCAGTAGGGAGACCATGACCGGTCTGTGGGCTATACAGCCCCATACAGCAAGTCATGATGTCTTATTGCCTTGTGATGTGTTCTTCTTAGGCCACGGCCACCTAAGAACACACAAGGCATCATGACTTGCTGTAGATGGGGCTATATAGCCCACAGACCGGTCATGGTCTCCCTGCTGACCTCTGTGAGTGAAGACCCTAGACCAAGTTCCATTTATTTTTTTCTATTTTAATAGTATGGGCATTTTCAGTCGGGGTGATACCCATGATGTTTATATTTTATTGTTATTTAGGTATTTATATTTTTAATTATAGCCAGCCCCAGCCCCAGAGCCAGTCAGCTCCAGAGCCAGCCAGGCCTCAGGCCCAGTCAGAGCCAGCCAGGCCCAGAGCCAGCCAGCCACAGGTCTCCAGCCAGCAAGCCCACAGCCTGCCAACCAGCGAGCCCACAGCCAGCAAGCCCAGAGCCTACCAATCAGGAAGCCACAGCCTGCCATCCACCAACCGTAATTAAGGTAGAAGCCAACTTGGCCTAGGTAGCAGTGAGCTATGTTGTGTTGTTATATTGTGAATAGGAACCATAGTGTTGGATAGACCCCCCTCCAGGACCCATTAGACGCCATTGTAGTCTCTAATGTGACCCGGGGAGGACTCTTTCTAAAACACTCTCTGAGATGTCCTCTGCCAGAAAGGCCGCCCTTGATGGCCCATTAGAAAGAGTCCCCTCCGTTGTAGTCTCTAATGGGGGCTGGAGGGGATTCTTTCTAATGGACACTGAGATGGCCTCTGTTAGAAATACCCCCATCCAAGTCTATTAGACTGACTCCATTGTAATGGGGCCTGGAGGGGATTCTTTCTAACACACTCTCTAAAGGACACTGAGATAGCCTCTGCCAGAAAGGCCGCCCTCGATGGCCCACGATCGTTGCCTCTGCCTCGTACCCCCCTCCCTGTTAAATAAAGACCCTTTATTTATTTAACTGATCCCTGCACCAATATCCCTCAGCACTGGGTTGATGCTTCGCACCCTCCGACGTCCCACAACGAGCAGGTGCTAATGCTTGCCAAATGACATGCACGCATTAGATCTCCCAATAGGAAACCAGTGTAGTGCGTGGCTGGAGGCGGGATAGGGGCATGACTGGAGGTGGGGCATGGGCGTGGCTGAAGGTGGAACATGGGTGGGGCCTGGAAGGGGGCCCTTGATTTATTTTGCCCGGGGGCCCTGAGGGTTCTCAGTCCGCCCCTGCCCATAGCCCAGACATGTGAAGACTATGGGAGAATGTTGTCACATGTACCACACAGCCAGTACTTGCCACATATTCCTGCAGCTCCTTTAATGTTGCTGTAGGCCTCTTGGTAGCCTCTCAGACCAGTTTTCTTCTCATCTTATCATCAATTTTGGAGGGACGTCCAGTTCTTGGTAATTTCACTGTTGTGCCATATTTTCTCCACTTGATGATGACTGTCTTTCATGGTATATATAATGCCTTGGAAATTCTTTTGTACCCTTCTTCTGACTGATACCTTTTAACAATGAGATCCCTCTGATGCTTTGGAAGCTCTCTGTGGACCATGGCTTTTGCTGTCGGATGTGTAACACCCCAGAGTTGTGTTACGAAACTCTTTTATCCCGCTACAATCTCTTAAGATCATTTACATTGTCATCTAATGTAATTTTACATAATATCCTCACAAATGTGCATTGAAAGCCTTGATAAATGTATATTCCTGTAATTTCCATGTTCACCAGCAGGTGGCAGCAATGTGTTAGCAAGGAGCTAAGTTTCAGTTTAGTGTTTCTAGACTGGAATAGTTAATTCCAGTTCAGCTCCCCCCTCTGTAAGCAAAGTGGGCTGTGCCCATATCTTGCCTCATGGAGAGGGAAGAAAGTTAAGTTAGTGTGCCAGCCACCCCTGCTAGGGGAAGGCTGTGCGTGTAGGAGCTCCCAGATATAGGGATCCAAAGCCAGGATCTTGTCTTGGCTGAGACAATTGATCATCATCCCCAGCCTGAGACTTGCAGTCTCAGCTGGTAGAAGCAAGCAGACAACTCCAGTTCCAGGAAGAAGCATACCCTGAGACAATAGCTGTGAGTACCGTCCAGAGACCCAGGAGAAGCCATATTCCTCCTCAGCTAGTCAGTCCCCAGACAGCAGAAGATAGAAAGCGCAGAAGCCAAATTCCTGCCACATTACAGAGCTACTAAGCAGACGTCCTTTCCTGCAAAGCTCCAGCCAATACCTGATGGGACCAAAGAATATTGCTATATCTTGCTTGGATGAAAGCTACAACCAGTAAAGACAAGTTTGAACTTTACCAAAGGTCTGGATCTCAATTACTGCTGCTAATTCCTCTATTACTCCTACTAGCACTACACTCATTTTATTGCAAGTGAGCCAGGATCCAGGAGTCCAGCCGTACCCAGGTAGGAGACACCGTTGACACCATTACAGTTTGTAGGTCACATTAACCTCCTCAGGACCGCCGTACGCAGGATTGCGTCCTGGCGGCGGCCCTGCTATTCTGGGTGGACGCATATACGCGTCCTCTCGCGAGAGGCGAGATTTCCTGTGAAGGCGCGCGCGTTCACAGGAACTGAAGGTAAGCGAGTCGATCGTTCGCTGGCAGGCTGTAGATGCGATTTTTTTAACCCCTAAAAGGTATATTAGACGCTGTTTTGATAACAGCGTCTAATATACCTGCTACCTGGTCCTCTGGTGGTCCCTTTTGCTTGGATCGACCACCAGAGGACACAGGCAGCTCTGTAATAAGTAGCACCAAACACCACTACACTACACCCCCCCAGACACTTATTAACACCCTTATTAACCCCTGATCACCCCATATTAGACTCCCTGATCACCCGCTGTCATTGATCACCCCCCTGTCATTGATCACCCCCCTGTAAGGCTCCATTCAGACGTCCGTATGTGTTTTGCGGATCCGATCCATGGATCCGCAAAACACATACGGATGTCTGAATGGAGCCTTACAGGGGGTGATCAATGACATATAACCCATATAGACTCCCTGATCACCCCCCTGTCATTGATCACCCCCCTGTAAGACTGGATCCATTCAGAGGTCCGTATGTGTTTTGCGGATACACGGATCCATGGATCGGATCTGCAAAACACATACGGACGTCTGAATGGAGCCTTACAGGGGGGTGATCACCCCATATAGACTCCCTGATCACCCCCTGTCATTGATCACCCCCTTGTAAGGCTGGCTCCATTCAGAGGTCCGTATGTGTTTTGCGGATCCACGGATCCATGGATCGGATCCGCAAAACACATACGGACGTCTCAATGGAGCCTTACAGGGGGGTGATCAATGACGGGGGGTGATCACCCTATATAGACTCCCTGATCAGCCCCCTGTCATTGATCACCCCCCTGTCATTGATCACCCATCTGTAAGGCTCCATTCAGACGTCCGTATGTGTTTTGCGGATCCGATCCATGGATCCGTGGATCCGCAAAACACATACAGACTTCTGAATGGAGCCTTACAGGGGGGTGATCACCCCATATAGACTCCCTGATCATCCTCCTGTCATTGATCACCCCCCTGTCATTGATCACCCCCCTGTCATTGATCACTCATCTGTAAGGCTCCATTCAGACGTCCGTATATGTTTTGCGGATCCGATCCATGGATCCGCAAAACACATACGGACCTCTGAATGGAGCCTTACAGGGGGGTAATCACCCCATATAGACTCCCTGATCACCCCCCTGTCATTGATCACCCCCCTGTCATTGATCGCCCACCTGTAAGGCTCCATTCAGACATCCGTATGTGTTTTGCGGATCCGATCCATGGATCCGTGGATCTGCAAAACACATACGGACCTCTGAATGGAGCCTTACAGGGGGGTGATCACCCCATATAGACTCCCTGATTACCCCCCTGTCATTGATCACCCCCCTGTCATTGATCACCCACCTGTAAGGCTCCATTCAGACGTCTGTATGTGTTTTGCGGATCCGATCTATGGATCCGTGGATCCGCAAAACACATACGGACCTCTGAATGGAGCCTTACAGGGGGGTGATCAATGACAGGGGGGTGATCAATGACAGGGTGGTGATCACCCCATATAGACTCCCTGATCACCCCCCTGTCATTGATCACCCCCCTGTAAGGCTCCATTCAGACGTCCGTATGTGTTTTACGGATCCGATCCATGGATCCGTGGATCCGCAAAACACATACGGACCTCTGAATGGAGATTACAGGGGGGTGATCAATGACAGGGTGGTGATCACCCCATATAGACTCCCTGATCACCCCCCTGTCATTGATCACCCCCCTGTAAGGCTCCATTCAGACATTTTTTTGGCACAAGTTAGCGGAAATTGATATTTATTTATTTATTTGTTTTCTTACAAAGTCTCATATTCCACTAACTTGTGACAAAAAATAAAATCTCACATGAACTCACCATACCCCTCACAGAATCCAAATGCGTAAAATTCTTTAGACATTTATATTCCAGACTTCTTCTCATGCTTTAGGGCCCCTAAAATGCCAGGGCAGTATAAATACCCCACATGTGACCCCATTTTGGAAAGAAGAAACCTCAAGGTATTTTTTGAAGGGCATGGCGAGTTCATGTAAAATTTTATTTTTTGTCACAAGTTAGCGGAAAGGGAGACTTTGTGAGAAAAAAATATATAAATTTCCCCTAACTTGTGCAAAAAATAAAAATCTTCTATGAACTCGCCATGCCCCTCATGGAATACCTTGGGGTGTCTTCTTTCCAAAATGGGGTCACATGTGGGGTATTTATACTGCCCTGGCATTTTAGGGGCCCTAAAGCGTGAGAAGAAGTCTGGGATCCAAATGTCTAAAAATGCCCTCCTAAAAGGAATTTGGGCCCCTTTGCGCATCTAGGCTGCAAAAAAGTGTCACACATGTGGTATCACCATACTCAGGAGAAGTTGGGCAATGTGTTTTGGGGTGTTATTTTACATATACCCATGCTGGGTGAGATAAATATCTCGGTCAAATGCCAACTTTGTATAAAAAATTGGAAAAGTTGTCTTTTGCCGAGATATTTCTCTCACCCTGCATGGGTATATGTAAAAAGACAACCCAAAACACATTCCCCAACTTCTCCTGAGTACGGCGATACCACATGTGTGACACTTTTTTGTAGCCTAGGTGGGCAAAGGGGCCCACATTCCAAAGAGCACCTTTAGGATTTCACAGGGCATTTTTTACACATTTTGATTTCAAACTACTTCTCACGCATTCGGGCCCCTAAAATGCCAGGGCAGTATAACTACCCCACAAGTGACCCCATTTTAGAAAGAAGACACCCCAAGGTATTCCGTGAGGGGCATGGCGAGTTCCTAGAATTTTTTATTTTTTGTCACAAGTTAGCGGAAAATGATGATTTTTTTTTTTCTTACAAATTCTCATAATTCCACTAACTTGTGACAAAAAAATAAAAACTTCCATGAACTCACTATGCCCATCACGAAATACCTTGGGGTGTCTTCTTTCCAAAATGGGTCACTTGTGGGGTAGTTATACTGCCCTGGCATTTTAGGGGCCCGAATGCGTGAGAAGTAGTTTGAAATCAAAATGTGTAAAAAATGCCCTGTGAAATCCTAAAGGTGCTCTTTGGAATGTGGGCCCCTTTGCCCACCTAGGCTACAAAAAAGTGTCACACATCTGGTATCGCCGTACTCAGGAGAAGTTGGGCAATGTGTTTTGGGGTGTCATTTTACATATACCCATGCTGGGTGAGATAAATATCTCGGTCAAATGCCAACTTTGTATAAAAAAAATGGGAAAAGTTGTCTTTTGCCGAGATATTTCTCTCACCCAGCATGGGTATATGTAAAAAGACACCTCAAAACACATTGCCCAACTTCTCCTGAGTACGGCGATACCAGATGTGTGACACTTTTTTGTAGCCTAGGTGGGCAAAGGGGCCCACATTCCAAAGAGCACCTTTAGGATTTCACAGGGCATTTTTTACACATTTTGATTTCAAACTACTTCCCACACATTAGGGCCCCTAAAATGCCAGGGCAGTATAACTATCCCACAAGTGACCCCATTTTGGAAAGAAGACACCCCAAGGTATTTTGTGATGGGCATAGTGAGTTCATGGAAGTTTTTTTTGTCACAAGTTAGTGGAATATGAGACTTTGTATGAAAAAAATAAATAAAAAATCATCATTTTCCGCTAACTTGTGACAAAAAATAAAAAGTTCTATGAACTCACTATGCCCATCAGCGAATACCTTAGGGTGTCTACTTTCCGAAATGGGGTCATTTGTGGGTTTTTTCTACTGTCTGGGCATTGTAGAACCTCAGGAAACATGACAGGTGCTCAGAAAGTCAGAGCTGCTTCAAAAAGCGGAAATTCACATTTTTGTACCATAGTTTGTAAACGCTATAACTTTTACCCAAACCATTTTTTTTTTTTACCCAAACATTTTTTTTTTATCGAAGACATGTAGAACAATAAATTTAGAGAAAAATTTATATATAAATGTCTTTTTTTTTGAAAAATGTTACAACTGAAAGTGAAAAATTTCATTTTTTTGCAGAAATTTTGTTAAATTTCGATTAATAACAAAAAAAGTAAAAATGTCAGCAGCAATGAAATACCACCAAATGAAAGCTCTATTTATGAGAAGAAAAGGAAGTAAAATTCATTTGGGTGGTAAGTTGCATGACCGAGCAATAAACGGTGAAAGTAGTGTAGTGCAGAAGTGTAAAAAGTGTCCTGGTCATTAAGGGTGTTTAAGCTAGGGGGGCTGAGGTGGTTAAAGGAGGAAAAAGTTCTGAAATGATTTATCTTTGTTTTATTTTTTTACATCACAGAAACCTGACATTTTAACAGGGGTGTGTAGACTTATATCCACTGTATATGTTATATATCTTTATCTGATGCTGCAGATTATAAAAACAGCTCTATAAAAGAAGATTACATGCACAGAAACACAATAGACGGTTGAGGTCAGTCAGTATAAAAATAGAAAATAGTAGTATAAAGTGCTGACACACAATTAGTATCATGAGAGATGAGCACATTTCTTGAAAATTGTTTGTGGATCTGATTCTAACAAATTGGCCAGCAGATTTGATTTGAGTATGATTTAGAACCAATGACAGAACATTTGCTAGATGGAGGACCTAAAAGAGGACCTTTCACTGGTCCTGACATTACAATATTATTACCTGGCAGTGTAGGGCTTTATTAGTAGATGTCAGGGTTCTTTTTTTTAAAGATGCACTGCTTCATTCCCCCGCTGTGCCCCCGTTCACTTTTGCCGCCCTGTATGCTAATTAGTAGCATCGTTACAGGGAGGAGGAGACGGCTGTGTTTCTCAAGGGGCTCATAGCCAAGGAGAAAAAAAAGCTCACCTTCTCCCTGGTTGTAACACTCTCCGCTGCAATTTAATCTTAAGAAAAGCTGTCTAAGGCGGGAAAAGATTAACTTGCAATGCGTGCGAAATACCGGTGTGGGTCACTTATGCTACATTTTTCAAGCTGGTATAAGTTTCCTGAGACTGGAGAAAATGGTTGGCACGGCAAAACATTAGAATAGCTTTATATGCAGATAGAGTGCTCCAATATTTTTGCGCTTGCAAATTTTCGGCAATTAATAATGCAATTTTTTTCGCAATACGTGCAACTTGTGACATCACAACACTATGTCTGTAGCATGTATGTATGTATGGACAGCAGAACCTATTCACTGCCTAACACCCTGCACTGGAACCAGCTACACTATAGATCAATCTAACCTACACTGACTATCTCCCCCTAACTATCTGCATTATATATATATATATATATAAGTTAACTGTCTAATGTAATACTACAAAACACAGAAGACAGCAATGACACTGCTGTCTCTTTCATAACTACAATAAACTTTAGAAAAAAGCTGCTGTGGTGGTTCTTATATACTAAGGGGTAGGCAACTTTTCTATTGGTTGCTAGGGATGTTGCTAAGCTGTGACAAAACCTTGTCATTGGCCCACAAGCTAGAAGAAGGGAGGGATGATCACCTGATGTGTATTGTGTTAAAAAAACAAAACAAAAAAAACCTAATATTTGTCATTACGAATGTATAGCAATATATTCTAAATATTCGTGAATTCTCGAAGAGCCGATATTTGCAATAAAAATTAGCTTTTCGAATATTTGCGCTCAACACTAACAGGGAACTGCAACACAAAAAATAACCCAAACAAAATACAAAAGGGAAAGAAAACACTTAACTTCAAGTGGCTATGGCAGCACCAGGAACTCAGCCGAGATCCACACACCAGCTATCCATAACTCCAACAGAAGCTATAAACCGCATAGCATAGTGGGAGAAACAACAATAAATAGAGAAGGTTAAATGATCATAATAGCCACACCTGGGGAAAGAAAGTGTGGCAAGCACCAGAAACAACACAGACGTCATTTGATCCAAACGGAAAACTTGCCAGTCTCACCAATCTCCTGCCACCTGTCGCGGGAATGTCCGTGACAATACCCCCCCTTCTACGGGTGACCTCTGGGCACCCAGGACCAACCTTATCCGAATGAGACTTGTGAAACGACTTGCGTTCACTTCAGATGCCGGTACCCACATCCTCTCCTCTGGTCCATATCCCTTCCAGTGACCAAGATACTGAAAAGATATATGGAGAATTTGAGAGTTGAGAGTCATTAATCTTGGCGATCTGGAATTCCAAACTGCCATCCACCATGACAGGAGCTGGTGGCAAGGGGGACGACTCCAAAGGTTCAACATATCTCTTCAACAAAGATTTGTGAAACACATTATGAATTTTCAGAGCCTGAAGAAGTTCAAGATGAAAAGCTACAGGACTATTAATGGCAATGATCTTATATGGACAAATAAACCTTGGACCCAATTTCCAAGAAGGAACCTTCAACTTAATATTTCTTGTGGACAGCCACACAAAATCACCCACACTTAGGTCCGGACCATTCATACGTTTCCTGTCAGCCGCATGTTTATACTTGTTGCCCATATTCATCAAGTTATTTAGAATTTTCCGCCATATAGAAGACAATGATGACGAAAAACATTTCTCCTCAAGTATCCAAACCAGAGAATGTGCCAAATTGCGGGTGAAACCCATATGCCCCAAAAAAATAGCGACTTATCAGTGGACTCCTTTCTACGATTGTTTATGGCAAACTCTGCCAAAGACAAAAACGAGGACCATTCCTCCTGGTTCTCAGAGACAAAACATCTTAAGTAAGTCTCCAGACTCTGATTAGTGCGCTCCATCTGTCCATTCGTCTGAGGATGAAAAGCAGAAGGAAAAGACAGTAGTACCCCCAGTCGCGTACAGAATGCCTTACAGAATCTGGACACAAACTGAGTCCCACGATCCGAGACCATGTCAGATGGAATGCCATGAAGTTTCACAATGTTGTCAACAAACACTTGCACAAGTGTTTTAGAATTAGGTAGGCCTGGCAATGCTATAAAGTGCACCATTTTACTAAAACGATCAACTACCACCAGAATAACTGTCTTTCCAGATGAATTAGGCAGATCAGCAATAAAATCTATAGACAAGTGAGTCCATAGTCTGGACGGTATGGGCAACGGAAGTAGAGCTCTAGAAGGCGGAGTATGTGTCACCTTAGCGCGTGCACAGATACTACAGGCCAACACATAGTTCTCAACACACTTGCGCAACCCCGGCCACCAGAATCTACGAGAAATGAGGTCGGCAGTGGTTCTACTCCCAGGGTGTCCCGTAAGAACCTTACAGTGATGTTCCTCAAACACTTTATGACGCAATTCTAAAGGAACAAACAATTTCCCAGAGTGGCAAGACTCTGGTTCATCTTCCTGACCCTTTAACACCTTCACCTCTAGGTCAGGGTATAGAGTGGATATCACCACCCCCTCCGAAAGTATCGACTCAGATTTTCAAAGTCACCACCTCCAGGAAAACTACGCAACAAGGTGTCTTCTAGTGTTGAGCGAGCATGCTTAGCCGAATATCTGTTCGGCTCGAACATCGCTATGCTCGGCACATGGCGGTACATGGCCGAATACCACATGTGCTTGAGCGCCATGCTCGAGTCTCCTCCCTGCACGTATAGCAGTTGCAAAGTAACCAATAAACATGCAGGTAAGTACTGCCATCACTGTAATGGCAGTAACCACGTTGGCTACTGGAATTACAGTGATTGGCTGGCCGGAACGCGTCATTGGGTGCTATATAGCACCCGATGACGCGGGTTCGGCTTATTGTGAGTCAGCAAGAGCTGCGCTTAGGAAGGGACAGATAGTTTTGGGAGTGTGATTGCAATATTTTCGATAGAAAAACGTTTCAAAGACTCAAAAGTCCTTTTAAGAACTATTGTGTGTGGTGGCAGGCTGGCAGCAATATAATTTAGCCAGCAAAAAATTTTTCCGATACTTTACAATACTTTTTCGATAGAGGGTGTCTGCAGTGACTTGTGACATCTGTGCTGCAATACTTTCTGTGTGTCAGGGCCAGATATTGGGAAAATTTTTACTGACAACAAATATATATATGTTTTCCATAATTTATCCACACTTTGCCCATAAACGGTGTCTGCAGTGAATTGTCACATCTGCGCTGCAATAGCATGTCTCAGGGCCAGATATTGGGAAAAATATTAGCGAAAACAATTATATTTTTTCCATAACTTATCCACATTTTTCCTATAAACGGTGTCTGCAGTGAATTGTCACATCTGCGCTGCAATAGCATGTGTCAGGGCCAGATATTGGGAAAAATATTAGAGAAAACAATTATATTTTTTCCATACTTTATCCACACTTTGCCTTTAAACTGTGTCTGCAGTGTATTGTCACATCTGCGCTGAAATAGCGTGTGTGTGTGTCAGGGCCAGATATTGGGAAAAATATTAGCGAAAACAATTATATTTTTTCCATAATTTATCCACACTTTTCCTATAAACGGTCCCTTATAACATATAACATTTAATATGAAGAAGGCGAGCATTAAGGGACGGGGAAATGGCCGTGATGCTGATGGTGCACGCAGAGGCCGTGGCCCTGGGCGCGGTGAAACTGTGCCTGCTGCCAGAGTACAAGAAAAACAATCATCCAAGATACCTAGCTTCATGTCCCAGTTTGCAGGGTGGCGCAGGACAACACTCTTGAAGTCAGACCAGTGCGAGCAGGTGGTCAGTTGGATTGCAGAAGATAGTGCTTTCAGTCTTCCACCAAGTCCAGTCTCAGTAGCCAGGAGTCTGGTCCACACAATCCTCACCCTGATCCTCCTTCCTCCTACCATTTACAGTCTGGCCAAACAAGTGATCCCACACGCTTGAAGAGGGACCTGAGATCTTGTGCCCCGATTCCCAACCTCTTGAGCATCCAGAGTCACAAGAATATGACGCTGGGGAACGGCAATTAGTGTTTAATGAGGTGGATGATGATGAGACACAGTTGCCAATGACTCAACTGCAATTACTGTCTCAAGAGGTTGAGGAAGAGGATGGCACTGTCACCGCCAGCTCTCTGAGAAGCTCTGGCAGACGTTCTTCTGTACCTCTTGCATGATGTTCTTTGTTTTGGTTTCACTTTGTCATCTCTTTTCCTTCTCCCAGCTGTCATCTATTTACACTGATTGCCTCCCTTTATATTCCCTCCCATACTGCCTCACTTTGCGGTTTATACTACTTCCTGGATTGTGTTCACTGCTAGAGGCTTCAACTGCTGGTTCCTCAGATAAGTATTTTTCCTTTATTTGTGTTTCCGTGCTGGCTTGATTCTAGGTGACCCTGACTCCCTCCGTATTAAGTGCAGGGAGCCGGTGGTCGTGTCCCCTCACTATTATAGGGTTTTTAGGTGTCACACAGTCTAGGTACGAGGGCATGCAATCATCTATCATAAAGATCTTTGCATGGGCATAGCAGTCAGGGAGAGCTCTAGGGGTTTTATAGGGCTCACCCATATGTTCCTTAGTTTGGGATCAAGTCAGTCGGATGTTTATTTATAACTTCCAGTTTTCTGAAACACCATCCGTGAGGTTGTGGTTAGGTCAACAAATCGGGAGGCTGATCAGAGGGAGGAAGTGGAAGAGGAGGTGCTGGATGACGAGGTCAGTGACCCAACCTGGGAAGGTGGCAACAAACCAAGCGAGGAGAGCAGTACAGAGGGGGAGGGATCTGCAGCACTGCAACAGGCTGGAAGAGGCAGTGGCATGGAAAAAGGTAGATGGCATGAACCACCGAACAGGCCCGCACCTGTTTCACGGAGCACCCCCTTGCGTAAATCTCTCTTGCCAAGGGGTAGGTGTTCGCCAGTATGCCGTTTTTTTGAGGAAAGTGCGGACGACAAAAGAATAGTAGTTTGCAACCTGTGCCACACCAAAATGAGCCGGGGTGTGAACACTAGCAAACTCGCCACCGCCAGCATAATCTGCCACATGGCATCAAATAGGTGGGCCGAACGCCTGTGTCCACAATCTGTGTCTGCGGGTCACAACACTGCCTCCTCTTCCCCTGTGTTACATGCTGGCCAATCCCCTGTACAAGACACAGGCCCGGATGCCTCCCTCCCTGCACCTAGACCTTTGCAAGCACCATCAGCGACCACATGCACTTCCGCAGCGTCTAAATTTCATTACCCCAGGTATTTGAATGCAAGCGCAAATACTCAGCCACCCACCCACAGGCCATAGCACTAAATGCGCAGCTTTCTAAATTACTGGCGCTGTGAATGTTGCCATTTAGGCTTGTGGACACTGAGGCCTTCCGCACTCTGATGTCGGTGGCTGTCCCTTGTTACGCAGTCCCCAGCTGCCACTATTTTTCAAGGTGTGCCATGCCAGCCTTACACCAACATGTGTTCCTTAACATCACACGTGCCCTGACCACGCAGTTACTGTGAAGTTCCACTTAACCATTGACACATGGACAAGTGCTTTCGGCCAGAGATACTACATTTCCCTGATTGCACACTGGGTGAATGTTGTGGAGACCGGGAGCAACTCGTACCCTGGGATGGCACAGGTGCTACAGATGCCAAGGATTGTGGACCCTAATTCCATCAGGGTTTCTGCCACCACCTATGTTAGTGGCTCCAACCCCCACTTCTCTTCCTCCGCCTCCATTTCCACCTCCGAATTTTCCGCGTGCAGCACCAGTCAGTCATGAGTCGGTAGCTGGAAGCAGTGTAGCACTGCAGTGGGGAAGCGGCAACAGGCCGCGCTGAAGCTAATCTGCCTAGGTGACAAACAGCACATGGCTTCAGCCGGTCTGTCAACGCTGCAGCAGCGCTTGAAATTGCCAGCTCACCGGCTGTTGTGCGACGTGAGCACGCGCTGGAACTCCACTTTCCACATGTTGGCCAGGCTTTGTGAGCAGCAGAGGGCAGTTGTGGAATACCAGCTGCAACATGGTCGTCGCCTTTCCAGTCAGCTTCCGCTATTCCCAAGCAAGGAGTGGGCATGGATGTCTGACCTCTTTGAGGAATCAACACAGATGGTGAGCGGCGATAACGCTATTATCAGCGTCACCATCCCACTTCTGTGTCTTCTCAAACGCTCGCTGCTCACAATTAAGGACGATGCTGTGCATGTGGAAGAGGTGGAAATGGGGGAAGACATTACACAGGTTGATGATAGACAGACCACCCTCAGTTTGTCTTCTTAGCGCGAATTGGAGGCTGAAGAGGAGGAGCAGGAGATGGTTGCCTCAGCTACAGAGGGTAGTACCCATAGATGTTTAATTCCATCTGCTCTGGTGGGGGGGCAGAAGAGGAGGAAGAGGATGAGGAGATTGGGAGTGATCCTCTTGATGACGACAGCGAAGTCTCGCCTGTTGGTACTCTGGTTACCATGGCTGACTTCATGTTAGGCCTTTCCCGCGACCCGCACGTTATACGCATTTTAAACATAACGGATTACTGGTTGTTTACCCTTCTCTACCCCCGCTACAAAGAGAACTTCTCATCTCTCATTCATTTGGTGGAGAGGACAAGTAAAATGGTGAAAATGGGACAGTTTCATGACACCCCGCCAGTACCCTCACCCTGATGTGTGGCCTAGTGCCACAGGGAGAGAAAATTTTTGGAAGATGGTGAAGGAGTACATAGCAGACCGTGTCAGCGTCCTCAATGATCCCTCAGTGCCTTACAACTACTGGGTGTCCAAGCTGGACACGTGGCACGAACTTACGCTCTACGCTTTGGAAGTGCTGGCCTGCCCTGCGGCCAGCATTTTGTCAGAGCGTGTATTTAGTGCTGCTGGTGGCATTATAACAGATAAGTGCATCTGCCTGTCAACTGAAAATGCTGACAGGTTGATTTAGATAAAAATGAACAAGGCCTGGATGACCATGACTTCTCGACTCCCCCAGAGTAATGCTGATGAACATAAAGGCACTTTACATGTGTTGTTTTTAATGTAGTTAATAGACTGTATTCTCATGTACCCCATCTACCACAAACAATGGTTGAATCTTCCTTTTCTCCTCCTCCTCTTCTGTCATATCAACATGCATTGCTTATTTGTCACATATAATGCCCTCGTATATATAGCCTTCAAATATTTTTTTTTAGAGGGTCCACTTACCAGCAGGCCCTCACATATAGTTTTTTAGAGGGTCCGCTCACCAGCAGGCCCTCACATCCAATTTTTTACAGGGTCCACTCACTTGCAGGCTCTAATATCTAATTTTTTTACAGGGTCCGCTCACCAGCAGGACGTCACATCTAATTTTTTACAGGGTCCGGTCACCATCAGGCCCTCACATCAAATTTTTTACAGGGTCCGCTCACCAGCAGGCCCTCACATCAAATTTTTTACAGGGTCCGCTCACCAGCAGGCCCTCACATCTAATTTTTTACAGGGTCCGCTTACCTCCAGGCCCGCAACTCAAATCTTTTACAGGGTCATCTCACCTACAGGCCCAAACCTAAAATCTTTTACAGGGTCCACTCACCTGCAGGCCCGCAACTCAAATCTTTTTATTTTATTTGTTTTATTGAACAAGTACAAATTGCTAGAATATACAGAACATCTGTACAACTCAAAAAGTATTCTAAAAAACGTGTACAGCACCATATCTTCACATTCTCATTGTACACAATATTGGCATTATTATACATAGAGCTGGTCATATACATCAGCGCACATATTCTTCAAATAATACAGGTTTTTATCTAGATGCAGCAGTAAGGACATCAGTGAACATATGAGCCGAATACAAAGTTTGTGGAGAAGAGCACCACGATCCCCAGACTTTCAGGAACTTGGGGGAACATCCCCGGTTTTTGAAGACTATGTTTTCATATGGAATTATCGTGGTCACCAATACCCTCCATTGACTCACTGTGAGATTTCTGTCTCCCATCCACCTAATCGCTATAGCTTTCTGTGCCAAAAATAAAACTTCTCTCAAAAATATCCTGGTATGATGTGTGTAAGTAGCCTAATCCATAATACCAAATAGACACATCATTGGGTCCATAGGGACGGGAAGATTCAATAAGTTAGACAAGAAATCCGTAATTTCTTTCCAAAATTGTATATATGTGCAGGCCCATATGAGATGCCAGAAGTTGGCACCATCCTCAGCGCATCTGAGACATCTCAAATAAGTTATCCTGCCTATCCTACATAGCCGCAAAGGAGTTAGATAGTATTGATGTACAATATACAGTTGTATAAACTTATTGTTTATAGCAGGAGAAACCAGAGTAGGTGACTCCAAAACATCACCTATATCTTCATCGTTAAGATCTGGTATCATGTTTTTCCATTTAGAAATGGCTGGGATCGGGCAGATTGTAGCTTAGTACCTAGAAGGTGGGTATATAATGTTGATATGAATCCACGAGGGCCCTGTGAGTGAATCACTCCAATCATTGGGTAGATGGATATATCTATTTGGGCGCCACTGAAATGGGAATGCAGAGCGTGCCTCAATTGTAAGTATCTGTAGACTGTTGTTCTGGGTAAATCATGTTTATTACTCAAAAAGTCCAAAGTGTTAAAAACATTGTCACTGTAGACATCCCCCAGAGTGCGGATACCGTGTTCTTTTCACAATTGACTCCCCGGTACAGACAGCAAAGAAGGGAACATAGGGTTATCCCATAAAGGAGTCTCGGCCATACTTCCCTTACGTGTATGTAACCTCTTGCAAGCCTCCCATACCTGTATCACTAATTTGTGTATCGGCAAAAGCATTTGTGAAAATACCCAAGGCTTCTCCAACACTAGCCACAAAGATGTAAGGTTCAAATAAGTAGCCAAGTGAGCCTCTGAATTAGTTAATTGTTCGGTATGAAACATCCATGTCCTCAGGTGCCACAACTGCCCCGCTAGATATTATAAGTGAAAATCAGGCATTCCCCCCTCTCTCCTAGGACAACATAGGTTTATTTTGGACAATTTAGGTCTATTAGTTCCCTATATAAACGGAGACATTATTGAGGTGAACTGTTGAAATATTGCCTTGGGTACCATATAGGGTGCATGTTCTAGAACGTATAAGCATTTAGGTAATATTATTAAACTGATTAAGTTAATTCGACCCTCTATGATAATGGTAGACCACCCCACACCCAAAATTTGTCTCTACCATAATCAAGGAGGGGTTGTATATATAGGGCATGGAAGGATGCGGCATCCGTTGTGATAAATATGCCTAGATATTTAAAGCTGGGAACTACAGGCAAAACTCTGGTATAAAGCATCTCTTCGAATGAGTATAGTGGGAACAGAACAGATTTGGACTAAATTTGACTAAAAGCATCAATTAAAGAAATGGCACGAAGAAGGGTATCCTCCACCTCTAACATAAAGAGAACCATGTCGTCGGCATATAGGCCCACTCTATCCTCCCTCTCTCCTACCTATACCCCCTTAAATTGTGAATCGCCTCTAATTCGCATGGCTAGTGGTTCTATTGCCAAAGCAAATAGTTATGGTGATAGCGGACACCCTTGTCTGGTCCCCCGCCGCAGCTGGAAGAATGCCGAGCAAACGCCATTCACTAGTACATTGGCTCTTGGTTGTTGGTATAGAATAGAGATCCATTTAATAAAAATTGGGCTCAAATACAAAGAATTGAAGAGTGGTACGGCCACTCCACTGAATCAAAAGCTTTAGCGGCGTCCAATGATGCCATTGCCCACTTCTGTTTCTGCCTAATACCTATTTGAGTTAACACTTGCACCCTTCTGATATTATCAGTGGTGGATCTGCCAGGCAAGAACCCAGACTGGTCAGTGTGAATAAGACTAATTATGACTCCAGTTAGACACATTGCTAGTATCTTGGCTAATATTTTATAGTCAAGATTTAATAGAGATATAGGCCTGTACGAGCCGCGGTTTAAGAAGCACCACAAAAGTAGCATCATATAATGATGGAGGTAGACTCCCTTTCGCAAATGAATCTGCATACATTTGCATCAACGAGAGGGCTAGATTATCAGCGTATCTGGCATAAACTTCTAGTGGCAATCCATCTGGCCGGGGGACTTCCCGTTCACCAATGAGGCTATAGAGTCCGTAATCTCTTGGGGTTTTATTGGGGCTTCTAACAGTTCCACTGCTTCGTGTGTCAGTTTGGGAAATTCCAACTCCTGGAGGTAATTTAATGCTTCCCCTGAGGTAAAGCCCACCCATGCCTTTTATAATTCCTGATAAAATTCCCAAAATCTCTGGGCGATTGCACCAGGTTCCGTTATCAGACTGTTATCTTCGGCCTGGATACGAAGTACTGCAGGGGATGCCTGATTCTGTCTGACTAGATGTGCTAACAGTTTACCAGACTGATTACCTAACTCAAAGTAGGATTGTTTATTAAAGAACAATTTACATTGAGCTTTTTCTTTCAATAAGGTAAGGTATTGGCACTCTTTTAATAGCCAATCTTCACTGTTCTGGTCTGTAGGATCTGCCACATATACAGTCGTGGCCAAAAGTTTTGAGAATGACACAAATATTAGTTTTCACAAAGTTTGCTGCTAAACTGCTTTTAGATCTTTGTTTCAGTTGTTTCTGTGATGTAGTGAAATATAATTACACGCACTTTATACGTTTCAAAGGCTTTTATCGACAATTACATGACATTTATGCAAAGAGTCAGTATTTGCAGTGTTGGCCCTTCTTTTTCAGGACCTCTGCAATTCGACTGGGCATGCTTTCAATCAACTTCTGGGCCAATTCCTGACTGATAGCAACCCATTCTTTCATAATCACTTCTTGGAGTTTGTCAGAATTAGTGGGTTTTTGTTTGTCCACCCGCCTCTTCAGCATTGACCACAAGTTCTCAATGGGATTAAGATCTGCGGAGTTTCCAGGCCATGGACCCAAAATGTCAAAGTTTTGGTCCCCGAGCCACTTAGTTATCACTTTTGCCTTATGGCACGGTGCTCCATCGTGCTGGAAAATGCATTGTTCTTCACCAAACGGTTGTTGGATTGTTGGAAGAAGTTGCTGTTGGAGGGTGTTTTGGTACCATTCTTTATTCATATTAAACAGTGTAACAGGGCACTCAAGAAATCGTGACCATGTGGTACAGTTTGATATCTTTATTACTATTATGAATAATGTTACTCGACCAAATCAATTGTAATGATCGATAGATGAGTCGATAAAATATTTGACAATATTGGATAAATGAGTCGTTAAAATATTTGACAATATTGGATAAAAATAGTCAATTTACACAAGGGCTCAGAATAATATAGTGCAAATATCGGCAGTCATAAAATGCAATCTCAAATTTAAATGTTCAGTCCAAATTTGGTATATACATCTGGGTATTGGTGCAGTCCAATCGAATATTGTTATGTCCCACTTCCAATTGCAGCAGCGTCCCGCTGAAAATGAAGTAGATAGCGGCGTCCCGCTATAAAATTACTTGCAAGTAAAATTTACCTTATATCAACCGAAGGTTCTCCAGACTTTAGACTTTGGATCCTCTCCTCTCCTCAGAAGTGTCTATGACACAATGTATCAAGAGGCTTTCTTAGACGACTCTGTATTTCTGTTAGATTTAACTGCCAAGTCCACCAGATCTCAATCTGTTGGTGGAAAGTCTGCAATGGCGTTTGTAGAAGAGATGTTCCGTCAAAGGAGGCTTCCAAATGTAGTCTGTAACTCGGTCGATTTGGGGTACTTTGTTTCTTCAGTATAAAGATAGGGGGTGTAGCACCAGACGCGTTTCGGGGTCCAAGTTATTGCTCCTTCCTCAGTGGTTACCACTGAGGAAGGGGCAATAACTTGGACCCCGAAACGCGTCTGGTGCTACACCCCCTATCTTTATACTGAAGAAACAAAGTACCCCAAATCGACCGAGTTACAGACTACATTTGGAAGCCTCCTTTGACGGAACATCTCTGCTACAAACGCCATTGCAGACTTTCCACCAACAGATTGAGATCTGGTGGACTTGGCAGTTAAATCTAACAGAAATACAGAGTCGTCTAAGAAAGCCTCCTGATACATTGTGTCATAGACACTTCTGAGGAGAGGAGAGGATCCAAAGTCTAAAGTCTGGAGAACCTTCGGTTGATATAAGGTAAATTTTACTTGCAAGTAATTTTATAGCGGGACGCCGCTATCTACTTCATTTTCAGCGGGACGCTGCTGCAATTGGAAGTGGGACATAACAATATTCGATTGGACTGCACCAATACCCAGATGTATATACCAAATTTGGACTGAACATTTAAAATTGAGATTGCATTTTATGACTGCCGATATTTGCACTATATTATTCTGAGCCCTTGTGTAAATTGACTATTTTTATCCAATATTGTCAAATATTTTATCGACTCATTTATCCAATATTGTCAAATATTTTATCGACTCATCTATCGATCATTACAATTGATATGGGAGAGTAACATTATTCATAATAGTAATAAAGATATCAAACTGTACCACATGGTCACGATTTCTTGAGTGCCCTGTTACACTGTTTAATATTTACCTATTGCATTGAGTGAGTGGTCTCAATACACAGGTGCACCAATTTGGGATCCATTTTTTCGAGTGCGACATCTTATTTGATTTTTCATTCTTTATTCATGGCTGTATTTTTGGGCAAAATTGTGAGTGAGCCCACTCCCTTGGATGAGAAGCAACCCCACACATGAATGGTTTCAGGATGCTTTACTGCTGGCATAACACAGGACTGATGGTAGCGCTCACCTTTTCTTCTCTGGACAAGCCTTTATCCAGATGCCCCAAACAATCGGAAAAAGGCTTCATCAGAGAATATGACTTTGCCCCAGTCCTCAGCAGTCCATTCACCATACTTTCTGCAGAAGATCAATCTGTCCCTGATGTTTTTTTTGGAGAGAAGTGGCTTCTTTGCTGGCCTTCTTGACACCAGGCCATCTTCCAAAAGTCTTCGCCTCACTGTGTGTGCAGATGCGCTCATACCTGCCTGCTGCCATTCCTGAGCAAGCTCTGCACTGGTGGCACTCCGATCCCGCAGCTGAATCCTCTTTAGGAGACGATCCTGGCGCTTGCTAGACTTTCTTGTACGCCCTGAAGCCTTCTTAACAAGAATTTAACCTCTTTCCTTGAAGTTCTTGATGATCCTATAAATTGTTGATTGAGGTGCAATCTTAGTAGCCACAATATCCTTGCCTGTGAAGCCATTTTTATGCAACGCAATGATGGCTGCACGCGTTTCTTTGCAGGTCACCATGGTTAAAAATGGAAGAACAATGATTTCAAGCATCACCCTCCTTTTAACATGTCAAGTCTGCCATTTTAACACAATCAGCCTGACATAATAATCTCCAGCCTTGTGCTCTTCAATATTCTCACCTGAGTTAACAAGACGATTACTGAAATGATCTCAGCAGGTCCTTTAATGACAGAAATGAAATGCAGTGGAAAGGTTTTTTTTGGGATTAAGTTAATTTTCATGGCAAAGAAGGACTATGCAATTCATCTGATCACTCTTCATAACATTCTGGAGTATATGCAAATTGCTATTATAAAAACTTAAGCAGCAACTTTTCCAATTTACAATATTTATGTAATTCTCAAAACTTTTGGCCACGACTGTACATCTTCCAGTCTGGAGAACTCAGTTGCCAATTCCTGCTCCTGTCTAGCAGTTGTCCGTTTAATAAAAGAAATGTACGATTTCAGGCATCCTCTCAGGTATGCCTTCAGGGTCTCCCATACTAGCGACACACCCTCATGAACTGTGTGTTCAGACATAAATACCGACAGCTGATCAGGAATTCGATCATTGGGAGAAAGTCGAATTTACCAAAAGGGGTGTATTCTCATAGAAAGACCCATCCATCTATCATTGGTAACCAGAGTCAATTTCATGGGAGAGTGGTCAGAAACCCCTCCGGTTCCATATTCCACGTTATAATTCACTGAACACATGGCCGGGTTGCCAAAGGCATAATCTATGCGCGACAGGGTGTTGTGGCTAGCTGACCTACAGGAATATATCATAGCCTCAGGATAATTAAGACGCCACATATCCATCCACCCCACCTCCTCTAACAATCCCGCCAATGATGATTTACAATCTTCCGGCACCTGGAGCGACCCACCTAGGTGGAATCTATCTAGTCTACTACATAACGTCATATTGCAATCCCCCATACATAGTACCCTAGCCAATTGATATGATGCAGCGAAGCTCATCGCCTGGTAAATCACATGTAGGGAAGAAGGTGGGGGTATATATACGCCCATAATCACATATAGAGTACAGCTAATGTGTGCAGCGACAAAAACAAACCGTCCTTCAGAGTCGATCTGTAACTTCTCAACCTCCCATCTTAAGGATCTATGCACCAGCTTTGTGATAAATTGGTAGCACAGGAATGTTGTGCCCACTATACCCAGGGTTTGTGGGTTCTTTTAGTGAGGTCCGAGGTTAGGTGTGTCTCCTGCAGGCACAAGATATGGGGGTTAAATTGTCTGACCACAGAAAATACCATAGTATGTTTCCTGGCACTCCCTAGCCCCCTAATATTCCAGGACATTATACATATATCCGCTATTTCAGATTATCATAAGAATCAATATGCCTCCTCCCTGCCCTATTTGTTCCAGTATCCAGAGTCCCAACAATACATGGTATATATGCCGTGCCTGACCTGCCCCCTGCATAGAATAATGGTGCATAACGAGGAAAAAGAAAAAAAAAAGAAAAAAAACAAATGTTAATCAGAAACATACCGAATGGTATCTATAGTTTGAGTATAAGACTCAAAGACCTAACCTAGATACCCTGGTGGTTAGGATGAAACCATCAGAACTTCTGTGGCAGTAATCTCATGGGGTGTGCTAATGGCAGAGTTTGCCAGTTGCACTTAAACAAACAGTATCAAGAGCCAATTTCAGAGGAAAAAGTTCCTTGTGACATGTAGTCCATGACCTGTGAATCCCAAAGATCTCAACATAATTAGCCTATTTGGCTCTCGGCCACATCCAGTCCCTATGAGAGGTATCCCAAGTGAGGAATTAAGACTGGAGGGACAAATGTAAAGAAAAATACAGCAGGTATTAGGAAGTAGATAAGGAGGGCAGGTATTTATGGAGAGAGATGAACAGAATAATAGAGGAAGAAGTATAGAAGTGGAATACCTCACACTAAAACCCAAAAACCTGCTGTGTCTTCTTATAGTAAAGATGGTAATAGAGCTAGTTTTAGAAGGACATCTCATCTTGGTGCTCTTGCTGGTCTGGCTTTGCCGTCCAACCATTGGGTGGACTCCATCGGAGTGTTGAAGAACTTGCTGATCTCTCCATCCACGACCCGTAGCCTGGCTGGATATGCCATTAAATATGGTAGATTTAGTTCCTTAAGCTGTCTTTTAACCGCTGTAATAGTTTCTCTATGTTTTTGCAGCTCTGCAGAGAAATCTGGAAAGAGCATGATTGTGGCATTTTCAAAACGCAGTTCTTGCTTGCGTCGACCTAACTGAAGTATAAGGTCTCTGTCAGCAGAATTGAGTAGACGGGCTAACAGGGGTCTTGGGGGCGCTCCCGGTGGCAATGGCGTGGCTGGCACACGGTGAGCCCTTTCAACGATAAAAGTAGAGGAGAAAGTGGCATCCGTGAAATTAGACTGCAGCCATGTGGTTACAAACACATTCGGGTTATTTCCCTCCGCTCTTTCCTGCAGTCCTATAATACGTAAATTATTGTTGCGTGATCTGTTTTCAAAATCGTTGCATTTTTGCTGCCAGAATTCCACCTTTTTTTCCATCTCCGCTATTTGCGCATGTATAGGACCCGTGCGGTCCTCCATGACAAAGATCCGATCCTCAGTCTCCTTAATCCGTTCCTGCATATTTTGCATGTTATCCTCAGTAACCCAATATCCACCTTCACCTCCTCTAACTTTCCAGATAAAGAAGAACGACACACGGCTAAGGCTTGTAGGAGCTGTTCGGTGACCTGTTTTAGTGAGGGTTCAGGCTCCCTGGCGGGATCCCCATCAGGCATAGGTGAGCTTCTAGTTACATTCTGCGTGAGCGAGTGTGCTCCTGAGGCAGCGCCATCTTGGCTATCAGAGCGGGCGTACTCACTGAGCTTTTCAGCCGCCGACAGCGATTTATTTCTCGACATTCTCGGTCCTCGGGGTCTTCCCGATCCTCTACCCCCTGCGGATGAAATGTTTGCAAACGGTAAGTGCAGGATGATGGTGAAGTCAGGGCCTCTGCTCCGGAGCTTAGCTAAATGCATCTGCTCATGCTGGCTGCTGGCCACACCCCCTAACTCAAATCTTTTACAGGGTCAGCTCACCTGTAGGCCCGCAACTCAATGTGAATAAGGCCCTCCTTTATGTGATATACAGGTTTTATCGGAGTGCTTCTTTTTTACTTTGGGTTTGTGCGTAAAACCTGAATAAGATTGTGGGCCTGGTGATCACTTTAGGGCCTTTTAAGCAGCATCAACAGCAGCATGGTGATAAAAATGAGTGGCAAGGTGACATGGTGTGGAGATGGCAGCATGAGGAGGCCACATAGTGGCAAAATGACTGAGTCTGTATAAAAGACTAAGGCCACAGATTGTTTAGAAAGATGCAGATGGAAAGAATCTGTGGAGCTGTATCACGGTCACCTGCAGATTAATGCAGACCAGGGGCGTAGCTATAGTGGAAGCAGGGGAAGCTGCAGCTTTGAAGCCCTGACCCAGAAGGGGCCCATCCAGGAGGAGGACTAAAGGATTTGGTCAGAGCCCCCTCAACAGTATTACACAATGAAATTATATACAGTGACAGTATAGACAGTGTATAAAACGGATGGAACAGCTGCCGGCCCTGGTCTAAGAGAGCGATCTTTACTAGCCACAGGAATGGGGGCGGCATGAAAGGAAGGGGTCGCTAAAAAATTACTGTGGGATGGAGCCCCATTCAAAAATTTGCTGTGGGGCCCAGTGATTTCTACCTACGCCACTGATGCAGCCCACAAAAGCAAGTTGGGTTTATCGATTACAAAACCTTAATTAAATTGTGGGCCTGGTGATCAGTTTAAGGCTTTTTAAGCAGCATCAGCAGCATGGTGATAAAAATGAGTGGCAAGGTGACATACTATGGAGATGGCAGCATGAGGAGGCCACATAGTGGCACAATGACTGAGTCTGGATAAAAGACTAAGGCCTCATGCACACGACAGTATTTTTTCACGGTCCGCAAAACGGGGTCTGTAGGTCCGTGATCCGTGACCGTTTTTTTCATCCGTGGTTCTTCCTTGATTTTTGGAGGATCAACGGACATGAAAAAAAGTCGTTTTGGTGTCTGCCTGGCCATGCGGAGCAAAACGGATCCGTCCTGAATTACAATGCAAGTCAATGGGACAGATCCGTTTGACGTTGACACAATATGGTGCAATTGCAAACGGATCCGTCCCCCATTGACTTTCAATGTAAAGTCAGGAGTCCCTTTTATACCATCGGATCTGAGTTTTCTCCAATCCGATGGTATATTTTAACTTGAAGCGTCCCTATCACCATGGGAACGCCTCTATGTTAGAATATACCATCGGATTTGAGTTAGATCGTGAAACTCAGATCCGACAGTATATTCTAACACAGAGGCGTTCCCATGGTGATGGGGACGCTTCAGGTTAGAATATACTAAAAGAACTGTGTACATGACTGCCCCCTGCTGCCTGGCAGGTGCTGCCAGGCAGGAGGGGGCAGACCCCCCCCCTGTATTTAACTCATTGGTGGCCAGTGCGGCCGGCCCCCCTCCCTCCCCTGTAGTTAACACATCGGTGGCCAGTGCGGCCGCCCCCCCCTCCATCCCCGTAGTTAACACATTGGTGGCCAGTGCGGCCGGCCCCCCCTCCCTCCCCTATAGTACTGTAGATTCATTGGTGGCCAGTGCGGCCTCCCCTCTCCCCCCCCCCTAATTAAAATCACCTTCCCCTATCATTGGTGGCAGCGGAGAGTTCCGATCGGAGTCCCAGTTTAATCGCTGGGGCTCCGTTCGGTAACCATGGCAACCAGGATGCTACTGCAGTCCTGGTTGCCATGGTTACTTAGCAATTTTTAGAAGCATTATACTTACCTGCGAGCTGCGATGTCTGTGACCGGCCGGGCGCTCCTCCTACTGGTAAGTGAAAGGTCTGTGCGGCGCATTGCTTATAGCACAGACCTGTCACTTACCAGTAGGAGGAGCGCCCAGCCGGTCACAGACATCGCAGCTCGCAGGTAAGTATAATGTTTCTAAAAATTGCTAAGTAACTATGGCAACCAGGACTGCAGTAGCGTCCTGGTTGCCATGGTTACCGATCGGAGCCCCAGCGATTAAACTGGGACTCCGATAGGTACTCTCCGCTGCCACCAATGATGGGGGGGATTTTAATTAGGAGGGGGAGGGAGGGGGGCCCACTGGCCACCAATGAATCTACAGTACTACAGGGGAGGGAGGGGGGCCGGCCACACTGGCCACCAATGTGTTAACTACAGGGGAGGGAGGGGGGGCCAGCACTGGACACCAATGTGTTAACTACAGGGGAGGGAGGGAGGGCCGGCCGCACTGGCCACCAATGTGTTAACTACAGGGGAGGGAGGGGGGGGCCGGCCGCATTGGCCACCAATGTGTTAACTACAGGGGAGGGAGGGGGGGACGGCACTGGACACCAATGTGTTAACTACAGGGGAGGGAGGGGGGGCCGGCCGCACTGGCCACCAATCTGTTAAATACAAGGGAGGGAGGGGGCCCCCTGGCCACCAATGAATTTAAAACTGGGGAGGGAGGGGGGTGTGCCCCCTCCTGCCTGGCAGCACATGATCTCTTACAGGGGGCTATGACACGCACAATTAACCCCTCAGGTGCAGCACCTGAGGGGTTAATTGTGCGGATCACAGTTCTCTGTAAGAGATCGGGTGCTGCCAGGCAGCAGGGGGCAGTCATGTACACAGTTCAAAGTATATTCTAACTAGAAGCGTCTCCATCACTATGGGAACGCTTCTGTGTTAGAATATACTGTCGGATCTGAGTTTCACAAAGTGAAAACTCAGCTCTGAAAAAGCTTTTATGCAGAGGGATCTGCGGATCCGTCTGTGTGAAAGTAGCCTACGGCCACGGACCACGGACGCGGATGCCAATCTTGTGTGCATCCGTGTTTTTCCACGGACCCATTGACTTGAATGGGTCCGTGAACCGTTGTCCGTCAAAAAAATCGGACAGGTCATATTTTTTTGACGGACAGGAAACACGGATCACGGATGCGGCTGCAAAACGGTGCATTTTCCGATTTTTCTAATGTTTTTAATGGTTACCAGCAGGCCATCAATCATAATTTTTAAAGGGTGTGTATGGATGCCCTCCTTTATGTGTAACTAAAGGTGTATCGGAGTGCCTCTTCCTTGAAATTTTTGGCAGCACTTGCATTTTATATACTGTACAAGTAAATATTCAGGAAAGAATGTTTTCTATCAATTTTTCCTCTAAAATTGATTTTTTTCCCCTTGGTTTTGTGCGTATTATTGTCATTATGTAAAAGTGGCGTACTATTTGGACAACATAGTTCCTAGCAGCGACCAGCGAGTCCAAGATGCATCCATACATCATCCCCATGCTGTTACAGAACCATTTTGGTGGTATTACCAACAATTTCTGACATTTTCTTATGAACAAGGCACCCTCCCCTCTTCAGAGGGGGCGCTAGTAATAAATCTTCAATAAAGTTTTGAAGTTTAACCAACATTGGTGAGTGCCGCACTTATTCTCTCTCACTCCCCTCCTTGGTTGCACAAGGAACTATGTACTATGCCGCTGTTGTCAGATGGAAATTTTTGTAGCAATTTTTTTATTGCACCATTTTGCTCGTCCTCTCCACTAGATTGATGAGAGATGAGAAGGGTTTGAAAAGTGTGAACAACCAGTAATCCGTGTTGTCTAAAATGCGTATGACGCGCGGGTCGCTGTAAAGGCAGCCTAACATGAAGTCAGCCATGTGTGCCAGAGTACCAACAGGCAAGACTTTTCTGTCATTATCAGGAGGATGACTCTCAATCTTCTCATCCTCTTCCTGCTCTTCTGCCCACCCACACAGAACAGATGTAATTAAACTTCCATGGGTACTACCCTCTGTAGCGAAGGCAACCATCTCCTCCTCCTCCTCTTCATCGCCAATTCTTGCTGAAAAGACGAACTTAGAGTGGTCTGGCTATCACCCTGTATAATGTCTTCCCCCATTTCCACCTTTTCCACATGCAAAGCATCGTCCTTAATTGTGAGAAGTGAGCGTTTGAGTAGACACAGAAGTGGGATGGTTACGCTGATAATAGCGTTATAAGTTATAACCACTCACCATCTGTGTTGATTCCTCAAAGTTTCTTAAAACCTCACAGAGGTCAGACATTCATGCCCACTCCTCGCTTGTGAATAGCGGAAGCAGACTGGAAAGGCAACAACCATGTTGCAGCTGGTATTCAACTACTGCCCTCTGCTGCTCATAAAGCCTGGACAACATGTGGAACGTCGAGTTCCAGCGCGTCCACACGTCGCACAACAGCCGGTGAGCTGGCAATTTCCAACGCTGCTGCAGTGTTGACAGACCGGCTGAAGCTGTTGATGACTTGGGGAAATGTCAACACATGCAGTTCACCTTCTCCAGTAGCTCAGGCAAATTGGGGCAGGTTTTGAGAAACTGCTGAACCACTAAGTTAACCCCTTAAGGACATAGGACGTACCGGTACGCCCTATTTCCCGAGTCCTTAAGGACCAAGGACGTACCGGTACGTCCTGACTTAAATTCGGAATTCCGGCGCCGCGGGGGTTAATCGGAACGGGACGCCGGCTGAAATCATTCAGCCGGCATCCCGTAACAACGCAGGGGGGGGTCATTTGACCCCCCCGTATTGGCGATCGCAGAAAACCGCAGGTCAATTCAGACCTGCGGTTTTCTGCGTTTCCGGTCCATTCGGGTGTCCTGTGACCCGATGAACCGGAAAAAGACTGCGATCGGTGGCGTAATTTTACACCACCTATCGCAGTCCGAGGATTTGGAGAGGCGGTGCTGGCCCTGGTGCTGAACGCCGCTGTCCAGGGTGCTGATTGGTGCAGGGGAGAGAGGCGCGAGATTCAAACTTCCTGCGCTCCTCTCTCCCCTCCTCTTCCTGTCCAGCACCCTGACCGTGCAGCACCGTCCAGAACGAGCTCCTGTGTCCCCACAATCGCCATCCATCACCCTCCTGCACCCATCGCCACCCAGGTAGGTTAGGGTCAGTGAGGGAGAGGCACCGCTAGGCAGGGAAAGAAGGGAAAAGTTAGTTAGGAAAAAAAAAATAAAAAAACTTTTATTCCAAACTTCCATCTATCCATCTAACCCTAACCCAGACCCCCCCTGCCACTTGCCCCCCCCAGCCCCCTGCCACTTGCCCCCCCCCAGCCCCCACCAATACTCAGTTTCCGCCAATACATTCCCACAAAGCGGGCGAGGTATGGCGTGAAGCTATACAAAATTTGTGAGAGTGCCTCAGGGTACACTTACAAATTTCGTGTGTACGAGGGGCGAGATTCCCGTATTCAACCCCCAGAATGTCCCCCCACTCTGGGTGTTAGCGGGAAACTCGTGTGGGACCTTATGTACCCACTGCTGGATAATGGTTACCACTTGTACGTGGACAACTTTTATACCAGCATTCCCTTGTTCAGGTCCCTTGCCGCCAGATCCACGTTCGCTTGTGAGACCGTGCGGAAAAATCAACGCGGCCTCCCTGCCTACCCCCTCCAGGTACCTATCCCCAGGGGTGAGACCCGTGCCCTTACCAGTGGAAACCTGTTGCTGGTCAGGTATAAGGACAAGAGGGATGTCCTTATGCTGTCCACAATCCACGGTAACGGCACCACCCCTGTCCCTGTGCGAGGTACCGCGGCAACGGTCCTCAAGCCCGATTGTATCGTCGACTACAATCGGTATATGGGAGGAGTTGATCTCTCTGATCAAGTCCTCACGCCATATAACGCCATGCGCAAAACCCGGGCATGGTACAAAAAAGTTGCGGTCTACTTGGTACAGGTTGCCATGTACAACTCTTTTGTACTATGCCGAAGCACTGGCAGCACAGGGACATTCCTCCAATTCTATGAGGCAGTCCTCAAGGACCTGATCTTTTCGGACCGGGAAAGAGCAGGCCGGAGTACCTCGGGAACTGGAGGCGCCCGGATCGTCCCTGGCCAACACTTTCCAGGTGTGGTCCCCCATACTGGAAAGAAGGGACGAACCCAAAAAAAGTGCAGAGTGTGTCACAAGAGGGGGATACGGAAGGACACCACTACTCAATGTGACACGTGCCCCGATCATCCGGGGCTCTGCATTATCAATTGCTTCAGGGAGTATCACACTTCCATGGAGTACTAAATTTTTATAATCCCCAACAGTCCACTAGAGAACATAAAACACTATGGCTCTCAGACTTTGGAGACACGGAAACAATTTTTCTTTCCCCAAAAAATATTAGTTTTAGTGCAGGCATCCTCAAACTGCGGCCCTCCAGATGTTGTAAAACTATAACTCCCAGCATGCCCAGACAACCTACAGCTATCAGCAGGGCATGGTGGGAATTGTAGTTTTACAACATCTGGAGGGCCGCAGTTTTAGGATGCCTGCTTAGTGTTTCCAAAGTCTGAGAGCCATACATATTGGGCATCGTCGCGTGCGTAAAAGTCGTCGCTATAAAAATAACCTTTGACCAAACGCCTCTGATGAACGGTGATAAAAATATAAAATAAAAACTGTGCCAAAACACCCATTTTTGGGCAAAATTTCAATTTGAAAACATTTTGCCGGTAATAAAGCAAGGGTTAACAGCCAAACAAAACTAAATATTTATTGCCCCGATTCTGTAGTTTGCAGAAACACCCCATATGTGGTCGTAAATGGCTATATAGCCACACGCCAGGGCATAGAACGAAGGGAACTCCATACGGTTTCTGGAAGGCAGATTTTGATGGACAGTTTTTTTTTTTACACCATGTCCCATTAGAAGCCCCCCCTGATGTAGCCTAGACTAGAAACTCCAAAAAAGTGACCCCATCTAAGAAACTACACCCCTCAAGGTATTCAAAAGTTACTTTACAAACTATGTTAACCCTTTAGGTGTTCCACAAAACTAAATCGCGAATGTAGAAACAATTTTAGAATTTAATTTTTTTGTTACATTGCCTCAAAAAAGAGTAAAATAGAGCAACCAAAAATCAAATTTACCCCAAAAATAGTCCCAAAACAACAACCACCGTATCCCGTAGTTTCCTAGATGGGGTCACTTTTGTGGAGTTTCTACTCTAGGGGTGCATCAGGGGGCTTGAAAGGGTACATGGTGTCAATAAACCAGTCCAGCAAAATCTGCCTTCCAAAACCCATATGGTGTTCCCCTCCTTCTATGTGCTACCGTTCGGCCAAACAGTAGTTTACGACCACATATGGGGTGTTTTTGCAAACTACAGAATCAGGGCAACCCATTTTGAGTGTTGTTTGGCAGTTAACCCTTGTTTTACTCCTGGAAAAAATTGATTATATTGGAAAATTTTCCAAAAAATAGAAATTTCTAAATTGTTTCTCCATCTGCCATTAACTCTTGTGGAACACCTAAAGGGTTAACAAAGTTTGTAAACCCAGTTTTGAATACCTTGAGGGGTGTACTTTCTTAGATGGAGTCACTTTTTTGAAATTTCTATACTGGGGGTGCAACAGGGGGCTTCAAATGGGACATGGTATAAACAAAACCAGTCCAGCAAAATCTGCCTTCCAAAACCCATATGGTGTTCCCCTCCTTCTATGTGCTACCGTTCGGCCAAACAGTAGTTTACGACCACATATGGGGTGTTTTTGCAAACTACAGAATCAGGGAAACCCATTTTGAGTGTTGTTTGGCAGTTAACCCTTGTTTTACTCCTGGAAAAAATTGATTATATTGGAAAATTTTCCAAAAAATAGAAATTTCAAAATTGTTTCTCCATCTGCCATTAACTCTTGTGGAACACCTAAAGGGTTAACAAAGTTTGTAAACCCAGTTTTGAATACCTTGAGGGGTGTACTTTCTTAGATGGAGTCACTTTTTTGAAATTTCTATACTGGGGGTGCAACAGGGGGCTTCAAATGGGACATGGTATAAACAAAACCAGTCCAGCAAAATCTGCCTTCCAAAACCCATAGGGTGTTCCCCTCCTTCTATGTGCTACCGTTCGGCCAAACAGTAGTTTACGACCACATATGGGGTGTTTTTGCAAACTACAGAATCAGGGCAACCCATTTTGAGTGTTGTTTGGCAGTTAACCCTTGTTTTACTCCTGGAAAAAATTGATTATATTGGAAAATTTTCCAAAAAATTGAAATTTCAAAATTGTTTCTCCATCTGCCATTAACTCTTGTGGAACACCTAAAGGGTTAACAAAGTTTGTAAACCCAGTTTTGAATACCTTGAGGGGTGTACTTTCTTAGATGGAGTCACTTTTTTGAAATTTCTATACTGGGGGTGCAACAGGGGGCTTCAAATGGGACATGGTATAAACAAAACCAGTCCAGCAAAATCTGCCTTCCAAAACCCATATGGTGTTCCCCTCCTTCTATGTGCTACCGTTCGGCCAAACAGTAGTTTACGACCACATATGGGGTGTTTTTGCAAACTACAGAATCAGGGCAACCCATTTTGAGTGTTGTTTGGCAGTTAACCCTTGTTTTACTCCTGGAAAAAATTGATTATATTGGAAAATTTTCCAAAAAATTGAAATTTCAAAATTGTTTCTCCATCTGCCATTAACTCTTGTGGAAGACCTAAAGGGTTAATAAAGTTTGAAAAAACAGTTTTGAATACCTTGAGGGGTGTAGTTTCTAGAATGGGGTCATTTTTGGGAGGTTTCTATTATCTAAGCCTCACAATATGACTTCAAACCTGAACTGGTCCATAAAAAGTGGGATTTTGAAGATTTCTGAAAATTTCAAAATTTGCTTCTAAACTTCTAAGCCTTGTAACATCCCCAAAAAATAAAATATCATTCCCAAAACAATTCAAACATGAAGTAGACATATGGGGAATGTAAAGTCATCACAATTTTTGGGGGTATTACTATGTATTACAGAAGTAGAGAAACTGAAACTTTGAAATTTGCTAATTTTTCAAAATTTTTGGTAAAAATGGTATTTTTTTATGCAAAAAAATTTACTTTTTTGACCCAATTTTAGCAGTGACATGAAGTACAATATGTGACGAAAAAACAATCTCAGAACGGCCTGGGTAAGTCAAAGCGTTTTAAAGTTATCAGCACTTAAAGTGACACTGGTCAGATTTGCAAAAAATGGCCTGGTCCTTAAGGTGAAAATGAGCCCGGTCCTTAAGGGGTTAAAGACGTGGGCTAGGCATGGGGTGTGTGTGAGCTTGCCGAGCTCCAAAGCCACCACCAAGTTACGGCCATGTCTGGTTCTAGGTTGAGTGGCGAGAGCCACAGATCAGTCTGGTCTCTTATCCCCTGCCACAGCTCGGCAGCGGTGTGATGTTTGTCTCCTAAGCATATCAGCTTCAGCACGGCCTGTTGCCGCTTTCCCACTGCAGTGCTACACTGCTTCCAGTTACCGATTGATAACTGACTGGTGCTGCATGCAGATAATTCGGAAGTCGAAGTGGAGGAGGAGAAGTGGAGGTTGGAGCCACTAAGATAGGTGCTGGCGGAAACCCTGATCGACGTAGGGCCCGCAATCCTTGGCGACGGTAGCGCCTGTGCAATCCAGGGTACGATTCGCTCCCAGCCTCCACAACGTTAAACCAGTGTGCTGTCAGGGAAATGTAGTGTCCCTGGCTGAATGCACTTGTACATGTTTCCGTGGTTAAGTGGATCTTCCCAGTAACTGCATTGGTCATGGCACGTGTAATGTTACAGGACACATGTTGGTGTAAGGCGGGCACGGCACACCTTGAAAAAAAGTGGCGGCTGGGGACTGCATAACGCGGGACGGCCACCGACATGTCCACAAGCCTAAATGCCAACATTTCCAGGGCCAGTAATTTGGAAAGTTGCTGTCACGACTGTGACTGATCCAGACAGGTCTGGGAGGAGAAGGTCGCAGCGACTTGCTACTCGCGATAGCTTGTGAGTTTGCTCCGTGGTTCAGGGTATGTCATCTGGGTTTTGCCTTGTGAACCTTTTTGTCCTGACTGGGAGTTTGTAGGCATCCTTCTCAGGTGAGTCCTGTCTGCCACTCCCAGCTACTATATTAGTTTCACTTTCACTTGCAGTCATTGCCAGATATAGTCCTTTCTCCCAGTTCTATTCTGACCTTTGAAGGAGATCGTTTGATGGTGTTGCTGTGGAGCTCTTGTCCGGCGTGGACTGTCGTGATTGGGATCGCCTTCTCTGCTCGTGACTGGATAAGTCTATCTTTGATATAGTTTGTTTGTTGCTGTCTTCCCCTGCTGTTCTCCTAGACATGAGTGATGGTGACTAGTGCTCCCATCGGCCTTTCCCCACTCTAGGCTTGATTAGGGTGACTGAGGGTTTAGGCATCCTGCTCGCCGCACGGGTTCACACCCCGTCTAGGGTATCAGGGCAGACAGGTGCCAGCTTAGGGTTAGTCAGGGTTGGCCATACTATTCCCATCCGTAGATAAGGGTCCCCCTTCCCCTCCGTCTGGTGCGACACGACTGCTGCTGGGGTAGCGGTCGTGACAGTATATCTGGCCTTTTTAAAAAAAAAAAGTGACATTTCTTTTTTTTTTTTTTTCTCTTTGTTGCTTGCTGTTTTGCTTTGTATTTTTGTCTGTTCCACTATGGATCCGGTTTCGGTTTTGGCGAAACAATTTCAGGGGTTATCCCTTGAAGTAGCAGGATTAAAAGCAACAGTGCTGCAGCAGCAATCCTTGGGTTCCACCGTTGCTACGGGAAACCAAGGTACTCCTGTGCCAAAAGTGGCTTTACCTGATAGGTTCTCAGGAGGGAGAGACCAATTTGTAACCTTCAGAGAAGCTTGCAAATTGTTCTTCAGGTTACGCCCTAGATCCTCCGGCGGTGAGGAACAACGGGTGGGTATTGTAATTTCTCTCCTGCAAGGAGATCCGCAGGCTTGGGCTTTCTCCCTACCATCAGACTCTCTGGCCTTACGATCAGTGGAGGAGTTTTTTAAAGCCCTGGGTCTCGTATATGATGACCCGGACAGGGTCTCACTGGCTGAGTCTAAGCTATATAGACTTCGGCAAGAGAACCGATCTGCTGAACTATATTGTTCCGAATTCCGTTGGTGGGCTACTGATACGTTATGGAACGACTCGGCCCTTAGGAGTCAGTTCTGCCAGGGGTTGTCTGAAAAATTAAAAGACGCGCTGGCGGTATACGAGGTCCCTGGGTCTCTGGAGGATGCTATGTCTCTGTCCATAAGAATCGACAGACGACTCAGGGAGAGACTATTAAATTTTACGGAGGCCTCTATAGGGCAGGGATCGGTTTGTTATGATCCAGTCGAACCAATGCAAATAGGGGGCGCCACTAGACGGGTGAATCCTCCTAAGTTCCGCTGTAGGTCAGAGGTTTGTTTTCGTTGTGGGGGGAGGGGTCATTTTGTAAAGGTTTGTCCCTCAGAACCCAAGAGACCACAAACAAAGGAGTCGCCGGAAAACTAGAGTCCCCAGATTGTGCGGAGGATAACAGTCTGGGCGTATTCGTTTCCTCCATACGCATGTCTCAGTTTTTGTTGTCCGCTACCGTTGAGGCGGGCAATAAGACTGAGATCTGTTCCGTCTTTTTGGACAGTGGGGCGGGGGTCAACTTGGTGGATTCACGGTTTTCTCAGGCTCTGGGTTTTACTCCAGAACCGATACGCAGAACTATTCCTGTTTTTGCCATCGACTCCTCCGCTCTTACTCAGAAAGAGTTAACTCAGATTATTCATAATATCCATCTGCAGGTAGGGGACCTCCATAAAGAGCATATCTCGTGTTATGTCCTGGACGGTCTTCCGGCTCCTATGGTATTGGGGCTTCCCTGGCTGGTGACTCACAATCCAGTGGTGGATTGGCAGGCCGGGGAGATTGAGGAGTGGAGTGAACATTGTAAGGACAACTGCTTGAGTAGTAGGTGCTCTACACTCTCTGTAACATCTTTACCTGCCTTTCTGTCAGATTTTATGGATGTGTTCTCTGAGAAGGGTTGTCAGGGGTTACCACCTCATCGTCCATATGATTGCCCGATTAATCTACTACCTGGGGCCAAACTACCTAAAACCCGGTTATACAATCTTTCCGGCCCGGAGAGGAAGGCTATGAAAGATTATATTTCGGAGAGTTTGGCTAAGGGACACATCAGACCCTCTTCTTCACCTGTGGCTGCAGGGTTCTTTTTCGTTAAAAAGAAAGTTGGGGGCCTACATCCTTGCCTGGATTTCCGGGAATTAAACCGGATAACTATCCGAGATCCCTATCCTCTTCCTCTCATTCCCGACCTCTTTAATCAGGTTGCTGGTGATAAATGGTTCTCCAAAATGGATCTCAGAGGAGCCTATAACCTGGTTCGTATCAAAGAGGGGGGTGAGTGGAAGACGGCTTTTAATACTCCGGAAGGGCATTATGAAAATCTGGTCATGCCATTTGGTCTTACTAATGCGCCTGCGGTATTCCAACATTTTGTCAACGATATTTTTAGTCACCTTATCTGGAGATTTGTTGTGATATATCTTGATGACATCCTGGTCTATTCCCCGGATCTGGATACACATAAGATCCATGTGAGACAAGTGCTGCAGATATTAAGGGCCAACAAATTGTTTGCTAAGTTAGAAAAATGTGTGTTCGCCGTAAAAGAACTGCCATTTCTGGGGTATGTGTTGTCAGATTCAGGTTTCCGCATGGATCCAGAGAAAGTCCGGGCGATTATAGACTGGGATCTGCCTGAGAACCTGAAGGCATTGCAACGCTTCCTGGGGTTTGCCAATTTTTATAGAAAGTTTATAAAAAACTATTCCTTGGTGGTCAAACCACTGACGGACATGACCCGAAAGGGATCCGATTTTTCCAAATGGTCACATGCAGCCAAAACTGCCTTTGCATCTCTGAAGGAGAGATTCACCTCGGCCCCTATTCTCGTACAGCCAGATGTCTCGCTTCCTTTTATCGTAGAGGTTGACGCATCAGGTGGGGGTGGGAGCGGTACTATCTCAGGGCCATCCCCTGGTGAATGGCGTCCGTGTGCTTTCTTTTCGAAGAAATTGTCTACTGCAGAAAGGAACTATGATATTGGCAACAGGGAACTTTTGGCTATTAAGTTGGCTTTTGAGGAGTGGCGTCATTTTTGGGAGGGGGCGGTTCATCCCGTCACGGTGATTACTGATCACAAAAACTTATTATATCTGGAGTCTGCTAAACGTCTCACCCCTAGACAGGCTCGGTGGTCGTTATTTTTTACTAGGTTTAATTTTGTAATAACCTATCGCCCGGGGGCAAAAAATACTAAGGCGGATGCATTGTCTCGAAGTTTTCCTGGAGGGGGTGATGTTGAGGTACCAGAGCCCATTTTGCAAAAGGGGGTGGTGGTCTCTGCATTACACTCAGGTTTGGAGGGGAGGGTGTTGGAAGCTCAGGGGGACGCCCCGGCCTCCTGCCCCTCGGGTAAACTGTTTGTGCCAGAAAATTTATGACTGGAGATACTAAAAGAACACCATAACTCCACACTGGCAGGACACCCAGGTAGTAGGGCAACCTCTGAGTTAGTGTCTCGTCGGTTCTGGTGGCCTAAATGGCACCAGGAGGTGTTGAATTTTGTGTCTGCATGTGCTACCTGTGCTCGTTCTAAGGTAGATCATACTCGTCCGGCAGGGCGTCTTTTACCTCTGGCCATCCCCTACAGGCCTTGGACGCACCTATCAATGGATTTCATTACGGATCTACCAGTATCAGCGGGGAAGACTGTTATTCTTGTAGTTGTTGACAGATTCAGTAAAATGGTGCACTTTATTGCTCTTGCCGCATTGCCTAATGCTAACACACTGGCTCAGGTTTTTATTGACCACATCGTGAAGCTTCACGGGGTCCCTTCCGATATTGTTTTGGATCGTGTTACCCAATTTGTTTCTAAATTTTGGAAAGCTTTTTGTTCTCGTTTAGGGGTTCATCTGTCGTTTTCTTCATCTTTCCATCCACAGTCCAACGGTCAGACTGAACGTACCAATCAAAACCTAGAGACATATTTGAGATGCTTTGTTTCCGAAAATCAGGAGGAATGGTCATCTTATTTACCGTTAGCCGAGTTTGCCATTAATAATCGTCGTCAAGAATCCACCGATAAGTCACCATTTTTTGGTGCGTATGGTTTCCATCCTCAGTTTTGTACGTTTAGTGAGGGGGGGCCGTCTGGGATTCCCGAGGAGGAACGATTTGCGTCTTCACTTTCTTCAGTGTGGCAGAGTGTGCAAGAAAGTTTGAAGAGAATTGGTGGTAGATACAAACGTGCGGCTGATAGGAAGCGCTCTGAAGGTCCGGACCTTGGGGTGAATGACTTGGTGTGGTTGTCTACCAGAAATATCAAGTTGAAGGTTCCCTCGTGGAAATTAGGTCCAAGATTTATTGGTCCTTATAGGGTAATTAAGATCATTAGCCCCGATAAAAGCGGACAGACTCATTCGGGCTTTTCATAGCTCCCATCCGGAGAGGCCTGGTCTTGAGGGTCCAGGGGCCCCTCGTAGAAAGGGGGGTACTGTCACGACTGTGACTGATCCAGACAGGTCTGGGAGGAGAAGGTCGCAGAGACTTGCTACTCGCGATAGCTTGTGAGTTTGCTCCGTGGTTCAGGGTATGTCATCTGGGTTTTGCCTTGTGAACCTTTTTGTCCTGACTGGGAGTTTGTAGGCATCCTTCTCAGGTGAGTCCTGTCTGCCACTCCCAGCTACTATATTAGTTTCACTTTCACTTGCAGTCATTGCCAGATATAGTCCTTTCTCCCAGTTCTATTCTGACCTTTGAAGGAGATCGTTTGATGGTGTTGCTGTGGAGCTCTTATCCGGCGTGGACTGTCGTGATTGGGATCGCCTTCTCTGCTCGTGACTGGATAAGTCTATCTTTGATATAGTTTGTTTGTTGCTGTCTTCCCCTGCTGTTCTCCTAGACATGAGTGATGGTGACTAGTGCTCCCATCGGCCTTTCCCCACTCTAGGCTTGATTAGGGTGACTGAGGGTTTAGGCATCCTGCTCGCCGCATGGGTTCACACCCCGTCTAGGGTATCAGGGCAGACAGGTGCCAGCTTAGGGTTAGTCAGTGGTGGCCATACTATTCCCATCCATAGATAAGGGTCCCCCTTCCCCTCCGTCTGGTGCGACACGACTGCTGCTGGGGTAGCGGTTGTGACAGTTGCGCAATTAGTGCTATGTCCTGTGGGTGGGTGGCTGGGTATTTGCGCTTGCCTGGGGTAAGGAAATTTGTATGCTGGGCCGGGACATGGAAGTGGATGTGGTCGCTGATGGTGCTTTGGAAGGTCCAGGTGCAGGGCGGAAGGCATCCGGGCCTGCGCCTTTGACAGGGAATTGGCCAGCACATAACACAGGGGAAAAGGAGGCAGTGGTGTGACCCGCAGACACAGATTGTGGACCCAGGCGTTCGTCCCACTTATTACGGTTCTGGGATGCCATGTGGCGAATCATGCTGGTGGTGATGAGGTTCCTAGTGTTTATACCTCGGCTCATATTGGTATGGCACATGTTGCAAACAACTATTCTTTTGTTGTCCGCACTTTCCTAAAAAAAACACCATACTGAGGAACACCTACCCCTTGGCAAGGGAGATTTCCACAAGGGGGTGCTCCGGGGAACAGTTGTGGGCCTGTTTGGTGTGGCCCGCCTGCTCCCTTTTGCCACCCCACAGCCTCTTCCAACCTATTGCGGTGCAGCAGATCCCTCCCCCGCTGTACTGCTGTCCTAGCTTGGCTTTCCACCATCCCAGTTGGGTCAGTGACTTCATCGTCCACCACCTGCTCTTTCACTTCTTTACTCTGCTCATCCTCCTGACTTGTTGACCTAACCACAACCTCAGTGATTGACAACTGTGTCTCATCCTCTTCATCAACCTCTTGAGACAGTAATTGCCGTTGACTTATTGGCAACTGTGTCTCATCATCATCCACCTCATTAAACAGTAATTGCCGTTCCCCACCGTCATCTTCTTGTGACTGGATGCTCAAGAGTTTGGGAATCAGGGCGCAAGCGTGCTTTGCGAGAGGGCCAAATCAAGGAATAGCGCTGAAAAGAGCTCCTCGGTTGCCCAGACTCTCCATGGTGGGAGGAAGGAGGATCAGGGTGAGGATTGTGTTGAGCAGACTCTTGGCTACTGAGACTGGACTTGATGGAAGACAGGGTAGTGCTTAAGCGACTGAAAGCATTATCTTCTGCAATCCAACGGACCACCTGGTTGCACTGGTCTGACTTCAAAAGTGGTGTCCTGCACCGCCCTGCAAACTGGGACATGAAGCTTGGTATTGTGGATGATTGTTTTTCTTGTGCTCTGGCAGCAGGCACAGTTTCACCGCGCCCAGAGCCACGGCCTCTGCGTCCACCATCAGCATCACGGCCACTGCCCCGTTCCTTACTGCTCGCCTACTTCATATTAAATGTTATATACAGTCAGGTCCATAAATATTGTGAAATCTACACAATTCTAACATTTTTGTCTCTGTACACCACCACAATGGATTCGAAATGCAACGAACAAAATGTGCTTTAACTGCAGACTGTCAGCTTTAATTTGAGGGTATTTACATCCAAATCAGGTGAACGGTGTAGGAATTACAACAGTTTGCTTATGTGCCTCCCACTTGTTAAGCGACCAAAAGTAATGGGACAATTGGCTTCTCAGCTGTTCCATGGCCAGGTGTGTGTCATTCCCTCATTATCCCAATTAAAATGAGCAGATTAAAGCTCTAGAGGTTATGTCAAGTGTGCTATTAGCATTTGGAATCTGTTGCTGTCAACTCTCAAGATGAGATCCAAAGAGCTGTCACTATCAGTGAAGCAAGCCATCATTAGGCTGAAGAAAAAAAAAAAAACATCAGAGAGATAGCAAAAACAACAGTTTGGAACATTCTTAAAAAGAAGGAATGCATCGGTGAGCTCAGCAACACCAAAAGACCCGGAAGACCACAGAAAACAACTGTGATGGATGACTGAAGAATTATTTCGCTGGTGAAGAAAACACCCTTCACAACAGTTGGCCAGATCAAGAACATTCTCCAGGAGGTAGGTGTATGTGTGTCAAAGTCAACAATCAAGAGAAGACTTCACCAGAGTGAATACAGAGGGTTCACCATAAGATCCAAACCATTGGTGAGCCTCAAAAAAAAGGAAGGCCAGATTAGAATTTGCTAAACGATATTTAAAAAAGCCTTCACAGTTCTGGAACAACATCCAATGGACAGATGAGGCCAAAATCAACTTGTACCAGAGTGATGGGAAGAGAAGAGTATAGAGAAGGAAAGGAACTGCTCATGATCCTAAGCAAACCACCTCATCAGTGAAGCATGGTGGTGGTGGTAGTGTCATGGCGTGGGCATGTATGGCTGCCAATGGAACTGGTTCTCTAGTATTTATTGATGATGTGACTGCTGACAAAAGCAGCAGGATGAATTCTGAAGTGTTTCGGGCAATATTATCTGCTCATATTCAGCCAAATGCTTCAAAACTAATTGGACGGCGTTTCACACTGCAGATGGACAATGACCCAAAGCATACTGCAAAAGCAACCAAAGAGTTTTTTAAGGGAAAGTAGTGGAATGTTATGCAATGGCCAAGTAAATCACCTGACCTGAATCCGATCAAGCATGCATTTCACTTGCTGAAGACAAAACTGAAGGGAAAATGACCCAAGAACAAGCAGGAACTGAAGACAGTTGCAGTAGAGGCCTGGCAGAGCCTCACCAGGGATCAAACCCAGCGTCTGGTGATGTCTATCCGTTCCATACTTCAGGCTGTAATTGACTGAAAAGGATTTGCAACCAAGTATTAAAAAGTGAAAGTTTAATTTAGGATTATTATTATGTCCCATTACTTTTGGTCCCTTAACAAGTGGGAGGCACATATGCAAACTGTTGTAATTCCTACACCGTTCACCTGATTTGTATGTAAATACTCTCAAATTAAAGCTGACAGTCGGCAGTTAAAGCACATCTTTTTCGTTTCATTTCAAATCCATTGTGGTGGTGTATAGAGCCAAAAATGTTAGAATTGTGTCGATGTCCCAATATTTATGGATCTGACTGTATGCTTGAAAGTCTGTCACACGTACAGTAGCATAGGATTTTAAAGTATATGTGCAAATAAATTTAAAAAGGTATTTGGAATGTGGAGACGTCAAACAGGAGATATCCCGCAGATAATGTCAATGCTGTCATCATTGGCTCATAAAAAATTACAGGGAATGTCACAGGTATTTGGGATGAGGAAGCATTATAAAGGAGAGGTACCACCGGTAATGTCACTGTCCACAGCGTCTACGAAAAAAGTACACTGTATGTCACAGATAAATTTTTTCAGCGCACACGTTACCCTGCAGATGTGGCACTGGTAATGTCACTGTCAGAAGCGGACACCGTCTATTGGAATAGTACACTGTATGTCACAGTGGATATTTTTTGGATGCGCACATTTTACACAGGAGATGTGGCGCAGCTAATGTCACTGTCCGCAGCAGACACCATCTACGGAAAAAGTACACTGGATGTCATAGACATTTTTTGGATGCGCACATTTTACACAGGAGATGTGGCGCAGCTAATGTCACTGTCTGCAGCGGACACCGTCTATTGAAAAAGTACACTGGATGTCACAGATAATTTTTTTCAGCGCACGCGTTACACTGCAGATGTGGCACTGTCCGCAGCAGACACCGTCTACCGAAAAAGGACACTGGATGCCACATATATTTTTTGGATGCGCACACTTTAAACTGGAGATGTTGCGCAGCTAATGTCACTGTCCGCAGCGGACACCATCTGCGGAAAAAGGAAACTGGATGTCACAGATATTTTTTGGATGCGCCCACTTTACACAGGAGATGTGGCGAATCTAATGTCGCTGTCTGCAGCGGACTAACTATTGCATACTATTTAGCGCAGGATGTGCTAAAAATAGATATTTCTGCTGCCACACACAACAATAGTCCTTAAAAGGACTTTGGGTTTGTTAAGTTTAGCAATTTAGTGAAGGTTGCGCTAAAAATATATATTGCTGCTACACACAACAATAGTCCTTAAAAGGACTTTTGGGTCTCTGAAAAATGTTTCTAATAAAATTATTCCTATATCACTCCCTACACTTTTTCTGTCCCTTCCTCAGCACAGCTCTCCCTAACTAAGACTGAGCCAAACACGCGTCATCAGGTGCTATGTAGCACCCAATGACGCATTCCGGCCAGCCAATCACTGTAATGTCAGTAACCAACATGGCTACGGCATTACAGTGAGGGCAGTACTTACCTGCACGTTTATTAGCTGCATAGCAGCCAAGAAACGTGCGGGGAGGAGACTCGAGCATTTCGCTCAACCACATGCAGTATTTGGCCGAATACCGCAATGTGCCGAGCATGCTCGATCAACACTAGTCTTCACTAATATACAAATATCTTTTGGTTGGGGTAGATCCAGTAACTTACTAATAACCACGAAGGACCTTATCTGGGTAAAGGTACCCATTACCCCTGAGGAAGCCAGGTTTCTGGCGAAACATGTCGGTGGGCAGGTCTAGGTTTTAGATGTGTTTGCCTGTGTACAGTCCAGTTCAGCTTCATGTATCAGCATGCCAGTGGTTGTCCATCAGTCCAGATATTTTAGTAAGTCAGTGAGCTCACTGGCTATTGATGTAGGGCTGGCAGTATCGTTGCTGTAGGGTGGAGAGAGTGCCCATCCCCCTCTGGGCATCAATCGCAAAAACAAATCTTTACTCAGGGAACAGTTATTTTAAAACACTTTATTTAGTGCTCACAGTCCGGAACGCGGCGGTACTCAGTACCGCCACTTCCAAAAATTGCCCTGGAGAGTACCAGCACCTCTCCGTGCGCCCAGTACGTGGGTTTCCGGTACCGGAGCGCAGCGGAGAGCTGGCAGTATCCAGTGGCGTTGCGAGGGGGGTGCGGGCCGCACCGGGTGACATCAGTCTGATGGGGTGTCACCCGCTGGCCGCCGGAGTTCTCCTTACTTATTACTCGCAAGCACGTCTGCCCGGCCGTCACGTGGTGAAGGGGGTGTGACTGCCTGATGAGTGGCGCCGCGGCGGATGCACTGCAGGAGCAGCCAGCAGGCCTAGGACTCGAGTCTGGAGCTAATGGATTGGGTGGTGAGTCACGTGACAGCAGTGACTCACTCACACAGCCAGCCAGACCTGCCACTGCCGCGCCTGAGGGAGGAGGAGGTGTGGTAAGTAGCGCAGAGAGCGCATATTGACTTTATATTTAGATGATTTCATTTAATACCCCATTATAGTATTGATTAAATTTTTTTGGGGGGGGGGGGGGGGGGGGTTGGCCTCCAGGTCCAGCCAGGTTAAAGCTTGAACAGAAGGTGGAAATGCACTTTAATGCTCTATGACTCATGGAGCATTAAAGTGCATTTCCTGGAAATGCAGCAAACTACATAATGGAGGGCAGTGTGGGGGCGAATTACTTAGTGGGGGGGGCAAATTACATAATGGAGGGCAGTGTGGGGGGCAAATTACTTAATGTGAGGCAGTGTGGGGGGGGGGGGGCATATTACTTAAAGTGATTCTGCACTTTGTTTTAACTGATGATCTATCCTCTGGATAGATCATGAGCATCTGATCAGCGAGGGTCCGACACCCGGGACCCCCGCCGTTCAGCTGTTTGAGAAGGCAGTGGCGCTATAGCAGTGCCGCGGCTTTCTCACTGTTTACCGCTGGCCCAGTGACATTACGACTAGTATCAACTGGCCTGGGCGGGGCTAAGCTCTATTCAAGTGAACAGAGCTTAGCCCCGCCCAGGCCAGTGATACTAGTCATGATGTCACTGGGCCAGCGGTAAACAGTGAGAAAGCCGCGGCGCTCCTATAGCGCCGCTGCCTTCTCAAACAGCTGAACGGCGGAGGTGTCGGACCCTCACTGATCAGATGCTCATGATCTATCCAGAGGATAGATCATCAGTTAAAAAAAAGTGCAGAACCCCTTTAATGTGGGGCAGTGTGGGGGGCATATTACTTAATGTGGGGCAGTGTAGGGGGCAGTATTACTAATTATGGAACTCTAGAAGGGAATTACTATGGGTGGGACTATGAGGAGCACAATTACTATGGGGGCACTATTATTTCTTCAGGATAGTTTTTGGGGGTATTGGGGAGCACAGCGAGCCGCAGGATAACACTGTGGGGACTCCAGGTTGGGGGATGATGATAGAAAAGTGAGGACACTAAGATGTCCGTGTTTCACACTCTGCAGAGACGAGACGCGGCTGAAAGAAGTGTCTGGACCAAACGGAGAAGATGATGACAGAGAAGATCTACATCGGAGGAGACGTCACCTGGGAGGCCCTGGATGTGAGAGGTACGTGCTGCTGTATAGTATAGTGTATTTATGTATGTGTACCATGTATATGGTGTATTTATATGTATGTGTGTTGGATATATATGGTGTACGTGTCCCGACGCCACGCGCCCGCCGTAGTAGGGAACCTGTTCTCAAAAATTTTAATCCGACCCCCCCCCCAGTTGTCGATCTGAATGCTAGCACCCCCAACCCCCCTTCCTGTTGGCAATCTGTCTGCTTAGCCCCCCCCCTCCCAGTGTAGGGGGCCCCTGCACATCAGACCCCCCCATCACACACATATATATTAGTTCCTCTATGTACCAGGACCCCCCCCCCCACCACCGCACATTCGTTCCTCTCTGTACCAGTACCGGCGCCTAATAGAGTACCGGCACCTCTTTTGGCCCACTTAAAGCACTGAATAAAAGTTATTGTCACAGCCTTTGGTTTGTGCTGTGACATTGTTGCCACATTTGCGGTTGCCCGCGGCAACGGGTTGCTGTGAGAGCATGCAGTGGCAGTGTCTCGGCCTTCTGGATGATTGCCATGACATGGTTGCCACGCATGCTGTTGCCGGTGGTAACGTGTGGTTTGGTATGCTTGTGTGTGCACTTCCCCTTTAAGTGGCTTCCTTCCTCTGTCTGGTGTTGGAGGGGTTAACTCCCTTCCTAGTGTTTTGTGAACACTGGGTTTATGTGTGTGTGGGTGTGGCTGCTTAAGCTATTTAGCCTCTGCTGGATGCCTGAAGCTGGGTGTTCCTCCAGCCTTGGTGTATGCTGGTGGTTCACTGTTCCTGGCTTTTTACCATCTGTCCAGTGAGGGCCACACTTGTAGTCATTGATGTTATTATGGTGTCTCTTTCCCTTCTTATCTTTTGGTTTGTTTGGGTTATGTTCTGAGTGTTGTATGTCTTGTGTTGTGTTACATGACTGGTGATGTTTGGTGTCCAGCATGTTTGCTAGACATTCCCCTGTCTCACGTTTATTGCAGCTATGGATGTCCTGGGTTCCTGTGTGGTTGTGGTTTGTTCCGTGTCCTTAATGTTGGTATGGACAGCAGCACTTGTCCACTGGTTCCAGTCAGTGTGGCTGTGGCAGGTAAGTATGTTATGGGTTTCACTTACCTGCCAACTCCATATGCTGTATGTGTTTCCCTCTCCTTGCAGCCTGGCCTCAGATAAAGACTCCTGTTCCTCCATGACTGGGATGAACAGGTCGTCTCTTCCCGGCTCCTTGGTGAGGGATTACCAGGGCGACTCAGGGTCTCTAGGAATCCAGAGTATGAGCCGTCCTACCATCGGGGTTCGCTAATACGGTGAGGAGTCAGGGAGAGGATTAGGGACGCTGTAGGAGGTGACCTGCTCCCTTATTACTCCTTTTGGCCAGCCTGATCCCCTTTGACACCGCATGGTGGGGGGTTTCCCCCACTCCCCACCGTGACAGTTATATTTTAGCATTTGTCAATCTGTGTCGTTAGGTAATAAGCCCTAATGGCTAATTGATTGGTGTTAAGATACAGTAACTTGCAGTACAGAGCCAAACCAGAATCAGTGGCTCTTGTGGCACACTTATCCACAATTTCTCACTCATCCAATGTCCCAGAATAAATTCTATGTACACATGAAATACTAAGCATACAGTGCATAATTTCAAAAATATTTTCTCTGTAGAACAGAACAAGATATTGGGAGTAGAGTCAAATTTGAAACTAGACATCCAGAGTCATTGACATATTGGTTTACCACTGGGACAAATAAGAGCAGCAGAAGGTGGAAAGGAGCTGGAAATTTTATAACCAGTATACCCAATCTGAACTCAAGACTTTAATACTAATGACCTATCTTCTGAATAGGTCCCGCCAATCAGCTGTTTGAGAAGGCACTGACGCTACTGTGAGCACCGCAGCCTTCTCACGTTCATCTGTCACGTGGCCTAGGCGCAGCTCAGCCCCATAGAAATTAATAGGGCTGAGCGCGATACCAAGCACAGCTGCTATACAGTGTTCAGTGCTGTGCTCGGTAAGCAAGGAGAAAGCCATGGTGCTCACAGGAGTGCTGGTGCCTTCTCAAACAGCTGATCGGCAGGGGTGCCGGATGCCAGACCCCACCGATCAGATACTGATGACCTATCCAGAGTATTAAAAACCCTTTTAAAGGCATTGCCACTTTTTCCCCAGATGACATATTTTTTATATTCTGTACTTCACATGATACTTTACCCTTAAATGCACAAAATAAGGTCCCCGAGTCACCATCTATGGGAAATGTAAACCGATTAAGGCTCAGTCTATAGGGTGCACCATAGGGTGAAGATGGATGCAGGCACATGACGCACTCACTCAGCTGCTCCAAGACGGATGCTCTTCTGTACAGGCTCTGAAGAATTATGCTATGTACATTTTTTTATCCTATAAGCATTTGAAATCTCTAACAGTGTCATCCGGAGGAGCTGCTTTGTCCCCTAGACTGTCCCCATTTCTGTGTATGTGTTTTGAGTGCAGGAGAATGCTTAGTTTGTTTTTTCTTTGCTGTTTACAGTATTCTCACTATTAATAAAATAGGTCACATTCAGCTTGTAATTGTCCTGATATATTGCTGTCCCATTTTCCATTAATAAATCACATTCATTTCCCACCCTGAAGTTTCTATTGTTTCTAAAAAGGCCGTAAATGAATACATTTGTATAAACATATAATGTATACTACCAATACTCTAATATATAGTAATATATACTTGGATATTACTGCAGAGGACTGCATCTTCATCTTTGACTTTCCCCTGACCCCACATTTCATGTAGCTTGCAGGAAATTTCCTTATTAGCTGCAACATTTGGGAAGGAAAATAGAACCGCTGGCGCCTTTCCTTCCTCTGATGTTCCACAAGAGGGCAGCAAAGCTATTGGAATACTCACCATGTTTTCTCCCCTCTCTTCTTTATTAAGTATTTCAACTGCCTATTTTTCTTTATGACCTACAGAGAATCCTCAGTGTGCAATTCTTATTTTGTAACTTGCTGGACAATTTTTTTTTTGCTTATGCTAAAAATAGCATATGAGATGGCTTTTTAATTACCAACTTTCTTAGCTTGGCTAAGTTGCATGCTTAATTTTCTCATGACAATGACACATGCTAGGCATAAAGTTTGCTAATTAAATATCATCACAAATGAATACACGAAAAAGAACATTTTGAAATAGCAATTCATATTCTGGATGGGGATTTTAATATCATTCTATAAATGCATTAAAACAATGTGCTAGAGAACTGTTTGTCCCTCAGAATTTTTAAGCATAGTTAGTTGGTTATAATCAAGTTAGTTTAAATTGAAAAGGTTTTTAAAGAAAAAGAATTAGAGGTTAATTTGTTGTACCTTGTACTGCCTATTTAAGGAGAATTTTCAACATTGACTTTAAACCTTGGTAACATACCCATAACATTAAAACCCATCTAATACTGTGCAGGTTCCTGTTATGCTGCCTCCGAATATCTGATCATTTGGCCTGATGCCAGGCACCCCGCTGATAAAGCTGTTAGAAGTTGCTGCAGTATTGTACATTGAATAATGGCTGTGCTTAGTATTGCAGCTCAATAACATTCATTTGAATGAGACTGAGCTGCCCAAAAGACCAATCAACATGACATCACTGGCCGAACGGTGTGCGTGCCAGGAGTTGGACCCCCATGATCTGATATTGATGACCTATACTAAGGATAGCAAATGAAGAGAGGTAGGGGCAGCATCTCCGGTGAATCCTTTATTGGACGGACTTCACAGAAAGTGTGCCATAAAATCAAGCAGCAACGTTTCGGCTGTATCCCAGCCTTTGTCAAGCCTAATACAGAGTGATAATCTCTACCCTTTTAAAGTGCCTGCAGCTCCATCCACAAGAGGGGGGGGGGGCAATACAATATATAGCAGCCTTTTACAACTAACATCACACCCAATGAATAGTGACTAAAATACATCCACCCGCAGGTGCATGACATGAGCTCACCTTAAACTGCAGTATTGTCCGTTCATCACGTGCAGCGGGACTCGCATCGCGCGTCTCCAGAGGAGCATTGCACATGTCAGTGTTATTACCCATAGGTGTTCAGGACCTGGGGAGCGCGTCAGTCACATGACCCAAGTCACATGATGGTCATGTGAACAACACCTGATCGCACAATCTTCCCCAAGTCTCTTCCATTCATCTATACTTAAATATGTAAGGGATATATGTAGCATCCGGGCATATACATATACAGTGGGATGCGAAAGTTTGGGCAACCTTGTTAATTGTCATGATTTTCCTGTATAAATCGTTGGTTGTTACGATAAAAAATGTCAGTTAAATATATCATATAGGAGACACCCACAGTGATATTTGAGAAGTGAAATGAAGTTTATTAGATTTACAGAAAATGTGCTATAAATGTTTAAACAAAATAAGGCAGGTACATAATTTTGGGCACCACAAAAAAGAAATGAAATCAATATTTAGTAGATCCACCTTTTGCAGAAATTATAGCCTCTAAACGTTTCCTGTAGGTTCCAATGAGAGTCTGGATTCTGGTTGAAGGTATTTTGGACCATTCCTCTTTACAAAACATCTTTAGTTCATTCAGGTTTGATGGCTTCCGAGCATGGACAGCTCTCTTTAAGTCACACCACAGATTTTAAATTATATTCAGGTCTGGGGACTGAGATGGCCATTCCAGAACGTTGTACTTGTTCCTCTGCATAAATGCCTTAGTGGATTTTGAGCAGTGTTTAGGGTCGTTGTCTTGTTGAAAGATCCAGCCCCGGCGCAGCTTCAGCTTTGTCACTGATTCCTGGACATTGGTCTCCAGAATCTGCTGATACTGAGTGGAATCCATGCGTCCCTCAACTTTGACAAGATTCCCAGTCCCTGCACTGGCCACACAGCCCCACAGCATGATGGAACCACCACCATATTTTACTGTAGGTAGCAGGTTTTTCTTGGAATGCTGTGTTCTTTTTCCTCCATGCATAATGCCCCTTGTTATGGCCAAATAACTCAATTTTAGTTTCATCAGTCCACAGCACCTTATTCCAAAATAAAGCTGGCTTGTCCAAATGTACTTTAGCCCACCTCAAGCGGCATTTTTTGTGCTGTGGGAGGAGAAAAGGCTTCCTCTGCATCACTCTCGCATACAGCATCTCCTTGTGTAAAGTGCACCGAATGGTTGAACGATGCACAGTGACTCCATCTGCAGCACGATGATGTTGTAGGTCTTTGGTGCTGGTCTGTGGGTTGACTCTGACTGTTCTCACCATTTGTCGCTTCGTTCTATCCGAGATTTTTCTTGGTCTGCCACTTCGAGCCTTAACTTGAACTGAGCCTGTGGTCTTTTATTTCCTCAATATGTTCCTAACTGTGGAAATCTCTGAGACAACTTTCTGTATCCTTCCCCTAAACCATGACGGTGAACAATTGCTACTCTTCAGAGAAAATTAAAAGAGGAGGGAAACTTACAATTGACCCCCTTAAATACTCTTTCTTATAATTGGATTCATCTGTGTATGTAGGTCAGGGGTCACTGAGCTTACCAAGCCAATTTGAGTTCCAATAATTAGTTCTAAAGGTTTTGGAATCAATAAAATTACAACAGTGCCCAAATTTATGCACCTGCCTAATTTTGTTTAAACATTTATAGCACACTTTCTGTAAATCTAATAAACTTCATTTCACTTCTCAAATATCACTGTGTGTGTCTCCTATATGATATATTTAACTGACATTTTTTATCGTAACAACCAACGATTTATACAGGAAAATCATGACGATTAACAAGGTTGCCCAAACTTTAGCATCCCACTGTATATAGCCCCACTATGTGTACCAAATGTAGAAACAAAGGGAATACGTTCACTAGTCTTAACAGCAGATGTGGAATGAAATGTGGTCTCCCTGTCAACCAAACCCACCCTAGCTCTAGTGCTCTGCAATAATTTTCTCGGATAGCCTCTTTCAGCAAATTTCTCACCCATCTCTTTAGTTCTCACTTCAAATGTGTCATCCTCTGATACCACCCTCCTTACCCGTAACATCTGGCTCCAAGGCAATTAAAGAGATGGGTGAGAAATTTGCTCAAAGAGGCTATCCGAGAAAATTATTGCAGAGCACCAGAGCTAGGGTGGGTTTGGTTGACAGGGAGACCACATTTCATTCCACATCCGCTGTATATGTATATGCCAAGATTCTACATACAGTCAGGTCCATAAATATTGGGACATCGACACAATTCTAACATTTTTGGCTCTATACACCACCACAATGGATTTGAAATGAAACAAAGAAGATGTGCTTTAACTGCAGACTGTCAGCTTTAATTTGAGGGTATTAACATCCAAATCAGGTGAACGGTGTAGGAATTACAACAGTTTGCATATGTGCCTCCCACTTATTAAGGGATCAAAAGTAATGGGATATAATAATAATTATAAATCAAACTTTCACTTTTTAATACTTGGTTGCAAATCCTTTGCAGTCAATTACAGCCTGAAGTCTGGAACGCATAGACATCACCAGACACTGGTTTTTATCCCGGTGATGCTCTGCCAGGCCTCTACTGCAAATGTCTTCAGTTCCTGCTTGTTCTTGGGGCATTTTCCCTTCAGTTTTGTCTTCAGCAAGTAAAACGCGTGGGATTCAGGTCAGGTGTTTGAATTGGCCATTGCATAACGTTCCACTTCTTTCCCTTAAAAAACTCTTTGGTTGCTTTTGCAGTATGCTTTGGATCATTGGCCATCTGCACTGTGAAGCGCCGTCCAATGAGGTCTGAAGCATTTGGCTGAATTCTGAAACACTTCAGAATTCATCCTGCTGCTTTTGTCAGCAGTCACATCATCAATAAATACAAGAGAACCAGTTCCATTGGCAGCCATACATGCCCACGCCATGACACTACCACCACTGTGCTTCACTGATGAGGTGGTATACTTAGGATCATAAGCAGTTCCTTTCCTTCTCTATACTCTTCTCTTCCCATCACTCTGGTACAAGTTGATCTTGGTCTCATCTGTCCATAGGATGTTTTTCCAGAACTGTTAAGGCTTTTTTAGATGTCGTTTGGCAAATTCTAATCTGGCCTTCTTGTTTTTGAGGCTCACCAATGGTTTACACCTTGTGGTGAACCATCTGTATTCACTCTGGTGAAGTCTTCTCTTGATTGTTTACTTTGACACACATACACCTACCTCCTGGAGAGTGTTCTTGATCTGGCCAACTGTTGTGAAGGGTGTTTTCTTCACCAGGGAAAGAATTCTTTGGTCATTCACCACAGTTGTTTTCCCTTGTCCTCCGGGTTTTTGGTGTTGCTGAGCTCACCAATGCGTTCCTTCTTTTTAAGAATGTTCCAAACAGTTGTTTTGGCCACGCCTAATGTTTTTGCTATCTCTCTGATGGGTTTGTTTAGTTTTTTCAGCCTAATGATGGCTTGCTTCACTGATAGTGACAGCTCTTTGGATCTTATCTTAAGAGTTGATAGCAACAGATTACAAATGCAAATAGCACACTTGAAATGAACTCTGGACCTTTTATCTGCTCATTGTAATTGGGATAATGAGGGAATAGCACACACCTGGCCATAGAACAGCAGAGAAGACAATTGTCCCATTACTTTTGGTCCCTTAACAAGTGGGAGGCACATATGCAAACTGTTGTAATTCCTACACCGTTCACCTTATTTGGATGTAAATACCCTCAAATTAAAGCTGACAGTCTGCAGTTAAAGCACATCTTGTTTAATTTCAAATCCACTGTGGTGGTGTATAGAGCCAAAAAGGTTTGAATTGTGTCGGTGTCCCAATATTTATGGACCTGACTGTATATCCCTTACATATTTAAGTATGGATGAATGGGAGGAGACTAGGGGAAGATTGAGCGATCAGGTGATGTCCACATGACCATCATGTGACTGGCGAGCTCCCCAGGTCCTGAACACCTTGCATGAGCACCGTGGCTCTTTCGCACAGCTGATTGGTCTTAAGAGTCTGACCCCCCCACCACCAATCTGATGTTGATAGCCTATCTTGAGGATAGACCATCATACTCTGAACCCAGAATACGCCTTTGACTCCTTTGAGGGACCTTTATATTAGTAGTCCATCATAAATCGACCCATTTAAAAAACTCAAAGAATTCAAAACAGCATTTCAAAAGTCTGTCAATTGTTTAGGTATTTTACAGCAATTAAAGGAAAGTAGAGTGCAGATATTCAATTATGATACATTTGCGCTGCAATACAGTGAACAATAGAGAAACACAGATCAATATGTATTACCTTTTTTCTATAGTTATTAGTCCTAATAGGCTTTTGTAGCTGGCAGACCTGAGGGCCATTGTTAAACCTTCAACTGCCATAGCAAACATTGACAACCCGAGATCATGCTGTGGAAGGGCCGTTAGGGTACAGAAAGAGCCCTCTCTGTCTGTGGCATATAAAGGGCTATACTTCTGGAAATTGAGATAGCTGTGATGCCCACAGTTTCCACAAGGTGAAAGCTGTATGTCAACTGACCCAGTGATGGGACACATGGGGGACTTGTCATCCATGATTGGCCTCAGCGGCCATGTGATTTGCGTCAAATAGGATGTTGACATGTAGTGTTCAGAGCCAGGATGTAACAACGTGGGAGTAAAGTAACAGAACCCATCAGCAGGGTGCAAATATGTATTCTTGCCTCTGCAGATCCAGCCACTTGGGGGGATCTGACAAAAAGCCTGCTGGAATGACTCACCTTGTGTTTTAATTCTGTGCTTTTTGTGATATTACTCTGCTCCTCTTTTACAATCAAATCCATTGTTATGGGGCTGGTACACAGGGTGTGAACTCAGTTCAGGTGGCAGTGAGTCTCTGCAGTTCTCTCTGCACTGTTCTTGCTCTCTGAACTGAGCACAACCACTTCATGGCTGATTTTTTACTTCTTGGTCTGCAGACACCACTATTCCTGTTTTTCTGTCCAGGACTCACATCAGACTCCCTTAAACACTGCTAGGACTTTTCCAGGCTCAAAAAACTCCCCCAGCAGTCTCCTGAACTTTGGTTCTACCTCCCTATATTGAGCATTGCAGTTACACAGAACCTAGACTCCTTTCCTCCCTTACTTGCCTCGGATAAGAAAATATATTGTGGTCCCCATGCCTCTTCACATGCACCTTTCTCTTTCCCTATGTCGTTCCTCTTAGCAATCTTTCCTTACTACCTTCAATATTAAAACAGTATGCAGTCCACATGACATCTCTCCTCTTTGTGTGTGTGTATGTGTGTGTGTGGGGGGTAATCCTTTACCTCCCCTTCTGCATCAAACTTGTGTGTTTTGCCCTATGTTGTCTGTCCTGTGCGGAAGTATAGGTAAGGGTTAACATCTCATGTGTTCCCTTCTGTTCTCTGATCCCTTGTGGCTCCACACCTACTCTCTGTGACTGCCACAAACTGCAATAAAGCGTATTCCTATCCACTAGATATCTTTCACTCCATCAGCTGTTCTATAGTTTTAATTAGCCTTTTTAGTTCTAGTTTGACTTATGAGCCTACAAGTTAATAAGAGGTGAGGAAATGTCCATACAAAGTGCAATATTCCACTTTTTTTTTCAAGCCAAAATTTAGAATAATCCTTTATTTCTCTGATGCTGACCACAGTACTTAATTGCTTTTATAGCCAAAAGTCCAATAAACTTAACAAGAATACATTTTTATTATTATCAAGCATTTGTGGAGATCAGTGTTCTCTGTAATACAGACTTGAGTTAGGGTGGCCTGGTGGTGGTTCAGCTAGGTAATTGTGTCTGAGCTGTAATCCCTCACCTTGAGCAGGGTCTGTAATGCTGTATTTTACCGATCACTCTGCTGTCTTGTTGAACTGATGCTTTCTGGAAGCAATATTCTTAAGTTTGCTGATCTCTCATGGAGAATCAGATCTGGTTCCTAAATCTCCCTTAGGATTGCTTGCATTACAGGGGAATTATATACGGTTCCTAGGAATAGGAGCTCTGCATCCGTTTTCTCACTCCCCCACCATCTGAATTGGAACTCCCCCTCCTGGCAGGAAGCAGGACCAGCCCACTCCTACCAAGAGGGGAGAAAGAGACACAAGAAGGTTAGCCTCTTCCTGTCAACCACTGCTGCCAATCATTACCCCCTCTACTGGAAAAATTGGCCAATACAATAAGATACATAACAATTAGTGTTGAGCGAATCAAAGTTAACAAAGTGGAATTCAATTTCAAATTTCAGGAAAAATTCCTTTCTCTACAAGTCCGAATTTCCTGGTGCTTCATGGTAATGAATATATTTTTCCTGAAATGCCGGTAAAAAAAACATACTCACTTCATCCATTTGGTAGCGGAAAGGCTGTCGTGGCCATCTTGATTGAAGAAAATGCGTCCGCCTAGAATGATGACGTGGCCTTCGTCACATGAGGGAGCAAGGGAATTAGCGCATTTTCTTCAATCAAGATGGCCACGATGGCCTCTCCGCAATCAAATGGATGAGGTGAGTTTATTTTTTTTGTTTTAACCCCTGATTAACCCCTTGATAGTCTAAATGTGATTTTCAGATGCCGCGATCCGCATTGTACATGGCATCTGAGGGGTTAAATGATGGAGGCATCGCAACCACCGTTTCCCGTTATTGCACATACTCCATACAATGGAATGCGGTTTGTTACAAAGTCATTAGAATTTCTTGTGGAAGTTTGGGGAAGCAGACAAATCAAATTTTTTAAAACTTCGCTCATCTCTAATAACAATACATATAAGCATAATTGCAAATACCCTCTCTAGGGTATTGCACACCATGTTGAACCTTTTCATGACCGCAGTTGTTTTGGGCCTCTATTCACAAAACAAAATTTCACTATTTGGAATGTTACATTTTAAAGGTAATAAATTATATATTTTTTTTTTATTGAGCCTACCTAAAATGTTTTGTTACTATTTTTGTATGACATACAGGACTTTCATAATATTTAAAATAGTAGATATTAATTTTGTGGGTTGTATTTAGGAAAAAAGGTCAGTAAAATGTTTAGCTATTTTTCTGGTTACATTTAGCGTTGCTATAGTACCACTAGCAAATACATTTTCTTCTGCAACTGCTCTGCACTCTCCACTTTGATGCACAGGGTCAGGAAATTTAAACATCATCAGGCCTAGCCCTGTCAATCAAAGTGGAGAGGGCATGGCAGTTGCAAAGAGAGCTGGGCCTTTGGTGTAGTGGCAACACCCCCATTGCTCAAAAAGGACCATTTGCATATATTAAAACTTCATTTTTCTCAGCAGTGCGGGGGCATATGAACATGAGGCAAATACTGATGCCTTCAGCTGCCAAGCGCACACACAACAGGTCAGCCAGTTTCATAGGTACAAATCTGCTGACAGATGCTCTTTAACCACTTACCGACTTCCCATTGACTATAAGCGTCCTGGGTGGTTGGATTTAGCTCTGATTATACGTTTCAGTGACAGGAGGGCACCCCAGAGAGAAGGCAGGGACTGTTCCTGTATGTCCCTGCCTTCTAGATCGCTGTATACATATTATAGACCTGCGGTTTTCTGTGTTTCCGGGTTATTCGGTTCTCTGCGGACCCGATAACACGGAACAGGATGGTGATCGGTGGTGTGATTTTACCCCACCAATCACCATCCTGCGATCCTGAGAGGTGACGGTGACATCAGGATCGCCTCTGATTGGTAGGAGGGCGGGCCGGCGGGAGATTCAAATGATAGCCTGCACGTGTGGAGCATCACCCCATCTGTGCCCCAGCACCCCCTATCTTATCAGCAGGTAATTAGGGAAAGTCTAGGGAAAGGTTGGGCTAGGCAGGGAAAATAAAGGGAAAGTTAGTGGTAAAAAAAAGTTTTCTTGCATCACCGTAAGTAGGTGCAGGCAGTTTTTTTTTTTTGTGTGCGTATGCTGACTGTGGCCGGCACTCTTAGCGTCCAGCCACTGTTAACGCATTGCACACCCCACCGCTGATCAACTTCGGACGGTTGATCAGCGGTTTAGAATTTTTTTGAAACTTTTTTTTCACATTTTTTCCCCTTTTTTTTAGTTAGTCTTTTTTTTTTGGTCTGTTAGGCTTAGGGTGAGTACGTGAACACCCGTGCCCCACACACACGCACACCAAATAAAGATTTACACGCACGCACATACACACGCAGAAACACACTCCCCTATGCCCCGCCAGATGTTCTCGGCCGAGAAGGCATACTCCCAGCTTGCCTCCGAGTTTTCAAAAATTACATTACCAAAATTATGCCAACATAAAGTAGACATATGGGGAATGTTAATTAATGAATATTTTTTGAGGCATCACTATCTGTCTTAAAAGCAGAGAGATTCAAATTTAGAAAACAGTGAATTTTTTGTTAAATTTACAACTTTAAAATGTACCTGACATCATGACCAGGTCATAGGGTGTTTTTCTGCCTGAGAAGGGGAGTTATTTGTCATCTCCCCGCCCTCACGCCCATCGCACTTTCCAAGACCTCCTCTCCGCCCTTTCCCACACCATCCCCTTGCTTCCTGATGTCAGCAACGGCTGAACGTAATCATGTGCTGGTGCAGAAGACTTCCATCCACTGCTGTGATACGGGCTTGTGCAGTAAGCGTTTGAAGCAGAGATGTATACACCTCCAAACACTGGTCATGACATCAGGTACATTTTCAAACTAAGCCAGTTCTACTTTTCACCAGTTTGATAAATCTCCCCCAAAGTTTTTGCTGGACATCTTGCTCCTTGTCACTAGTAAGCATTCCTTTGAAACATCTAGTGACAGGATAAGGTCCATTGGGTCCACCAAAAGAAATAATTCTAAGGGTCCATCCATCTATACAGAACATGTAGAAGTCAACTTTAAATGACTAGTGTTGGGCGCGAATATTCGAATCACAAATTCTAATCGCGAATATCGCCACTTTGAGAATTCAAGAAGATTTAGAATATGGTGCTATATCCCTAGCAACCAAGAGGAAAGTTACCTACCCCTTACTATATAAGAACGTTCCCAGCAGCCATTTTTTGCAGTTTTTTGCAGTTCTGAGAGAGACAGCAGTGTTATTGCTGTGCTCTGTGCTTTGCTCTGTCATTACATTAGATAGTTAGTTAGTTAGCTTCTATATATATAATACAGATAGTTAGTGGATCGTGAATATATTGGAGCACTCTATCTGCATATAAAGCCATTTTTAATGTTCTGCCATGCCAACCATTTTCTCCAGTATCAGGAAACTTCTAGCAGCTTGGAAAATGTAGCAAAAGTGACCCGCGCCTGTATTGTGCGCGCTTTATGTGAGTATTACATTGCCGATTTTCGCAAACAAGGAAATAATAGCGAATTCTTGAATTTGCGAATATATGACGAATATTCCAGTGCAGGGTGTTGGGTAGTGTGATAGGTTCTGCTGTCCATACATACATGCTACAGACATAGTGCTGTGATGTCACAAGTTCACAACAATACATAGTGCACCAATCAGTAATATGTAGTCAGACCTGCTAAAATGTGAAGCTCCACATATCCAAAATATGTACATTATTAATTGCCGATTTGTGCAATATCGAATATATTGGAGCACTGTATCTGCATATAAAGCTATTGTAATGTTCTGCTGTGCCAACCATTTTCTCCAGTCTCAGGAAACTTCTAGCAGCTTGAAAAATGTAGCAAAAGTGACCCACGCCTGTATTGCGCGCGCAATACGCGCATATTACATTGCCAATTTTTGCAATCAAGAAAATAATGGCATATTCGCGAAATATCGCAAATTCGAATATTGCCACTGCCGCTCATCACTATAAATGACATTATAAACTTTGCTCATATCATCCTACACTTAGGATATTTCATCAACAAGGTCAAACAAGTTTATTGTGAATCAGCCCATTAGAATTTAGTGGCATGGAAATTGTTCCAAAGTAATTTTCAAATAGAGTTGTATTCTGATGGAATTTAAGGATCATGTCAGGGACTGGGCCCACTGGATACTCTGATGGACTAGTCCAGTCCTGGTAATATCAATGTTCAACTTGCAGTTATGCATTTTGATAGTGATTTTTCTAGAAGTCTATGATAAATAATAGACTATAATACTCCTTGCTACATTACTTTGCATGAATAGAGAATATATTGTAAGAATACTACAAGTTATGGTTTTGAAGACTCAATTAGGTAACAACATTTTCAAGTCTGATGATAGCTATAACAGATGGTCTAAACCCATCTGGGTATTTGGCTAAATTGAAGTGTTGATGTGTAAACCACATGACGCTATGCGAAAATCACTTAATAAAAATGCTAAATCTTTCCTAGAATATCTACAATTTAAAACTTACACCATGAATATACTGCAAATGTGCACAAGCAAATAGTGGGGATAGTATAGTCAGTAGAATGGGAAAACACATTGTTTAATATTGCAGGCACACTGGCCAACTTATTCTTAAAAGTACTGAATTCCTATCCATTAATGGAGGAGAAGCTATACTATACCAGTTGCACCCTGATCCTGGAGTATGAGGGTTCCAAAAGCCTACAGAGGATTTTTTCAAACAGGGCGATTTCATTGTGAAGATTTTCCCAGATTATGAGTATTGTGCACAGAGCACTATTCTCAATCCCTATTACAGTAGGCTAGGACTAGCTTCACACTAGCGTTAGAGGTGTGCACGCAGCACTTTTTGTCCAGCCGAATCCTGGCATATTTGCCAGATAGCAACCAGATCTCTGCCGGAGTAGGCCACAGTAGTGAGCCAGCACCACATACCTCTTACATCCAGTGACATCTACGGTCATATAGATCTTCTCTTCCCTCTTCTTCTCTGTTTGACCCAGACCGCCATGACAAATTATTTCAGCCACATCTCGTCTCCACAGAGTTTGTTACACAGACACATTCGATTTCTTCCATCAACCTCCCCATCCTGGTATCCCAACAATGTCATCCTGCTGTGTCTCCCAATACTGTGCCCACTGTGCTCTCCAATGCCCCAGGTACTATACTGCTGAAAAAATAGGGACCCCCAGTACAAATAATGACCCTATAGTGTCTACAGCAATTATAAATGCCCACTAGAGTGCCCCATTAATAATAATAATAATAATAATAATAATAATAACTCCTTAGATTGTGCTCCAGGTAATAATGCCTGTATAGTGACCACAAAATTAATGTCCCCTAATATGTCCCTGTAATAGAAATGCCCCTACAGTGCCTCCCCAATAGCAGTGTCCCCCACACTGCCCCTATAGTAGTAATTTCCCTCCACACTGCCCCCACAGTAGTAATTTCCCTCCACATTGACCCCACATAGTAATTTCCCCACACATTGGCCCTGCATATTAATTTCCTCCCACACTGACCCTACATAGTAATCCCCCCCCACTGCCCCACATAGTAATTACCCCACACACTGCCCTCACAGTAATTTCCCCCCACACTGCCCACACATAGTAATTTCCCCCCACACTGCCCACACATAGTAATTCCCCCCCCCACACTGCCCACACATAGTAATTTCCCCCCACACTGCCCACACATAGTAATTTTCCCTCACACTGCCCACACATAGTAATTTCTCCCCACACTGCCCTCACAGAGCAATTTCCTCGCACACTACCCGCACATAGTAATTTACGCCTACACTGCCCTCACATAGTAATTTTCCCCCACATTGTCCCCACAGTAGTAATTTCTCCCCACACTGCCCTCACAGAGCAATTTCCTCCCACACTTCCCTCACAGAGCAATTTCCTCCCACACTTCCCTCACAGAGCAATTTCCTCCCACACTACCCACACATAGTAATTTACTCCCACACTGCCCCCACATAGTAATTTCCCCTACACTGCCCACACATAGTAATTTCCCCCTTCACTGCCCTCACATACTAATTTCCCACCACATTGCCCTCGCATAGTGATTTTCCCCCACACTGCCCCGACATAGTATTTTCCCCACAGACAGTAATTTCTCACACACTGCCCCCTCAGTAGTAATATGCTCCACAGTAGTAATTTCCCCTTACACTGTCTTCCATTGCCCTCATTCTGGCCAGTAATGTCTCCCCCAGTACCCCACTTCTGGCCAGTAATGTCCGCCAGTGCCCCATTTCCATCCGGTAATGTCTCCCAGTGCCCCCCTTTCATCCAGTAATGTCCCCCAATGCCCCCCTTACGGCCACTAATAACCCCCAGTGCCCCCCTTCTGGACAGTAATGTCCCCCAGTGCCCCCCTTCCGGCCAGTATTGTCCCCCAGTGCCCCTCTTACGGCCAGTAATGTCCCCAAAGTTGGCACTTAAATTTTTTTTTTTTTATATTAAATCTTATACTCATCTGTGTCCTTTTCCTGGCGCTCACTAGCTGTTGGTATGGCCCGGGAGGGTTCGACGCAGATGTGCACAGGTCACTGTGGTGCGTCCCAGCACAGGTGGTCGCGATAATGTCATCACGCCCGCCTGAAAATTTCACTACTTCATAGGCCTCAGGCAAGGAATTATGGGCTCCTGTGCCCCACCGCAATATTCAGCTGCAGTGCGGCAGCCCAGTCACAAATGGTGACAAGACTAAAAAGTCTTGTCGCCATCCGCAAATTTTAAGGCTGATTGGCGACTGTTTTGGTAACCATCTGGAGCGCCGCACTTTCTCATAGGAATTAAGAGGGTAAGTAGCAGCCAGGTGCTGCTAATAAAATGTCATTGATTAATTGATATCTGGCAAGTGTGGCCATCTCTATAAAAGCAGGAGTTTTGGCAGCTTGCTGGTCTGGAGCATTCACACACATGTTAAAACAATGCTAAGGAGGAAAGAGATCAGCAATGATCTTGGAGAAGTACAGTAACTACTGCGCCCATCAATGTTAGAAGAGTTATAAGGCCATTCCCAAACAATTTAAAGTCCATCATTCTACAATGAAAAAGATTATTCAAAAGTGGCAAACATTCAAGATACTCAGACAATCTTTGTGGAGTGGACATCCCAGCAAATTCACCCAAGTTCAGACTGTGACATGATGATAGAAATGACAAAAAACAAACAAACAGCTACATCTAAGACAGTATAGGGCCCAGTTAACACATGTTAAATGTTCAAGTTTATGACCGTACAGTTTGAAAAAGAACAAACAAGTATGAGTTGTTTGAAAGGGTTGTCAGGAGAAACCTCTTCTGTCTAGAGAACATGGCAGCATGGCATAAATTTACAAAGTTAAATCTGAACAAACTGCAAGACTTCTGGAAACATATTCTTTGAACATATGAGACCAAAGTGGAGATGTTTGGCCATAATATACAGTGCCATGTTTGGAGAAAACAAAACACAGCATATCAGTGCAATACCCCTCATACAGCACAGGGTGGAGCGGTGATCATGTGGGCTTGCTTTGCAGCCACAGTACCTGGGCAGCTTGAAGTCAATGAGTCAACTATGGCCACCTCTGTATACCAAAGTATTCTACAGTCAAATGTGAGGCCATCTATCCAACAGCTAATGCTTGGTTGAAAATAATCCCAAGTGCATCAACAAATCTACAGCAGAATGACCGAAAAAGAAAAAAAATCAAGGCGCTTGTAATGTCAAAATCCGCTCAATAAAATACTGTGACGGCACTGACAGAGCTGGGCATAAACAAATGCGCAGATACCGCAATGAAAAAGAGTGAGGCAAAATTCTTCTCGAACAATGTGAGAGACTGATAAAGTCATAAGGAAAGCAATCACTTCAAGGTATTGCTGCTAAAGGTGGTTCTACACACTATTGATTCATGGGGTGCAGTTATTTTATTTTTATTTTTTTACACATGGCCTTTTCATTTTAGCTTCATTTTTGCTAAAGTAATAATGAAACAATGACCTGTTGTGTGATGTTCATCTGAGGTTGCATTTACCTAATTTTAAGACCTTCTAAGGACCAGATTTTTTAAATTTTGTCATGATATGTAAAACCATCGAAGAGGATGTACTTTCTTTTTCTCATGACTGTAGCCCCATTGGTTCAGAGCTATACTACCACGCAGCTTTTTACTTTGGTATTCCATAGCCCCTTGTTTTCTCTAATCCTTGATCCATACTGATCCAAATACTGTAATATTCTAGACTTCTATACAGTCCAGTTGGGGGTTTCCAGGTTTCTGATATTGACCCTTAGTCATCGATATCAGATGGGTGGGAATCCAACAACCAACACCTCCACATATTAGCTGTTCCCTGCAGCTGCTGGCACTGGACCTAACACTTTGAATAGAGCTGGAAGAACAGCGCCATTTAAAGTGTAGTGACTGTGTTGGGTTACTGCAACTTGGTCATTGGACTCCCAAAAATCTAATATTAATGACCTGTCCTGAATGGTGCTGGAACAACCCCTTTAACAACATTTCAGAGCCTTAAAATCTTTGCAAAGAAATGTATCATTTTTGGATGACTGGGCTACAGTTTACCGTACATAGTTCTTCAAAGTTTGTGATTCTCGTTTCATATTCAGAGTCTGTGGAAAAATAAATAGCAATTTCAGCGTACAATTACTAAGCAGGATAATATCCAGACAATTAGCTTTCTTTCTACAGTGTTAAACAGCAATTACATTAAATATGTTGAGTTAACCCTTGGGTGTGATTACCCTCCTGCTCAATATGACCTTGGCGAGTAAACGGGAGAAAGGAAGGCGGCTTCTTCAAAAAGACTAAAAATAAATTGTCATCTCCAAATATCTCAAATTCTGTCAGAATAAATCTGGACCGGGTACAGAATTCATAGACAAGCAAATTCTATTTTTGCTAGCGTTCCCTATAATTAGCAGGGACAGTTGTCTTTTAAGATTTCCCTGCGGCCCATACAACATTATCTTTGACAAGTGGAATGGACAAAAATTACATCTGAAGTATTACATTATGAGAGCACATTAACTGTAAGAGCAGAAAAGTCTCTTTTACCCACACAAAGACTAGTCTCTTCAACAGCAGCTATAGTTCTCCGGAGTGCTAATTTATTCTCTAATACCGACGCAGCCAAAGGATGTTGCTAAGGCGACAAAATAATGCTTCTGAGGGAAATTGTCAGTCAGTTTTATGTCTTCAGATATCTACGGCTAAACTTTTCATACAAATATATCTAACGACCCTTGAATATTGCATCATAAACATTGACATTGAAGTCCAGGTATTATATCTTACAATATGGATTCATAACATATTCTAATGCTTCCTTCACAATTCTCCATAGATCCATTGCTAGAGAAGGGTGTGCATGCAATGGAGATAGACAGGCAGATGCTATAGGAACCTTGCAGAAAGGGTGCCCATCACAGTTGGCTATATCTTTCAGAGTACGCCTGTGCAGCGGCTGAGAAGCAGCCATGGTGTGCATAGAACCAAGCAACCTGCAGGCTGTGCCAATATTCAAGTAACTGGTTCCAAGCTTGATTGTTTTTTCGCTCTGCATTGTTAATGAACACACAGTGAACTGCCTTTAACAAGGCAGATTTAATGACTTACTTTAATATTGGCATAGCTTAAGGAGCTACGTGATTGTCCATGCTCCGTGGCCACTGCGCGGCCGCACCATGTGGCCATATAATTATAATAATGGGCAGTGATGACCTGATCCTTTCTACCAGTGTCAGACTGGAGTGCCTAGGGCCCACCAGTACAATTTATTTTGGAGACCCACCGTAAGGATACATTGAAATATTACCTGCTCACACAGCAGCAAGATGCTACCAGATGATTGAATATGGGGATCCCCGCAGCAACTTTGAGAAGATAGGTCCTGGGGAAAAGAGGATACTGGCTAGATGTCCTCTATACCTAGAAGTCATCTCAGCTATCTGATCTTGTCTATAATAATAAACTGGGGAGTGTACTGTGTTATATGCCACTTGTGCAGGGGGTGGGAGAACAGGGGCCCACCGGGGATTCACCTGTACCCCTGTGGGCCAGTCCGAGCCTGCTTTCTACAGAGTTTCCACTAACAAGGTTGTAGGTTCCTACTAAGGCCAGGTTAACATCACCGTTTAGTTTTCTGTTCTTCTGATCTGTTAGAAGAACAGAAAAAATAAAATAAAAATGAAAATAAAAACTGATCCTTTATTTTGAGCATCTGTTATGCTTATTTTGCATCTGTTTTAGTCAGTTCCATCTGAAATCCGTTACATTGATCCGTAGATCAGCTCCAATTGCTCTGCTAGATTTATTTCAAGCTAACATCTCAGGGGGCTTGCACTTTCTCAGGGAGAGTGTCCATTCTACTGCAGCTGGTGGAAGTTGAAGGATAGAACTGATCATGTGCTTCCATCTCAGTGAGCAGCACAGAGAAATTAGAAAAAGAGCAAATAGGAGGTGGCGCTATACAGATAGATTTCAGTGAATAACTCTGGCTATACAACATTTTTAATTACCGCAGTTTTGGCCCATATTGGGGGAAAATGTCAGTGTGTTTCATGGGGTGAATACTAATGAGCACTTCCATTATGGAGGACCGGAAAGCAGTGAATGCAGCGCTCCTCGTGCTCTGTACTCACCGCTCTGTGAACTCACGCTGTGACTGTGTGACTGGATAAAAAGCCCTCCACAAAGGATTTTTTCCCCCGTCAAAAATAACAGATCTCAGATGGAACTGAAAAGAATAGGTGCAAAAATAGCACAATGGATGCTCAAAAGGATACGTTAAAAAAAAGAACAATGGAAAACTAAATGATGATGTCTTTGCAGTATTTTTTTCTAGTATTGTTTGTTGCATTTTTTCCCCCAGATGTTAGCTGTAAGTCAATAAAAAATCTACCACTTTTGGTGCATGTTCTAGATTTGGTATTTAATGTGTTTTAGACTTGTATATAGGACTTTAAAAAAACACAAAAAACTCATGTCAAAAATTCATGATGTTTACAAGTTAAAAAATGGTACAAAAAGCCTTTGTGAAAGAAGGTTAAAGGAAAATGGGAACAAACAATCAACACGTCATCCTGTCCAGTTAGCTTGCATGTGGTAGTGTTAGCCAGCACCCTATTTACAGTAAATCTCTGCAATGAACAATATATGTAAGCACTCCATATATTAGGACATCAATATTTTGCTCATGAGTGGTATGTTAGCTGGCATCCAATTAGTCTTTTATATAAAGGTAGTTTAATCTACTCAGGCTCCTTATAGCTTCTGGCAGACTCTTCAATATGCGCTCCATGAAAAGAAGAGCGTGTTCCAGTCCTGCTACACTAACGAGTAGTGTGTTAAAGAGGTTAATGCTTGGTTAATGTAAAAAACGAAAATCAGACATCACATAGTACATGACAATCTCTTTCTAACAAACTTAGAACCAGAATTGTAGAAATGTAGAATATATTTTATGGAACAACTCCTTTAACGCCTTAGGCTACTTTCACACTAGCGTTCGGGGCTCCGCTTGTGAGCTCCGTTTGAAGGGGCTCACAAGCGGCCCCGAACGGATCCGTCCAGTCTTAATGCATTCTGAGTGGATGCGGATCCGCTCAGAATGCATCAGTCTGGCTCCGCTTGGCCTCCGTTCCGCTCAGCAGACGGACACCTGAACGCAGCTTGCAGCGTTCGGGTGTCCGCCTGGCCGTGCGGAGGCAAACGGATCCGTCCAGACTTACAATGTAAGTCAATGGGGATGGATCCGTTTGAAGTTGACACAATATGGCTCAATTTTCAAACGGATCCGTCCCCCATTGACTTTCAATGTAAATTCAAAACGGATCCGTTTGCATTATCATGAAAAAAAAAAAAATATTTTTTTGTTCATGGTAATGCAAATGGATCCGTTCTGAACGGATCTAAGCGTTTGCATTATAGGAGCGGATCCGTCTGTGCAGATACCAGACGGACCCGCTCTGAACGCAAGTGTGAAAGTAGCTAAATTTGTTAATTCCACTCAAATCCAAAATGACCCTATTGCCCAGAAATGTTGTGTATGACACTCTGTGGTCTTGTCCAAACCCTATCAAGACCTTTAATGCTAAACGATCATTTGTAATTTGAAAGTGACAGCAACATATATTATGCTAAGGGTAAATGCATGGTTGATGGTGATTACAAGCACACCTATTTAAAACACAACACACAGTTTAGATTTTTAATGTACCGTAAATCTGTTTTCCCTCACTCCCATCAAAAATTATGGGGATTTCTCTACCCTGCAGGCTGCCCCTAAACTCCACCCTCTTGTAATAACCTTTATTTGCAAACTGTTTGGAAGTAGGGAGAGAGCTTTGTTCTTGTCACGGTGCTTGTCTGTTTTTCCGTAGTCCTGTCAGTAGCACTGTGACAGTTGTGGCCGTGTAGACTGGCTGCATGCCCTCTTGCATACTGGCTGCAGGCTGACACCTATGTATGCTAGTTTTTTGGGGCTGCGTGCTGGATGCAGTGTCTTGTGTGAACTTCTGCCTGTGAATGTTTGTACTCCCCGTGTCTGCATCTCTGTGCAGTTCTTGTCACAGTTGCTGTGTAGACTTGGGGCTGAGTGCTGGCTGCAGTGTGTGTGTGAACTGTGGCCTGTGTTTGTGACTTCTAAGTCTGCATCTGCGGTTCCTGCCACCAGTGCCGTGCAGGCTGGCTGCATGCGCTTTGTGTACTGGCTGTTGGTGTTCCCATGTATGCTGGTTCTGTGATGAGTGCTGGCTGCGGCCTTGTGTGTGAACTGTGGCCTGTATAATTTGTTCTATGGTTCTGGTAATCCTGGTTCTGATGGGGTTAGCATTCCCTTATCTGTTCCTGGGTGTGTCTTATCAGGTGCCCTCGTTATGCAGCTATTTCTACATGTGAGCTGTGGGGCAGGGTGTCAGTCTATTTTGTGTCTTGCTTGGTATAGCACCTTGTTGCTTACCCAGGAGTTCAGTCTGTCATGTTCCTTGCTGGGTGTAGCTCCTTGCTTCCATTCCACATGGGGTCCAGGCATCTGCTTCTGTTCTGGTTCCTGTTTGTCTTGTCGTCTGATTCATGTCCTGTGTTTGCTTGGGTTCCAGTCCTGTTGTCTGTTTCCACTATAAGTTTCACCAGCGTGGTTCTCCGCAGGTAGGGACCAAGTGTACCGGGACCTTCCTGGAGGTGCGACCAGTGAGCCCTCGGCCCAGTTCATCCCCACCACCAGGGGCTCTGTGAAGAATGTGGCTCACTAGCTTTCCGCCCTCTGGGTTTTGCCTCTGGTTTGCCGATGCACTTGGTTCTGTGGTAGTGTTACCACTATTGCCTAACCTGCATATGTTACTGTCATGTTCCTTTATTACATGTGTAATAAAGTACTCTGTTGGTCCCTGATCTGAATATTGCCTGTGTCCTGTTTGCAAGACGTCCCGGAGGTCTGCATTGGGCCCCCGACACGTGACAGTATGCTTTACCAGGCCACACCACAAACAAGGGCAGATGGCAAAACCCCCTGGGTCAGCAGCAAGGGGCTACACCCAGCAAGGAACAGGACAGACTGAACTCCTGGGTGAGCAGCAAGACACAAGATAGACTGACTCCCTGCCCCACAGCTCACAGGTAGAAATAGCTGCATAATGAGGGCACCTGATAAGACACACGCCGGAACAGATCAGGGAATGTTAACCCCATCAGAACCAGGATTACCAGAACCATAGAACATGTGCTTTAGACTTTCCTTTGTGTGAACGAACACTAAGACTGTCAATGTTGCTTTGTTTTTTTTTCTCCTGTGTGAATAAACACTGAAGTTTTGTTTTACAAACTGTTTCTTTTGCCTCTGTTCTGCGTCCGCTTACCCTGCCTACCAGAGCGAATCCTCACAATTGGTGGCTTGGAGCGAGCACACGCAGTGAGGCTGGCGTAAACGCCAAAATATTTTTTTCGGGTATGGCTGGATGTCCTGGATTAAACCAGCTAAATTTAAACCTGTATCAAGTGACAAAATGGAGGCTGTAATGAAAGCTCTCGTGGAGGCTACCCAACACCAGCAAGAAACAAACCAGCTGCTGTTACAACATGTGATAGCTTTACAGGCGGCAGGAGCGTCCCATGGTGTCCATGATGTCCGGAAAGCGGTCCGTGCGGCGATCCCCAAGATGACACCATTAGATGACGTCAAAACTTACCTGGCGATGTATGAGAAGGTGGCCACAAGGGAGAATCTACCCAGAGATCAGTGGGCTGAGGTCGTCGCTCGGTTCCTGACATCCGATTCCCAGCGGGTGTATTTTGACTTGCCTGACGACCAAGCGGCCGACTACCAGAGAGTCAAGGGTGAGATTCTGGCAAGACTGGGGGTGAATGTGTTGGTCCGGGCCCAGCGGGTGCATCAGTGAGGGTTTAAGCCGGCTGAGCCGGTGAGACCCCAGTATTATAACTTGCTTAATCTTTTGCGAAAGTGGCTACAGCCTGACGTGCTGAGCCCTACTGCTATGCTGGACTGTCTGGTGGCTGACATGTTCTGGAGGTCTCTCCAGGTAATGCTCTTGAGATGGTCGACCTGGTGGAGCGCTATGAGGCTACCCGGAATCTACAGGGAGGTTCTTTTGGGAGAGGGGTAGTCAAAACCCGTAACTTTCCACCCCAGACCTGGCGATTTGAACCCACCTGGGATGTGCCCCCTGTGGACCCAGCTCCGATACATATGCAAATTAACCTGAGATGAGTCCTGTCCCTGAGATGAGTCAGGGACAGGACTCATCTCAGGTTAATTTGCATATGTATCAAATATATATTTTTTTACACATAAAAGCACACAGAGCTATGAGGACTGGGTATTGCGGATGTGCTAGCGGCCATCTAGCAACCCATGTCCTCAGCTCTATACACAAAATCCCAGTGACAGGTTCCCTTTAATGATCTATCCTCTGTATAGGCACCCTGACGATGTTTGAAGAGGAGGTTGTACTTATGTGAGCACTGCTTCCTCTTCAAGATTACACTGTGCGCCATCTCACTTGCAGTACCGACGCAGTGTAATTACAATTGTTGATCCCATTCACTTGAAGGCGACCCAGTTTATTGGATTTCTTGCTGCACCCCATCCAACTGTATCATACAAACAGGTACTTTGCCTCTTGCTGGATCTGAATTCATTCCAACAATAACTCTGTACTTAAATAAATTATCCAATAATTATACCCTGGATCAAAGACCTAGGGTGATGGCTATGAGGAAGTAACAGGAAATTCCCCGCTGTGGGTTTTCTGTACGCATTGATGACCAATCTATCCTCAGCTCAGTGGCGGTGATATACCACATGAGTATAAAGTCTCTTTAAAAAGGTGGCGTATCTGACAAGAGTCACACACCAGAAATTTAAATCTACACCAGCTCAGAGTTTAAGTAAATTTAAAGAATAAGTTAAGCCAGTTTCTGGTGCAAATTATAGTAATGTTATGGGTTGCAGGAGACCACATCCTCTCCTGTTAAACCCATCCACTCCTCTCGCCACTTTAGAAAAGTGATGAGAGAAATGAAAAGTTGCAAAGTACACTACGAATATATGGCTTGTACCATCATTTTTACTTTTTTATGCCACTATTGTGGCGTAAAATCAATGGTAAATGTTTTCCAATGTGTATTCCTTGCTGACAGCAAAACAGACTATCTACTGTACATGTTGCCCAAAATTTAAGTCAGCAATATCTTATGAAAACATGTCACCAACACCTCTTACACATCAAATAATTTACCTCTACTATGCCAAAATTACCAATGGCCTAATGAAAAATGGATACCATGATAGGCAAGGGTGTAGCTCCCCAAAAAGTGGCAGGGCTCTAGAGTCTGAGGTAGTGCAGACAGAACTACAAATGTAGGTAAACCTAGAAATGGAGACGGATGTATCCAGTTAGCATCATATTTGTGGAGATGCTTATGAAGATAAAAGTTGTGGTTATGCAGGTATGAACTGTGATACAGTATTGCATGGTACCATACCACACTAACCATATACTGGTATATACTAGCTGTACACAGGCAATCTGCATACCGTAGAAATAGTGTACAGTCAAATTTAGTGACTCACAGGTGATGTCTTCTTTGATTGCAAATTGGCTCTTTTCTTCTCCATGTGGTCCAGACTACCATGGCTACCATCCTGACAACTACCAAGTTTCCTACTGAGACATCTTTGACCCCTCACTTCTGAACCCTTTTCCAACCTCTGTAGTGGCAAAAATAAATTCAGACCCCAGTCCACAGATAGACATACCTTCTAAGATAAAGATAACTAGTCAAATCTTTAGTACAAGCATGCAATACTTGAAGCAATAATCACACATATCAAAGTTAATTATATTGTTAAAGCATGGCTCAATTCTTATCCAATCATATTTTGAGAATCCCACTAGAGAAATGCAAGTGTCAAAGTTAATGCCTCTTAAAGCGAACCTTTCACCTGGATTTCACTTAATAAACTATCACCAGTACCTTATAGATTATCCTCATTCTGTTTCCATACAGTCTTGTGCCGCTTTCCTGCGATGCATATTCATGAAAAAAAACAACTTATAAAGTACTCTTCTCCAGCTCCTGAAGTCACAGTAGAAGTCAAGGGGGTAGCCCTTCCCTCACTCCAGGCTGTAACTCCCCTGCCCTAACCCCTCCTCTAAGTAGTGTAACTGACACGTGGCTCAGTCGCCGGGACCGCGCCTGTACAATATTCAAAAAGGGTTCAAAAACAGAGCCTGGACATCAATGGATGTCATATATCTGGACTTCTCCAAAGCATTTGACACTGTACCACATAAAAGGTTAGAATATAAAATGAGAATGTTCGGACTGGGGGAAAACGTCTGTATGTGGGTAAGTACCTGGCTCAGTGATAGAAAACAGAGGGTGGTTATTAACGGTACACACTCAGATTGGGTCACTGTCACTAGTGGGGTACCTCAGGGATCAGTATTGGGCCCTATAATCTTCAATATATTAATGATCTAGTAGAAGGCTTGCACAGTAAAATAATTTTTTTTTGCAGATGACACCAAACTGTGTAAAGTAATGACACGGAAGAGGACAGTATACTGCTACAGATAGATCTGGATAGATTTGAGGCTTGGGCAGAGAAGTGCCAGATGAGGTTTAACACTGACAAATGTAAGGTTATGCAAATGGCAAGGAATAATACAAGTCACCAGTACATACTAAATGGTAAAACATTGGGTAACAATGACATGGAAAAGAACCTAGGAATTTTAGTGAACAGCAAACTAAGCTGTAGAAACCAGTGTCAGGCAGCTGCTGCCAAGGCCAATAAAATAATTGGTTGCATCAAAACGGGCATAGATGCCCGTGATGAGAACCTAGTACTACCACTTTACAAATCACTAGTCAGACCACACATGGAGTACTGTGTACAGTTCTAGGCTCCTGTGAACAAGACAGACATAGCAGAGCTGGAGAGGGTTCAGAGGAGGTCAACTAAAGTAGTAACTGTAATGGGTGGACTACAGTACTCTGATAGATTATCAAAGTTAGGGTTATTCACTTTAGAAAAAAGACGACTAAGGGATGATCTAATAACTATGTATAAATATATCAGGGGTCAGTACAGAGATCTATCCCATTATCTATTTATCCCCAGGACTGTGACTGTGACGAGGGGACATCCTCTTTGTCTGGAGGAAAGAAGGTTTGTACAGAAATATAGAAGAGGATTCTTTACGGTATGAGCAGTGAGACTATGGAACTCTCTGCCTGAAGAGGTGGTGATGGTGTGTTCACTAAAAGAGCTCAAGAGGGGCCTGGATGTATTTCTCGAGTGTAATAATATTACAGGTTATAGATTCTAGAGATAGGTCGTTGATCCAGGGAGTTATTCTGATTGGAGTCGAGAAGGAATTTTTTCCCCCTTACCCTCACAGGGTTTTCTTCTGCCTTCCTCTGGATCAACTTGCAGGATAACAGGCTGAACTAGATGGACAGATGTCTTTTTTCAGCCTTATAAACTATGTTATTATGTTACCTTTGGGGACAATTTTTTTAATTATTGCATTGCACTCATTTTGAGCTAAAAATATTTTTTTCAATTGCTCTTTATTAAAAATATGGAGCCCTTTTTTCTGTACATAGCTGAGATGCTCTAGTAGCAGCCTCTGTATTTTCTTTTTTTCCCGTCATTTGGGGAGCTGATAGGCTCCTTATCTCTGCTCTCTGACATTATAAACACTCATTATAGCTCAGTTCTTATTTTACTGATAAGAATGTGGCTTAAATAAGTGTTCATGAGCCAGTGTTTTTCTCAGACACACTTTCCTGGCCATACGTGGTTTGTTTATTTTCCCTGCTTCTAGTATTTAATATAACTATTGACCTACGATATGTGTGGCAAGACTTCTTTTTTCACAAGCTGTAATGCAGTGTTCACATTATCTCCTAAGCTCTGAAGTTCTTTAAATACTTTACACCATGCACAAATTTAGAGACAGACTGTCCCGGATGATGTTGCAGAAAGCTGGAACTTATAGATAAACATCCGACTGGCTTGATCCCAAACTAAGGAGCATATGGGTGAGCCCTATAAAACCCCTAGAGCTCTCCCTGACTGCTATGCCCATGCAAGGGTCTCTATGGTAGACGATTGCTAGAGATGTCGCGAACATAAAATTTTCCGTTCGCGAACGGCGAACGCGAATTTCCGCAAATGTTCGCGAACGGGCGAACCGCCATAGACTTCAATGGGCAGGCGAATTTTAAAACCCACAGGGACTCTTTCTGGCCACAATAGTGATGGAAAAGTTGTTTCAAGGGGACTAACACCTGGACTGTGACATGCCAGAGGGGGATCCATGGCAAAACTCTCATGGAAAATTACGTAGTTCACGCAGAGTCGGGTTTTAATCCATAAAGGGCATAAATCACCTAACATTCCTAAATTGTTTGGAATAACGTGCTTTAAAACATCCAGTGTGTGTATACGATCAGGTATGATGTTGTATCGATCAGGTAGTGTAAGGGTTACGCCCGCTTCACAGTGACAGACCAAACTCTGACAGACCAAACTCCCCGTTTAACGCACCGCAAACAACCACAAACCAAAACAGTCCATTTGCACAACCGCAAACTCCCCATTTGCACAAGGTTGGATACCAAGCTAGCCATGTCCCGTTCCTTGTCCTCACTGATGTCATTGAAGGTCTCTTCCTCCACCCAGCCACGTACAACACCAAGGATCCCCGAAAGGTGACAACAAGCCCCCTGGGACGCCTGCTGTGGTTGGTCTTCCACCTCCTCAAAGCCACCTTCCTCCTCTGACTCCTCTTCTTCAGACTACTCTCTCTGCGATGCCACAGGTCCAGCAATCGACGACGTCAAGGCAGCTTCTGGTAGTGATGGTGACCACAACTCTTCCTCTTCATGCTCATCTACGGCCTGATCCAGCACTCTTCGCAGGGCTCGCTCCAGAAAAAACGCATATGGGATGAGGTCGATGATGTTGCCTTGGGTTTGACTGACCAGGTTTGTCACCTCCGTAAAAGGACGCATGAGCCTACAGCCATTGTGCATGAGCATTCAGTAACGCGGCCAAAAAATACCCAGCTCCGCAGAGGCTGTCCTCTTTTTTTTAATTAAAAAAATCTCTTCGTACCAGTTTAATCTCTGTTTTGTCCCCTATCAGGGGCCGGTGTATGGAATAGATTTTAGGAATCGGGAGATGGAAAAAGATGGTTGGTCGGTCCTCTTACTTCCAATTTGGGGCACGGCGCGTGCGCCGTGCAATGTACTGTGCCGCCCTGTATGAGTGGTGTGTTAAGTAGTACTATTCATATCAGTTTAAACCTTGTTACGTCCCATATCAGGGGTCGGTGTATGGAATAGATTTTAGGAACCGGGAGATGGAAAAAGATGGTTGGTCGGTCCTCTTACTTCCAATTTGGGGCACCGCGCGTGTGCCGTGCAATGTACTGTGCCACCCTATATGAGTGGTGTGCTAAGTAGTACTATTCCTATCAGTTTAATCCCTGTTAAATCCGCTATCAGGGGCCGGTGTATGGAATAGATTTTAGGAACCGGGAGATGGAAAAAGATGGTTGGTCGGTTCTCTTACTTCCAATTTGGGGCACGGCGCGTGCGCCGTGCAATGTACTGTGCCACCCTATATGAGTGGTGTGTTAAGTAGTACTATTATTATCAGTTTTATCCCTGAATAGATCTCTGAATAGATTTTAGACAACCGCAAAGAGTTGTCAATAGTTGACACACCCATGACATAAATTTTATTCCTCTATGCGTCAATCTTGGTGTAGTGATGACTGTGCTCGTGCGCACGTTTGGGAGATTGCAGGCGATGGCTGTTTTTCAAAGCCTATGGTCGTGCTGAGGTAGTTCAGTGACAGTTAAGTGACCTAGAAAACAATAATTCTGCAGTGTGGGCCCATTGTTGGCCTAGTAGGCTTTAATGATCACCTTAGATGATCACAAAGAAAATTAATGTTTTTTCTATGCAAAATTATCTAGCCGATCACTTTTGGTCTGTTCACAATGAAGCAACGACCTTATCATCTGGGGTGTGCCAACATTGCCAACACACTCAAAGAGTGTGCCTTTTTTTTTGTTTTGTTTTTGCAGCCACAGTGCAGCACCAGAGGCCATAAAAATTAAGCATGTACACATGCCTGAAAAATTAGGTATTGTTGCAGCTGCTGCTGTAGTAGCGGCCGGAAAAATTGATGTTTTCCAGGCAGAAAGTGCACTAAAACATTGCGGCTTGAACCCTAGTTGGTGGCGGAGAAGTCACGCATGTCATCCGGCATGCAGAGATTAAATACAGCAGTGTGTGGACCATTTTTAGCCCAAGGCATCTCATCAGGCCATTTTAGTTAAATGCATCCCCCACTGTCAGTCCCTTCGGGTTCCATGACTCATTCATCTTAATAAAGGTGAGGTAATCTAGACTTTTTTGACCTAGGCGACTTCTCTTCTCAGTGACAATACCTCCTGCTGCGCTGAAGGTCCTTTCTGACAGGACACTTGAAGCGGGGCAGGCCAGAAGTTCTATCGCAAATTGGGATAGCTCAGGCCACAGGTCAAGCCTGCACACCCAGTAGTCAAGGGGTTCATCGCTCCTCAGAGTGTCGATATCTGCAGTTAAGGCGAGGTAGTCTGCTACCTGTCGGTCGAGTCGTTCTCTGAGGGTGGACCTCGAAGGGCTGTGGCGATGCGTAGGACTTAAAAAGCTCTGCATATCCTCCATCAACAACACGTCTGTAAAGCGTCCTGTCCTTGCCGGCGTGGTTGTGGTAGGAGGAGGATTACTTTCACCTCTTCCCCTGTTAGATTCCCGTTGTGCTGTGACATCACCCTTATACGCTGTGTAAAGCATACTTTTTAACTTGATTTGGAACTGCTGCATCCTTTCCGACTTCCGGTAATTCGGTAACATTTCAGCCACTTTCTGCTTATACCGGGGGTCTAGTAGCGTGGCCACCCAGTACAGGTCGTTCTCCTTCAGCCTTTTTATACGAGGGTCCCTCAACAGGCATGACAGCATGAAAGACCCCATTTGCACAAGGTTGGATGCCGAGCTACTCATGTCCCGTTCCTCATCCTCACTGATCTCATTGAAGGTCTGGTCTTCCCCCCAGCCACGTACAACACCACGGGTACTAGATAGGTGACAACGAGCACCCTGGGATGCCTGCTGTGGTTGGTCTTCCTCCTCCTCAAAGCCACATTCCTCCTCTGACTCCTCTTCCTCAGACTCCTCTTCCAGCGTTGCCGCAGGTCCAGCAAGCGATGATGATAAGGCTGTTTCTGGTGGTGATGGTGACCACAACTCTTCCTCTTCACGCTCATCTATGGCCTGATCCAGCACTCTTCACAGGACACGCTCCAGGAAGAAAACAAATGGTATGATGTCGCTGATGGTGCCTTCGGTGCGACTGACTAGGTTTGTCACCTCCTCAAAAGGACGCATGAGCCTACAGGCATTGCGCATGAGCGTCCAGTAACATGCCAAAAAAATCCCCAGCTCCGCAGAGGCTGTCCTAGCACCCCGGTCATACAAATACTCGTTGACGGCTTTTTCTTGTTGGAGCAGGCGGTCGAACATTAGGAGTGTTGAATTCCAACGTGTCGGGCTGTCGCAAATCAAGCGCCTCACTAGCATGTTGTTTTGCCGTGTAGGAACGCCTGAAATGGCCACACACCTTCCTGGCCTGCTTGAGGACGTCCTGTAAGCCTGGGTACTTATGCACAAAGCGTTGTACGATCAGATTCAACACATGTGCCATGCAAGGCACATGTGTCAACTTACACAAATTCAATGCCGCCAACAAATTGCTTCCGTTGTCACACACCACTGTGCCGATCTCCAGTTGGTGCGGGGTCAGCCACTGATCCACCTGTGCGTTCAGGGCGGACAGGAGTGCTGGTCCGGTGTGACTCTCTGCTTTCAGGCAAATCAACCCCAAGACGGCCTGACACTGTCGTATCCGGGATGTGGAATAGCCCCTGGGAAGCTGGAGGGGTGCAGTTGATGTGGAGCAAGACGCAGCAGCAGAAGAGGACTCAGCCGAGGAGGTTAGCGAAGAGGATGGAGTAGGAGGAGTAGAGGAGGTGGCAGCAGGCCTGCCTGCAAGTTGTGGCGGTGTCACCGACTCCTCTGCAGAGCCACGCATTCCATGCTTGGCAGCCGTCAGCAGGTTTACCCAATGCGCAGTGTAGGTGATATACCTGCCCTGACCGTGCTTTGCAGACCAGGTATCAGTGGTCAGATGGACCCTTGCCCCAACACTGTGTGCCAGACATGCCATGACTTCCTTTTCCACAATAGAGTAAAGATTGGGGATTGCCTTTTGTGAAAAAAACATTCGGCCGGGTACCTTCCACTGTGGTGTCCCAATAGCTACAAATTTTTTGAAGGCCTCAGACTCCATCAGCTTGTATGATAAAAGCTGACGGGCTAAGAGTTCTGACAAGCCAGCTGTCAGACGCCGGGGTGACTCTATGACATTGGCTTCTTACGCTCAAACATTTCCTTGACAGACAACTGACTGTGGGCAGATGAGCAGGAACTACTAAAGGTGAGAGGCGGAGTGGCGGGTGGTTGAGAGGGGGCAAGGAGGACAGCAGTGGTTGACGTGGCTGAAGATGCTGGACCAGGAGGAAGATGGTGGCTTTGAGTTTGTGTGCTGCTTGTACTCATCATGTGTTGATCCCATAGGCGTTTGTGATGTGAGATCAGGTGCCTTCGCAAAGCAGTTGTACCTAGGTGGGTGTTGGACTTCCCACGACTCCGTTTCTCTTGGCACAGGTTGCAAATGGCATCGCTGTTATCAGAGGCAGACACAAAAAAAAAAATGCCACACTGCTGAGCTTTGCAATGACGGCATTCTGGTGGTGGCAATAGCATGCGTTGATTGGCGTGATGTCTGGCTGACTCGGGGTGCCGATACATGCTGTCTGACTGTGCCACTAGCTCCTTGCGACGACCTCCCCCTGCTTCCAATTCGTCTCCTCCTCCTCTCTGTCTCCACATCTGAACTTTCCCCCTGTTCTTCTTCTCTTCGAGCGGGCACCCACGTGACATCCACGGACACATCGTCATCATCAACCGCTTCACTTGTATCTGACAACTCAGAAAAGGAAGCAGCAGCGGGTACAACATCATCATCATCACACCGTACGTCCATGTGTGTAATACTGCCTGACTGAGACATATCCCTGTTATCTACATCCTCTGGCAATAATGGTTGCGCATTACTCATTTCTTCCAACTGATGTGTAAATAACTCCTCTGACAGATCAAGTGAAGCGGCGAGTGGTAACTTGAGAGGTGCCCGAAGCTGAGCTGGAGGAGGATGGTGCGTCAAGGTTCTGAGCGGAAGCTGTAGAAGATTGGGTGTCCTGTGTTAGATTGGGTGTCCTGAACTTTTCGAGTTCAGGGTACGTGGCCTCTGAACACTGGGCATTATTCTAGGGCCAAAGGAAATCACAGCACCACGACCACGACGGCCCCTGCAGGGTGGCCAGCCTCTGCCTGTCATTTCTTTTTTAATTTGTGGTACTATGCGTGCAAGGTACTGTGCCACCCGATATGAGTGGTGGGCAGTGGGCACAGTACAGTCTGTGGGCCTGACACTCAATGGCAGGCAACTGCAATTATATTACAGAGAAAAAATTAAATGACTTTTTTATCTGCAAGGTACTGTGCCACCCGATAGTGGTGGGCAGTGGGCACAGTACAGTCTGTGGGCCTGACACTCAATTGCAGGCAACTGCAATTATATTACAGAGAAAAAATTAAATGACTTTTTTATCTGCAAGGTACTGTGCCACCCGATATGAGTGGTGGGCAGTGGGCACAGTACAGTCTGTGGGCCTGACACTCAATGGCAGGTAACTGCAATTATATTACAGAGAAAAAATTAAATGACTTTTTTATCTGCAAGGTATTGTGCCACCCGATATGAGTGGTGGGCACTGGCAGTGGGCACAGTACAGTCAGTGGGCCTGACACACACTGGCAGGCAACTGCAATTATATTAATGGGTAAAAATGTAATGACTTTTTTATCTGCAAGGTACTGTGCCACCCGATATGAGTGGTGGGCAGTGGGCACAGTACAGTCTGTGGGCCTGACACTCACTGGCAGGCAACTTCAATTATATTACAGAGAAAAAATGTAATGACTTTTTTATCTGCAAGTTACTGTACCACCCGATATGAGTGGTGGGCACTGGCAGTGGGCACAGTACAGTCAGTGGGCCTGACACACACTGGCAGGCAACTGCAATTACGGTATATTTAAGGGTAAAAATGTAATGACATTTTTATCTGCAAGGTACTGTGCCACCCGATATGAGTGGTGGGCACTGGCAGTGGGCACAGTACAGTCTGTGGGCTTGACACACACTGGCAGGCAACTGCAATTATATTAAAGGGTAAAAATGAAATGACTTTTTTATCTGCAAGGTATTGTGCCACCCGATATGAGTGGTGGGCAGTGGGCACAGTACAGCCTTTGGGCCTGACACTCACTGGCAGGCAACTGCAATTATATTACAGAGAAAAAATTAAATGACTTTTTTATCTGCAAGGTACTGTGCCACCCGATATGAGTGGTGTGCACACAGTACAGTCTGTGGGCCTGTGGCCTCTCACACACGGGCAGGCAACTGCAATATATATATATAAAAAATAAATAAAAAAGCAGACTAATGTACCAGCCCTAAAAAGGGCTTTTTGGGGTGCTGTCAGGACGCTGTCCTTACAGCAGATGAGTCTTTGAGGACTGGAGTGGACACAGAACACTGGCCTAGCTAACGATTTCCCTATTAATTCAGCAGCAGCAGCACTCTCCCTGCTCTAACTAACACTGCAGCTTCAGAATGAATCTAAGATGGATGCTGTCCTTGCTTTTTGATGTGGGAGGGTCTGGGAGAGAGGGTATGCTGTTTAGCTGGAATGTGTCTGCTGACTGTGAGGTACAGTGTCAAAGTTTGCTCAATGATGACGTATAGGGGGCGGACCGAACATCGCATATGTTCGCCTGCCGCGGCGAACGCGAACAAGTGATGTTCGCCGGTGAATAGTTCGGAACATCTCTAACGATTGCATGCCCACGTACCTAATACTGTGTGACACCTGAAAACCCTATAATAGTGAGTGGACACGACCACCGGCTCCCTGCACTTAATACGGACGGAGTCAGGGTCACCTAGAATCAAGCCAGCAAGAAAACACAAATAAAGGAAAAATACTTATCTGAGAAAACAGCAGCAGCAGACTCCAGCAGTGAATACCTCATCCAGGAAGTAGTATAAACCGCAAAGTGAGGCAGTATGGGAGGGAATATAAAGGGAGACAATTAGTCTAAATAGGTGACACCTGGGAGAAGAAAAGGAGATGACAAAGTGAAACCAAAACAAAGAACGTCATGGAAGAGGTAGAGAAGAACGTCTGCCAGACCTTCTCACAGAACTGGCGGTGACACAGACATTTCATGCGCACACATTTCCATTAGGCAATATGTTCGTTTAGCTTTTTACTGCTCTCTTGTATAACAAATGACATTATTTTCTGCTCAACTCCTTTCTAGTCGTCATTAAAAACTTCAATTTTTTTGAACGTATACTCCATTTGTTAAAATAGAGCACAGACACTGTATTGATATTGTATGGTAAGATTTGGAGGTACTGATTTCATGTTATTGGGACATTAGTCTTTTTTTTCCACCTGAAATTAAGCACATCTCGAAGAATATAGAAGTCACTATTATTTCCAATAACTCATTTGCTATATCTATAAAGGCCAACAATATTTGCAAATGCAGAAGGTTTTTGTTCACCTCTGACATACAGTATTTCATTATAGGAAAATCTTATAGTAACTTTGTGTCACATACATGAGCATCTGCCATTTGTTAATCTTAAAGGGAATCAACTCGGTAAAGGAGGAGAGCATATTTAAAAGAAGAAAAACTACCACAAGAGGACACAGTTTTAAATTAGAGGGGCAAAGGTTTAAAAGTAATATCAGGAAGTATTACTTTACTGAGAGAGTAGTGGATGCATGGAATAGCCTTCCTGCAGAAGTGGTAGCTGCAAATACAGTGAAGGAGTTTAAGCATGCATGGGATAGGCATAAGGCTATCCTTCATATAAGATAGGGCCAGGGACTATTAATAGGATTCAGATATATTGGGCAGACTAGATGGGCCAAATGGTTCTTATCTGCCGACACATTCTATGTTTCTATGTTAAAACTACAGTAAAGACAAAAAGGACCCATCAGCTTTCCTTAGTAAATATTTGCATTCCCCATAAATATGTAATCCCAAGGGATGCATTTTTTTTTTTTGAAGGTGCTGAATAATTGGTAGACAGAGACAGGCAAACACTCTGCAGCAAAACAAAGCAACTTTACTGTACAGGTACTGTCCTGTATATTCATAAAATCACTCCCCATGAGGGTGAATTACTTATAATGTTGCATTGTAGCACATATTTACATTTTCTCTTGAAGGCACAGCATTCAAATGGTTACAAGTCTTTAAAAAAGGGCACAGCAAGCTTGGTGGTTCTCACAGAGAGGCTTTGTTTCTTTAACACCTTCACCCCGCTGTGTTTTTCCTTTTTGCGTTTTTGTTTTTCACTCCCTACATTTCCAGCGCCATAACTTTTTTTATTTTTCCGTTCACATAGCTGTATATGAGGGCTTGTTTCCATGTCTCCATTGGCTGATTCACAGACTAGAACACTGAAAGAAAACTTCCACTGGCCGGCCATGAGGAGGACCCAGGCGGCCCCCTGGGCATCGGCCCACCGGGATATTTCCCTGTAAGGTCTATGGCCAATCCACCCCTGAGCAGAAGCCAATAGATAGATTTACAATAGATTGATAGAGAGATTTTGGAGAGACATAGGAGTCAGACTCAGCGTTTTATTACTTAGGCTCGGGCAGGCTGGCAGCCACTGCTGCTGCTAATGCTATACAATTCACATTCTTATTAATGTGAATCACCCCATCCTTCATCCCATAATTCACAAGTTTTCTACAATAATATATTAATCTTGATGTCAGTAGTGTTCTGAAACACAGGTATACAGCAGTTAGGAATATTATGCATAAGACCGCGCAGCTCCTAAATCCAAAATGGAAGCATCAGTATTCAAAGGCACACAGACAGCCTATTTTCGATGCAATTGATCACTGGATAAACAACGGGACTTCCTCTCCAGTCGGACTTTTTGTCTCCTAAATATTAGCAAGACAACCCAACATAGTGAAGTACCGCAAGGGTTCTTATGATCACGCTTTTTTTTATTGTACTAACAAAGTTTAAAACAAATGAATGTGTATGAAATCAAACGGTGCGTCTTTTTCTCCACCTGCCCGACCCGGGTTTTGCTCCTTGCTTCGTCAGAGGCAGCTTTATAAGCTATACAGCAGTTAGGTTGAACCCTGACTAGTTACCAAGTTACCAATTGTCACAGCGTGGTTCACTGTGACGTTTTCCATGTAGGCTGGCTGCATGCACCCTTGCGTACTGGCTGCAGGCTGAATTCCTGTGCAGGCTGGTTGCTTGGGTCTGCGTGCTGGCTATGGGGTCAGTGAACTCGCCTGTGGATGTTGCTATCCCCGTGTCAGTCTGTCTGTGGTTTCTGCGGCTGGGTGGGGCTTCTCAGGTGCCTCGTTATGCAGCTTTAAGTTCCTGTGAGCTGTGGAGCTTGGGGTCAGTTTGTCCTTTTCCGTTCTAGGTGTATCTACTTGCTGCTGACCCAAGGGGTCTTTCCACCTGCCCGTTTGTATGGTTCCACCTAGGTTTACTTTGTTGTAATCTGTATCTTGTTTATCCTTGCCTGATCTGTGTCTGCCCTGTATTATGCTCAGTTCCTGCTCTGTTTCCTGTTTGTTATCTATGTCTTGTCCATGTTCGCCTAGCAGTGTGTAACTGCATCTGATCACCTAGTAGGGCGTAACTGCATCTGAGAGCCTGGCAGTGCTTAAATGCTTCCGATGTATCCTGTCCCATGTCTGTCCTGTTGTGTCTCTGGCTTCTGTCCCTGTTCTGTTCATGTCTGTATCTGCTTGTTTCTTGTCTGCCTTCAGAAGAGGGTCCCTGGCTTCCCAGAAGGGGGAATCACCATCCGTGTGCAGATCTACCTGAGGCCGCCTAGCTGCTATTGCTTGCAGTGCAGGTGTCTGTTTCTGCCTTTGCTATGCCTTGCCTGTCTGTGGTATCTGATCTGTATCTTTATCTGAATCTGTATCGCTGTCTGACTCTGCTGGTACCATTGTTGGTATCTTCTGGTCTGCTGGACCAGCTGCCACTGACTCTGTTTACACTCTGGAGTTGCCCCTGGCAACTACTGTGACTCAAGTCTATCTTCACCACCAGAGGCGCTGGTGAATACCTGGTGTTGCTTAGTTATGCCCCTCCAGAGTATTGCCAGTCAGTGGCACAGTGGGTACACATCTGCTGGTTCGTTACACCAATTTTCCTTCACATTTTTTCAAATTGCATTAAATAAGTTCTGTGGCTCATAGTGTGCCTGTTGTATTGTTCTGCATCACAGTTATACGACAGTTGGACTTGACTGTCCATTTTTTTCAAGTCATTCATTATTTTTCATGTTATGTAATAGTATATAGTGCCAACAAAGATTGGCTCATTGTTCAGCCAACAGTAACACCAGCAGCAAGCAAGAGTACAATGCACAATAGACTGTGTGATTTCTGATTGTTTTTCTTCAGAACTATGGGCTTAAAAAATCAAAACACGGGCTGGCATCTGCCCTCAAAAATGGTTACTTTTTGGAAAAAAATTTATTTAAAAAATCATAAGAAATCTGACCAATGACTACCATCCATTTACCCATAGCCATTTACAGTATGTTGCTAATGCTAATGCTATTCTTGGCATTAAAGAGCTTGAAATGAGTTAGACATTGTCCTAGGAGACCTCAGAGTGTCATATAAGACTTTTGGGACAGAGTGTCAGGACAATTGGGACACTTTAGATTTGGATCAAATTTATTTGTATTGAATCGAATCCTGTGGCTGAATCGATAGAATCAGACAAAAAGCAAATTTCAGGAAATTCGCTCATCTCTAGACCTGAACCTAGCCTTAAACTAAAATAGGATATAAAACTAGATTTTTCCTTTCTCATGGATGATACTATTGAACTTTATTTCCCAGATATATCTGGTATTAGGACAATGGACATTTAGTAATTGATACAAGATCATGTTTCACTCTATATTGTAATATATCAACCAAAACGTGTGTCTGAGAGACATGGTTCTATGAGAAATACACTACTTGTGAGAGTTGGTGAGCACGTGACCAGGCTAAAGATATAGATTGTTATTTTCTTTTCTACAAAATGAAGGATGGCAATGTCTAAAGCACAAACAGAAATGTATTGTAAGCAAGAAATGATGAACATAATTGCATTTCTGTATTTAGGCATCAAGTCCTCTTTAGGCCTGGTTACTCTATCCCTACCCAGCTACTCACCTGGCACTTGATTCTCTCTTCTTCTACACTGTCCATCAGCTCATCAGTAACTGTTGCTGCTAGTTATCTCTTTTGCAGGTTCTGCACACCCTTTCCTCCTGCACACACAGCTCTTCAGCACATCACTCGGCTGATCTGCCAGTTCTTGTCATTTTTCTACAGGCTTGTCGAAAGAGAGAGCTCCTCTCATTCTCTGTGGACCACTTTTATCCCATGCGGCCATTGATTGTTCACTGCAGCTGTGGTGACTGCTGCTTCTTGTCCCCAGACAGAGACTTCAGTTCAGGAACTTTTCTCCAATCAGGAAATTAATGATTCTTCTGGCCCTTCTCCTCCCTCATTCTCTTTCAGGCAAACTGCACTTCACTGTTCTAACATTTGTTCTTCTTTTGACCTTCACCCTCAGGGGAGGAGGATGGGTACACACCATGCAGCTTGTGACACACTGCTCTTCAAGATTGCGTCATGGCGTTTAGAAGAATAGGCGCTTCTCTAATTCTCCCGCTAGCCCCTGGTACTGCCCATATGGCACAGATAGGTTAGCGTTAGGTCCCATGCCACCTGAGATACCTTGACGTGGTGCGCGGGATCCGGTATGTCCTTCATATAAAGATACAGTATATTGGCTAAATTTTAACATCAGTGTGAGGGTTTAGTCAGATTTTGTTGATTGCATCCACCATAGTAATGCACCTATTCTTCTAAACATTTACAAACAGCTTTTATTACATTATTACGTTATAAGTGTGCCCTGCTGTTATGTTGTAAGCATGTAATTAATGTTGATTCTCTGTAGAATGGAAATGTTCTCTGACATTTTAAATATTTTAAAGTCATCTGACTGCACAGTTTTTTGTTGACATGTAACATTATTTCATATTAATTAACAATGTTTCTGTGGATTACTGCTGGGAGCAACTGTAGTTTATACATTCACTGGGGAGAGATTCTTGACATGCATAGTTGTGTTAGCAACCATAATTTATGTCATTAAACAACACATATTTCATTTGATTTTAACCACACTGTGTGATTTATTAATATTTCCTGGCAGGGAGTGGAGGTGAATATTCAATTGGTTGGAAATTTACAACATGTGGAACTTTAAGGTATTAAAGCATAAGGGTGGGTACACACTAGCGTTAGGAATTCCGTTATGGCTTTCCGTTATAACATGGTTATAACGGAAAATAACGGAATGCCCAGACAAAATGCAAAACTGAAGACTTTAAAGGGATTCTGTCAGCAAGATTTTCGATATGGAGCTGTTCATATCATCCTATCAGTCTCCATTATCTAATTAAAAATATACTAGTTTTACCCCTCCTTTCATTTTTGATAAAAATCGGTTTTATTAATATGCTAATTACTTTACTAACGTGCCCAAGGGGCTGTTCCTCCGGCCGTTTGTACCCGCCCCTTATCTCGTAGCCCAGCGCCGCCCCACTGCTAATTATGTACTACTCTCATCGCCAATGGTGCGCCGTAATCTCACGCATGCACCCTAAATCCACTGGTCAGCGCCCGCGCGGTGTCCTGGCAGCAGACTCAGCAAACAAAGCGTGCATGCACCAACTGTCTGCGGACTTTGCTCGCAGGCGCTGACCAGTGGATTTAGGGCGCATGCGCGAGATTATGGCGCACCATTGGCGATGAGAGTAGTACATAATTAGCAGTGGGGCGGCGCTGGGCTACGAGATAAGGGGCGCGGCTGGACACAAACGGCCGGAGGGATAGCCCCTTGGGCACGTTAGTAAGGTAATTAGCATATTAATAAAACCGATTTTTATCAAAAATGAAAGGACAGGTGGGGTTTAACTAGTATATTTTTAATTAGATAATGGAGACTGATAGGATGATATGAACAGCTCCATATCGAAAATCTTGCTGACAGAATCCCTTTAAAAGGCATTCCGTTTGCTTTCCGTCCTAATAGAAGTCTATGGGCAGAAGAACGGATCCGTCCTTCTGTCTTATGGATTCCGTTATTTTTCGTTATAACCATGTTATAACGGAAAGCCATAACGGAATCCCTAATGCTAGTGTGAACCCACCCTAACATAAGTCCAACATAAAAGATTAGACTTTGTGTATAATGAATGGGCAGTGGCCCAATTCAACTCCATTCAAACTTTTAAATGATGCCCCTAGACATCTGTTAGGTCCCGCCATTACCCTATTTGCCTTTGATTACACACAAAATCCAGAGTCAGTTGGAAAAATGTAGCATGCATGCAAAAAAAAATTATAACAATTGCTCATCTGGGAATTACTGCAGAGGCTAAAGGCTGAGTTCACACGGGCGAGATTTCCGCTCAGGTGCAATGCGTGAGGTGAACGCATTGCACCCGCACTGAATCCTGACCGATTAATTTCTATGGGGCTGTGCACATGAGCGGTGATTTTCAAGCATCACTTATGCGTTGCGTGAAAATCGCAGCATGCTCTATATAGTCCGTTTATCACGCAACGCAGGCCCCATAGAAGAGAATGGGGCTGAGTGAAAATCGCAAGCATCTGCAAGCAAGTGCGGATGTGGTGCGAATTTCACACATGGTTGCTAAGATGACAGTCTATTCACTGTATTATTTTCCCTTATAACATGGGTATAAGGGAAAATAATAGCATTCTTTAATACAGAATGCTTAGTAGAAGGTCAATTGAGGGTCCTTTGACAGGTCCTAAAGAAATAACAGGAGCTACGCGATCAATTGGAAGAGGTGAGTTAATTATTATTATTTTTTTAACCCTCAATTGACCGTCTACTAAGCATTCTGTATTAAAGAATGCATTATTTTCCCTTATAACTATGTTATAAGGGAAAATAATTACATCTACACACCACCGAACCCAAACCTGAACTTCAGTGAAGAAGTTCGGGTCTGGGTACCACATTCAGGTTTTTATCACGCGCGTGCAAAACGCATTGCATTCACGTGATAAAAACTGAACAACGGAACGCAATCGCAGTCAAAACTGACTGCAATTGGGTACCTACTCGCGCGGGTTTGCCGCAGTACACCCGGGACGCATCCTGAACAAATCCGTCACGCCCGTGTGAGCCTAAATACAACAAAAACAACCAGAAAGTACACATAGGCTAAATATTGTAGCCTGATTCTGCTCATGCCTCAATCCTGAAAGTTCCTGCATGCACTTACCTTGGACTATTTTAATTACTGTTCTCAAGGAAGTTGACATCCATTATGCAACCCAGCAAAGTTTTAATCTATCATTGACACAGTTGTCAAGCTACTGTACATTTTTCTTGAATTATTATATTTATAGGGACACTGCCATCAGAAAGGGGTATCTTTTTAAACTCCATATTCATAGCCAACATTTTTTTTTCTGTTTTTATTTTTCATTTGGGTAGTATCATGGCATTAAAAATTAAATACAAAATATTGTTTTTCTTTAGCAGTTAGCACAGAGACATAAAACTCCTTGTTAAGCATAGCAACCAATGACACCGTGCGCTCCTGCAATGCCAGTCCGGGAGGATGTCTGCATAAGGCTACTTTCACACTAGCGTTCGGAGCGGATCCGCCTGATGTTTCATCAGACGGATCCACTCCGATAATGCAGACGTTTGCATCCGTTCAGAACGGATCCGTCTGCATTATTACTTAGAAAATTTTCTAAGTCTGAAAGTAGCCTGAGCGGATCCGTTCAGACTTTACATTGAAAGTCAATGGGGAACGGATCCGCTTGAAGATTGAGCCATATGGTGTCATCTTCAAGCGGATACGTCCCCATTGACTTCCATTATAAGTCTGGACGGATCCGCTCGCCTCCGCACGGCCAGGCGGACACCCGAACACTGCAAGCAGCGTTCAGGTGTCCGCTCACTGAGCGGAGCGGAGGCTGAGCGCTGGCAGGCGGATGCATTCTCAGTGGATCCGCCTCCACTGAGAATGCATTGGGGCCGGACGGCTGCGTTCAGGACCGCTCGTGAGCCCCTTCAAACGGAGCTCACGAGCGGACACCTGAACGCAGGTGTGAAAGTAGCCTAAGGCTTTACAGTGGTGGCTTGAGGCCACTGCTCTGATCATCTATGCTGGTGGCCCAGACTGGTCTCCCGCTGTCTCCCTCTCCGCAGTGGATTCAGCCGCCAGGTTTGCGCTGTTCCTCCAGCAAGGCCTTTCCTCCTCTGCACTAGGGTGCATACACATCCAGATCTTAAAGGGCCAGCATGCGTCCAAATCTTCAGCTAATGGCTGGGAACCCTGGGATGTGTAAGGCATAGTCCCCTGTAAGAAGGTACCTTCCCTTGTTGGAAGGTTCTTAAAAAATGTTAGTGTCCCTTTAATGCTACAAGTGTATGCCATGATTAATTCTAAAATCTGTTGCCCCTTGAGTAATATTTCAGTTCTGCTAGAAAGCTGCACAAAGAACTGTTAGGCTGGGTTCACACGAGCGTGTCCGGATTAGTTCCGGATGCGTCCCGGTGTGTTGCGGCAAACCCGCGCGAGTAGTAGGGTGGCCAGACGTCCGGTTTTAGGCCGGACCGTCCGGATTTTAGACTCCTGGTCCTCCGTCCGGCCGCAGGCCAGGACGGACGGCCAGAAGTCCTCCTTTTCTGAGGTTATTGGCAGAATGGCAGACGGCAGGTACTGGCACTTTAAGTAACCCTAAAAAAAAAAATCGGCCTGCACTCACATTTCAATTTGTCACATCCCACTGACGTCAGCGCTGCCTGCTTCGCGCCACTAAGTCACTCTCACGCAGCAGCAGCAGCAGCAGCACACAACAGGTTAGAGCAGCTTGTCGGAGCTCCAGTCTCTGTCCACCTCCTCTCATGTTGTCTAGACTAGTCTTGTGTTGAGCCGCCTGCCGCCCGGAGGTGAATTTTATTATAGTCCTGTGACTCAGTAACTCCTTCCTGTCCTTCTCCTGCAGTCAAACAGCTCCTCAGGTTGTTGGAGCTTCTTCACTTGTGTACTGCGGTTGGGTCATTCATATAAATGCAGGAGGAGCTGCTGGTGGTGACTCTCAAATTCTCAATCAGCACCTGGTTGCTATGCAATAATGCATCGTTTGATTTGTTTAGACCCTCAGCATCTTCCTCAGACAAGTAGCTGCGTTTAACCACCTCAGCCCCCAGTGCTTAAACACCCTGAAAGACCAGGCCACTTTTTACACTTCTGACCTACACTACTTTCACCGTTTATTGCTCGGTCATGCAACTTACCACCCAAATGAATTTTACCTCCTTTTCTTCTCACTAATAGAGCTTTCATTTGGTGGTATTTCATTGCTGCTGACATTTTTACTTTTTTTGTTATTAATCGAAATTTAACGATTTTTTTGCAAAAAAATGACATTTTTCACTTTCAGTTGTAAAATTTTGCAAAAAAAACGACATCCATATAGAAATTTTGCTCTAAATTTATAGTTCTACATGTCTTTGATAAAAAAAAAATGTTTGGGTAGAAAAAAAATGGTTTGGGTAAAAGTTATAGCGTTTACAAACTATGGTACAAAAATGTGAATTTCCGCTTTTTGAAGCAGCTCTGACTTTCTGAGCACCTGTCATGTTTCCTGAGGTTCTACAATGGCCAGACAGTACAAACACCCCACAAATGACCCCATTTCGGAAAGTACACACCCTAAGGTATTCGCTGATGGGCATAGTGAGTTCATAGAACTTTTTATTTTTTGTCACAAGTTAGCGGAAAATGATGATTTTTTTTTTTTTTTTTTTTTTCTTACAAAGTCTCATATTCCACTAACTTGTGACAAAAAATAAAAAATTCTAGGAACTCGCCATGCCCCTCACGGAATACCTTTGGGTCTCTTCTTTCCAAAATGGGGTCACTTGTGGGGTAGTTATACTGCCCTGGCATTCTAGGGGCCCAAATGTGTGGTAAGGAGTTTGAAATCAAATTCTGAAAAAAATGACCTGTCAAATCCGAAAGGTGCTCTTTGGAATATGGGCCCCTTTGCCCACCTAGGCTGCAAAAAAGTGTCACACATCTGGTATCTCCGTACTCAGGAGAAGGTGGGGAATGTGTTTTGGGGTGTCATTTTACATATACCCTTGCTGGGTGAGAGAAATATCTTGGCAAAAGACAACTTTTCCCATTTTTTTATACAAAGTTGGCATTTGACCAAGATATTTATCTCACCCAGCATGGGTATATAAAAAATGACACCCCAAAACACATTCCCCACCTTCTCCTGAGTACGGAGATACCAGATGTGTGACACTTTTTTGCAGCCTAGGTGGGCAAAGGGGCCCATATTCCAAAGAGCACCTTTCGGATTTGACAGGTCATTTTTTTCAGAATTTGATTTCAAACTCCTTACCACACATTTGGGCCCCTAGAATGCCAGGGCAGTATAACTACCCCACAAGTGACCCCATTTTGGAAAGAAGAGACCCAAAGGTATTCCGTGAGGGGCATGGCGAGTTCCTAGAATTTTTTATTTTTTGTCACAAGTTAGTGGAAAATGATGATTTTTTTTTTTTTTTTTTTTTTCATACAAAGTCTCATATTCCACTAACTTGTGACAAAAAATAAAAACTTCCATGAACTCACTATGCCCATCAGCGAATACCTTGGGGTCTCTTCTTTCCAAAATGGGGTCACTTGTGGGGTAGTTATACTGCCCTGGCATTCTAGGGGCCCAAATGTGTGGTAAGGAGTTTGAAATCAAATTCTGTAAAAAATGACGAGTGAAATCCGAAAGGTGCTCTTTGGAATGTGGGCCCCTTTGCCCACCTAGGCTGCAAAAAAGTGTCACACATCTGGTATCCCCGTACTCAGGAGAAGTTGAGGAATGTGTTTTGGGGTGTCTTTTTACATATACCCATGCTGGGTGAGATAAATATCTTGGTCAAATGCCAACTTTGTATAAAAAAATGGGAAAAGTTGTCTTTTGCCAAGATATTTCTCTCACCCAGCATGGGTATATGTAAAATGACACCCCAAAACACATTCCCCAACTTCTCCCGATTACGGAGATACCAGATGTGTGACACTTTTTTGCAGCCTAGGTGGGCAAAGGGGCCCATATTCCAAAGAGCACCTTTCGGATTTCACTCGTCATTTTTTACAGAATTTGATTTCAAACTCCTTACCACACATTTGGGCCCCTAGAATGCCAGGGCAGTATAACTACCCCACAAGTGACCCCATTTTGGAAAGAAGAGACCCCAAGGTATTCGCTGATGGGCATAGTGAGTTCATGAAAATTTTTATTTTTTGTCACAAGTTAGTGGAATATGAGACTTTGTATGAAAAAAAAAAAAAAAAAAAAAATCATCATTTTCCACTAACTTGTGACAAAAAATAAAAAATTCTAGGAACTTGCCATGCCCCTCACGGAATACCTTGGGGTGTCTTCTTTCCAAAATGGGGTCACTTGTGGGGTAGTTATACTGCCCTGGCATTTTCCAGGGGCCCTAATGTGTGGTAAGTAGGTAAATGACCTGTGAAATCCTAAAGGTACTCTTTGGAATATGGGCCCCTTTGCCCACCTAGGCTGCAAAAAAGTGTCACACATCTGGTATCCCCGTACTCAGGAGAAGTTGAGGAATGTGTTTTGGGGTGTCTTTTTACATATACCCATGCTGGGTGAGATAAATATCTTGGTCAAATGCCAACTTTGTATAAAAAAATGGGAAAAGTTGTCTTTTGCCAAGATATTTCTCTCACCCAGCATGGGTATATGTAAAATGACACCCCAAAACACATTCCCCAACTTCTCCCGATTACGGAGATACCAGATGTGTGACACTTTTTTGCAGCCTAGGTGGGCAAAGGGGCCCATATTCCAAAGAGCACCTTTCGGATTTCACTCGTCATTTTTTACAGAATTTGATTTCAAACTCCTTACCACACATTTGGGCCCCTAGAATGCCAGGGCAGTATAACTACCCCACAAGTGACCCCATTTTGGAAAGAAGAGACCCCAAGGTATTCGCTGATGGGCATAGTGAGTTCATGAAAATTTTTATTTTTTGTCACAAGTTAGTGGAATATGAGACTTTGTATGAAAAAAAAAAAAAAAAAAAAATCATCATTTTCCACTAACTTGTGACAAAAAATAAAAAATTCTAGGAACTTGCCATGCCCCTCACGGAATACCTTGGGGTGTCTTCTTTCCAAAATGGGGTCACTTGTGGGGTAGTTATACTGCCCTGGCATTTTCCAGGGGCCCTAATGTGTGGTAAGTAGGTAAATGACCTGTGAAATCCTAAAGGTACTCTTTGGAATATGGGCCCCTTTGCCCACCTAGGCTGCAAAAAAGTGTCACACATGTGGTATCGCCGTACTCAGGAGAAGGTGGGGAATGTGTTTTGGGGTGTCATTTTACATATACCCTTGCTGGGTGAGAGAAATATCTTGGCAAAAGACAACTTTTCCCATTTTTTTATACAAAGTTGGCATTTGACCAAGATATTTCTCTCACCCAGCATGGGTATATGTAAAATGACACCCCAAAACACATTCCCCACCTTCTCCTGAGTACGGCGATACCAGATGTGTGACACTTTTTTGCAGCCTAGATGCGCAAAGGTGCCCAAATTCCTTTTAGGAGGGCATTTTTAGACATTTGGATACCAGACTTCTTCTCACGCTTTGGGGCCCCTAGAATGCCAGGGCAGTATAAATACCCCACATGTGACCCCATTTTGGAAAGAAGACACCCCAAGGTATTCAATGAGGGGCATGGCGAGTTCATAGAAATTTTTTTTTTTTGGCACAAGTTAGCGGAAATTGATATTTTTAATTTTTTTCTCACTAAGTCTCCCGTTCCGCTAACTTGGGACAAAAATTTCAATCTTTCATGGACTCAATATGCCCCTCACGGAATACCTGGGGGTGTCTTCTTTCCGAAATGGGGTCACATGTGGGGTATTTATACTGCCCTGGCATTCTAGGGGCCCTAAAGCGTGAGAAGAAGTCTGGAATATAAATGTCTAAAAAATTTTACGCATTTGGTTTCCGTGAGGGGTATGGTGAGTTCATGTGAGATTTTATTTTTTGACACAAGTTAGTGGAATATGAGACTTTGTAAGAAAAAAATAAAAAAATTCCGCTAACTTGGGCCAAAAAAATGTCTGAATGGAGCCTTACAGAGGGGTGATCAATGACAGGGGGGGTGATCAATGACAGGGGTGTGATCAATGACAGGGGTGTGATCAATGACAGGGGTGTGATCAATGACAGGGGTGTGATCAATGACAGGGGGGTGATCAGGGAGTCTATATGGGGTGATAACCACAGTCATTGATCACGCCCGTGTAAGGCTTCATTCAGACGTCCGTATGCGTTTTGCGGATCCGATCCATCTATCAGTGGATCCGTAAAAATCATGCGGACGTCTGAATGGAGCTTTACAGGGGGGTAATCAATGACAGGGGGGTAATCAATGACAGGGGGGTGATCAGGGAGTCTACATGCGGTGATCACCACAGTCATTGATCATGCCCCTGTAAGGCTTCATTCAGACGTCCGTATGCGTTTTGCGGATCCGATCCATCTATCAGTGCATCCGTAAAAATCATGCGGACATCTGAATGGAGCTTTACAGGGGGGTAATCAATGACAGGGGGGTAATCAATGACAGGGGGGTGATCAGGGAGTCTATATGGGTTGATCACCACAGTCATTGATCACACCCCTGTAAGGCTTCATTCAGACGTCCGGATGCGTTTTGCGGATCCGATCCATCTATCAGTGCATCCGTAAAAATCATGCGGACATCTGAATGGAGCTTTACAGGGGGGTGATCAGGGAGTCTATATGGGGTGATCACCACAGTCATTGATCATGCCCCTGTAAGGCTTCATTCAGACGTCCGGATGCGTTTTGCGGATCGGATCCATCTATCAGTGCATCCGTACAAATCATGCGGACATCTGAATGGAGCTTTACAGGGGGGTAATCAATGACAGGGGGGTAATCAATGACAGGGGGGTGATCAGGGAGTCTATATGGGTTGATCACCACAGTCATTGATCACGCCCCTGTAAGGCTTCATTCAGACGTCCGGATGCGTTTTGCGGATCCGATCCATCTATCAGTGCATCTGTAAAAATCATGCGGACATCTGAATGGAGCTTTACAGGGGGGTGATCAGGGAGTCTATATGGGGTGATCACCACAGTCATTGATCATGCCCCTGTAAGGCTTCATTCAGACGTCCGGATGCGTTTTGCGGATCGGATCCATCTATCAGTGCATCCGTACAAATCATGCGGACATCTGAATGGAGCTTTACAGGGGGGTGATCAGGGAGTCTATATGGGGTGATCACCACAGTCATTGATCATGCCCCTGTAAGGCTTCATTCAGACGTCCCGGATGCGTTTTGCGGATCGGATCCATCTATCAGTGCATCCGTAAAAATCATGCGGACATCTGAATGGAGCTTTACAGGGGGGTGATCAGGGAGTCTATATGGGGTGATCACCACAGTCATTGATCATGCCCCTGTAAGGCTTCATTCAGACGTCCGGATGCGTTTTGCGGATCCGATCCATCTATCAGTGGATCCGTAAAAATCATGCGGACGTCTGAATGGAGCTTTACAGGGGGGTAATCAATGACAGGGGGGTAATCAATGACAGGGGGGTGATCAGGGAGTCTATATGGGGTGATAACCACAGTCATTGATCATGCCCCTGTAAGGCTTCATTCAGACGTCCGTATGCGTTTTGCGGATCCGATCCATCTATCAGTGGATCCGTAAAAATCATGCGGACATCTGAATGGAGCTTTACAGGGGGGTGATCAATGACAGGGGGGTAATCAATGACAGGGGGGTGATCAGGGAGTCTATATGGGGTGATCAGGGGCTAATAAGGGGTTAATAAGTGACGGGGGGGGGGGTGTAGTGTAGTGTAGTGGTGCTTGGTGGTACTTTACTGAGCTACCTGTGTCCTCTGGTGGTCGATCCAAACAAAGGGGACCACCAGAGGAGCAGGTAGCAGGTATATTAGACGCTGTTATCAAAACAGCGTCTAATATACCTGTTAGGGGTTAAAAAAAACACATCTCCAGCCTGCCAGCGAACGATCGCCGCTGGCAGGCTGGAGATCAACTCTCTTACCTTCCGTTCCTGTGAGCGCGCGCGCCTGTGTGCGCGCGTTCACAGGAAATCTCGGCCATCGCGAGATGACGCATATATGCGTGACTCTGCGCAGGGCTGCCACCTCCGGAACGCGATCCTGCGTTAGGCGGTCCGGAGGTGGTTAACACAGGTAATTGTCTGAGGAAGATGCTGAGGGTCTAAACAATGCATTATTGCATAGCAACCAGGTGTTAATGCAGCTACTTGTCCGAGGAAGATGCTGAGGGTCTAAACGATGCATTATTGCATAGCAACCAGGTGCTGATTGAGAGTCTATCTAAGGCTGCATGCACGTGACAGTGACTAATGGCCGTGTGTAACGCCCGTCACACGGCCATTTTTAGCACCAATGAAAGTGTATGGGGCTATTCACATGGCCACTCTTTTTAATGGCCAGTGAATAGCATCCGTCCAAAAATAGGACATGTCCTATTTTTGTCTGTTTCCACGGCCATGCGGACCCCATTGAAATCAATGGGACCGTTTTTTTACGATAGACAGGAGTGCACCCGTCTAACAGCCGTTAAAAACGGGTACACTTTAATTAGGGGTTAAAAAAATTGTCCCCCATTGTTTAAGTAATGCCCCCATAGTGTCCCGCAGCAAAAAAAATATATAAAACTCACCTCATCCACTTGCTTGCGGTGCAGCTGTCTCTTTCTTCATTGAGCAGGACCTGCGATGTGCATGGTGACGTAACCACATGGGAGCGCGCAGTGACATCATTGCGCACATTTGCAGATCCTGTTCAGTGAAGATAGAAGAGACTGCTGCAGCGCGAGCAAGTGGATGATGTGATTTTTTTTTTTGTAAAATCAACAAAACTAAAACAGCGGTGGGCCATTATGGGGGCATTATTTAAGATGGGGCATTAAAAAATAATTACTACACTATGAGGGAAATAATTTAAGATGGGGACCTACATTGGGGTCATTATTAAAGAAGATGTATAACTTATACCAGCTGTACATATGTAATTATATACAGGAAATGCCCAGGTTATACCATCTGTACATATATAATTATATACAGGAGATGCCCAGGTTATACCAGCTGTACATATATAATTATATACAGGAGATACCCAGGTTATACCAGCATGCTCCATATCACTGTATACAAGAAGATGTATAACTTATACCAGCTGTACATATATAATTATATACAGGAGGTGCCCAGGTTATACCAGCTGTACATATATAATTATATACAGGAGGTGCCCAGGTTATACCAGCTGTACATATATAATTATATACAGCCTCAGCTCTTCTCTCTCTCACAATACAGCCACAGAGACGTTGCAGAAGGCCCTACATGGGTAGCAGAGGACACATTTTAAAGAAAAACCTATAAACCTTACCAAATAAATAATTAAAAGACACAAGACACTTTAGAATGGAATAAATAGGCCGTGTTGCTTTATTTGGGGTTTTACCAAGTTATCATACCAATAAATATTAAATTAATAATTATCAATCAATAAACCAACCATAAAATATAAATAACTGAATAAATACTTCAAACTCATTAACTTAGGGACCATTAAGTCCACCCAGCACGAGCTGGGTGACCGATCACCCCCAAATAGGCAACACGACAATAAAAGAGGGAGGGAGGGCGGGGCGCTGCTCCTTGAAGGGTGCTCCTCTGGAACTGACAGCTGATGACCTGGTGCTGTCACTTTTAAACACGCAGGCTTCCCGCCGAAAATGACAGCTGCCAATCAGCTGTCAAACACTTTTCCCGCTTCAGAACAGCTGTCCAATCCTACAGCTGTTCCAAGCGTCACGTCTCTAGGCAGATCACTAGGGGAAACCGGATAATACCAGAATTCCTGTCAAACCTAAACTGAGGAAAAAGAAGTGGGGGAGGGGGAGGAGAGAAAACCTATAGACAGCATCATTTAATGAAATAAAAATTCCGTGCCCCTGCTACCATGTGTCCCCCAAGCTATATGCTCTGGGGGGCCCCTTCATGGGTAGCAGAGGACACATTTTAAAGAAAAACCTATAAACCTTACCAAATAAATAATTAAAAGACACAAGACACTTTAGAATGGAATAAATAGGCCGTGTTGCTTTATTTGGGGTTTTACCAAGTTATCATACCAATAAATATTAAATTAATAATTATCAATCAATAAACCAACCATAAAATATAAATAACTGAATAAATACTTCAAACTCATTAACTTAGGGACCATTAAGTCCACCCAGCACGAGCTGGGTGACCGATCACCCCACAAGCCGTGCCTATTAGGTACGGCCCCCCCCAAACAAGCAACACAGACCAACCTCAATAATACTTTGCATACCTAAATTGAAGATGTCCAAACCAATATCTGATAGGTGAACATTATCAGATCTGAATAACCCCGGGACAAAACCTTCTAGATCGATGTGCCGATAGCTCTGACCTCCAAGGATCGGCATGAACTTAAATAATGCTCTATTCACTCTCTTCCTTATTTTTTCAAGCTTTCGATTTTCAGCGCTAGACCAAACCATTCTTTGGACAATTTCAGAAAAAACCAATAATGCTTCAGGAAATATGCCCTTTATTAAGGCTAAGTCCTGCTTCATTCTTGACAATAAATCTAATGTATTGATTTTACCAACGTCATTGCCACCTAAATGAATGACAATGACGTCAGGCAAAGGCCACTTTGAACATAATTTCTGCATTACAGTAAGCAAATCATTCCATTGTAAACCCCGTACTCCAAACCATAAAATTAAATATTTATTAACGTCAAAAGATAGATTTTCGTTGTACTGCCTCTTCAAAGCTCTCTTCCGAGCCCAATAAATAAAAGAATGTCCCACTAACCAAACAACAATACGGGAATCTGAAAAACAAGATATTAATACGATAACAACTGAGGTCTAACATATAATTTAAACCTATTAGATGCCCATCTCCCAATCCTTTTTATAACTGCATCTTCAAGACCAAAATTTGCAGCCTCAGTGGCAGCCCCAATACGGAATGAATGTGATGACAAATGCAAATGATCCATCTTGCTTACCTTTAAACATTTTTTGAAAATAAAATTAAATTGATATTTAGTCAATGGACTAAGATCTTCATGGATTAAGAAAGCACCTTCAATTTTTGGGCGGATTTCCAACCATGAAGATACTGCACTAACTGGACACAGCGGAGAATTGGACCATTTGTTTAAAGTGATTATTTGACCACGACCCATTTGATCAGTTTTTGACTTACTAATCCTAATTCTAACATACTCCTGACCCAAGGATACATCAGAAAGGAGCAGACTTGGGTCAGCTTTCTTTGAGTCAGCCACTAACTCACCTATCCTAAAAGCTCCGAAAAAGGCTAGAATAAACGCAGATTTAAATAGTGATGACTCAAACTGATTTTTTGTAACAAAACCTAACACATCAATTAGTTTTAACAGAATATTTATAGATATTGGGCATCTCTTATCCTTTCTCTGAATGCTCCTTTTAACCCCTTTTAAGACTTGCCTAATAATAAAAGAATTTGATAAACATGGCTGACCATACAACTTTTGGAAAAAAGAAATGCCCGCAACTGTTTTTGAAATGAGAGAAAAAGAACAATCTTTTTCTAACATAAATGAAATGAAAGCTAATCCGTCATTCTCAGTGCTGACAACCGAGATCCCATCCTTACTTTGAATAAAAGAAAGCCACCTTTTCCATGCGGATGAATAAGCATCCCATGTTCTAGGCGCCAGTGATTTTTTAAGATTTTTAGATATTAAATCAAAACTAAATCCCACAGATGCTCCGGGCACGTGACTCCCTCCAACTCTGCTTCTGGCGCGAGCTCCCGGAATCTTTTCCACTGAAATCGAGATAAGGAATCTGCAATGTCATTTTTTTTACCTGGAATGTATTTCGCCTTCAGCCAAATATTAAATTTCATACAGCATAAAACTAGATGTCTCAACAAACGAACAGTTATTTCACACTTTGAAGACAATGTATTTACAGCAAAAACAACCCCTTGATTATCAGTGAATAAAAGAATCCGCCTATTGCTAAAATACAAACCCCAAATAACAATAGCTACAACTACTGGGAATAACTCTAATAAAACTAAATTAGATACAAACTTATTTACAAACCAAGATGCAGGCCATGCCCCAGCGCACCACCTATTATTCCAAAAGGCCCCAAAACCTATACTACCAGCAGCGTCTGTAAACAATTGTAGCGCATCCGAGTCCAAAAATTCTTCTTGACAACAAATTCTACCATTGAATTTTTTCAAAAATTCTAACCACAACAATAAATCATCCTTTAAAGATCTAGATAACCTGATGTGCGCCATAGGAGACTTTAAACCTCTTGTAGCAAAGTATAACCGTTTTGAAAATACTCTTCCCATAGGAATGATCCTACAAGCAAAATTTAGAGAACCCAACAGAGACTGAAGCTCCCTTAATGTACATTTATTTTTTGACAATAGCCTTGAAATACACAGTCTAAGATCCACTAGCTTCTTCTCAGGTAAACGAAATTCCATTCTGATGCTATCTAATTCAATACCAAGAAACTCCAGACAATAGCACGGGTGAATGGTCTTTTCTTGGGCTATTGGAATGCCGAAAACCGAACATATACTTAAAAACCCCTGCAATAACTGCTCACAAAAAACTGAATCAGAATAACCTTCAAACAAAAAGTCGTCTAAATAGTGCAAAACACCACCATCAGGAAAGGATTCTTGAATTACCCAATGTAAAAAGGAAGAAAAAGCTTCAAAATAAACACAAGATTTAGAAAAACCCATTGGCAGGCATTTATCAAAGAAATATTCTCCTTCAAAACTAAAACCAAGTGAATTAAAACCAGACGGTTTTACAGGGAGCAAACGAAAAGCGGCTTTAATATCTGCTTTTGCTAAAAGCGCTCTATGACCAAACCTCCTCAACAAATTAACAGCCTCATCAAAAGATGCATACGAAACAGCCGCCTCTACTTTGGCAATTTCATCATTTAAAGAAGAATCCTTGGGATAAGATAGGTGGTGAATCAACCTAAATTCCCCCGGATTCTTCTTTGGGACTACACCTAAAGGAGATAATCTGAAATTTTTAAAAGGAGGGTACTTAAATGGACCCGCTATCCTATCATTTTCTAATTCTTTACTAATCTTATCTCTAACTACATCAGGATAAACAAGAACAGATTTCAAATTATTAACAAATTTACAACCAGAACCTTTAAACTGCGGAATATCAAAACCAGATAAAAAACCATTAAAAATTAAATTAGCTTTCGCCCTGTCTGGGTACTTGTTTAGCCATGGCATTAGTTCTAATAATTTCACTGGCGTCCATGCTTTTGGATAATTGCTCCTTGGAAGCAAGAAAGGAAGGCTGGTTCTTTTTGAAGCATCGTGATAAAGGATGATTGCCCCCGCACAGGGAGCATTCGTGTTTATAACGACAGCTGGCAAGCCACTTGCATGAAGATTCGTTAAAAGCAAAACAAACTCCCTTCCTGAGAGATTGATTCGCTGGGGTCTGTCTCTGCTGCACCGTTCTCTGTGGCAGCATCAAATTGATCCACAATCCTATATCTTTCACACCGAAATTCAAAGACGGATGGATTGCCAGTTTCTGCCTAAATGATTCATCATACTGGAACCATGCAACACCACCAAAGTTTTTGTATGCTTCCAGTATGATATCAAGGTGCTGGAAAAGGCCCGAACATTTTTCAGGATGCCTCTCTCCCAGCACCGCAGCATAAATACAAAACGCCTGCAACCAATTGTTAAATGATCTTGGCTGCAGGCGCTTTCTGACATCCTCACTTTTTTCGTCCTTCTTTTCTATAACTTGTTCTTTATTAGATGGAAGCAAAGATAGTAAATCTACGAATTCAAAATTCCAAATCTTCTCTTTGATCCCATTAGATAAATGGAAACCCAGAGGAGATAATACACAGGGGAGAACCTCTTTTAAACAGAGTTCTGGAACCCCTGAACCTTTTTCTAACATAGGTAAGTTCTTTGACAAAGGCGCTGGCATGGATGACCATACACCAGCAGCCGCATTTGAAACATTACTCTTTAAAAATTCTGCAAACAAACAGTTAAGACCTGAAAGAAATTTGTCATTATTAAACATGGACTCAATATGGGAATGCTCACCACTTGATTTGACCTCCTGTCCAGGACCAGACTGAGGAAACTTCATCCGGATCTTCCCAGGATATTCTCCAGAAACCGCAAATGAATGCTGCACGGATGTGCCAGCATGTTCCATGTCTTCTTCCTCCTGTGCTGCAGAAGGAGGGTGCCCGGAATAGCAGGGGTCTGATGCTGCCGCATTAGTTGTATTAGAGCGCCGCCGGCTGTACCCAGAAGCCTTGCCGGCCGGCGCTTTCTGATGCCGTCGCCGGGCCGTGACGTCATCGGCAACAGACGCCGCTTGCGGCCCGGCGCTTGCTATTGAGCTGGCTTTGGTGACGTTGCCTGGGGGTGGGGTGCCGGCGCGCGCATGTCTTTTTGCTCTTTTGCTGCGCGGCGCCAACACCTCCACTTCCCCACTGGCCACTTGAGGGATATCTTCGCCGTCTTCCACCAGCTCCGGCTCTCCGTCCTCTTCTGGATCCGCCGCCGCACCACCGCCGCTGGTTTCAGGCTGAGCGAGGCAGCGCCTCAGCCACTCTTCTCCTCCCGATGACTCCGCTCTCAGGATCAGGCTACGAAGTAAGTCCTCCATTCCAGTCTTCTCAGGCGCTGCTCCTTGAAGGGTGCTCCTCTGGAACTGACAGCTGATGACCTGGTGCTGTCACTTTTAAACACGCAGGCTTCCCGCCGAAAATGACAGCTGCCAATCAGCTGTCAAACACTTTTCCCGCTTCAGAACAGCTGTCCAATCCTACAGCTGTTCCAAGCGTCACGTCTCTAGGCAGATCACTAGGGGAAACCGGATAATACCAGAATTCCTGTCAAACCTAAACTGAGGAAAAAGAAGTGGGGGAGGGGGAGGAGAGAAAACCTATAGACAGCATCATTTAATGAAATAAAAATTCCGTGCCCCTGCTACCATGTGTCCCCCAAGCTATATGCTCTGGGGGGCCCCTTCATTCTAGTTGGCCAATCACAGAGCCAGTCGAGATCCTGCTGGTCTTTTCTCCCCCGCTCCTCAGACAGGGCAGTACTACTTGGTGTATCACAGGACAGCCATTGCTAAGTATACAACAAGTTTGAAGTTCCAATCATCCTTTGGCTACGCAGTACACTCCATAGGCAGCTGTAAGTATATAATGCAGAAAATGTATGGAAAGTATCTTACACTGCTGGTACTGTAATATACTCATGCTGTGTTTTTTCCAGGCAGAAAAACCCTTTGTAATCTGTAAATGATTACATAGGTCTTTCCATCTAGAAAAACCACAGCATGAGTTTAATCCACCATGTGGATTAAGAAATCCTCATAAATTTCTGGTGTTTTTTTTTTTTTGTGCGTGCAGATTTCACTAATTATCTATTAGTGGAGCCGCTTTCTGGAAGGACCTGACTGACGGCTGAAGAGACTGGATTTCACCCGCCACCCATCTAGTCACCACCAGCTATATCGCCTTGAATATTGAAGTCCTGGAGGACACTGTTGGTAAGTTCCTTTAAGAGGTCCAAGCTGTATAGCCTTACTAATAATGTGTTATGGAAAGTAGATGATGGAGGTTGCATTGAAATATTCCTCAGATAGTTGTAGAAACCGCACAGGCACTTTACTGATATCTGTGCAGAATCAGAGCCTCAACAGAATATATAAAATGATAGCATGAAGTGTATAGGGTATATATGACTAGTACAGTGCATGGATTGTATTGACCCTTTCCTGTCAATTCTCCTTAGGAGAATCTATTAGTGGAGCCGCTTTCTGGAAGGACCTGTCCTGACTGCTGAAGAGACTGGATTTTGGCTGCCACCCATCTAGTCACCACCAGCTATATCGCCTTGAATATTAAAGACCTGGAGGACACTGTTGGTGAGTTTATATCTTGTAACTTGTGTGCTTTAGTACATGAAGACTCATAGTAATAGGTAAACATTTTTTCCACTAAAAACAGTATCACACCAGTCCATAAGTTGTGTGTGGCTTTGCAGTTTAGCCCTATTCGGTTAAGTGAAGCCAAGCTACAATACCAGACATAATTGATGAACAGGGTTGGTTCTGTTTCTGGGGAAAAAAAGCCATATTTTTGTAGTCCCCTTGGATCCATTGTTTTTTTTTGTTTTGTTTTTTGGTCTTTTTTTTCCTCTGGTTTGATCCATAGCTTCCAACATAATTTACATGTACTTTACCCTCTAGATTAGTCATCCCTTGCTGACTGTCCAGTTCCTGACCACAACCGCCACCTGACTAGTACCTACTACCAATACTAACAAGGGGTATCCATTACTCTGCAGCTTACTGTAGTGAGCACCATAACTGTGCTCTGCTGTTTCAAGGTAGGCCTTAATAATTAAGTGGGGAAAAAAAGCTATGTTATCAGTGCCTGATTGGCAGGGGTGGCGAAATCACAATAAATATCTCTTCCTTCATTGTTTTAACAGCATTACAAGTAGTGGTTAGCCACAGAAGGCCCCCTCTTCAGATACTTAGATTCTGCTACATACAACAATGCCAAAAAGAAAAACTAGTTACAGCTCTGAGTGGTCAGCGCAGCATCCTTACATTTCAAAGAGCAGGAAAGATGAATTTCATGCCTTCTGTACAGTATGCAGATGTGATGTTGACATTAGCAGCAAAGGAAAGGGAGCTATAGATCGGCATGTAGATACAGACAAGCATAGGCTGAATGTGCGGAGTGCAGGTTCATCCTCCCTAGCATCATTTTTTACTAATACCCGGTCACCTCTGAATGACAAAATATCTGCTGCAGAACTTTGCAAAGTGTATCATGCAGTGAAGCACCACCACTCTTATAGAAGTGTGGACTGTGGCATTAAAGTTGATAGAGAGATTTACAATGACTCCTCTATTGCTAAAAGTGTGACCTGTGGGAAAACCAAAGCAAAATCTCTATGTGAAAATGTGCTAGCTCCATATTCTGTACAGACACACCTAGTCTACATTAAAGAACACAACTTGCCATATTCATTGGCAACAGATGCTTCAAATAAAGGCGCAACTAAGTGTTTTCCAGTTGTACTCAGATATTTTCATTTTGAGAAAGGGGTGCAACATCTGCTACTTGATTTTTATAGCGACAGTAATGAAAATTCTGAAGCTATAACCAACCAACTCCTCTCCAAGCTAGATCAGGCTGGTCTAGATTTGACCAAAATGTCAGCTTACACAGCAGACAATGCCAGTGTCAACTATGGAAAGCACAACAGTGTGTTTCAGAAACTGAAACTGTCTCATAAGGGCGTTGTTGCAGCAAACTGTCTTGCTCACATAGTCCACAATACATCCAAGTATGCTGCAGGAAAATTGGATTTTGATGTTGAAAATGTTGTGCTCAAGGTGTATAGCCATTTCAGTATCTCAGCTAGTAGGACAGCACAACTGAGGGAATTCTGTGAATTTCTAGAAGTTGATGAATGCAATCTTTTGCGTCATGTTGTGACAAGGTGGTTGTCACTACTTCCATCTATTGACCGGATTCTTCTGAACTGGAAACCCCTGACAAGTTATTTCCTGAGTTTAGATGAGGAAGAATGCCCTAAAGTTCTGCAGAAGTGCTTTGGAGAAAACACCTGTGATGTGTCAGAGGCTTATTTTCTATTTCTCAGCCATGCTCTGAAATTATTCTCTGACTGCATTGAAGCTCTGGAGGCCAAATCCTTCTGTATCACCTCAGTGTACAAGCTCATGACAGATCTGAATGGCAAACTTGAGAGAAGACTTAGAGATCACTTTTTTGGCTTTGCTGTGAACTCCAGGTTGAAACAGCTTACTCCAGATCTAGCTAGAAAATGTGAAGCTGATTTTGTTCTTTTCTACGAAAGGGCAAAGAAATACTTAAATGACAGATATGATTTCTCTGAAAATAGCTTTCATAGCCAAATATCTAAACTGAGTCTTGGAAGTCCGGTGCCATTTGGAGAGTTCTCTGAAGCAGTCCAAGCCTGCCTTCTGCAAGGCATTGATATGGATAGCCTTTATGAAGAGTATGCCATTGTAGAGACTTTTATTACTTCTCCAGAGGCAGCTAACATCAGCAGTCAGGAAAGATATCTACAATTGTTTGCCAAGTCTGAGGTGCCCCTCAAAAGTCTGAAGGTTATCAGTGCTTATTTATTCTCTATCCCATGCAGTAATGCTCACACAGAGCGTGTGTTTTCTATGATGACTTCAGCGTGGAGAAATGAGAGAAACCGTCTGGAGGTGGACAGCGTAAAGGCAGAGCTTCAGATTTGTGTGAACCTTGTAGAAGAATGTACAGAAATGTATAAGAAATTTCTGACCAATGGCAAACTCTTGGAGGCAGCAAGGAAAGGAGAGAAATATCGAAAGTAGAAACTCGGTTTGGTGAGAACAACATTTCTTATTGATTTCTTGTTTTATCTAGCTGATACTGTAATATAGGTTTGTGTTTACATTCTGTTCAGAATAGTATCTGTATAATGAGTATCTTGCATGGTGTAATATTGAACTATTGTGTGCCACTGTCCCCGGTACGATGTCCTCCTTTTCAGGGTTTGATGTCCTCCTTTTTGGGGTTCTGCAAGTGGCCACCCTAGCGAGTAGGAATGCAATTGCAGTCAGTTTTGACTGCGATTGCGTTCCGATGTTCAGTTTTTATCGCGCGTGTGCAATGTGTTTTGCACGCGCGTGATAAAAAACCGACTGTGGTACCCAGACCCGAACTTCTTCACAGAAGTTCAGGTTTGGGTTCGGTGTTGTGTAGATGTTATTATTTTCCCTTATAACATGGTTATAAGGGAAAATAATAGCATTCTGATTACAGAATGCATAGTAGGTGATCGATTGAGGGTTAAAAAATAAAAAAAATTAACTCACCTTCTCCGTTTGTTCGCGTAGTTCTCCCGGTCTTCAGTTCTTTAAAAAGATGAACTATGGGCTAAAGGACCTTTGGTGACGTCAGATCACATGCTCCAATCACAGGGTCCATCACCACGGTGATGGACCATGTGATTGGAGCATGTGATCTGACGTCATCAAAGGTCCTTTAGCCCATAGTTCATCTTTTTAAAGAACTGAAGACCGGGAGAACTACGCGAACAAACGGAGAAGGTGAGTTAATTTTTTTTATTTTTTAACCCTCAATCGATCACCTACTATGCATTCTGTTTTCAGAATGCTATTATTTTCCCTTATAACCATGTTATAAGGGAAAATAATACAGTGTATAGACAGTCACCTAGCAACCGTGCGTGAAAATCGCACCGCATCCGCACTTGCTTGCGGATGCATGCGATTTTCACGCAACCCCATTCACTTCTATGGGGCCTGCGTTGCGTGAAAAACGCAGAATATAGAGCATGCTGCGATTTTCACGCAACGCATAAGTGATGCGTGAAAATCATCGCTCATCTGAACAGCCCCATTGAAATGAATGGGTCCAGATTCAGTGCGGGTGCAATGCGTTCACCTACCGCATTGCACCCGCGCGGAAATCTCGCCCGTGTGAACGCAGCCTTATTATACATATGGTCTTTTCTGGAGAAAGCTACCTAACACCAATTATTTGGGTTAGTAGGCAAACTTTAAATGACAAGGAAACAGAGCACCATAATGAAATGTGAATGTGTTGATGTGCATGTGTTCAGTATCTCAGCATATGGTAAAAAGAATATCCTCTACCTAGTGAACTGAGGGTTTTATAGTTACAAAAAGAAATCATTGGATCTTAAAAACCTATATGCTTGCTAATAAATAGTTTTGGAAACATTTAAGGACAATCCTAAATCCTTACATACAGAGTGTCACGGCAAGTGGGGATAAGAGTAACACTAAGAAAACAAACAACAAGTAAACAGACTAGGCCCCAAAGCTAGGGAGGAGGGAATGGTAATCTCATAACAATCCCTGAGCCTCTCCCTGACTGCTGACAATATGAGCAAGTCCTGATGGTGAACAAACTCGTGCGCTGGAATCTAAGCCCTGCTGACACTGTAGCAAACCCTAATTTAGGGAGAGGGAAATGAGACAGCAGGTACCTCCCACCGTGAAGGGACCAGCGCCTCCCTGAGACCTAGCAGCAACACATGCACAAATGAGAAAAGAGGAGGACTTAGCTTGAGAAGAGCGGGAAGTAGAGGATCCACAAACAACTAGTATAGAACTCCAGAAGGAAAATATCAACCGCAAAGTCAGCAGTAAGAGGCGGACTTAAAAAGAGCCTCTAAAACAGCTAACGAGCAGAACCTGTGGAGAGGTGGGATCCAGCCACAACAAATAGAAAGGAAACACAGAAAGACCTGTAAGATAGACTCACGTGCTGCAAGTCTATCCGATCTTCTAAGATCTCTCACAGGGCAGGCAGTGACACAGAGTTAGAAACAAACAAGACATCTCCATTATTACTAGTGTTGGGCGAGCATGCTCGGCCAAACACAAATTTTACTCGAGCATCAAGAAGCTCAGCACATAGCGGTGTTCGATTCTCCTCCCTGCACGTTTGTTGGCTGCTACGTAGCCAATAAATGTGCAGGTAAGTACTGCCATTCACTATAATGCCGTAGCCATGTTGGCTACTGGCATTACAGTGATTGGCTGGCCGGAATGCGTCATTGGGTGCTATATAGCACCCGATGACACGTGTTCGGCTTAGTCTTAGTCAGGGAGAGCTCGAGAGCAGAAGGGAGAGATAGTGTAGGGAGTGAATTAGGAATATTTTAGCTTTTATACTTGTTATAGACTCAAAAAGTCCTTTTAAGGACTATTGTGTGTGGCAGCAATATACACTCACCTAAAGAATTATTAGGAACACCTGTTCTATTACTCATTAATACAATTATCTAGTCAACCAATCACATGGCAGTTGCTTCAATGCATTTAGGGGGGTGGTCCTGGTCAAGACAATCTCCTGAACTCCAAACTGAATGTCAGAATGGGAAAGAAAGGTGATTTAAGCAATTTTGAGCGTGGCATGGTGTCACAGGGTTCCGAAGGTGCACTCGGTCCCCCATTGCCCGCAGACCTGTTGCTTAGCTTTGGGAATGAGGATCTGTGTTTGACCTCATTCCCAGGGCGGCTTTACTAGCTGGGTGGCTCCCTGCTCCTAGTCTGCCTTGAGCGCCGAGCTGATCACTCGGTGCTCGACTGGTTGGTCTGTCGGTCATGTGACGCTGGCCACGTCACATGACCCTCACTCCCCACTATAAATACAGGCAGCCTGCTGGCTACAGGTTGCCTGTTAATTTCTAGGTTCCTGGCTATTTGTTGGACTGCTGAATACTTACCTGATCCTGTTCCCTGACCATCCTTTTGCCTGCTCCTCCTGTACTGCGCATCCGTCCTGGTATTGTGACCTCGGCTCCCACCTGACTACTCTCTTAGGACTCCTCTTGTACTTCTCTGCTCTCCTGGTATTTGACCCCGGCTTCTCCTGACCATTCTTTGCTTAATCCTTTGTACTGGGTAGCTCTCTTGGTTCTGACCCGGTCCGTTCATGTTCCGTATTTTGTCTTGTCTGTCTTCCCTGCACATATCCTAAGTTAGGGACTGTCGTCCAGTTGTCCCCTGTCATCAGGACTCGTGAGGCAAGTAGGCAGGGCCATGGGTGAGGGTGGAGCACAGTGGTCACTATCCTTCCCCCTGTGTGTATGTGGACGTGACCGTTACACATGGTTGTTGGTGCCAGACGGGCCGGTCTGAGTATTTCACAATCTGTTCAGTTACTGGGATTTTCACGCACAACCATTTCTAGGGTTTACAAAGAATGGTGTGAAAAGGGAAAAACATCCAGTATGCGGCAGTCCTGTGGGAGCTGTGGCTCCCGCCACTCAACCTACAACCAGGCATGGTTGTGTCTGATAATGGCTGTAACTTGGTGGCGGCTTTGGAGCTTGGCAAGCTCACACACATACCATGCCTAGCCCACGTGTTCAACCTAGTGGTTTCTCAAAACCTACCCCAATTTGCCTGAGCTACTGGTGAAGGTACGCCGCATGTGTGCCCATTTCCGCAAGTCATCGACAGCTTCCACCAGTCTGGCAACGCTGCAGCAGCACTTGCAATTGCCAGCTCACCGGCTGTTGTCCGACGTGAGCACGCGCTGGAACTCCACGTTCCACATGTTGGCCAGGCTTTGTGAGCAGCAGAGGGCAGTAGTGGAATACCAGCTGCAACATGGTCGTCGCCTTTCCAGTCAGCTTCCGCTCTTCACAAGTGACGAGTGGGCATTGATGAATGACCTCTGTGAGGTTTTACGCAACTTTGAGGAATCAACACAGATGGTGAGCGGAGATAACATTATTATCAGCGTAACCATCCCACTTCTGTGTCTGCTCAAACACTCGCTGCTCACAATTAAGGCAGACGCTTTGCATGTGGAAGAGGTGGAAATGGGGGAAGAAAGTTCACAGGCCATCCCACCCTCAGTTCGTCTTCTTAGCGCGAATTGGATGAGGAGGAGCAGGAGACGGTTGCTTCCACTACAGAGGGTAGTACCCATGGAAGTTTTATTTCATCTGTACAGCTTGGATGGGTAGAAGAGGATGAGGAGATTGAGAGTAATCCTCCTGATGAGGACAGCAAAGTCTTGTCTGTTGGGACTCTGGCACACATGGCTGACTTTATGTTAGGCTGCCTTTCCCGTGACCCTCGCGTTGTACGCATTCTGGCAAGCACCAATTACTGGTTGTTCACCCTTCTCGACCCCCACTAAGAGAACTTCTCATGTCTCTTTCCTGTGGTGGAGAGGATAAGCAAATTGGTGCAATACCAGAAGGTCCTTGTGGAAAATTTGCTCAAAATATTTCCAGCTGACAACACTGGCTGCAGAGTACGTAGTTCCTTGGCCAACTGAGGAGGGGAGACGAGGGGAACACACAGCAGTTCCAACAGAGGCAGGGCAAAATTCTCCAAGGCCTGGGACAGTTTTATGACACCCCGACAGCACCCTGAACCTGATGTGCGACCTAGCGTCACAAGGAGGGAAAATTTTTGGAAGATGGCAGTCAGTGTTAGCTTCCTCAGTGATCCCTGTGTGCCTTACAACTATTGGGTGTCCAAGCTGGACACGTGGCACGAACTGGCACGCTATGCCTTGGAGGTGCTGGCCTTCCCTGCCACCAGAGTTTGTATTTAGTGCGTGTATTTAGTGCTGCTGGGGGCATAATAACTGATAAGCGCATCCGACTGTCAAATAAAAATGCTGACAGGTTGACTCTTATCAAAATGAACAAGGCCTGGATTGCCCCTGACTTCTCTACTCCACTAGAGGAAAGCGGCTGAACATAAATGCACTTTAAATGTGGCTTTTATGGAGTATTGAATACACTGTATTTCCATGCACCCCTTCCACCACATAAAAGGGTATATGGTTCAATCTACCTTTTCTCGTCCACCTCCTCCTCCATCATATCAACATGATTATTAGGCTGCCATTGCTCCTAATGGGTCAGCTCAGCAGCTGGCCCTCATCCATAATGTTTTAGAGGGTCACCAGCAGGCCCTCACCCATAATGTTTTTGAGGGTCACCAGCAGGCCCTCAACCATAATGTTTTAAAGGGTCAGCAAAGCAGCAGACCCTCACCCCTAAATTTTTAGATGGTCAACTTGGCAGCAGGCCCTCACCCACAAACTTTTTTAGATGGTCAGCTCAGCACCAGGCCCTCACCCACAAAATTTTTAGGTGGTCAGCTCGGCAGCAGGCCCTCGCCCACATTTTTTTTTTGATGATTAGCTTTGCAGTAGGCCATCACCAATAATGTTTCAGATGGTCAGCTTGGCAGCAGGACCTCGCCCACAAAATGTTTTAGATGGTCAACTTGGCAGCAGGCCCTCACCCACAATTTTTTTTAGTTGGTTAGCTCGGCAGCAGGCCCTCACCCATAATGTTTTAGATAGTCAGCTCAGCAGCAGACCCTCACCCCTAATTTTTTACATGGTCAGATCAGCAGCAAGCCCTCATCTCTAATGTTTTAGAGGGTCACTAGCAGGCCCTTGCTCCTAATGTTTTTGAGGGTCACCAGCAGGCCATCAATCATAAATTTTAAAGCGTGTGTATGATGCCCTCCTTTATGTGTAATAAAGGTTGTATTGGAGTGCCGGCTTTATGAGTGTAGAAGTCCCACTACCTGAACAATTGTACCACAATGTGAATGAGGCCTTCCTATATGTGATATACAGGTTGTATCGGAGTGCCTCTTCTTTGTAATTTTTGGCAGCACTTGCACTTTATATACAAGTAAATATACAGGAAATAATGTTTCCTAACAATTTTCTATAAAAACAATTTTATCTTCGGTTTTGTGCATATTATTGTCAGTCTGTAAAAGTGGCGTACTACTCGGACAACATCGTTTCCAGCAGCAACCTGGGAGTCCAAGATGCATCCAAACATCCTCCCCATGCTGTTCCCGAACCATTTCAGTGGTGTTTCCATCAATTTCTGACTTTTTGCTATGAACCAGACACAGTCCGCTCTTCAGAGCAGGGGGTGCCTGGTTTAATGCTCAGGTTCTCCCATTGACTTGCATTGAGCATCCCGAGGTGTTCTACTCGAGCACCCGAGCACTTTAGTGCTCGACCAACACTAATTATTACCATTGGTGACTTGACAACGTCATTATAACAGACTATAGAGAAAAATACATTGGTTGTACTGCCACATGCCTTGCAGTGATCTATTGCTTCTCAGCATAATTTGTACCCAAAGGCAACATGTACCCAAGTCACTTTGAATACATTTTAAAATCATGGGCCCACTCACCATGTCAAGATGGCTTCTTTAGAGTGGGTCCCTACTCTAGTTTGTCACAGCACCACATAGCGACTAGTGATGATCGAGCACCAAAGTATTCGGGTGTTCGGACCGAACACATTGCTATATTCATGTGCTCAACCAAGCACCCAAGTATAATGGAAGTCAATGGGAGACAACCAGGCACCCGCTGCTCTGAAGAGGGGAGGATGCCTCGTCCATTGGAAAAGGTCAGAAAGTTACAGAAACACCACCGAAATGGATCAGGAGCAGCATGGGGACGATGTCTGTATGCATCTTGGACCCCCAGGTCGCTGGGAACCATGTTATCCGAGTTGTACGCCACTTTTACAGACTGACAAAAATATGCACAAAACCCCCCAAAAAAACAGGAAAAATTGTTAGGAAACATTCTTTCTTGTATATCCAATTGTATATAAAGTGCAAGTGCTGCAAAAAATTAAAAGCAAGAGGCAATCCGAAACAGCCTGTATATCACATAAAGGAGGGACTCATTCACATTGTGGTACAATTGTTCAGGTAGTGGGACTCCTACACTCATAAAGCCTATGCACTAAGTGAAAGGGCTGCCAAAAATTACAAGGAACCAGAACTACAATACACCCTTTATTACACATAAAAGGAGGGCATCATACAAACCCTTGAAAAATTATGATTAGTGGCTTGCTGATCTGACCATCCAAAACATTAGGGGCGAGGGCCTGCTGGTGAGCTGACACTCTAAAACACTATATCCGAGTGCCTGCTGGTGAGCTGATGCTCTAAAACATTATATGCGAGTGCCTGCAGGTAAGCTGATGCTCTAAAACATTTTATGCGAGTGCATGCTGTTCAAATGACACTCTAAAACAGGGGTGCACAACCTGCGGCCCGGGGGCCACATGCGTCACTCGATATCATTCTGTGCGGCCCTCAACCATCTGGTGACAGACATGTATGTCTATGTCTTGTGGCTGCTCACATGCATTTTTCATGTATTCTCCCATTAGATGGGAGTCCTGGATGTGTAACCAGACATTTATGGTTTACACTGTATGTACAATATGCAATAAATACAGTATATCAGTTGGTAATACCGCTTTAACTTTTATTTTCGTCCCTTGGGATTCCTTCAGTCTAACAATGTGGCCCCCAACCAGAAAAGGTTGTGCACCCCTGCTCTAAAATATTATATGCAAGTGCATGCTGTTCAGCTGATGCTCTAAAACATTATATGCGAGTGCATGCTGTTTAAATGACGCTCTAAAACATTATATGTGAGTGCATACTGTTCAGCTGACCCTATAAAAAAATTTGAGTTGAGCGCCTGCAGTTGAGCTGACCCTTATAAAAAAATTTGAGTTGAGGGCCTGCAGTTGAGCTGACCCTTTTAAAAAAATTAGAGTGGAGGGAATATATACAATCTGGATGAGGAGAAGGAGGAGGAGAAAACAAGATTCAACCATATACTCTTTTTTTGTGGTGGAAAATGTGCATGGGAATACACTACAGTAGACTGAGTACATTATAAATGATAGATTGAAATTGCCTTTATGTTCATCATCAGCTCAGCTCTCCTTTGGTGGAGTTGAGAAGTCAGGGGCAATCCAGGCCTTGTTCATTTTTATCTGAGTCAACCTGTCAGCATTGCCAGGTTATCTCTTATAATGCCACCAGCAGCACTAAATACACGCTCAGACAAAATGCTGGCGGCAGGGCAGGCCACTGGCCGGCACCCTTCAAGGCGTACAGCGCAAATTCGTGCCACGTGTCCAGCTTGGACACCCAGTAGTTGTAAGGCACTGAGGGATCATTTAGGACGCTGAGACGTTATGCTATGTATTCCTTCCCCATTTTCCAAAACTTTTCCCTCCTTGTACCACTAGGCCGCGCTTCAGGATGAGGTTGCTGGCGGGGTGTCATGAAAGTGTCCCATGCCTTGGAGAGTGTTTCCCTCCCTTTGTTTGAATTGCTGTGTTTTCCCCTTGTCTCTAGAGTTGAGCGTACCCGAACTGTAAAGTTCGGGTTCGTACCGAACTTTAGGGTTTTCGGCACCCGGAACAGAACCCGAACATTTACGTAAAAGTTCGGGTTCGGTGTTCGGCGATTTTTTATGGCGCTTTTTGAAAGCGTCATACTACTTGCCCCAAAAGGCCATCACAGCCATGCCTACTATCTGGCAACGACCATCTCCTGCCCACTGACCAAAAATCCTTTATTCTTGAATCTATTAGGTTTATCCTGACGCACAACGTGTTTCGCTTCCAGGATCAACTTTACCTGCAAACCAAGGGGACCGCCATGGGCACGCGTTTCGCGCCGAGTTTCGCAAATTTGTTTATGGGGGCTTTCGAAACCAGATTCATATATAACTCTAGTTTTTGGGATCAAAACATAATCTTTTATCGACGGTACATTGACGACCTGTTAATTATTTGGAATGGTGATATTTGCTCTATTAATAATTTCGTTGCACACCTCAACTCCACTGATTGGGGCATCACCTTGTCCGGAACCCACAATCAGACGCAAATTGAGTACCTGGACCTGGAACTGAACGTCATTAATAATAAATTAGAAACACGCACGCATTTCAAAAAGGTGGTCTGCAACAGTTATCTGGACTTCACCAGTTCTCACTACAAAAAATGGAAAACCAATATTCCCTTCGGCCAGTTTAAACGAATTAGAAGGAACTGCTCCCTAGACAAAGACTTCATGTCCCAGAGTGAGATCATCCGTAAGAGGTTCATACAAAAAGGTTATCCTCTCCCAATCATAGAAGCGGCCTTCAACAAAGCAAAAACCCTCAAACAAGAAAACTGCCTACCCAGTAATAAAAACGACAATATAGATGATATCACTGAAAATATAAAAAAAAACAAGAAATCTTAAAATAAATGGAGTACTAACTTTATCACGACATACAGCAATAACCATAAGGATATTAGGAGCATACTATCCAAACACTGGCATATCCTAAGAAGCGATCCATTCCTATCCAAATCATTACCCAGCCATCCTCCCTTGACGTTCAGGAGAGCTAAAACTTTAAAAAATCTATTAGCTCCAAGCAAACTGCTTGCCGACAGATTCGACCACAAACCTTCCGCTACGAGAACCCAACACTCCGAACAACCTGGCAGCTTCAGATGTAACCAACCCAGATGTCTCTGCTGTACCGCTATACAGATGTCTACTTCTTTCCAAAGTAGATCTAATGGGGGAACCTTCTCCATCAGACAACATTTAGACTGTGGATCAAAGAACGTTATCTACCTACTGGAATGCCCCTGCGGCCTACAGTACGTGGGGCGGACAATCCAAACCTTGCGCAACAGGCTCAACAAACATCGGTCGAATATCAAAAAGGGTTTTCTAAAGCACAGCGTGTCTCGACACGCAACCATTCGCCATGAGGGCCTCGCCACTGGCTTTTCCATCACGCCCATTGAACAAATCAGCTCCGATTGCCACAATGTCATGCAGTCGATCAAAAGGCGCAAGATGTTTTGGATATACAAACTCAACTGCCTTAACCCATTCGGTCTTAATGAGGCCTACGAGATAAACCTCTGAAATACCCCGGGTTCAGTTATGTTTCTATCGTGACATTCCCCATTTCAAACAGCCGAGGTCCCCCAAGGTTGTGTAATGTAGTACTTTACATGCATATCCCACCGCCACCGTTTTTTCTGCACATTTTCAAGCATGACGCTCCACATATCGAGCTAACAATTTATTTTTATTTATATATATATATATATATATATATATATATTTTTTATATTATCATCATCATATACATTTTTCCATTTTCATTATCACTAATTTATATATATATATATATATATATATATATATATATATGAAAAAAGGAAAAGTAATGGCGGCACTGGAAACAAGCAGTATGGGTGCTATGTCCAGGGATATTGCTGCTTACCCCAGATGAACAAAAACGAAGAAAGGACAGCACTCCAAGTAAAAAAGTAGTGGTCTTTAATCACCCATGCAGATGGCAACGTTTCAGCTCAAACAAGAGCCTTTTTCAAGCTTGAACAAGGCTCTTGTTTGAGCTGAAACGTTGCCATCTGCATGGGTGATTAAAGACCACTACTTTTTTACTTGGAGTGCTGTCCTTTCTTCGTTTTTTTTTCTTTTCTTCGTTTTTATATATATATATGTATATACACACACACCTTTTCTTTCTCCTTTCATCTCCATCATTATTATCTTGTCATCACCTACATCAATTATTTATTATTTATTTATTATTTACCATTTATTCATCATTTATATATATATATACCATTCTCTCTCCCATCCCTAACATTGACTGATCATCAACATGATCCGTCATTGCTGGGTGACAGCTTTTCTCACCGTTCATATATTCTCCTTATAGCCTGTCTCATTGGGTTGATAAGGCGCTGAATTATGTGACCTTTTTTATATATATTCAAGGCGGTTGCAGCGCTACAGTGTCCTAGACCCTATTCATACATATACTTACTCTTTGATATTTGTTTCTATAAACATTTGATTCCGTATATCCATCTGGTATCTATGCACTGGACTGTGAGTGTGCAGCGACTGATTTGCAGCCTCTATTGCGGTCTGGGCATGCGCACATTGTGTGTGATGCTATTCCGGCCATCTTTGTTGTGGTTTCTGGTCAATGTCCGGATGCCGCCAGGATCGCGATATTTACTCCTCCCGCGCATGCGCGGTGGGTCAATTGGAACGCCGCAGAGCATGCGATGTGGATTACATACAGTCACACACCTGACGGCAAGTTTTTTAATTTCACTCATTCATTGGGTTCACCTGCACTTATTAAGTTCTTTTTTATGGAATACAGGAACACTATATTATATATTTCTGTACTTATATGCATTATCTTTGTCTTTAAGCGACTGTTTTTTATATGTATTTGTACATTCACAGAAATCACTATATGTATGCTTTTTTCTACTTATATATCTTTAATTGATGTTAATCTACTGTTGATCAATGTCCCTATATACCACACGCTTGTATCACATGTGCATTAGGCTTGAGAAAGACAGCAATGAGCTGTTGAAACGTCGCTTCATTTTTTAGGTCAATAAACCACACGTTTTTCCTCAATCATCTGGAGTGCTGCTGGCTTATTTTTCTTCCATTTGTTGGACCTAGGTGCTGGTCCATATTGGTCGGCTGTGCACCCTTTTGTCTACAGTGTGCTGCTTCCTCATTTTCCTACAGTCTATTTCTGCACCAGAGGACGCTCTGCACCTAACATGGCTACTCCATTTGAAAATCGTGACCCAGATGTCTTCACCTACAGCAGGGAGGATGAACTGAGGATCCTGCAAGGTACAGAGAGAGACACTACTTTTTTGTTTACCCCTTCACTATTGGATACTAAAAAACAATATGAATATGACTCCAAACGTTTGATCAACCTGGAACTCCATATGTTCACCCTGTGTGAGTACCATCAGAACCACAGGATTCCACGCGGCATGCGGTCACAGTTGAGACCTGACCTGTTTCCCAATAATGTGGAATTTTGCACCCGATTCTCACAAATTTGTAACAAGTTTTCCTTTGATATGATTTTGCTTAACATTGAATTTTTACAAAAAGAGATATCGTTGATACAGGATGCTTTACAGAGAACGACGCTGTCACTGAAAGAGTTAATGTCAGCGGAAGATTTTGAAACATACACTGCATCTTGTGTACCACACTTTGACAAATTAAGATCAGAATTGCAAGATAAAAAACGCCAAAAATGATCACGTGATGCGGAGGACTATACACGCGGATTCATTTACGTATGGCAACGTGACCCGAAAAATCCCAGGGGGGGTGATAGGAGACAAACCCACCCATCTGATAGAAGATTTACTAGATCTCAATCCGGCAGTATGAGTCAGGAACGAGGAGAGGCGAATACCACAGCAACAATCCAGAAGTCTTTTTTTAGGACTGTATACGGATCTACCAGAACCAGGAGGGGCGGCAAGCGCCACCACAAATGGCGAGGAAAGAAACAAGAATCACAGACCACAACGTCAGAAAATTGTGAACCGAAAGAGGACATAGTGGTAAATATCTCGTCCACTATTCTCAATGATGCACAACAATCCGTTTTAGACAAGGGGCTATCTTTTTGCCCAGTGTCAAGAACGAATTGGTTTAACTTGGAGCTGGACCTTTATAGATTTTTTAGGAGTGTCAAACTCAAGATCTGGTTTTCTGCACAAAGTCAAGCCTCAAGAGATGAAATTGATAGACCCACAGAATTATCATTGTATAACACAGGGCTTTATGTTAAGAGTAATTTTAACCCAATTATTGATCATCCTGCAGTTGAAGCATTTATGCTAGCTATACGCAGGGACCTTGATGCATTAAAATGTGTCTCTGAGAATAACAATCTCAGATTTGGAAATATAACTTCTGAAGAGATCTCTGCGGTGTGCTCTCTGGCCTCCGACCACAGCCTCACCATCAAGTCAGCAGACAAGGGTGGTGGGGTTGTGGTCATGGACACCAGTGAGTACATTCGGGAGATCCATGGCCAACTTGAGGACACACAAGTGTACAAACGTGTATTACATGATCCCAAATTTGGTTTACTAAGGGAACTGAGAGATATGCTAAATCAAGCCCGAGAGGCTGATCTCATTGATGAAAAATTGTTTAATTACCTATACCGTGACAAACCCAGTACGCCTATTTTGTACACATTACCTAAAGTACATAAAGGGGTGATGCCCCCCCCTGGTCGACCCATAGTTTCGGGTAGAGAGTCCCTTTTTTACAATGTGGCCATCTTTCTTGATAAAATGCTACGCTGTTTTGCTATTTCCACCAAATCTTTTATCAGAGATACGGGTGACTTTCTGTCTAAGATCAATGATCTTGAGGTCCCTGTGGGCGCGGTTCTTGTCTCGTTCGACGTATGTAGCTTATATACGTCTATCGATCATGAGCTGGGTCTACAGGCAGTTGAAGCCTGTCTTTCCAAGTCTGAATATTCCCATGCTTGCCAGGTATTTTTGCTCTCACTATTGAGATTCGTTTTGACAAAAAATTACTTTTTGTTTCAGGACGACTTCTTTGTTCAGTTGCGTGGCACCGCGATGGGGTCCAACGTGGCGCCCACTTATGCAAACATCTATATGGCCCACCTTGAGGAGTCGTCGATTTATGGGAGCCACCACTTCAGACATGTTCTGGGGTGGTGGCGCTATATCGACGATATCTTCTTGGTGTGGACGGGCGACACGTTGGGCCTCCTCGCATTCCACGCATACCTCAATGAAGTCGATCCGACTGTCAAATTTACCGTGGTTCATTCCACGGAGAGTCTTCAGTTCCTTGACACCGAGGTTCGGATCATGGGACAAGGACTGAGTACGGACTTATTTGTAAAATCTACTGACAAGAACACCTTGCTACGGTATGATAGCCATCACCCTCGTTCCATGATCCGTTCCTTGCCGTATAGCCAGTTCCTTCGAGTTCAGAGGATAGTTAAGGATGAAGAGATGAAATCAATCAGATTTGATGAAATGAGTCACAAATTTGCCATTCGAGGGTACCCCAGAAAGTTGGTCAATGATTCCATCAGTAAAGCTAAGAATCTTTTCAATATAGCTAGACCAAAGGTTGCCCCGAAAAATCCTCGGATTCCATTCATCTCCCATTTTTCCATTAACAGTGTGCACATTGCCACTGTTGTTCGGAAACATTGGAGTTTGATTGGGAACAGTTTCCCCCACATTCCAGAATTCCACACCCCCCCTTTGTTTTCTTATCGCAGAGGGCGTAATCTGGGAGACAGATTGATTAAGGCGGATGTGGGTAGTACTAAGACTAATGTGAGGGCCATGTGTGGTTCCACCCGCACTGGATGCTATCCATGTTATCATTGCATCAATTGCAAACTCATGCTCAAGGGTGACACGTTTCATAATCCGGTTACTAAAGGTGTAATTAAAATAAAACAATTTCTGACCTGTGACTCATCCTACGTGGTCTACCAGCTTACCTGCCCCTGTGGGAAGTGGTACGTTGGTGAGACCACGTGGGATGTAAAAACACGGCTTAACCAGCACCGGTATTCCATCAGGAAAGAGAAAATGGATTTGCCTGTGTCCAAGCACTTTAAAGAGGCTGGACACACACAGAATGACCTGAGATTCCGCATCTTGGAACAGATTGAACTAGGGAGAAGGGGTGGAGATAGACAGGCTCTGCTCAAAAAACGTGAATTATACTGGATATTTACCTTGAAAACTCTAAGACCCAATGGGTTAAATGTGGATTTTAGGGTAGATTAGTACTGCCTCACTCTGTTACTTGCTGTATCCGTATTCCCTTCTGTATGGTGAATGCACATGCATACAGGGCCGGATTAACGTAGGGGCTGATGGAGCTGCAGCTCCAGGCCCCTACCATAAAATAGGCCCATCTGCCAGCCAAAAGGCCGTCGGGAGGGTTAAAAGTCCTCTGTTGTACACAGCGCAGCGTCACATAGCACTAAGACAATGCAGAGACGCTCACCTCACGCTGGCAGCAGGGAGCCTGAGGGAGGGACTCGGGAGGAGCGTAATATGATCCTAGAGTGGAAGCTGCTTCTGCCAGCCCCTCCCCTCCCCGCCCACCAACCAATCAGAGCTGAGGCAAGGCAAGCACTTCACAGGTCCTGTAAGGGAACTGCACAGTGTAAAGTGTAGTTCCCAGGTTAGAACAGTGCATCTGCCAGGACCTGTGATGACATCATCTTCAGCATCACAGGTCCTGCAGAATCTAGCAAAGGAACTGCACCAAAAATGGTGTAGTTCCTAGGTTTCAAAGGTACATCTGCCAGGACCTGTGATGACATCATCACAGGTCCTTCAACCCCTAACAGCAAGTATTTGAAGTTCACAATCAGCTCTGCATTGATCCATACAGACTGGAATGGAGTGGTAAGAGGAGGTCCTCCACTTTTCATCATTTACCCCCCCTCCATGCCCTGTTTTTACTCATTGCTCACTCATGTATAATACTTCAGACAGTTACAGTGACCACTACCTCATGTACTTCACACACACAGTGACTATAATGTATAACTGACCACATATTTCTATAAACACTGCATCTACAGTATTATACCTTGTATGCCTCACATCTATATATATATATATATATATATATATATATATATGCACACACACACACACACACACACACATTAAACAGTATTATAGATGCAATATGTACAGATATATAATATATATTGCAGTGTACTGATATGTGAGGTACAAGGTATAATATATGCAGTGTGTATAGATATATTGTATATACAGCAGTGTACTGATATGTTAGGTACGAGGTATAATAGATGGTGTGTACAGGTATATTGTATATACAGCATTGGATTGATATGTGAGGTACGAGCTGTAATTTATACCTCATATATCAGTACACTGCTGTATATACTATATACCTGAACACACTGCATATATTATACCTCGTACCTCACATATCAGTACATTGCTGTATACACTATACATCTGTACACACTGTATCTATTATGCCTCTTTTGTGTGCCAGGCCTGTTTTGTAATCCCAATCCGGCCCTGATGGCATAAATTATAAAACAGCAGCGAACATAGTTCATGGAACAAAGAGAGAGGCCTGGAATGGGTAGTGGGAGGGGCTATAAAAGGGGAATGGGGGCCCAATTTAGATTCTTGCTATGGGGCCCAGTGATTTCTATGTACGCCTTTGACAGGAGCAGAGAGATAAGAGAAGTGACAGATGACACAGAGTTTAGATCACAGGTTGAATTAACCCTTTAGGATCAAATTGGCTTCTCAGGAGATAAATATGTTAAAGGCATCTCATTCAGTAGCTATATAACTAAGGGTGGGTTCACATCTCCTTTATGGATTCCGTTAAGTGGGGACTGTGGGGACTATTTTATTATCAGCCAGTGACTGTGTTACTGTAATACTGTTATCAATTCAGCACATAGTTTTCCCTGTGCGTGCATTCACATTTCACTTCACTTGGTTCGTTGTACTACTGTCAGTGTCAGACTGTTGTCCCTGTGGGTAACAATGCACAACAGACAACAATGCACACCACAGTGACAGCTCCTGACTCCTGTCCTGAGTCCTCCTGTCCGGAGTCAGCCTCAGCTTCCCTTCACTATCACTATAATCAATCACTCTTCCTGATCCTGACTCACTCATTAGAGAGCTGAAGAGCCGACTGAGTCAGCAGCAGCAAGTGAATCGAATGGATAGCATCTGCGCATGCGCACCGGCACCTAGAGTCTTCAGTTCACTTGCGAGTCAGCTCAGCAGTCAGTGACTCACCAAGTGAACCGAAGATCCGATTCATGAATCGGTTCATTTGAATGAGCTGATTCAAATGAACCGATTCATCTGAAAGATCCGAACTTCCTATCACTACTGAGGTCATATCCGGCGGGCCGCGGCATTACAGGAACAGCACCAGCTGCTCTGACGTCCTGCCGCCGGATATACGTCACAGGATATCCGGCGGCAGGACGTCAGAGCAGCTGGTGCGGTTCCTGTAATGCCGGCCCGCCGGATATGACCTCAGTGCGCCCGCGGTTATCCCTCCTGCACGCTGCGCTGTGTACAACCTACTCAGCAGTTTCGACCAGCACACGGCCCACAGCGCTCAGCCACACCAGCTCGTGAGACAGCAGGAGCTTCTGGAGCAGGGCTGGTATCAGATAAACTCATCCAGTTGGAAGGGAGGGCAATCATAGTGCTGTTCTGATTTATGGACACAGCTCTCAGCATGCTTAGCCAGCCTTCTATCTGGCTGTTTCTGAGCCTGTGGACTGTGACTCTCAAGAAGCACAGCCAGATAGAAGGCTGGCTAAGCATGCTGAGAGCTGTGTCCATAAATCATAACAGCACTATGGAAATTACTGACTGGCTAAGCATGCTGAGAGCTCAGTCTAAATAACATAACACATTAAAGAAATTACTGTTTCTAGCTGCTAGTCCACAGCAGCTAGAAACAGTAATTTCTTTAAAGGGATTCTGTCACCAGGTTTGACCCCTGTCAGCTAAAAATATGCTGATGTTCAGGGCGTCTTCACGATTCCTAATGTGGGCTTATAAATGTCATCTGTGGGCTTATTTAGCTAAAAAACAGCTTTTACTAACCTGTCAGTCAAACAAATAAGGTGCCCAAGGGGATGTTAATGGGTGCAAGATGCCCGCCGCACCCACCGCCGTTCGTGCCCAGCGCCGCCTTTCCGGACTTCTGCACCGCCTCCTAATCCTCTGTGCCGCCTCTCGCTCTCCCTCCCTCCCTCCCTCCCTCCCTCCCTCCCCCCTCCTTCTGCTGTAAGATCTCGCGCTTGCGCACAGGGCTCTGCCTGATGCGCCCGTGCAGACTTCTCCATTTGGCTTCTTACAGCGAAGTGCGCATGCGCCGGCACTTCGCTCAACCCCTGTATGCGCAAGATCTTACAGCAAGGGGAGGGAGGGAGAGCGAGAGGCGGCACAGAGGATTAGGAGGCGGCGCAGAAGTCCGGAAAGGCGGCGCTGGGCATGAACGGCGGCGGGTGCGGCCGACACCTTGCATTCATTAACATCCCCTTGGGCACCTTATTTGTTTGACTGACAGGTTAGTAAAAGCTGTTTTTTAGCTAAATAAGCCCACAGATGACATTTATAAGCCCACATTAGGAATCGTGAAGACGCCCTGAACATCAGCATATTTTTAGCTGACAGGGGTCAAACCTGGTGACAGAATCCCTTTAATGTGTTATGTTATTTAGACACAGCTCTCAGCATGCTTAGCCAGCCTTCTATCTGACTGGCTAAGCATGCTGAGTGCTGTGTCCATAAATCATAACACAGCTCTTTGAAAATTACTGTTTCTAGCTGCTGTTGTCCACAGTCCACAGCAGCTAGAAAACAGTAATCTTCATAGTCATGTTAAATGATCACTATAGTGTCAGGAAAACAAAGCGGTTTTCCTGACACTATAGTGCCCTGAGGGTGCCCCACCCTCAGGGTCCCCCTCCCGTGGTCCCCCTCCATGTTGCCAAGATAGAAGCCAAATGAAGGGGTAGTTGCAGGAACAAAATACTTTAATGGTATCGATAAAATATATATGTAATTAAGACACTGAGTGCAGTTCCATAAAAAGGCCCAGCAAAATCCTCAGCACCAGGCCCATGATGCTCTTAATCCGGCCCTGCATGCATAGTATTAAATCAGGCGTTATTTTTATGAGAGTCTTTCTTTAATATTGTTCTCTCTTTTTGTTTTTAGATTTACAACATTCTTGCCGTCTTGATTGTGTTGCTGTATGACATGAAGTTTGTCGCAGATCCAGTCGACTATCCACATTTTATATTCATTATCTGCACACATGATGTCCGGACCGCTGTTGCAAAGTCAATGTTGAGTGTACCCTATGCTGTACTAGATGTCTGCCTATAACAGTCGTTACAACCATGGTTTTTTGCACCAATGTACGGAAATATGATTATTTACTTTCCTAAGTTTTGGCTTGGAGATTCTATTGTTTCGGTGATATGGTGTTGTTATAATAAGGGTGATTGAAGGTGGTTCGAGGGGTTATCCTGGCGACACCATTCTCTCTCCCATCCCTAACATTGACTGATCATCAACATGATCCGTCATTGCTGGGTGACAGCTTTTCTCACCGTTCATATATTCTCCTTATAGCCTGTCTCATTGGGTTGATAAGGCGCTGAATTATGTGACCTTTTTTATATATATTCAAGGCGGTTGCAGCGCTACAGTGTCCTAGACCCTATTCATACATATATTTACTCTTTGATATTTGTTTCTATAAACATTTGATTCCGTATATCCATCTGGTATCTATGCACTGGACTGTGAGTGTGCAGCGACTGATTTGCAGCCTCTATTGCGGTCTGGGCATGCGCACATTGTGTGTGATGCTATTCCGGCCATCTTTGTTGTGGTTTCTGGTCAATGTCCGGATGCCGCCAGGATCGCGATATTTACTCCTCCCGCGCATGCGCGGTGGGTCAATTGGAACGCCGCAGAGCATGCGATGTGGATTACATACAGTCACACACCTGACGGCAAGTTTTTTAATTTCACTCATTCATTGGGTTCACCTGCACTTATTAAGTTCTTTTTTATGGAATACAGGAACACTATATTATATATTTCTGTACTTATATGCATTATCTTTGTCTTTAAGCGACTGTTTTTTATATGTATTTGTACATTCACAGAAATCACTATATGTATGCTTTTTTCTACTTATATATCTTTAATTGATGTTAATCTACTGTTGATCAATGTCCCTATATACCACACGCTTGTATCACATGTGCATTAGGCTTGAGAAAGACAGCAATGAGCTGTTGAAACGTCGCTTCATTTTTTGGGTCAATAAACCACACGTTTTTCCTCAATCATCTGGAGTGCTGCTGGCTTATTTTTCTTCCATTTGTTGGACCTAGGTGCTGGTCCATATTGGTCGGCTGTGCACCCTTTTGTCTACAGTGTGCTGCTTCCTCATTTTCCTACAGTATATATATATATATATATATTTTTTTTTTTGATTCATTATTATACCCATTATTAATATTTTTTCATAATTTGCTGTAATAAACAACATGTACATGCATCACTATGGAGTAATACCTTCCAATTCGTTTATCACTTCCCTCCTCACCATCCCATCATTCTCCAATCATTAGCCCCCAATTAATTATTGGTTGATAATTATTCTATCAGTTGGTTGTCCTACTACTAATTATGCATCACTAATCCAATACCCTCTAATGGATAATTATTTTATATGCTATTATATCATTATCAGAAGCGATTAATCTTTTTAGCACCAAGTATCATCAATTCATCTGTCTTGATCGTCTCACATTTCTACTCCCTTCAGCCCCTGACCCGGATAATATGACAGAGCCTCCCCTTGCTATTAATAGATTTCACACCACAGGTCCGCCCTCCCTGCAACACCGACTCCACCTCCCTCCCCTGTCATCCTCGCTGCGCTCGTGTCCGCAATACATCAGTGCGGCCACTAAGCGCCCTGGTTACCAAGCAACCAGGATACTATCTGCTGCCGGCAAGCCGCGATCACGTGACCGGGCTCCGATCATGTGACCTCCCCCTTCAATGCGAGCGCTCCTTGATCAGAGGCAGATAAACTGATCGGAGCATTACACCCCCACGTTTCTGGCTTCACCAGCAATGATGGTGCCTCTGCATTGTTATTATTATATATTTTATATCATTAACTATTGAACTTTTAATCTATGCACATTTGCTGGGGACTCTTCCCCACCAACCACTCCCCCTTTTCTTAGCCCCGCCTACTTTTTCATTTTGGCGGGGTTTTTTAGTGTATTTAAATGCTGTGTGTTTATGTGATTTCATATGCAGTGTTATGTACCTGATGAAGGGGGACTACTCCCCGAAACGCGTTGTACTTCTGCAATAAATACGTTTCTATTTACTATTACCATCTGGACTGGATTCTTGCGCCCTGGGATATTTTATCTATTTATCTCTGTATCTTACCACTTCTTGGAGACTTCAGGGATCTCCGACAAGAAGTCATCCCTCCGCGGCTGCAGATCCATCAGTGAATCGTGACTCCATCGCAGTTATTGACAAGCTTTTACTAGAGTTGTGCCTACAGATAGCACAACCACAAAAGGTGAGCCCTGTACTGGAACCATTTATTTTATCTGTCTACCAACGGTATTACCCTATGGTGCGCCCTGCTTTGTTTTTAACAGCATAAAGTAAATCCAGTGGATCCATTACTATTGGCATGGCTGTGATAGGCCAACTGCAGCATGTGACCCAGCCTCTATTTAAGCTGGAGTCACGTAGCACCGCCCGTCACTCTGCTCGGATTAGGGAGAGGCTGCAGCTGCTGTGAGGGAGAGATCAGGGAGAAATCTTATCAACTGTTTTTTGTACTCAGCGATCTACAGCAAAGGTGTTTTGTGGGTGCAGTGCACAATTTTTTTAAGCCTGCCCTGAGACAACTACTACTGAAAACAAACTTTTTTTTCTTCAGTTAGCCATTTTATGCAACGATAGTGCACCAGCACATGCTATCTGCATGCTTACTGGGGTTAAAAAAATACATCTGTTAAATATAGTGCACATCTGGGATTACACGTGCATAAGTGATTGTTACATTTAGGCCAGAAATATGGCTTTCGCATACTGGGGTGAAAAAAGCCTCTTATATACTGCACATCTGGGATTACACGTGCATAAGTGATTGTCACATTTAGGCCAGAAATACGGCTTTGGCATACTGTGGTGAAAAACCCCTCTAATAAATTGCACATCTGGGATTACACATGCATAAGTGACTGTCACATTTAGGCCAGAAATAAATATTTTTGGTTACTGGGGTGAAAAAACCCTCTAATATACTGCACATCTGGGATTAGACAAGCATAAGTGACTGTCACATTCAGGCCAGAAATACGGCTTTTTGGTTACTGGGGTGAAAAAAACCTCTAATATACTGCACATCTAGGATTAAACAAGCATAAGTAACTTTCACATTTAGGCCAGAAATACGGCTTTGGCATACTGTGGTGAAAAAAGCCTCTGATATACTGCACATCTAGGATTAAACAAGCATAAGTGACTTTCACATTAAGACCAGAAATATGGCTTTTTGGTTACTGGGGTGAAAAAACCCTCTAATATACTGCACATCTGGGATAAGACATGCATAAGTGACTGTCACATTTAGGCCAGAAATACGGTTTTGGCATACTGGGGTGAAAAAACCCTCTAATATACTGCACATCTAGGATTAGACAAGCATAAGTGACTGTCACATTTAGGCCAGAAATATGGCTTTTTGGTTACTGGGGTGAAAAAACCCTCTAATACACTGCACATCTAGGTTTAAACAAGCATAAGTGACTTTCACATTAAGACCAGAAATATGGCTTTTTGGTTACTGTGGTGAAAAAACCCTCTAATATACTGCACATCTGGGATAAGACGTGCATAAGTGACTGTCACATTTAGGCCAGAAATACAGCTTTGGCATACTGGGGTGAAAGAACCCTCTAATATACTGCACATCTAGGATTAGACAAGCATAAGTGACTGTCACATTTAGCCCAGAAATACGGCTTTGGCATACTGTGGTGAACAAAGCCTCTGATATACTGCACATCTGGGATTACACGTGCATAAGTGACTGTCACATTTAGGCCAGAAATACGGCTTTTTGGTTACTGGGGTGAAAAAACCCTCTAATATACTGCACATCTGGGATAAGACATGCATAAGTGACTGTCACATTTAGGCCAGAAATACGGCTTTTTGGTTACTGGCGTGAAAAAACCCTCTAATATACTGCACATCTGTTATAAGACGTGCATAAGTGAGTGTCACATTTAGGCCAGAAATACGGCTTTTTGGTTACTGGGGTGAAAAACCCTCTAATATACTGCACATCTGGGATTAGACAAGCATAAGTGACTGTCAAATTTAGGCCAGAAATATGGCTTTTTGGTTATTGGGGTGAAAAAACCCTCTAATATACTGCACATCTGGGATAAGACGTGCATAAGTGAGTGTCACATTTAGGCCAGAAATACGGCTTTTTGGTTACTGGGGTGAAAAACCCTCTAATATACTGCACATCTGGGATTAGACAAGCATAAGTGACTGTCAAATTTAGGCCAGAAATATGGCTTTTTGGTTATTGGGGTGAAAAAACCCTCTAATATACTGCACATCTGGGATAAGACGTGCATAAGTGAGTGTCACATTTAGGCCAGAAATACGTCTTTTTGGTTACTGGGGTGAAAAAACCCTCTAATATACTGCACATCTGGTATAAGACGTGCATAAGTGAGTGTCACATTTAGGCCAGAAATACGGCTTTTTGGTTACTGGGGTGAAAAAACCCTCTAATATACTGCACATCTGGGATTAGTCATGCATAAGTGAGTGTAACATTTAGGCCACAAATACCGCTGTCATATAGAGTTTAAAAAAATAAATAATTGAGTGCAATACCCTACATCAGGGTTTTTATTGGCGGTTAATTATTTTTAACAGACTTAACCACTTTTTACTTTGCTTTGTAAATGCTATCTATAAGGCAAACATCTAATAAGGGACGCGGTCATGGTCGTGGTGGTGGTGTCAGTGGAGCCTCTGGTGCAGGGAGAGGACATGGCCGTTCTGCCACAGCTACACGTCCTACTGAAACTACTACCTCAGGTCCCAGTAGCCGCCAGAATCTACAGCGATATTTGGTCGGACCTAATGCCGTTCTAAGGCTGGTAAGGCCTGAGCAAGTACAGGCGCTAGTCAATTGGGTGGCCGACAGTGGATCCAGCACGTTCACATTATCTCCCACCCAGTCTTCTGCAGAAAGCGCACAGGTGGCGCCTGAAACCCATGCCCATCAGTCTGTCACATCACCCTCGTGCATATCGGGGAACCTGTCTGAGCCTCAAGTCATGCAGCAGTCTCTTATGCTGTTTAAAGACTCTGCTGGCAGGGTTTCCCAAGAGCATCCACCTAGCCCTTCCCCTGGGGTGGAAGACATAGAATGCACTGACGCACAACCACATATGTTTCCTGATGATGAGGACATGGGAATACCACCTCAGCACGTCTCTGATGATGACGAAACACAGATGCCAACTGCTGCTTCTTTCTGCAGTGTGCAGACCCAAAAGGAGGTCAGGGAGGAAGACTGGGTGGAAGACGATGCAGGGGACGATGAGGTCCTAGACCCCACATGGAATGAAGGTCGTGCCACTGACTTTCACAGTTCGGAGGAAGAGGCAGTGGTGAGACCGAGCCAACAGCGTAGCAAAAGCGCAAGCAGGGTGCAAAAGCAGAGCAGCCATCGTCAAAACAGTTCGCCTGCTACACTAGGGACCGAGCACACCAAAGGCAGCTTCAAGGAGTTCCCTGGCATGGCACTTCTTCACACAATGTGCTGACGACAAGACCCGAGTGGTTCGCACGCTGTGCCATCAGAGCCTGAAGCGAGGCATTAACGTTCTGAACCTTGGCACAACCTGCATGACCAGGCATCTACATGTGAGACACGGGCTGCAGTGAAGTAAGTGCAGCATGCCAGACCTGCAGGGTATTGCGAAGTGAGGTCACGGTTATGGGCAATCGAGGGATACTCACTGTTTGGAGGAGAACCCTGAGCAGGCATGCGGCAGTGAAGGAGAGGCTGACACAAAGTTCCTCTGGGGCACACTCTGTATGTAGGGACCAGGCCTGATGGTGGATGAGGTGCCCTGGATGTTGCAGGTGTTTTGAGTGCCTGGGGCAAGGTCCCTTTAAGGATCGTGACGCCAGTGCCTATAACGGTGGTACACCGGTTTATAAGAGCAGTAATTGAGGTACACAGATGATATGATGAACCAAACGTTGCTTTACTTGGAAAACAGTCCAAACTTTATACAGACAGTTGGTTATGCAGTCCCTTGAATCATATCATTCACAAACAGGTTTACTTCTTAATATGGCAGGTAACAATCTTGCAAGATACTTGGAGGGTAAACAGTTAATGCTTCACAGACAAGGCTGCCTTATCCCCTCAGCTATTGTAGCTGGCTGGAACCCAAGGCCCGGATGCCTAAATGCTGGCTTTAATCCTTGGTAATAAATCTTCCTCCCGTATTGACCCTTGCTTCTATTTTATAGTACTTCTGCCCATCAGCTTACTTATCTGAGCTGGTTGTATTGTTCCTGTTGTGAGGGAAGCTGCAGGTTTCTCCCAGGAGGTCCATTCCTACTACTTGGGTAATCTTTTGAGCTAACTGAGGCTCACTTTAACTACAGGCAGGCTAGAGTTCTTCACTAGCCTCCTGGTAGCAACTAGCATCCAGTACTATCCAGCTGCATGTCAGGAGGAGGCCCTCAGCATATCTCTGGCTGGTGCCCTCTCACTTTTGTGTCCACAGACTCCTGACTACAGACTTCTGACCCCTCCCTGTCTGGGCCTGAACATTTATACTAGGGGCTCTCTATCTCCCTCTAGTGTCTAGGATGCCCAACTACACCCTCATAGGCATGCTATGCATGACACAGGGAAACAACACATGTGATAACACATAGAAAAATACATTAAATGCATAGTTAAATATAATATCGCTGTCCCTTGTGAGCAGAAGTAACACGTGACCCAATTGACCCTTGTGTAGTGCCCACTCCTACCTAGTGGGACACTACATAAGCACCTTCAAAACCAAGAAAGGGCTCAGGCCCCTCCTGCTCCCTTTTCTGCTGCTGCCTCGGCCTCTTCCTCCGCCTCTGGAGGAACGTTGGCACCTGCCGCCCAGCAAACAGAGGATGTGCCACCAACAACACCACCTCCGTCACCAAGCATCTCCACCATGTCACACGGAAGCGTTCAGCTCTCCATCTCACAAACCTTTCAGAGAAAGCGTAAATTCCCACCTAGCCACCCTCGATCCCTGGCCCTGAATGCCAGCATTTCTAAACTGCTGGCCTTTGAAATGCTGTCATTCAGGCTGGTGGAGACGGACAGCTTCAAACAGCTCATGTCGCTTGCTGTCCCACAGTACGTCGTTCCCAGCCGCCACTACTTCTCCAGGAGAGCCGTGCCCTCCCTGCACAACCAAGTATCGGATAAAATCAAGTGTGCACTGCGCAACACCATCTGTGGCAAGGTCCACCTAACCACAGATACGTGGACCAGTAAGCACGGCCAGGGACGCTATATCTCCCTAACTGCACACTGGGTAAATGTAGTGGCAGCTGGGCCCCAGACGGAGAGCTCTTTGGCGCACGTCCTTCCGCCGCCAAGGATCGCAGGGCATCATTCTTTGCCTCTTGTTGCCTCCTCTTCCTACTCGGCTTCCTCTTCCTCTTCTACCACCTCCTCATCCGGTCAGCGACAGACCTTCACCACCAACTTCAGCACAGCCAGGGGTAAACGTCAGCAGGCCGTTCTGAAACAAATGTTTTTGGGGGACAGGCCCCACACCGCGCAGGAGTTGTGGCGGGGTATAGAACAACAGTCCAACGAGTGGTTGCTGCCAGTGAGCCTCAAGCTCGGCCTGGTGGTGTGCGATAATGGGCGAAATCTCGTTGCACCTCTGGGACTAGCCGGTTTGACGCACATCCCTTGCCTGGCGCATGTGCTGAATTTGGTGGTGCAGAAATTCATTCACAACTACCCCGACATGTCTGAGCTGCTGCATAAAGTGCGGGCCGTCTGTGCGCGCTTCCGGCGTTCTCATCCTGCCGCCGCTCGGCTGTCTGCTCTACAGCATAACTTCGGCCTTCCCGCTCACCGCCTCATATGCGACGTGCCCCCCAGGTGGAACTCCACCTTGCACATGCTGGAGAGACTGTGCGAGCAGCAGCAGGCCATAGTGGAGTTTCAGCTGCAGCACGCACGGGTGAGTCGCACTGCGGAACAGCACCACTTCACCATCAATGACTGGGCCTCCATGCGAGACCTGTGTGCCCTGCTGCGCTGTTTCGAGTACTCCACCAACATGGCCAGTGGCGATGACGCCGTTATCAGCGTTACAATATCACTTCTATGTCTCCTTGAGAAAACACTTAGGGCGATGATGGAAGAGGATGTGGCCCAGAACGAGGAGGAGGAAGAGGGGTCATCTCTAACACTTTCAGGCCAGTCTTTTAGAAGTGTCTCAGAAAGAGGATTTTTGCAACAACAGAGGCCAGGTACAAATTTGGCCAGCCAGGGCCCACTACTGGAGGACGAGGAGGAGGAGGATGAGGAGGAGGAGGATGGGGATGAAGCATGTTCACAGCGGGGTGGCATCCAACACAACTCGGGCCCATCACTGGTGCGTGGCTGGGGGGATACGGAGGACGCAGATGATACGCATCCCACAGAGGACAGCTTGTCCTTACCTCTGGGCAGCCTGGCACACATGAGCAACTACATGCTGCAGTGCCTGCGCAACGACTGCAGAGTTGCCCACATTTTAACGTGTGCTGACTACTGGGTGGCCACCCTGCTGGATCCCCGTTACAAAGACAATGTGCCGTCCTTAATTCCCTCACTGGAGCGTGATTGGAAGATGTGCGACTACAGGCGCACGCTGGTAGACGTGCTCCTGAGAGCATTCCCGACTGACGCAGGGGGACAAGTGGAAGCACAAGGCGAAGGCAGGGGAGGAGGAATAGGTCACCAACGCAGCTGTGTCAGCGCCAGCACCTCAGAAGACAGGGTTAGCATGGCCGACATGTGGAAAAGCTTTGTCACCTCGCCGCAACAACCGGCCCCAACTGCTGATATGGAGCGTGTTAGCAGGAGGCAGCATTTGAACAACATGGTGGAACAGTACCTGTGCACACAACTACACGTACTGACTGATGGTTCTGCACCATTCAACTTCTGGGTCTCCAAATTGTCCACATGGCCAGAGCTTGCCCTGTATGCCTTGGAGGTGCTGGCCTGCCCTGCAGCCAGTATACTCTCTGAACGTGTATTTAGCACGGCAGGAGGCGTCATTACAGACAGACGCAGGCGCCTGTCCACAGCCAAAGTGGACAAGCTCACGTTCATTAAAATGAACCAGGCTTGGATCCCTCAGGACTTGTCTGTACCTTGTGCATAATAGATAGTTCTAACAGCCTCAACCATCCATCCTTGTACTCAAGTGCACTTATTCCCTGTAAAAATGCAAAATAACACACATCTGTGTTGGCTATCTATTCCTCCTTCGCCGCCACTTCCACCTAGACCGCCACGTGAGCCTACACGGCCACATCCACCCATTCACCACCTCCTCAACCTCTTCCTCCTTCATCATTCCTAATTTTTATTTTTTTAAGGTCTTTTATGTTTTTTTAATTCATTTCCCTATCCACATTTGTTTGCAGAGCATTTTCCATGCTCTTAAGCACATTTTGCTGCCTTTTGCAGCCCTCTAGCTCTTTTCATGACATTTTTACAGCCATTTTAGTGCTCAAAAGTTCGGGTCCCCATTGACTTTAATGGGGTTCGGGTTCAGGGTCAAGTTCGGGTCCCGAACCCAAATTTCTTTTTTAAGTTCGGCCGAACCTGCCGAACCCGAACATCCAGGTGTCCGCTCAACTCTACTTGTCTCCCTTCCTCGGTTGCATAAGGAAGTACGGACTCTGCCGGCCATGTTGTCAGATGGAAAATTTTGGAGCAATCTCTCAACAAGTACCTTCTGGTATTGCACAGCTTTATTCGTCCTCTCCACCACAGGAATAAGATATGAGAAGTTCTCTTTGTAGCGGGGGTCGAGAAGGGTGATCACCTAGTAATCCGTGTTATCTAAAATGCGTATAACACGAGGGTCACGGGAAAGGCAGCCTAACATGAAGTTAGCCATGTGTGCCAGAGTACCAACAGGCAAGATGTCGATGTCGACATCAGGATGACTCTCCATCTCCTCATCTTTCTCCTTCTCCTCCTCTTCTGCCCATCCACACTGAACAGATGGAATTAAAGTTCCATGGGTACTACCCTCTGTAGAAGAGGCAATTGTCTCCAGCTCCTCTTCCTCCTCCTCTTCGTGGTCCAATTCGCGCTGAGAAGACGAACGGTGGGTGGTCTGGCTATCACCCCATGTAATGTCCTCCCCCATTTCCTCATCTGCCACATTCAGAGTGTCAATCTTAATTGTGAGCAGCGATCGTTTGAGTAGACACAGCAGTGAGATGGTTACGATGATAATAGCGTTATCACTACTAACCATCTGTGTGGATTCATCAAAGATTTTTAAAACCTCACATAGGTCTGACATCAATGCCCACTCCTCGCTTGTGAATAGTGGCAGTTGACTCGAAAGGCGACCTGCCCTCTGCTGCTCTCACAGCCTGGCCAACATGTAGAACCTAGAGTTCCAGCGCGTGCCTAACATCACACAACAGTCGGTGAGCTGGAAGCCGCATGTGCTGCTGCAGTAGCCATTGTCAGACACAACCATGCCTGGTTGTAGGTTGAGTGGCAAGAGCCACAGCTCGGTCTGGTCCATTATACCCTGCCACAGCTCTGCGGTGGTGTGCTGTTTGTCCCCTAAGCAGATCAGCTTCAGCACGGCCTGTTGACGCATACCCACAGCAGTCCTACACTGCTTCCAGCTAGCGACTGATGGCTGACTGCTGCTGAAGGTGGAAGTGGAGGAGGAGGCGGCGGAGGAGGAGAAGTGGGGGTTGGAGCCAGTAACATAGGTGCTGGCGGAGACCCTGATGGACGTAGGGCCCGCAATCCTGGGTGTGGGTAGCACCTGTGCCATCCCAGGGTACAACTCACTCCCGGCCTCCACAACATTCACCCAATGTGCGGTCAGGGAAATGTAGCGTCCCTGGCCACCAGCACTTGTCCATGTGTCCGTGGTGAAGTGGACCTTCCCAGTAAGTGCGTTGGCCAGGGCACGGGTGATGTTCTGGGACATATGCTGATGTAAGGCGGGCACGGCACACCATGAAAAATAGTGGCGGCTAGGAACTGCGTACCGAGGACATCAGGCTGCGGAAGGCCTCAGTGTCCACAAGCCTAAATGGCAACATTTCAAGGACCAGTAACTTCGAAAGTTGCGCATTTAGTGCTATGGCCTGTGGGTGGTTGGGTGGATATTTGCTCTTGCGTTTAAATGACTGTGTTATGGACATTTGGACGCTGCGCTGGGACAGGGATTTGGATGTTGTTGCTAATGGTTCATGCGAAGGTCCAGGTGCAGGGCGACAGCAGTGCGCAACACAGGGGAAGAGGAGGCAGTGGTGTGACCCGCAGACCCAGATTGTGGACCCAGGCGTTCGGCCCACTTATTAGGGTGCTTGGATTCCTTATGGTGGATCATGCCGGTGGTGGTGAGGTTGCTAGTGTTCACGCCCCGGCTCATTGATGGCTCAGGTTGCAAACTACCACTCTTTTGTCGTCTGCACTTTCCTAAAAAAAGCGCCATACTGCGGAACACCTACCCCTTGGCAAGGTAGATTTATGCATGGGGGTGCTCGGTGTAATGGTTGCGGGCCTGTTTGGTGTGGGCCGACTTCTCCCTTTTGCAACCCCACTACCTCTTCCAGCCTCTTGCGGTGCTGCGCATCCCTCCCCCTCTGTACTGCTGTCCTTGCTTGGCTTTTCACCTTCCCATGTTGGGTCAGTGACCTCATCGTCCACCACCTTCTCTTCCACTTCCTCACTCTGATCATCCTCCTTACTTGACCTAACCACAACCTCAGTGATTGACAACTGTGTCTCATCATCATCCACCTTGTGAACGAATGATTGCCGTTCACCACTGTCATCTTCTTGAGACTGTCCATCAGGTAAATGACTGCTGTTGATCTGCAGTTAATGTGGTGTACTATCTGATATTCCTTACTCCCATTAGAGTCTTTAAAAGTGGACAATCTCAACATATACCCACAGGCCTGACAGTTGCCACATGGGAAAGACCCCCATCTGGGGCCCCTGCTACCGAAAAAGTTACGCGTAACAGGTGGAACATAATGGCTTATTGTAAGCAGGTCTCCCAAATTCTAATTTGACTCGTAGCTGCTCCTGTGTGGTCTCTACTATCACGGGTTTATGGGTGAAGGGGTCCTTCGGGCCTCCCTCTCCCCTTGTTTTCACCTATGTTACATATTTTTATATCAATAAAGACTTTTGCTATATTTCATATGCGACTTTTTCATATTAATTAGGGGCTATTAGCGAGTGCTGTTGTAGTTGTACTATAAGTTTAGGCCCTTTTCACTTTTTCTTTATCATAACTGAGGTACGTGTTGGTTCTAAACACACACAGTAGTCCTTAAAAGGACTTTGGGGTCTTTGAAAAGCTTTTGGTAGTAAAAACAGCAAATTTCTCTCCCTGCACTATTTGTCACTTCCTCAGCACTGTCCCTGAGACTACAGGTAAATAGATTGCTGCTTTAAAACATACACACACAGTAGTCCTTAAAAGGACTTTTGGGTCTTGGAAAAGCTTCCTCCGAATAAAAACTGTGAAATTCGCTCCCTACTCTGTCTTTCCCTTCCTAAGCTCTGCTCTCCCTGTCTACGTCTGAGCCGAACATGCGTCATCGTGTGCTACAATATATAGCACCCGATGACGCGCTCCGGCCAGCCAATCACTTTAATTCCAGCAGCCAACATGGCTACTGGCATTACAGTGAGGGCAGTATTTACCTGCACCTTTATTGGCTGCTTAAAAGCCGCAAAACGTGCGGGGAGGAGACTCGAGCATTGTGCCATGTGCCCAGCATAGCGATGCTCGAGCCGAACAGATATTTGGCCGAGCATGCTCCCTGATCACTAATAGCGACCACTGCTGCTACAACACACTATCTGCAAGGGTGAGATCCAGCAGCCCAATAACATCCCTGCTTTCAGACTTCCCCCTTGGTCACTATGTGCAATCAACCCACAGACATAGCACTACTGCAACAAAAGTCACCCTATGTGCTGCATGGCGGCTGTTGTTGCACTGGTGCTGTGCCTGTGGGTTGGTGGGTACCAGTGCCAAGGGGCTTAGTCTGACAGCAGGGGTGTTGTGGAGTTGCTGAATCTTGATGGCGAAAGATGCTGTTGCATTGGCGTGGTTGCAGCATGGTACTGTACCAAATTAGTGTAAGGGCCACCTTGGCATGGTGAGTGGAGCTTATGCAATTTGATTGAACATATTCAAATTATGCTGAGAAGCAATAGATCAATGCATAGCTTGTGCATCTTTTTCTCTACAGTTTAACGAATATATACATTCTTATACATGCATATGAATCAGGTTAAATGTGTTCTACTTCTTGTAGTCCCAGGAGATGTCTTTTCATGTCTTTGGCTTTAGTGTGTCTCTGGCAAAGTATTGAGAAATGTTGGGTTACTGATACTGATATTACATAAGTGGATACAGACTTGATAGTACAGCAGGTCGAGGAAGGAATGTAAATCATAGAAATCAGCAATTGCTTTATTCACTTACCATATAGCCAGGGGCGGACTGGGAAGTTAAAGTGGCCTTGGAAAAAATGCTAAAAGTGGCCAGGTTTTGTAGTTGGGTCCAAATTGCTGGAAGGCCAGGCCAGCAGTGGCATATTGTGGCACATAATACCACCCCAACAGAGCCAAATACCACAGTTCATCCCAAAATACTGTCAGCAGCACAAAATAGATCCCAAAAACTTCCACTGGCTGGCTGTGAGGAGGGCCCAGGTGGCCCCCTGGGCCTTGGCCCAACGGGAAATTTCACTGTAAGGTCTATGGCCAATCCGCCTCTATATATAGCCCACAGTTACCTTATGCAGACTACAACCTTCTTACTTCATACCCACTTATTATTTGAAGTGCCAGTCAAATTTCACTGCTTGTATTGCATCCCATTTGTGTGATAGCATGCTCCAATTTCTATCTTCCTATATACATCATTGAGGATATGGTGATACCTTACAGATTCTGTATAGTGATGAGCGGCAGGGGCAATATTCAAATTTGCCATATTCCGTGAATATTTGGTAGAATATTTGTCATATATTTGCGAATTAGAGATTATTTTATGTGTAATCCATGTTGTTACTTACAACATTAAGTTCCGTAGCAGAGAGGAGGGAGGAGGCAGGCCGGGAGAGCGGGCGGTGCGTCACTCACTACGTCATGTGCCTGTGCCGCCCACTTTATGAATAAAGCAGGCGGCAAGGACGCGTGACTTAGTAAGTGACGCGCCGCCCATCCGCCCTCCCGGCCTGCCTCCTCCCTCCTCTCTGCTACGGAACTTAATGTTGTAAGTAATACAGATGGATTACACATGATTATTATATCTTAACAATGCCTACAGGTTAGATAAGATTATACAACAGTGAGCGGGGCCGGTGTATTAGAATACAGGGACTGCACCGGTCCCCGCTGTCATTCCTAATCCAGATGCCGGCCCCCATCCCCTGTATTGGGGGTCATTCACACTGCAGGGACACTGTTATGAGGGGGATCTGTGGATGGCATATAGCATAAAATGCTATAAATCCCCCCATAGCAATGTCATCCACAGATGTCCCCATAGCAGTGTCATCCAGAGATCCCCATAACAGTGCCATCCAGAGATCCCCCATAACAGTGCCATCCAGATATCCCCCATAACAGTGCCATCCAGATATCCCCAATAACAGTGCCATCCTAAGATCCCCTCCATAACAGTGTGTCATCCACAGATCCCCCATAATAGTGTCATCCACAGACCACCATTAGTTCAAAACGCACCAAAAGCACACCTTTTGGTTCAAAATATATTTTTTCTTATTTTCCTCCTCAAAAACCTAAGTGTGTCTTATAGGGCGAAAAATACGGTAAATGTTCCTGAAATGCTTTTGCCTGGATTTGAACTCCCAGCCTTGTACATTAGAGGCAAGGAAGTTAACCAGTACACTTTAGAGCTACATGTAAACCTGCACAGAAATATAAAATAAGTCTTCTGCTGAATAGGAATACTCACTACATCAGAAACTACTATGAGGTTTTTCTGACACAGTTTAGCATTTGGCCTTATAGCTGAGTGGATAAGGTTCTTGCCTCTAATGTACAAGGAGTTGGGAATTCAAATCCTGGTAGAAACTTTAGAGAAATAGATGCTAACTTACATTTAAAACTCTGACTCGAGCACACGCGGTATTCAACTAAAATGTGCACCACATTATGGGTGTCAGGTCCGAGCATTCCTAGATGAACAGTTTCCTGGAAAGTGGATTGGTCGTCGTGGGCCAGTTGAATGGCCCCCAAGGTCTCCCGATCTGACCCCCTTCGACTTTTTTCTTTGGGGTCATCTGAAGGTAATTGTCTATGCTGTGAAGATACGAGATGTCCAGCACCTGAAGCTACGGATACTGGAAGCCTGTGCTAGAATTTCTCCTGCTGTGTTGCTATTAGTGTGTGAAGAGTGGGAGAAGAGGGTTGCATTGACAATCCAACACAATGGGAAGCACATTGAACACATTTTATAAGTGGTCAGAAACTTGTAAATAACTCATGAAAAAATAAAGTTATGTTAAAACTATTGTTTTTCTTGTGAAATTCCCAATAAGTTTGATGTGTCACATGACCCTCTTCCTATTGAAAAAACAAAAGTTGGATTCAAAATGGCCGACTTCAAAATGGCCGCCATGGTCACCACCCATCTTGAAAAGTTTCCCCCCTCACATATACTAATGTGCCACAAACAGGAAGTTAATATCACAAACCATTCCCATTTTATTAAGGTGTATCCATATAAATGGCCCACCCTGTACATTGCTACCACTTCTGCAGCAGCTGCTACCCTCCCTACTACTACTACTACTAACCCTACACAGCCACACATCTCCTGCCTTGTCCCTCAGGTGCCATACTGTGCTGCCACTATTGACTCTACTTTTACTCCTACACAGCTGCACTTCTCCTGCCTTGTCTGTCAGAATCCATATTGTACTACTGCTGCCTTTGGAAAAAGGAAACATTTGTGGACAACTTAACCAGAAGAAGCCATAGCTTTTTTCTGATAATACTATGTGTGTATAAACATGGCAAGCATCTGTTCCCATTAGGGGGTTGTCTTTGGACCAATTGTTTTAAACAAATTGATATTACTGTATGTGTATAAACATGGAAAGGATCAGTTTTGGATTGCTTGTTCAGAACAAGCCATTTCTATTTCTGATACTATTGTGTGTGTATTAACATGGGCAGGCATCTCCCTGTAATGCCTCATTCACACGTCAGTATTTGGTCAGTGATTTCCATCCAAAACTACCGTATTTTTCGCCCCATAAGACGCACTTTTTTCACCCCAAAAGTGGGGGGGAAATGCCCCTGCGTCTTATGGGGCGAATGCTTCCATTTTACATCACAGTCTGCGATGCTGCAGCATCGCAGACTGCGATGTATGAGCCGGGAGAGAGGAGGGGCTGGAGTCCGGAACTAGGGGCGGGGCCCGGTGCAGTCACTGTACTCTTACACCGGGCCCCGCCGCTCACCGCAGTATTTATAAACATTAATTCTTATCCTGTTAATAATTTTAACTAAAGCTGCACTCTCCCCTGTTCCCCTGTATCAGTACAGCACTTACGAACAAGCTTCCATAGCAGGCAGAGCGGACGGCAGCAGTAACGTCACTAACTGACGTTGAGCGCTTGCTCCTCCCACTTTATGAATGAAGCAGGCGGAGCAGGCGCGCGACGTCAGTGAGTGACGTTACTGCTGCCGTCCGCTCTGCCTGCTATGGAAGCTTGTTCGTAAGTGCTGTACTGATACAGGGGAACAGGGGAGAGCGCAGCTTTAGTTAAACTTATTAACAGGATAAAGATTAATGTTTATAAATACTGCGGTGAGCAGAGGGCCGGTGTATTGGGGGACACTGTTATGAGGGGGATCTGTGGATGACATATAGCAGTGTTATCCACAGATCCCCCCCATAACAGTGCCATCCACAGATCCCCCACCCCATAACAATGACATCCACAGATCCCCCACCCCATAGCAGTACCATCCACAGATGCCCCACAACAGTGCCATCCACAGATCCCCCATAACAGTGCCATCCACAGATCCCCCATAACAGTGCCATCCACAGGTCCCCCATAACAGTGCCATCCACAGATCTCCCACATGACAGTGCGTCATCCACAGATCCCCCATAATAGTGTCATGCACAGACCACCATTAATTCAAAACCCACCAAAAGCACACCTTTTGGTTAAAAATATTTTTTTCTTATTTTCCTCCTCAAAAACCTAGGTGCGTCTTATAGGCTGGTGCGTCTTATAGGGCGAAAAATACGCAGTTCTAAACACAGAACAGGAGCAGATCTTTTTATTATACATTATGTAGGTGGAGGCTCCAATCCTGGTTTTGGCTCACAATCACTGATGCAAATCACTGACCAAAACACTGGTGTGTGAATGAGGCCTAAAGGGGTTCTCCGGGAATTTAGAAAATTAAAATACTTAAATATTATTTTATGATAAATATATTCCCAAATACCTTTCATGAGTAATAATGGCTAGTTTTGTCTAGGGACCAATCATTAGGAGAAAAAAAATGGCCACTGTCCTATTAGTACACACAAAACCTGTCCTAATCATACAGGAAGAGAAGTTACTTCTAGTGTTGAGCGAGCATGCTCGGCCGAACACTTTTTTAATCGAGGATCGCGATGCTCGGCACATCGCGGTGTTCGGCCGAACACCGCGTGTGCTCGAGCGCAATGCTTGAGTCTCCTCCCCACACGTTTGTTGGCTGATACGCAGCCAATAAACGTGCGCGGAGGTACTGGCACTCACTGTAATGCCGTAGCCATGTTTGTTACTGGCATTACAGTGATTGGCTGGCCGTAACTCGTCATCGGGTGCTATATAGCACTCGATGACACGTGGTTCGGCTCAGTCTTAGAGAGAGCTGCAGCAGAAGGGATAGTGTAGGGACAGGAATAGTTTTTTTTAGGCAGGGTTTACTGGTGAAAGGTGTTAGAGACCCAAAAGTCCTTTTAAGGACTATTGTTTTATCTGGCTGCTATATATATTATTAGCGCAACCTGCACTAAATTGCGTGCAATTGTTTGGCTGCTGCTGACAGTGTCACATCTGTCTGCTACATCTGTTGTGTTACATTTGTGCTGTGAAATTCAGCGCAATTGTTTGGCCACTGGTGACAGCGACATTACCTGAACTACATATCCAATATAACGTTAGCGCATCCGAAATATCAGTGACATTCAGTGTAATATTTTCGCCACTGGTGACAGCGACATTACCTGCGCTCCATCTCCTGTATAACATTAGTGCATCCTAAATATCATTAACATTCAGTGTAATTTTTTTCAATGTTGGTGGCAGCGACATTACCTGTGCTAGATCTCCTGTATAACGTTTGCCCATCCAAAATATCAGTGACATTGAGTCTAAAGTTTTTGCCGCTTGTGACAGCGACATTTCCTGTGCTACATCTCCTGTATAACATTTGCGCATCCTAAATATCAGTGACATTCAGTTTAATTTATTTGCGCATACACTTACAAAACCTGCGCTACTGTACGTGTGACATACTTGCAAGCATATATACCATTTAATTTGTGGTCAGGACCTAAACGAGTGGAAGATGCCCAACCACCACCCCCCTACCTAATTGGCCTGAGGTGTGCCTTGGCCTCACTAGGTCGGTATGCCTGAAAAAGGGGGCATACCCTGAATGTGATGGTTGAATGACTGAATGAAGAATGGGAATGGGTGGGCAGGGGACGTCCGAATGCCGACGTGCTGCCTGGGAGAGCCGGACTGCTTAAGACAGGTACCGGCCCCTCCCACAAATCCAGGCTAGCCTGCGGCCAGCCTTAACACTTGTGGTCAGGACCTAAACGAGTGGAAGATGCCCAACCACCACCCCCCTACCTAATTGGCCTGAGGTGTGCCTTGGCCTCACTAGGTCGGTATGCCTGAAAAAGGGGGCAAAACCCACCAGTGAGGGAAGGATTGGCCTGAGGTGCTACTCTGCCAATGTACTGATTGCTTGGACCAGCTCCGCTTGTGGCTCCGGGATATACCGTACAAAGCACCCCGAGCGCCAGCGCCCCAAGTGTTTGATGATATGCACAGGGACTCCATGCTTGGACGCTGCGGATGCCGCACCGATGCGGAAAGAATGCCCCGAGAATTGAGCCAGATTCAATCCTACACTGGTCAACAGGATGCGAATATGTTTGATGAACTGGCTGGATGTCAGTGGACCAACAGGGAATGGAAGTAATGGGTCGGTGGGGCTGTGAAGACTAAGGGCCAGAAAGAGGTTGTCCAAGACTGTCACTGGACACCATGCGTTTGTGGTCTGGAAGAACTTAACTACATGGCCGGGACCTACCTGCCTTGTTTTGTTGTGAGGCAACTGCAAATGAAAGTTACTGCCCATCCTGACTAAATCTCCCTTGCGGAGAGCCACCGCCCCTTGTCTGGCCTGTGTCACTTCACCTGGTCTTAAAAACCCATAAAACGCCAAGTACATCGCCGCCTTGATCACCAGGCTGGGAAGGACTCCGAATGGTGACAATGTGAGAACTTCCGACAGGCTACGAAATGTGTCCCCCGTAATAGGTCGACGGACTGACTTGACCGTGACCTGGCTTTTTTGAATGCCTCTGAGGATGGCCTTGATCGGGTGAGCTGAAAATATAGAGGGTCTGTCTGGCTCTTGAAGTGCCAAAAAATGCTGCACCCCAGCCAAATATAGCCTAATGGTGTTGTAGGATAAAGCCAATACCGAATGACAATAAGACACGAAAGCCACCATATACCTGACCTGACCTGTGTCACCTCTAGGATATGCCAACTGAAAGTTCGAAAAAAACACCCACGCTCGGCGGTACGACCGCAACGTACTGGCCGACAAAGACTTGGTAATGAGTGAACTGGCGACCACCATCAGAGGGTCTAATCCAAGACCAGCAGCCGCCAGTCCGGTACCGGGGTGCCCACTGAGTCTGCTTCTGGGTTCTGTAAGAAAAAGCGAGAAAAATCAAAACGAGATAAAGCATCAGCTGCAACGTTGCTGACCCCGTCCAAAAACAGGGCATGAAAATGAAACCCCTGTTCCAGAGCTATCCAGGTCAATCTACGCATGAAAGACATGATGAGTAACGATTTAGATCTGCCCTTGTTAATGATCTCTGCGGTCGCCATGTTGTCAGTGGGGAAAACCACCGTGTGACCCGACCACCTATGCCCCCAGACTATAGCAGCTGCTACGATAGGATAGATCCCGAACAATGCCGACGTCTGGGAAAAGCCCGGCAACTGTAGCACGTGTGTGGGCCATGAGCCGGCGAACCAATGTGAGCCAAATATGGCCGCGAAACCTACCGAGGCAGCCGCGTCTGAAAATACGTGTGGAGAATCAGAAGTGGCCCTCGGAATAAACATGGAAATGCCGTTCCACCCGCTGAGAAATCTGTCCCACATGAACAGATCTGCTCGGGCGTTCGCATTAAGATGCACTGATGCGTCCAAATCACTGGTCTGTTGTAATAAGACAAGCAATCTTGAAATTAATGATCTACCCTGAGGAATGATCCTCATGGCAAAGTTTAACATGCCCAACAGAGACTGCAATTCTCTCTTGGTGCAAACCTGAGACATGAGCAAGGAACGGACACCTGATTTGATTCTGTCGAGTTTGTCTTGTGGCAGACTGGCTGACATGGCGCGTGAATCCAGAGAGATACCCAAGAACGTGACAACCTGCGCAGGCCCTTCTGTTTTGTGTTCGGCCACTGGAATGTTTAACTCCTTGAAGACCTGCAAGAGAACCTGCAAGTCAACAGGCGCCTGTGAGGGTTCTTCGATCAACAGAAAATCATCCAGGTAGTGAATGACATTCTGGCAACCCTGTTCCAACAAAATCCATTCCAGTGCCTGCTCTAACTTGTCAAACAGACTGGGGCTGCTCTTGGGGCTAATGGGCAGCAGTTTGAACGCATCAGAGACATCTGCTTTGGACAGCCAAGCCCCCATGCCTGTCTGAAGAATGACCTGGATAGCCTGGTCTACGGAAGTATACTTCAAGGAAAATTCCTCGGACGGAATCAACGAGTTGAGACTTGGAACGTGGGAAGAATGTGGAGCAGACAAATCATAAATCAAACGAAATTTATTGGAATATTTTCCCTGCACCACCCCCACCGGGCTCACCCTCCAAGTGCAGAAAGGAGGGGACTGGAAAGGACCAATGATGAAACCCTTGTCCAGCTCAACTGCCAAGAGTGAATCCACCAGACCAGCATGTTTAGAAGCCGACTGCAAGTTGGGGCATTTATGAGTCTGCTGGGGCAAGGTGATGAGCCCAGTGTGAAACCCCCGTGAAAACACTTCCACCAGGAATGTACGGAACGGCTGAACCGGATGAAGCCGCTGCAGCTGGTCTAGTGCCTCCACATTCACTACGACCTTCTGCCCGTAAGCTGACAGACAAGATGACGGAATCTAAGCCCCTCCCCTTTCCCCCCCCAGCAGCGTGAAACGATTGAACGAAAAGCCTTCGAGGCTGACAGGGAGTATGATAGTCGTTTCCACTGACGTATGAAGCGAGCCCGAGTTTGTGTGAATCTGTGACGTGGCAGATTAATTAAAAACGAATACTGCGGGCTAACGAACCTACAGACGTGGTAGGTGATGTATGTAAGTATAGGATTTGTGGAAAACAGACCGTATGACGTATGACACTAGTCTACGAGATGAAACGGGGTGTGTATGTCATGCGAGCGTGTAGCTGTATTGGCGGATGTACCTATGCTAGAGGTGTATGGATGAAGCTTGGTGGATAAAGGTTCCCCCAAAAAAAAATTTTCTTTTTTTTTTTCTTTATTTGAACAACCCACTCTTTTTTTTTTTTTACTTTATTTAACAATCCACTTGTACCCCTTTTTTTTTTACTTTATTTAACAATCCACTTGTACCCTTTTTTTTTTTTTATTTATTTTTTTTATTTAACAATCCACTTGTACCCCTTTTTTTTTTTTACTTTATTTAACAATCCACTTGTACCCTTTTTTTTTTTATTTTATTTTATTTAACAATCCACTTGTACCCTTTTTTTTTTTTTTTTTTCGTCAAACTGCCTTATGTGCGAACTATGTGTCTAAGGTATGTATGTAGAGTATGTGATGAGTGTCAAACATGTGCACAAGCAGCAACCTTGTAAGTAATCAACCCAGTAATGGCACCAGGACCCAGCTGCCAGAGTTTAACCTGCTGAGCCCAGATGACTCGCAGCCCCTGTATGAACTTAGATACAGGTTATGCTGAGAGTGCCTGCGGCCAGCCTTAACACATGCTCAAGACGAGCAGTAAGGGACAGAGAAGTGGCCATGCTGCTGAGGTTGCACGCAGAGGCCGTGGCCCTGGGCGAGGTTAAATCTGTGCCTGCTTCCAGAGCACAAGAAACACACTCATCCACGATACCTAGCTTCATGTCCCAGTTTGTAGGGCAGCTCAGGACGCCACTCTCTAAGTCAGACCAGTGCGAGCGGATGGTCGGTTGGAATTCAGCAGATAATTCTTCCAGTCGGTTAAGCTACGTACTCCTTCACCATCTTCCAAAACTTTTCCCTCCTTGTGACAGTAGGCTGCGCATTAGGATGAGGGTGCTGGCAGGGTGTCATGAAACTGTCCCAGGCTTTGGAGAGTGTTGCCCTGCCTCTGTTGAAACTGCTGTGTGTCCCCCTCGTCTCGCCTCCTCAATTGCCCAAGGAACTACGTACTCTGCCGGCAGCATTGTCAGCTGGCAATTTTTGGAGGAATGTTTCCACAAGGACCTTCTATTATTGCACCATTTTGCTAGTCCTCTCCACCACAGGAATGAGAGATGAAAAGTTCTCTTTGTAGCGGGGGTCGAGAAGGGTGAACAACCGGTAATTGGTGTTGGCCAAAATGCGTACAACGAGAGGGTCACGGGAAAGCATAACATAAAGTCAGCCATGTGTGCCAGAGTCCCAACAAACAAGACTTCGCTGTCCTCATCAGGAAGATGACTCTGAATCTCCTAATCTTCTTCCTCCTTTTCTGCCCATCCACGCTGAACAGATGGAATAAACCTGCTATGGGTACTACCCTTTGTAGCAAAGGCAACTGTCCCCTGCTCCTCCTCCTCATCATCATCCAATTCGCGCTGAGAAGACAAAATGAGGGTGGTCTGGCTATCACCCTGTGTACTGTCTTCCCTCATTTCCACCTCTTCCACATGCAAAGCGTCCGCTTTCATTTTGAGCAGCGAGCATTTTAGTAGACACATAAGTGGGATGGTTACGCTGATAATAGCGGCATCGCTGCTCACCATCTGTGTTGATTCCTCAAAATTGCATAAAACCTCACAGAGGTCAAACATCCATGTCCTCTCGTCACTTTTGAAGAGCGGAAGCTGACTGGAAAGGTGACGACCATGTTGCAGTTGGTATTCCACTACCGCCCTCTACTGCTCAGAAAGCCTGGCCAACATGTGGAACGTGGAGTTCCAGCGCATGCTCACGTCGCACAACAGTCGGTGAGCTGGCAATTGCAAGAACTGCTGCAGCGCTGCCAGAACAGTGGTAGCTGTAGATGACTTTCGGAAATGGGCACAAATGCGGCGCTTCTTCACCAGTAGCTCAGGCAAATTGGGGTAGGTTTTGAGAAACCGCTGAACCACTAAGTTGAACACGTGGGCTAGGCATGGTATGTGTGTGAACTTGCTGAGCTCCAAAGCCGCCACCAAGTTATGGACATTATCAGACACAACCATGCCTGGTTGTAGCGTTTTCAAGGTAGGACCTCACTGCTTTTTTAGCAATGTTGGATTCTTCCCTCTAGTACAGAACAGTCAGCATATTTGGACACAGAGTACTTAGTCGCCCTCCACACAAATACTTCACTCTTCCAACAAAATCCTGTGGGATATCGAGAGATCACACCAATAGTAAAGTACTGATAGTTCCAGTCAGGTAAAAAAGTTTAATTATACTCACAAAGCCACTCTTGGTTAAAAGCTCATCGCAAATATAAAACACAGACCGCACACCGGGAAAAATAGTGGCGGCTGGGGACTGACTTACGGGGGATAGCTGCGGAAAGCCTCAGTGTCCGCAAGCCTAAATGCCAACAATTCCATGGCCAGCAATTTGGAAAGGTGCACATTTAGTGATTTGGCCTGTGGGTGGGTGGCTGGGTATTTGCGCTTCGTTCAAAGGCCTGGGGTATGGACATCTGTACGCTGTGCTGGGACACAGAAGTGGATGTGCTAGCTGATGGTGAGAAAGTCCAGGTGCAGAGCGGGAGGCATCCGGGCCTGCGTCTTAGACATGGGATTGGCCAGCAGGTAACACAGGGGAAGAGGAGTCAGTGGTGCGTCCCGCAGACACTGATTGTGGACCCAGGAGTTCGGCCCACCTATTAGGGTGCTTTGATGCCATGTGGCGGATCATGCTGGTGGTGGTGAGATTGCTAGTGTTCACACCCCTGCTCATTTTGGTACGGCACAGGTTGCAAATGATAATTCTTTTATCGTCCTCACTTTCCTCAAAAAAGCGCCAGACTGCGGAACACCTACTTCTTGGCAAGGGAGATTTCTGCAAGGGGGTGCTCCGGGCAACAGTTGTGGGCCTGTTTGGTGTGGCCCACCTTCTCCCTTGCCACCCTACTGGCTCTTCCAGTCTGTTGCAGTGCTGCGGATGCCTCCCCCTCTGTACTGCTGTCCTCGCTCGGCTTGCCACCTTCCCAGGTTGGGTCAGTGATTTCATCGTCCACCACCTCCTCTTCCACTTCCTCACTCTGGTCATCCTCCTGACTTGTTGACCTAACAGAACCTCACTTATTGACAACTGTGTCTCATCCTCATCATCAACCTCTTGAGACACTAATTGCGGTTGACTTATTGGCAACTGTGTCTCATCATCATCATCCACCTCGTGAAACACTAATTGCCATTCCCCACCGCCATCTTCTTCTGACTGTGGATGCTCAAGAGTTTGGGAATCAGGGCACAAGATCTCCTCATGTCCCTCTTCAAGCGGCCTTGGCGAGAGGACCAAATTAAGGAATGGCGATGAAAAGAGCTCCTCGGACTATTCGAGTGTGGGATCACTTGTTTGCCAAGACTCTCCATGGTGGGAGGAAGCAGGATCAGGGCGAGGATTCTGTTGACCAGACTCTTGGCTACTGAGACTGGACTTTGTGGAAGACAGGGTGGTGCTTAACCGACTGGAAGCATTATCTGCTGAAATCCAACCGACCACCCGCTTGCACTGGTCTGAATTCGAGAGTGGTGCCCTGTGCTGCCCTGCAAACTGGGACATGAAGCTAGGTATCGTGGATCAGTGTGTTTCTTGTGCTCTGGCAGCAGGCACAGTTTCATCGCGCCCACTGCCACGGCCTCTGCATGCTCCATCATCAGCACGGCCACTTCCCCGTCCCTTACTGCTCGCCTGTATCATATTAAATGGTATATATGCTTTCAAGTATGTCACACGTACAGTAGAGCAGTTTTTTTAAGTGTTCGCGCAAATAAATTACAGTCAATGTCACAGATATTTGTTATGCGGACACGTTATACAGGAGAGGTACCACAGGTAATGGCGCTGCTGTCATCAGCGGCTAAGAAAAAATTACAGTCTTTGTCACTGATATTTGGGATGCGGAAACGTTATACAGGAGAGGTACCACAGGTAATGGGGCTGCTATCAACAGCGGCTAAGAAAAAATTACAGTCAATGTCGCAGATATTTGGAATGCGGAAACGTTATAAAGGTCAGGTATCTCAGCTAATGGCACTGTTGTCACCAGCGGCTAAGAAAAAATTACAGTCAATGTCACTGATATTTGGGATGCAGAAACATTATACAGGAGAGGTACCAAAGGTAATGGCGCTGCTGTCACCAGCGGCTAAGAAAAAACTACAGTCAATGTCACTGATATTTGGGATGCGGAAACGTTATACAGGAAAGGTATCACAGGTAATGGAGCTGCTGTCACCAGCGGCTAAGAAAAAATTACAGTCAATGTCACTGATATTTGGAATGCGGAAAGGTTATACAGGAGAGGTACCACAGGTAATGGCGCTGCTGTCACCAGCGGCTAAGAAAAAATTGCAGTCAATATCACAGATATTTGTGATGCGGAAACGTTATACAGGAGATGTAGCGCAGGTAATTTCACTATCCGCAGTGTCTACGGAAAAAGTACACTGGATGTCACAGATATTTTTAGGATGTGCAAACGTTATACAGGTGATGTAGCTCAGGCAATGTAATTGTCTGCAGCCGATACCGTCTACGGATAAAGTACACTGGATGTCACAGATATTTTTAGGCTGCACACACGTTAAACAGGAGATGTAGCGCAGATAATGTCGCTGTCCGCAGTGTCTTCGGAAAAAGTACACTGGATGTCACAGATATTTTTAGGATGCGCAAACATTATACATGATATGTAGCGCAGGTAATGTAACTGTCCGCAGCGGACATCGTCTACGGAAAAAGTACACTGGATGTCACAGATAATTTTAGGATGCGCAAACGATATTCAGGAGATGTAGCGCAGGTATTGTAACTGTCCGCAGCGGACACTGTCTACGGAAAAAATACACTGGATGTCACAGATATTTTTAGGCTGCGCACACGTTACACAAGAGATGTAGTGCAGATAATGTTGCTGTCTGCAGCAGCCAAATAATTGCTACCAGATACAACAATAGTCCTTAAACGTGCGGGGAGGAGACTCGTGCATCGCGCTCGAGCACACAAGGTATTAGGCTGAACACCGCGATGTGCCGAGCATCGCGATCCTCGAGGCGAACTGATGTTCGGCCGAGCATGCTCTCTCAACACTATTTCTTACGATACCATTGTGTGTGTATACACTGGAAGGCTTCTACCCCTAATAAGGGATCATTTTTGGAAGGTTTTTTATTTGAAAAAGCTTAACAAATCAACAAATCCATCTGTACAGAATGTTTTTAAATGAGCTGTTTTTCATCTTAGTTTTAAATAGTTTGAAAGTGGTTGAATACAGTCCCAGGAGACCCCATGATATAATAAGCTACTTTTCAGGGAAGTCTAAACACTTTTGATTGGGTTTGAATTTATTTGTAACCGAATCTAATCTTCCGACTGAAGTGTTAGAATTGGACCTGAAACAAATTTCAAGAAATTCACTTATCTCTATTTAGGTTCAAAAGATTTCATCAAGCTTTTTAGTCTCCATACATAGTTCGAGAACAATTAGCAAGCGGAGAATGATACATAAGACAGTAAGGTTAATCACTAGGGCATTCAGCCAATTATTAACCACCAAACAACCTAACATGAACAGGATAAATAACATGATCATAGTAATTACAAGCTTGCAATGTATAACATTCCCTCTGTGGTGCAAGTAATTAATGTAAATGATTCACAGTCAGATTAGCAGTTTGAAGAGACTGACTGAATATTTGAATTATTTTCATGAACTGAATATTTGTCACCATTTCTTACTAGCCAATGGTGCATGAAGGCCTATACTTTTAATAAGATGGTTACTTACATACAGTAGATTCATATAGAGTTAAAGGGGTATTCCCATCTCAGACAATGGGGGAATATCGCTAGGATATGCCCCCATTGTCTGATAGGTGCGGGTCCCACCACTGGGACCCACACCTACAACAAGAATGAAGCGGTGAGCGCTGTGGCTGGAGGACCCCGGATTTCCCGGGGTCTGTCCACCACCAAGCGCTGCTCCCATAGAAGTGAATGGGAGCGCACCGCGTATGCCCGGCTCATGCTCCCATTCATTTCTATGGGGCAGACGGCAATAGCCGAGCCAGCGCTTGGCTATTTTCGGCGGCCCCATAGATATGAATGGAGGGCGGCTGTGCATGCGCAGTGCGCCCTCCGTTCATTTCCTGACTCCATTCTTATTGTAGGTGCGGGTCCCAGAGGTGGGACCTGCACCTATCAGACAATGGGGGCATATCCTAGCGATATGCCCCCATTGTCTGAAATGGGAAAACCCCTTTAAGGGGCAGAGATATAGGAATATAACTGTGTATATAATATATATTTTTGTATCATTACCCAAAATAAATTGTAAAAATATCTATAGCGCAAGATTGAATTTACTTTACATCTGGGCATCAGTTCCTTAGTCAGTTTACATAACTGTATGCAGACTTTACTTTCCTGCTTATACCATTTTATTGTATTATTTATTAGAAAATTGATATTTATCTATATAACCAACCAATATAAGTTGAGTTAGTGTAAGCGGTATGTACGGTATATGTAAAGGTTGGAGCAGTACAGTAGTCAACAATCTCAAGGGTATAAGTGCAAATGCTTCTGGAGGTCAGACTCCAAACTACCAATACAGTTAAATACAAAAATAGAAGAAGCAGCACTCCTGGAATCCTAATGAAATGTGAATTTATTCACACACTGTTCAAAAGCCAACATTTCAGCTCCTCCACTGAGCTATTATTCAATCAAAATGAGGATGTGCTAATAGATATAAATGCTATCTTTCTTACCTGATTCATTAAAAGAGTTGTGTCATTTCAGCAAGTGGCATTTATCATGTAGAGAAAGTTAATACAAGACACTTACTAATGTATTGTGATTGTCCATATTGCCTCCTTTGCCGGCAAGATTTATTTTTCCATCACATTATACACTGCTCGTTTCCATGGTTATGACCACTCTGCAAACCAGCAGCAGTGGTCAAGCTTGCACACTATAGGAAAAAGCACCAGCCTATGTGTGGTCCCTCGGTCCCGGCCACCATAGAGGCTGATGTTTTTTTCCTATAGTGTACAAGCACGACCACCACTGATTGATTGCAGGGTGGTGGTAACCATGGAGACGAGCAGTGTATAATGTGATGGAAAAATGAATCAAGCCAGCAAAGGAAGAAATGTGGATAATAACAATACATTAGTAGGAGTCTTGTATTAACTTCCTCTACATTAGGGGTGGGGAACCTTTTTGCTGCTGAGGGCCATTTGGATATTTGTAACATCGTTTGGGGGCCATACAAAATTCACTACTTAAAAATTTGATGGCTATATTTTGTCAAACATATAAGTGACTTAGGGGTAAGTTACAGAAATTGCGCTTCAATTTAAAAAATCTAAAGCGCTGTATTTTTGAAGCACAAAATGGCGTCTGCACTATATATTACAAATAGTACAGACACCATTTTGACCACACATAGCAGTCTAAGTTTTAAGTTGAGAATGTTATATATTTAGTTCTTTATTTGGCATTAATGGCAGCCAATCTAAACCCAGAGGGGTCCAGAGAGGGGTTCACCCAGATTTCACTTTCCCTGCCACTGTCCCTGCCCCTTTCTTCACAACTGTCCCTGACTTTGTCCCTTTCTCAGCCTCAGATCTGCCCCCACCTTCATCAGCCTCAAACCAGCCTCCTATCAGACCCCCAGCCTACATCAGCCTCAGATTAGACCCTCATCAGACCCTCCCCAGCCTTAGATCAGACCCCTGTCAGACCCCCAGCCTCAGATCACACCCACATCAGACCTCCCAACCTCAGATCAGACCCCCATCAGACCCTCCCCAGCCTCAGATCAGCCCCCATTAGACCCTCCTGCCTCAGATCAGACCCTCATCAGACCCTCCAGCCTCAGATCAGACCCCCAGCCTCAGATCAGACCCCCATCCTCAGATCAGATGCCCAGCCTCAGATCAGACCCTCAATAAGCCCCCCAGCCTCAGATAAGACCCATATCAGACCCCCAGCCTAAGATCAAACCCCCACAGCCTCAGATCTGACCCCTAGTCTCAGCTCAGACCCCATCAGACCCCACAGCCTCAGATCAGACTCCCCCAGCCTCAGATCAGACCCCCATCAGACCCTCTCCACCCTCAGATCAGCTCCAATCACACCTCAGATCAGACATTTAAAAAAATAAAAAAAATAACCTTACCTCTCCAGCTCCAGACAGTGTTGCCACTTGGCAGATTCACTTACCCTCCCTGGTCTTCTTCCTGCTGCGCTGTACTGTGACCTGACAGCGCACAGCGTCGGGTCATAGTGCATGTCTATGTGCACTATGTCCTGACACTGTACATGTCAGGACTAGAGTTGAGCGAACACCTGGATGTTCGGGTTCGACGAGTTCGGCCGAACTTTCGAAAAATGTTCGGGTTCGGGATCCGAACTCGACCCGAACTTCATCCCGAACCCGAACCCCATAGAAGTCAATGGGGACCCGAACTTTTGGGCACTAAAAAGGCTGTAAAACACACCCGGAAAGGGCTAGAGGGCTGCAAAAGGCAGCAAAATGTAGTTAAATCCCCTGCAAACAAATGTAGATAGGGAAATGATGAGTTAACATAAAATAAATAAAAATGAAACAATATTAATTGGAGTGAGGTCCCATAGCACAGAATCAGGCTTCAAGTCACCCACCAATGGAGAAGGTCACTTACTATTATTTTGACCACAGCACCCAGACAAAGGAGAGAGGTCCCACAGCAGAGAACCAGGCATCATATCACCCACCACAGGAGTAGGCCACCATTTAGTTACTTTGACCCCTACACCCAGACGGAGGAGAGAGGTTACACAGCAGAGAATCAGGCATTTAGATCACCCACCACAGGAGTAGGCCACCATTGAATCAGACCCCGGCAACCATGTCAGATGGCACAAGCATAAGCTTTATATCAATCAGCACAGGAGAAGGCGACTTTGACAGACTTTGACCCCTACACCCGGACGGAGGAGAGAGGTTTCAAAGCAGAGAATCAGGCATTTAGATCACCCACCACAGGAGTAGGCCCCAATTTAATGGGACCCCGGCAACCATGTCAGATGGCACAACCATCAGCTTCATATCAATCAGCACAGGAGAAGGCGACTTTGAAAGACTTTGACCCCTACACCCAGACGGAGGAGAGAGGTTTCACAGCAGAGAATCAGGCATTTAGATCACCCACCACAGGAGTAGGCCCCCATTGAATCAGACCCTGGCAACCATGTCAGATGGCACAACCATCAGCTTTATATCAATCAGCACAGGAGAAGGCGACTTTGAAAGACTTTGACCCCTACACCCAGATGGAGGAGAGAGGTTTCACAGCAGAGAATCAGGCATCATATCAACCACCACAGGAGAAGCCACCATTTAGTTACTTTGACCCCTGCACCCAGGAAGAGGAGAGAGGCACCACAGCACATATTCTGGCATCATATCAGCCACCACAGGAGAAGCCACCATTGAGTTACTTTGACCCCCGCACCCAGGAAGAGGAGAGAGGCACCACAGCACATATTCTGGCATCATATCAGCCACCACAGGAGAAGCCACCATTGAGTTACTTTGACCCCCGCACCCAGGAAGAGGAGAGAGGCACCACAGCACATATTCTGGCATCATATCAGCCACCACAGGAGAAGCCACCATTGAGTTACTTTGACCCCCGCACCCAGGAAGAGGAGAGAGGCACCACAGCACATATTCTGGCATCATATCAGCCACCACAGGAGAAGCCACCATTTAGTTACTTTGACCCCTTCACCCAAACAGAGGAGAGAGGTTCCACATCAGAGAATCAGGCATCATATCAACCACCACAGGGGTAGGCCACAATTTAGTTTATTTGACCCCTGCACCCAGGAAGAGGAGAGAGGCCCCACAGCACATATTCTGGCATCATATCACACACCACAGGAGAAGGCCTCTTTCAGTGATTTAGGCCTTTGGACCCAGACAGAGGAGAGAGGTCAGAGATTAGCTTCATATCCCCCAGCACAGCAGAAGACCGCTTTATTTGACTTAGGCCTCAGCACCCAGACAGAAGACAGAGGTAGCATGGCAGAGGTTATGGCTTCATGTCACCCGTTAGTTTAACCGGCCACTTTCATCTGGTTAGGCCCCGGCGCCCAGACAGAGAAGAGTTTCATTCAACTGTGGGTTTCATAAAATTTGTATCAAATAAAGAAGTGGCCCGTAGCACAACAAGACATGTTTTAGGCAGTTAATAAGGACTACTCTGCACAAGGGAGGGACAGGTCCTGTGGGATCCATGCCTGGTTCATCTTTATGAAGGTCAGCTTGTCCACGTTGGCTGTGGACAGGCGGCTGCGCTTGTCAGTAATGACGCCCCCTGCCATGCTGAATACGCGTTCAGATAAAACGCTGGCCGCCGGGCAGGAAAGCACCTCCAAGGCATAACATGCTAACTCTGGCCACGTGGACAATTTCGAAACCCAGTAGTTGAATGGGGCCGAACCATCCGTCAGGATGTGGAGGGGTGTGCAGACATACTGTTCAACCATGTTAGTGAAATGCTGCCTCCTGCTAACACGTTCCGTATCAGGTGTCGGTGCAGATAGCTGTGGCGTGGAGACAAAACTTTTCCACATTTCTGCCATGCTAACCCTGCCCTCAGATGAGCTGGCCGTGACACAGCTGCGTTGGCGACCTCTTGCCACTCCTCTGCCTTCACCTTCCACCTGTTCCCCTGTGACATGTGGGAATGCTCTCAAGAGCGCCTCTATCAGCGTGCGCTTGTACTCGCGCATCTTACGGTCGCGCTCCAGTTCAGGAATTAAAGTGGGCACATTGTCTTTATACCGGGGATCCAGCAGGGTGGCCACCCAGTAGTCTGCACACGTTAAAACGTGGGCAACTCTGCTGTCGTTGCGCAGGCATTGGAGCATATATTCGCTCATGTGGGCCAGGCTACCCATGGGTAAGGACAAGCTGTCCTCTGTGGGAGGCGTATCGTCATCGTCCACCGTATCCCCCCAGCCACGCACCAGTGATGGGCCTGGGCTGCCACCCCGCTGTGAACTTGCGTCATCCTCGTCCCCCTCCACCTCCTCCTCCTCATCCTCCTCGTCCTCCAGTACAGTGCCTTGGCTGGCGACTTGTGAACCTGTCCTCTGCTGCTTAAACAAACCTCCCTCTGAGCCACTTCGAACAGACTGGCCCGAAAGTGTTAGAAACGAGCCCTCATCCTCCTCCTCCTCCTCCACCTGGGCCACCTCCTCTAACATCATTGCCCTAAGTGTTTTCTCAAGGAGACATAGAAGTGGTATTGTAACGCTGATAACAGTGTCATCGCCACTGGCCATGTTGGTGGAGTACTCGAAACAGCGCAGCAGGGCACACAGGTCTCGCATGGAGGCCCAATCATTGGTGGTGAAGTGGTGCTGTTCGGCAGTACGACTGACGCGAGCGTGCTGCAGCTGAAACTCCACTATGGCCTGCTGCTGCTCGCACAGTCTCTCCAGCATGTGCAAGGTGGAGTTCCACCGGGTGGGCACGTCGCATATGAGGCGGTGAGCGGGAAGGCCGAAGTTCCGCTGTAGCGCAGACAGGCGAGCAGCGGCAGGATGTGAACGGCGGAAGCGCGCACAGACGGCCCGCACTTTATGCAGCAGCTCTGACATGTTGGGGTAGTGGTGAATGAACCTCTGCACCACCAAGTTCAGCACATGCGCCAGGCAAGGGATGTGCGTCAAACCGGCTAGTCCCAGAGCTGCCACGAGATTTCGCCCATTATCGCATACCACCAGGCCTGGCTTGAGGCCCACCGGCAGAAACCACTCGTCGGTCTGTTGTTCAATACCCCGCCACAACTCCTTTGCGCTGTGGGGCCTGTCCCCCAAACATATGAGTTTCAGAATGGCCTGCTGACGTTTACCCCGGGCTGTGCTGAAGTTGGTGGTGAAGGTGTGTGGCTGACCGGATGAGCTGGTGGAAGCAGTGGAGGAGGAAGCCGAGTAGGAGGAGGAGGCTACAGGAGGCAGAGAATGATGCCCTGCGATCCTAGGGGGCGGAAGGACGTGCGCCAAGGAACTGTCCGCCGGGGGCCCAGCCGCCACTACATTCATCCAGTGTGCAGTTAGTGAGATATAGCGTCCCTGGCCGTGCTTACTGGTCCACGTATCTGTGGTTAGGTGGACCTTGCCACAAATGGCGTTGCGCAGTGCACACTTGATTTTATCGGACACTTGCATGTGCAGGGAAGGCACGGCTGTCTTGGAGAAGTAGTGGCGGCTGGGAACCACATACTGCGGGACAGCCATGGCCATCAGCTGTTTGAAGCTGTCTGTGTCCACCAGCCGGAATGACAGCATTTCAAAGGCCAGCAGTTTAGAAATGCTGGCGTTCAGGCCAAGGGCTCGAGGGTGACTCGGGGGGAATTTGCGCTTCCTCTCTAAGGTTTGAGATATTGAGAGCTGAACGCTGCTGTGTGATATAGTGGAGACGCTAGTTGACGGTGGCGGTGGTGGTGGTGTCGGTGGCACATCCTCTGTTTGCTGCTCGGCAGGTGGCAACATTCCTCTCGAGGCGGAAGCCGAGGCAGCAGCGGTAGAGGGAGCAGGGGGAGCCTCAGCGAGTGCCTGGTTTTTAAGGTGTGTACCCCACTGCAGTTCATGCTTTGCATGTAGATTCCTGGTCATGCAGGTTGTGCTGAGGTTCAGAACGTTAATGCCTCGCCTCAGGCTCTGATGGCAGAGCGTGCAAGTCACTCGGGTCTTGTCGGTAGGACATTGTTTAAAGAAGTGCCATGCCAGGGAACTCTTTGAAGCTGCCTTTGTGGGGCTGGGTCCCTGTTGGCGATGTCCAGTAGCAGGCGAACTCTGGGGGCGGCGGCTCGTCTGCTTTGGCCCCCTGCTCCCTCTTTGGCTTCGCTGTTGTCTCGGTCTCACCACTACCTCTTCCTCTGAACTGTGAAAGTCATCGCCACGACCTTCAGTCCATGTGGGGTCTAAGACCTCATCGTCCTCTGCATCGTCTTCCACCCAGTCTCCCTCCCTGACCTCCTCCTGTTCAGTCTGCACACTGCAAAAAGACGCGGCAGTGGGCACCTGTGTTTCGTCATCATCAGAGAGTCGGTGACTCTGCTGTGGTGGTATTCCCATGTCCTCTTCATCTGGAGACATAAGTGGTTGTGCGTCAGTGCATGGTATGTCTTCCTCCACTGGGGAAGGGCTAGGTGGACGCCCCTGGGAAACCCTGGAAGCAGAGTCTTCAAACAGAAGAAGAGACTGCTGCATAACTTGTGGCTCAGACCGTTTCCCTGATATGCTTGGGGGTGATGTGACAGACTGATGGGCTTGGTTTTCAGGTGCCACCTGTGCGCTTTCCGCAGAAGACTGGGTGGAAGACCATGTGGTGAACGTGCTGGAAGCACTGTCGGCCACCCAATCGATTAATGCCTGTACCTGCTCAGGCCTTACCATCCTAAGAGCGGCATTGGGCCCCACGAGATATTGCGGTACATTCTGCCGGCTAGTTGAGGGAGTTCGTTCCCTACTGTGTGCGCCTGGGGCCGAACGGCCACGTCCTCTACCAGCAACAGAGGCTCCACGGACACCACCACGACCGCGTCCTCGTCCCTTAATAGTATTTTTCTTCATTGTTGCGATTCAACTCGCACCACAATGAAATATATTATTTTTTATAAGCAAAATCCCCTCACTGGAATACTTTCAGTCTTTTGACTGTATGGATTACAGATGGAATGACTGTTATATGTGAGTACCGCTTTCTTTGACAGATTCTAGTATGGGTACATATATGTTTTCCCAACCCCAGCACATTAGTTTGCTAATTCCAGATGTATGAAACGCAGGCCTAACTGTATCTAGTATATTGAACGCCAGATAAACTAACTTGGCCTTTTTTAAATAAAATAAAAATTCCCTCACTGGAATACTTTCAGTCTTTTGACTGTATGGATTACAGATGGAATGATTGTTATATGTGAGTACCGCTTTCTTTGACAGATTCTAGTATGGGTACATATATGTTTTCCCAACCCCAGCACATTAGTTTGCTAATTCCAGATGTATGAAACGCAGGCCTAACTGTATCTAGTATATTGAACGCCAGATAAACTAACTTGGCCTTTTTTAAATAAAAAAAAAATTCCCTCACTGGAATACTTTCAGTCTTTTGACTGTATGGATTACAGATGGAATGACTGTTATATGTGAGTACCGCTTTCTTTGACAGATTCTAGTATGGGTACATATATGTTTTCCCAACCCCAGCACATTAGTTTGCTAATTCCAGATGTATGAAACGCAGGCCTAACTGTATCTAGTATATTGAACGCCAGATAAACTAACTTGGCCTTTTTTAAATAAAAAAAATTCCCTCACTGGAATACTTTCAGTCTTTTGACTGTATGGATTACAGATGGAATGACTGTTATATGTGAGTACCGCTTTCTTTGACAGATTCTAGTATGGGTACATATATGTTTTCCCAACCCCAGCACATTAGTTTGCTAATTCCAGATGTATGAAACGCAGGCCTAACTGTATCTAGTATATTGAACGCCAGATAAACTAACTTGGCCTTTTTTAAATAAAAAAAAAATTCCCTCACTGGAATACTTTCAGTCTTTTGACTGTATGGATTACAGATGGAATGACTGTTATATGTGAGTACCGCTTTCTTTGACAGATTCTAGTATGGGTACATATATGTTTTCCCAACCCCAGCACATTAGTTTGCTAATTCCAGATGTATGAAACGCAGGCCTAACTGTATCTAGTATATTGAACGCCAGATAAACTAACTTGGCCTTTTTTAAATAAAAAAAATCCCCTCACTGGAATACTTTCAGTCTTTTGACTGTATGGATTACAGATGGAATGACTGTTATATGTGAGTACCGCTTTCTTTGACAGATTCTAGTATGGGTACATATATGTTTTCCCAACCCCAGCACATTAGTTTGCTAATTCCAGATGTATGAAACGCAGGCCTAACTGTATCTAGTATATTGAACGCCAGATAAACTAACTTGGCCTTTTTTAAATAAAAAAAATTCCCTCACTGGAATACTTTCAGTCTTTTGACTGTATGGATTACAGATGGAATGACTGTTATATGTGAGTACCGCTTTCTTTGACAGATTCTAGTATGGGTACATATATGTTTTCCCAACCCCAGCACATTAGTTTGCTAATTCCAGATGTATGAAACGCAGGCCTAACTGTATCTAGTATATTGAACGCCAGATAAACTAACTTGGCCTTTTTTAAATAAAAAAAATTCCCTCACTGGAATACTTTCAGTCTTTTGACTGTATGGATTACAGATGGAATGACTGTTATATGTGAGTACCGCTTTCTTTGACAGATTCTAGTATGGGTACATATATGTTTTCCCAACCCCAGCACATTAGTTTGCTAATTCCAGATGTATGAAACGCAGGCCTAACTGTATCTAGTATATTGAACGCCAGATAAACTAACTTGGCCTTTTTTAAATAAAAAAAAAAAATCCCTCACTGGAATACTTTATGGCTTTTCACTGTATGGATTACAGGTGGACTGGTATTAGTAGGGGTGACACAAGCACACCCAAGTCCCTGATGTAGGATTTCTATGGCACAGACCACTATTACAAGTGATTAATGGACGTTGGGAGAGATTGTGCTGCAGCACTAGTCCCAAGATGGCCGCCGCCTATCAGCCCAGTAACATGTGCCACAAAATGGTCTGCACAACCTTTAAAAAAAATAGCCTTGGACTGTGCTGCTAAATCGCTATTGGTCTGAATCCCAGGTGTAGATGTCTGACTTGTTTGGAGCTTTGGAATGCACACTGTGGCAGCTTCTGCTGCAGCACTACAAGTCGCAAAATGGCGGCCGGCGGTCAGCCCAGGTACATGTGTATGGAAAAATCACTCTGGCCACTCTAAAAATAGCCAATCCCTATCAAAAAAGCAGCTCAGCTGCAGTTGTTCAGATGAATCACAGGTGGAGGAGAGAAATTTGCTTCCAGTTATTCAATTATCCCTGCCTATTCTCGCCCTAGCATCAGCTGCGTCTATCCCTGTTCTATTCACATCGGGAGTGAGCACGTCCCGACGTGCGCACAAGCTTATAAAGAGGCTGAGTCACATGCTGCACTTGGCCAATCACAGCCTTGCCAATAGTAGGCATGGCTGCGATGGCATCTTAGGGCAAGTAGTATGATGCATGTTGATTGGCTGCTTTGCAGCCTTTCAAAATGCGCCAAAATACATGCCGAACGACGAACCCGAACCCGAACTTTTACGAAAAAGTTCGGGTTCGGGTCCGTGTCACGAACACCCCAAAATTCGGTACGGACCCGAACTATGCTCGAACTGTTCGCTCAACACTAGTCAGGACACAGCGTGGGGCCAGAAGAAGACCAGGAAAGGTGAGTGCAGCCAGTGCAGCGCTGTTCTCATCTTTCTGTGGCTCCCGCATGCTAATGACCACTTCCATAATGGAAGTGGTCACTCATTAGCATTTTCACAATATGTTCTGCAGGGGGCCAGGGGCCACATGAAATGGTCCGGGGCTGGAGGTTCCCCACCCCTGCTCTACATGATAAATACCATTTGCTGAAGTCAGACAACCTCTTTAATCTCAATATGACAATAATATATGAAATAGGTAAAAAAAAATTGTGCATATCGTATTTTTTATAATAATAATAAATTGGCCTTTGCAAATACAACTAGTATACTCATATTTTTTTAAAGAGCATTTGTCAGCAAAATCTACCCTAGTCTACCCTAGTATACTGCCTGGCAGGGTTGACCATGCTAAATGCAACTACCCCTGTTGTGTCCTCTTAGGGAAATCAGTACATTTGTTTTAATGCTAATGAGTCTTCAGAGCACAGAGGGGTGCATGTGCTGTCAAATTTTTAGTTTGAAAATTAAAAAATTATGCAGTATGAAAAAATCTGTCTGATGCATCGTTCACATGTTGCAGTATTGTACCGGGTAGCTAATTACCACATGGCAAAATTTCACGTGTTTGCCCTGGTGTGTGGCCGCAAAAAAAAAAAAAAAAAATTTTTAAAATGCGTTTCACTTGAAAAATATGCACGGACAAGAAGTGCCCAGCAAAACTTCAGCAAATGTATGTGGTTTTGCTGCATGGTAATTGGCTGTGCGGCGCAAAACTGCAGCGTATAAATCCAGCCTAATACTTAGCCTAAGATGCTGTCTTAATGAAGATAAAGGCAGGACCTGAAATATCCTCTCTAAATCTTGACTCTTCTTAGAGGTGAACTCTGAAATAAATGATGCCAGATGACCTGTTATATTAGTAGGCGGCTTTTGGCTTCATGCTGCAGGCATTGATTAGGTTATATCATTTCACAAGTTCATATCTTAAAGAAACTCTAAGGTTTAAGGCCAATTACTACAAAGTGCTAAAGCTGTTTTACTTGGTAATTTGTACAGCAATTAACACACTTGTAGATTTATTTTTGCACATTGAAATACATTTGCTTCAAGTTCAGAGGTTTGAGGTCAAGCAGTACAAAGGATGGCAATCTCTTATGGTCATTAATATAATAACGCATGAAATAGTACAGCTATTTCAGTGCTTCGAGATAGTGTAGCTGAATATTAAATGCAAAGGGGGGAAAAAAAACTACACGATATTAATCAATCCAACTCTACATAATATTTATGTAGCCTAATGGCTAAGTTCTTAATGTGCTCTGATTGCTAAATTCATTACACCCACTTTGTATGCAAGGGCAGACAATATACGAATTTATTAATTAAACTGCTTGCCAGTTCTTTTTTGGCTCACCCATTTTCCAGCCATTGACATTTTCCATTTCACTAATTCCATTTTCTTTTTGTTTTACTACTTTACTCACTTATTTATTCCTTATCTTCCCATTAAATTTCAACAGTGTAATGAATATTTTTATTACCTGGAAACTCAAAAGGTGAACAGTTCAATCAGATGATTTAAAAGTGTGAAATACACTATAAAGGTGTACTGAAGCATTATCATGAAATTAAGTCTTACAAATGTTTTTCAAGTAATATGCACTACAGCAGTATAAAGATAACCATCTGATTAGTGTTGATCGAGCACCATAGTGCTGGAGGGCTTCGGCCGAACACATCGGGATGCTCGGGTGCTCTACCGAGCACCCGAGTATACTGGAAGTCAATGGGAGAACCTGAGCTTTAAACCAGGCACCCCCTGCTCTGAAGAGGGGAGGGTGTCTGGTCAGGGCCGGACTGGGTATGAAAACCAGCCCTGGAAAAAATTACATACCAGCCCCATAGCATTGTGTAATTATACTAGCAGTCCAGCACAACGTCATTTTCTTGTTTACCCGCATGGCATCCGCTCGTGTTAAAGAGCCCTAAGCCCAATGCATGGCTACACTAACCCAGTCCTAATAAAATCTGGTCCTACCTCATCCAGGGTGTCGTTGGCGTGATGGTCCACTGGATCCAGAACAAGGTCCCTGTGGTGATAGAGAAAAAAAGAATAATCACATAAGGAAGAGATGGTGACTGCCCCTGTGAAATCACCAGCAGGCGGCGCTGTGCTGGTCCTGTAAGACTGAGCAATGCCAATGTATAGCAGGGAAATCTAGGACAATTCCCCTAAGTGCTACCACACTGTACTAATGCCCACATTGTGGCCCTTCACAGTACTGATGCCCACCTTGTGGCCCCTCACAGTAATTAAACCCACCTTGTGGTCCCTTCACAAAAGTTATGTCCTTCTTGTGGCCCCTCACAGCAGTTATGCCCAACTTTGTTCCTGTCACAGTAATTATGCCCAAATATGTGCCCCTCACAGTAGTTATGCCAGATATGTGCCCCTCACAGTAGTTATGCCAGATATGTCCCCCCTCACTGTAGTTATGCCCAGATATGTGCCCCCTCACAGTAGTTATGCCAGATATGTGCCCACTCACAGTAGTTATGCCCATATATGTGCCCCCTCACAGTAGCTATGCCAAGATATGTGCAGCTTCACAGTAGTTATGCCCAGATATGTGCCCCCTCACAGTAGTTATGCCCAGATATGTGCCCCCTCACAGTAGTTATGCCCAGATATGTGCCCCTTCACAGTAGTTATGCCCAGATATGTGCCCCCTCACAGTAGTTATGCCCAGATATGTGCCCTCTCACAGTAGATATGCCCAGATATGTGCCCCCTCACAGTAGTTATGCCCAGATATGTGCCCCCTTACAGTAGATATGCCAGATATGTGCCTCCCCCACAGTAGTTATGCCCGATATGTGCCACAGGGCTGGTGCAAGGATTTTTGCCGCCCTAGGCAAAAGAAAGGTTTGCCGCCCCCCCCATGTGACATCACAATGCCCCACCCATATGATCTGCCATATTAACTAACGCTAGTGCTGCAGTGCCGCCGTGTTTACATTAAAAAGTATGCAGGGACAGGCTATAAAGACCAGAGCCACTACATTAAGATGCAGTGGTTCTGGGGACTATAGTGTCCCTTTAATGTGAGGTAAATTAGAGATTAGTGCCACAAATAATATACTAGATTGCCTCCTTACAACCAGATGAGGATGATGATGGGCTCTAGCTGCAGTCTGGCTCCACTGGTCTTATGTAGAACAGGCTCTCTGGAGGCTGTTTGTAACTGTGGTCACAAACACTAGGTTCTGGGAGAACGGGAAGCAGCTTCATTCTTTGGGGCCCTTTACACAGCTCAAGGTCTGGCCCCAGGTCAGAAATTGGTCATAAATTGATGGAAAATGTCAGAAATTGATGGAAACACCACTGAAATTGTTTGGGAACAGCATGGGTAAGGGGGAATCAGTGTTCGATTCCGGAGAGGAAGCCTGAAAAACGGCTACGGCTACCACATCCAAGCAAGGCAGCATGCACGCAAATTACCTATTAGGTATAATTAGGTGAGGGCCTGCAGGTGAGCTGACCATGTAAAAGATTGTAGGTGAGGGCCTGCTGGTGAGCTGACCCTCTAAAAGTTTGTAGGTGAGGGCCTGCAGGTGAGCTGACCCTCTAAAACATTATATGCGAGGGCCTGCAGATGATCTGACCCTCTAAAAAAATTATATGTGAGGGCCTGCTGCTGAGCTGACGCTCTAAAACATTATGGTTGGGGGCCTGCTGCTGAGCTGACCATTTAAAAAATTATGGGAGAGTGCCTGCTGCTTAGCTGACCATTAAAAGAATTTACAGTGTTCAAAGCAGGCCGGGTCGCCTGAATACTTCAGCTAGGAATAATGGAATAGGACTCCGTTTCTATTTTGTAGCTTTTCAGAACTGGGGCCATGATAAGGAGGGACGACCGGGGGCATCCGTATGGCGCCGCTAGAGGTGAAATTCTTGGACCAGCACAAGACGAACCAAAGCGAAAGCATTTGCCAAGAATGTTTTCATTAATCAAAAACGAAAGTTGGAGGTTCGAAGACGATCATAAATGATGATATCCGGTGGCGTTATTCCCATGACCCGCTGAGCTGCTTCCGTGAAACCAAAGTCTTTGGGTTTTGGGGGGAGTATGGTTTGAAAGCTGACAAAGTACACTGTATGTCACAGATAAGTTTTTGAAGCGCACACGTTACACTGCAGATGTGGCCCTGGTAAGGTCACTGTCAGAAGTGGACACCGTCTACGGAAAAATTACATTGTATGTCACAGATACATTTTTGAAGCGCACACGTTACACTGCAGTTGTGGCCCTGGTAAGGTCACTGTCGGAAGCGGACACGTCAACGGAAATATTACATTATATGCCACAGATAAATTTTTGAAGCGCACACATTACACTGCAGATGTGGCCCTGGTAAGGTCACTGTCAGAAGCAGACACCATCTACGGAAAAATTACATAGTATGTCACAGATACATTTTTGAAGCGCACACATTACACTGCTGTTGTGGCCCTGGTAAAGTCACTGTCAGAAGCGGACAATGTCTACATAAAAAGTACACTGGATGTCACTGATCTTTTAGGGATGCGCACACCTTCTACTGGAGATGTGGCGCAGCTAATCTCACTGTCCGCAGCGGACACTGTCTATTGAAAAAGTACACTAGATGTCACAGATATTTTTTGGATGTGCAAACTTTACACTGGAGATGTAACATAGTAACATAGTAACATAGTATATAAGGCCGAAAAAAGACCTTTGTCCATCCAGTTCTGCCTGTTATCCTGCAAGTTGATCCAGAGGAAGGCAAAAAAAAAACATGTAAGGTACAAGCCAATTTTCCCCACTTAAGGAGGAAAAAATTCCTTCCCGACTCCAATCAGGCAATCAGAATAACTCCCTGGATCAACGACCCCTCTTTAGTAGCTATAGCATGTAATAATCTTACATTACAGAAATTCATCCAAGCCCCTCTTGAATTCTTTTATTGTACTCACCATCACCACCTCCTCAGGCAGAGAGTTCCATAGTCTCACTGCTCTTACCGTAAAGAATCCTCTTCTATGTTTGTGTACAAACCTTCTTTCCTCCAGACGCAGAGGATGTCCCCTCGTCACAGTCGCAGTCCTGGGGATAAATAGATGATGGGAGAGATCTCTGTACTGTCCCCTGTTATATTTATACATAGTAATTAGATCTCACCTCAGTGGTCTTTTTTCTAATGTGTGGTCTGACTAGTGATTTGTAAAGTGGTAGGACTATGTTCTCATCACGGGCATCTATGCCCCTTTTGATGCAACCCATTATCTTGTTGGCCTTGGCAGCAGCTGCCTGACACTGGTTTTTACTGCTTAGTTTGCTGTTTATTAAAATTCCTATGTTCTTTTCCAGGGGAGGGCTGGCAGCCTTAGTCCTGGGGGGCAAATCCAGTCAAGTGGCCCATTGCACCACCGAATCAGCTCACCATCCACGCCCACCTTTTCCTTGTTTTATAACGGATATTGATGTTATCAAGCAAGACAAATATACAAATGTACTACTAACCACTCCATCCACCTCTCCCTCTACCTTTTCCATCCCTCCCCTTCTCCAACCACCCAGCACCCTTCATCACATAAAACAAGTAATATATATAATATAGCTTACAGTGAATTACTGCAAATACTTACAGTTCTGAAGAATACAGCAGGCTCAGGATCAGTGCTCTGGGCAGATGGGCTCAGGACTGGAAGTGGGCACCACTCTGCAGTTCAGGAGGGAGACCGGGGCTCACCCTAGCGTTGCAGTGCCTCCGTGGCACGCGGCGTACACAAAGGCTAGGGGAGATCGGGCGGAGGAGCAAGCAAGTACCGTATTTTTTGCCATATAAAACGCACCGGCCCATAAGACGCACCTAAGTTTTAGAGGGGGGCAATAAGAAAAAAATATTTTTCATTATACCTCGGGTCAGACCACCAATCAGACCCCAATGTTAATCAGACCTCAGCTAACAGCCCCAATAAGATCCCCAATGTTAATAAGACCTCAGATCACACCCCCAAACAGACCTCAGCTCAGACCCCAATATGAATGACCGCCAATCAGACCTTAGATAAGAGCCCCATGCCTCTCATCATCCCCCAGCAGCCTCTCCATCAGCCCCCAGTGCCTCTCATCTGCTCCCAGTGCCTCTCATCAGCCCCCAGTGCCTCTCATCTGACCCCAGTACCTCTCATCAGCCCCCAGTGCCTCTCCATCAGCCCCCAGGGCCTCTCCATCAGCCCCAATGCTTCTCATCAGCCCCCAATGCCTCTCATCAGCCCCCAGCAGCCTCTCCATCAGCCCCCAGTGCCTCTGATCTGCCCCCCAGTGTCTCTCATCAGCCCCACCCCCTAGTGCCTCTCATCAGCCCCAAGCAACCTCTCCATCATCAGCCCCCAGTTCCCCCACCAGCCCCCAGTGTCCATCAGCCTAAATAAAATAAAATAAAATAAAAACCACTTTTCCTGCTCCTGGAGTGGATGCTGCGCTCCTCCGCTCCTCTCTCCTCCAAAGTAATCTGACTGCATCTGCTGTCGGCTGTGCAAGGCTGTGCATTGCGTGATGTCACAAAGCGCCTTACGCCTGTGCGCAGCCCTGCACAGACAGCCGAGGACTGGTGCAATGGTGACGACACAAATCACCTCAATTACCTCCCCAATCCTGTCATCTGTCCTCGTGGAGGTTTTACTGCACATGCACACTTCCAGTAGGCAGTAGAGGTTAGAGCTTAGATTGCTAGAGGACCTTTGGTGATGTCACGAACATGTGACCACATGTGTGGGAGGAGTCAGGCTGGGGAAAATACATTGGTTATGTGGAATAGCACATGTGCACACAGCTGTTGAGGACGTACACAGTGCATTGCGATGTGTGTTACAAAACTAGATAGGCGGTGCTCAGACTTAGACAGCGAGTAGGAGCACTGGCCGTTTTTACAGTGCTTTAGGGCGGCCTGGGGGGCAATTGCCTCCCTGCCCCCCGTCCCAGCCTGCCCCTGTCCTTTTCCATGTCAGTGTTTTATCATTTAGTATGTACGGGTGATTTGCATTATTCCTTCCCATGTGCATAACCTTACATTTGTCAGTGTTAAACCTCATCTGCCACTTCTCTGCCCAAGCCTCAAATCTATCCAGATCCCTCTGTAGTAGTATACTGTCCTCTTCCGTGTCAATTACTTTACACAGTTTGGTGTCATCTGCAAAAATTGATATTTTACTATGCAAGTCTTCTACAAGATCATTAATAAATATATTGAAGAGAATAGGGCCCAATACTGACCCCTGAGGTACTCCACTAGTGACAGTGACCCAATCTGAGTGTGTACCGTTAATAACTACCATATTATATACTAAACTTTTATGTGGTACAGTGTCAAATGCTTTGGAGAAGTCCAGATATACGACATCCATTGATTCGCCGCTGTCAAGTCTACAGTCGTGGCCAAAAGTTTTGAGAATGACACAAATATTAGTTTTCACAAAGTTAGCTGCTAAACTGCTTTTAGATCTTTGTTTCAGTTGTTTCTGTGATGTAGTGAAATATAATTACACGCACTTCATACGTTTCAAAGGCTTTTATCGACAATTACATGACGTTTATGCAAAGAGTCAGTATTTGCAGTGTTGGCCCTTCTTTTTCAGGACCTCTGCAATTCGACTGGGCATGCTCTCAATCAACTTCTGGGCCAATTCCTGACTGATAGCAACCCATTCTTTCATAATCACTTCTTGGAGTTTGTCAGAATTAGTGGGTTTTTGTTTGTCCACCCGCCTCTTGAGGATTGACCACAAGTTCTCAATGGGATTAAGATCTGGGGAGTTTCCAGGCCATGGACCCAAAATGTCAACGTTTTGGTCCCCGAGCCACTTAGTTATCACTTTTGCCTTATGGCACGGTGCTCCATTGTGCTGGAAAATGCATTGTTCTTCACCAAACTGTTGTTGGATTTTTGGAAGATGTTGCTGTTGGAGGCTGTTTTGGTACCATTCTTTATTCATGGCTGTGTTTTTGGGCAAAATTGTGAGTGAGCCCACTCCCTTGGATGAGAAGCAACCCCACACATGACTGGTCTCAGGATGCTTTACTGTTGGAATGACACAGGACTGATGGTAGCGCTCACCTTTTCTTCTCCGGACAAGCCTTTTTCCAGATGCCCCAAACAATCGGAAAGAGGCTTCATCGGAGAATATGACTTTGCCCCAGTCCTCAGCAGTCCACGCCTCACTGTGCGTGCAAATGCGCTCACACCTGCCTGCTGCCATTCCTGAGCAAGCTCTGCACTGGTGGCACTCCGATCCCGCAGCTGAATCCTCTTTAGGAGACGATCCTGGCGCTTGCTGGACTTTCTTGGACGCCCTGAAGCCTTCTTAACAAGAATTGAACCTCTTTCCTTGAAGTTCTTGATGATCCTATAAATTTTGATTGAGGTGCAATCTTAGTAGCCACAATATCCTTGCCTGAAGCCATTTTTATGCAACGCAATGATGGCTGCACACGTTTCTTTGCAGGTCACCATGGTTAACAATGGAAGAACAATGATTTCAAGCATCACCCTCCTTTTAACATGTCAAGTCTGCCATTTTAACCCAATCAGCCTGACATTATGATCTCCAGCCTTGTGCTCGTCAACATTCTCACCTGAGTTAACAAGACGATTACTGAAATGATCTCAGCAGGTCCTTTAATGACAGCAATGAAATGCAGTGGAAAGGTTTTTTTGGGAAGGACTATGCAATTCATCTGATCACTCTTCATAACATTCTGGAGTATATGCAAATTGCTATTATAAAAACTTAAGCAGCAACTTTTCCAATTTCCAATATTTATGTAATTTTTAAAACTTTTGGCCACGACTGTAGAATTTACCTCCTCATAGAAACTGATTAAATTAGTTTGACATGACCGATCCCTCATGAAGCCATGCTGATATGATGTTATTTGCTTGTTTTCATTGAGATCCTCCAAGATAGCATCTCTTAGAAAACCTTCAAACAGTTTACCCACAACAGATGTTAATCTTAACGCCTATAGTTTTTGGGGTCTGTTTTTGCACCCTTTTTGAATATTGGCACCACATTTGCTATGCACCAATCCTGTGGAACATTCCCTGTCAGTATAGAGTCTGTAAATATCATAAATAAGGGTCTGGCTATGACATTACTTCATTCTCTTAGGATACGGGGGTGTATGCCACCTGGTCCTGATTATTTGTCTATTTGAATCTTTTTAAGTCGCTGTTGTACTTCTTCCTCGGTCAGGGCACTTTTAATGGGGAATTTACATTCTGCATTTCATCTGACAGTTTATTTTCCTCTGTGAATACAGTGGAGAAAAAAATATTTAATAGCTTTGCTTTCTCCTCATCGCACTCTGCAACTTACCCCTCATTGCTCTGTAGAGATTTATACTTTTTACCATTTATATAATTAACCACTACAGGACCGCCGTACGCAGGATTGCGTCTTTGCGGCGGTCCTGTTATTCTGAGTGGACCCGCCGGCGCGTCCTCTCGCGAGACGCGAGATTTCCTGTGAACGCGTGCACACAGGCGCGCGCGTTCACAGGAACCGGAGGTAAACCATCTGATCTGCAGCCTGCCAGCGGCGATCGTTCGCTGGCAGGCTGTAGATGTGATTTTTTTTAACCCCTAACAGGTATATTAGACGCTGTTTTGATAACAGCGTCTAATATACCTGCTACCTGGTCCTCTGGTGGTCCCTTTTGCTTGGATCGACCACCAGAGGACACAGGCAGCTCTGTAATAAGTAGCACCAAACACCACTACACTACACCCCCCCATCACTTATTAACCACTTATTAACCCCTGATCACCCCATATTAGACTCCCCTGTCATTGATCACCCCCCTGTAAGGCTCCATTCAGACGTCTGTATGTGTTTTGCGGATCCGATCCATGGATCCGCGGATCCGCAAAACACATACGGACGTCTGAATGGAGCCTTACAGGGGGGTGATCAATGACATATAACCCATATAGACTCCCTGATCACCCCCCTGTCATTGATCACCCCCCTGTAAGGCTGGCTCCATTCAGAGGTCCGTATGTGTTTTTGAAGCCTAGGTGGGCAAAGGGGCCCAAATTCCAATGAGTACTTTTAGGATTTTACAGGGCATTTTTTACACATTTGGATTCCAGACTTCTTCTCACGCATTAGGGCCCCTAAAATGCCAGGGGAGTATAACTACCCCACAAGTGACCCCATTTTGGAAAGAAGACACCCCAAGGTATTTCGTGATGGGCATAGTGAGTTCATGGAAGTTTTTATTTTTTGTCACAAGTTAGTGGAATATGAGACTCTGTAAGGAAAAATTTTTTAAAAAGAATCATCATTTTCCGCTAACTTGTGACAAAAAATAAAAACTTCCATGAACTCACTATGCCCATCAGTGAATACCCTAGGGTGTCTACTGCGTGATTTAGTGCAGGGCACGGGAGTGCATCAGAGCATGAGATGCTCCGATGCTAGGCTCAGGGGGGCTGCCGGGGTGAAAATAAGGGTATGTCCGGGTTCAGCTCTGAACCCGGACAACCCCTTTAATACTAATTCCAGTATGGCCGTCCCTCTAGTCGGGTTCTGAACCAGTTGGGAAAGGTTTTTGTCTTTGGTTATTGCCAAAAACCTGTTTCCTTTATGAGATGTACAGCTTTCAGTTTCCCAGTCTATATCTGGGTAGTTGAAGTCCCCCATAATAGCCACCTCATTATGATTTGCCGCCTCTTCTATCTCGTTTAGTAGTAGATTTTCTGTGGACTCTGGTATATTAGGTGGTTTATAATAAACTCCTATTAATTTATTATTATTTTTGCCTCCATGTATTTCTACCCACCTTGACTTCACATGTTCATGTCCCTCACTTATATCTTCTCGGACTGCGGGCTTTAGACAGGACTTTACATAAAGGCAAACCCCTCCCCCTCTCCTGTTTTGATGATCCTTTCTAAACAGACTGTAACCTTGTACATTAACTGCCCAGTCATAGCTATCATCCAGCCATGTCTCAGTTATTCCCACTATGTCATAGTCCTCCACACACATCACTAATTCCAGTTACCCATTTTTATTAGTCAGGCTTCTGGCATTAGTATACATCTAGTCCCTCCTTCCATTCCTCCCCCAGTCCCACTACCTTTCCCCGGTCTCTATCATCACTATATTCCCATCCTATAACATAATTACCCTCCCCCCCAGTCCCTAATTTAAATACTCCTCCAACCTTCTAGCCATCTTTCCCCCCAACACAGCTGCCCCTTCCCCATTGAGGTGCAGCCCGTCCCTACGATAGAGCCTGTAGCCGATAGAGAAGTCTGCCCAGTTCTCCAGTAACCCAAACCCCTCCTTCCTACACCAGTTCTTGAGCCACATATTTACCTCCCTAATATCCCGCTGCCATTCTTGTGTGACTCGTGGTACAGGCAGTATTTTGGAAAACACTACCTTAGAGGTCCTTGCCCTAAGCTTTTGACCTAAATCCCTAAAATCATTTTTACGGACTCACCACCTTCCTTTAAATTTGTCATTGGCTCCAATATGGACCATGACCGCTGGATTTTCTCCAGCCCCTCCCAGTATTCTGTCAACCCGATCCGCGATGTGTCGAACTCTAGTGCCAGGAAGACAACACATTGTTCAGCGATCACGGTCTTCGTGACAGATTGCTCTTTCAGTACCCATAATAATAGAGTCTCCCACTACCAGCACCTGTCTGCCCTGCCATGCTCTCCTGGTCCCCTGCTTACTGGAGCTGACATTTTCCTGAATGGCAGAGGAAGAGTCCGGCTGCAGCAGTGCTGTCCCTGAACCGACATCCCCCTCATCTGCCAACCGTGTAAACTTGTTGGGGTGTGACAGATCAGGGCTAGCCTACCTGGCACTCTTCCCTCTACCCCGCTTTCTAACTTTTACTGACCTAGCTACCTCACTTTCCTCAGCCTCCTCGCTATCACCCTCCCCCTCAACTACCCCATAGAGTGCTTGCTCCGTGAGCAGCAAACTCTTTTCCAAATTGTTAACGCCTCTCAGTGTTGAAACTCACCGGTTTAGATACTCAATTTGCAATTCCAAACAAGTAATTTGCTCACATTTTGAACAATGATATACACCCTTGAACGGCCGTTCCAGGACTGCATACATCATGCAAGATGTGCACTGGACTGCGCTGTTAATAATGGAACACATACTAGATGGGGATTACACAAAGAAAGCAAAAAATACAATATAATGCAGTAATAAGAAACTGATTTACTGCAGTCCCCCACTGAAGTCCCTGAATCTGAAGTCACTTAATCTAAAGTCGCACACTTATACAAACACACACTTAAATCAAACACGCAACACGCAAACTCGCATTATATGCCTGCTTATATAAATGGAGCTCTCAAAACCAGCCTGTTTTGTTTTCTCTGGATTCAAAAGGGGCGCAGCTAATCTCACTGTCTGCAGCGGACACCGTCTATTGAAAAAGTACACTGGATGTCACAGATATTTTTGAGATGCGCACACTTTACACAGGAGATGTGGTGCAGCTAATGTCACTGTCCTCCGCCGACACCATCTATTGAAAAAGTACACTGGATGTCACAGATAGTTTTTGGATGTGCACACTTTACACAGGAGATGTGGCACGGGAAATTTAACTGTCCGCAGCGGACACCGTCTACGGAAAAAGTACACTGGATGTCACTGATATTCTAGGGATGCGCACACTTAAAACAGATGTGGCAGTGGCCTATTACACAGTATTTAGCGCAGGATGCGCTAAAAATATACTGTATATTGCTGCTGTCACACACAATAGTCCTTAAAAGGACTTTTGGGTCTCTGAAAAGTTTTTATATGAAAATCTTCCTATTACACTCCCTACACTGTCTGTCCCTTCCTATGCACAGCTCTCCCTAACACTGAACAATTTAGCGTAGTTTGAGCTACAAACATATATTGCTGCTGTCAAACACAACAGTCCTTACAAGGACTTTTGGGTCTCTGAAACGTTTTTGTACAAAAAAAATATTCAATTTCACTCCCTACACTCTCTGTTCCTTCCTATGCTCAGCTCTCCCTGACTACGAATGAGCTGAACATGCGTTAGCGGGTGCTATATAGCACTCGATGACGCGTTCCGGCCAGCCAATCACTGTAATGCCAGTAGCCAACATGACTACTGGCATTACAGTGAGGGCAGTACTTACCTGCACGTTTATTGGCTGGGTAGCAGCCAAGAAACGTGCGGGGAGGAGACTCGAGCATGGCACTCGAGTACAAGCGGTACTCGGCCGAGTACAGCCATGTGCCGAGCATCGAGATATTTGAGCCGAACAGGTGTTCAGCCGAGCATGCTCAATCATCACTACATCTGATTACTGTGGGACCGGCTGACTATCTTATGTATACAGGCACCTTCTAACAGTCCTCCAACAGATGATGGTATGGTATGCTGAAATTCAGCTCCATTTGTTCTCAAGTAAGGCTGCCTTCACACTCGCGCTTTGTGCGGATCCGTCTTATATCTGCACAGATGGATCCGCACGAATGCAAATGATTGTATCCCTTAATAACGGATCTGTTTGCATTATTAATTCAAAAAAAGTCTAAGTCAAAACGGATCCGTCTTGACTTATATTGAAAGTCAATGGGGACAGATCCGTTTTCAATTGCACCATATTGTGTCATTGAGAAACAAATCCGTCCCCATTGACTTACATTGTAAGTCTAGACGGATCCATTAGGCTCCGCAAAGTCAGACGGTCACAAAAACGCTGCAAGCTGCGTTTTAGTGACCATCGAAAAAATGCAACGGAGGCCAAACGCAGCCAAATTGATGCATTCTGAATGGACCCTTATCCATTCAGAATGCATTAGGGCTTAACTGATCCGTTTTGGACCGCTTGTGAGAGCCCTGAATGGATCTCACAAACGGAAACCAAAACGCCAGCGTGAAAGTAGCCTAACATGTCGTCAGAGGTGTCTGGAAGTGTCTTACTTCCCTCTCCCCATTGAGAACAATCTGTGAACAGACAGCTAGTGAAGATGTCAGAGCACCGTAAAGGGTTTGTGCAAGATCCTAAAAAAGTCATTTAATTGTGCTAGCCTCATCAAGTCATCTACAGAGCATAATAGTGTACCTGTCAACGGTCAAGCCTTTACTTCAGTCTCCATGTTCCCGTTGCTTTGCATTGTTTACAATCCAAACTTCCAGGTTGTGGACGTAGATGAGCTGCAGCCACCACCTGCTGCATCCAACTCAAAAATATCTCTCAAATCCGTGCATTTCTCAACCAGGAGTCTGCTAAAATGTTAGTACATGCCCTCATCATCTCCCACCTAGACTACTGTAACATCCTCCTCTGTGGCCTTCCATCTAGCACCATCGCACCCCTCCAATCTATCCTCAACTCTGCTGCCCGACCAATTTATCTCTTCCCCCAATTACTCTTCTGCCTCTCCCCTCTGCCAATCCCTTCACTGGCTCCCCATTGCCCAGCAAATTCTGTTTAAAATACTAACAAATAGATATACAGGGAGTGCAGAATTATTAGGCAAGTTGTATTTTTGAGGATTAATTTTATTATTGAACAACAACCATGTTCTCAACGAACCCAAAAAACTCATTAATATCAAAGCTGAATATTTTTGGAAGTAGTTTTTAGTTTGTTTTTAGTTTTATCTATTTTAGGGGGATATCTGTGTGTGCAGGTGACTATTACTGTGCATAATTATTAGGCAACTTAACAAAAAACAAATATATACCCATTTCAATTATTTATTTTTACCAGTGAAACCAATATAACATCTCAACATTCACAAATATACATTTCTGACATTCAAAAACAAAACAAAAACAAATCAGTGACCAATATAGCCACCTTTCTTTGCAAGGACACTCAAAAGCCTGCCATCCATGGATTCTGTCAGTGTTTTGATCTGTTCACCATCAGCATTGCGTGCAGCAGCAACCACAGCCTCCCAGACACTGTTCAGAGAGGTGTACTGTTTTCCCTCCTTGTAAATCTCACATTTGATGATGGACCACAGGTTCTCAATGGGGTTCAGATCAGGTGAACAAGGAGGCCATGTCATTAGATTTTCTTCTTTTATACCCTTTCTTGCCAGCCACGCTGTGGAGTACTTGGACACGTGTGATGGAGCATTGTCCTGCATGAAAATCATGTTTTTTTTGAAGGATGCAGACTTCTTCCTGTACCACTGCTTGAAGAAGGTGTCTTCCAGAAACTGGCAGTAGGACTGGGAGTTGAGCTTGACTCCATCCTCAACCCGAAAAGGCCCCACAAGCTCATCTTTGATGATACCAGCCCAAACCAGTACTCCACCTCCACCTTGCTGGCGTCTGAGTCGGACTGGAGCTCTCTGCCCTTTACCAATCCAGCCACGGGCCCATCCATCTGGCCCATCAAGACTCACTCTCATTTCATCAGTCCATAAAACCTTAGAAAAATCAGTCTTGAGATATTTCTTGGCCCAGTCTTGACGTTTCAGCTTGTGTGTCTTGTTCAGTGGTGGTCGTCTTTCAGCCTTTCTTACCTTGGCCATGTCTCTGAGTATTGCACACCTTGTGCTTTTGGGCACTCCAGTGATGTTGCAGCTCTGAAATATGGCCAAACTGGTGGCAAGTGGCATCTTGGCAGCTGCACGCTTGACTTTTCTCAGTTCATGGGCAGTTATTTTGCGCCTTGCTTTTTCCACACGCTTCTTGCGACCCTGTTGACTATTTTGAATGAAACGCTTGATTGTTCGATGATCACGCTTCAGAAGCTTTGCAATTTTAAGAGTGCTGCATCCCTCTGCAAGATATCTCACTATTTTTGACTTTTCTGAGCCTGTCAAGTCCTTCTTTTGACCCATTTTGCCAAAGGAAAGGAAGTTGCCTAATAATTATGCACACCTAATATAGGGTGTTGATGTCATTAGACCACACCCCTTCTCATTACAGAGATGCACATCACCTAATATGCTTAATTGGTAGTAGGCTTTCGAGCCTATACAGCTTGGAGTAAGACAACATGCATAAAGAGGATGATGTGGTCAAAATACTAATTTGCCTAATAATTCTGCACTCCCTGTAAGGCTGTCTTCATCCTGTCACCTCCGTACATCTCTGAGCTACTTTCCCAATAGCAGCTCTGAGACAATGGTGGTGGTGGTGGGTTGAACCAGTGAGTAAAATTTCTTAAATTAATTTAACTCCACCCTATTTGATAAATTTACATTTATGTTGTATGTTCACAGTGTGAAACTGCTAACATTTATACACTGTGTGGAAAACTATTGGGATACACCTCTTAATTGATTAATTCAGGTGTTTCATTCAGTCCCATTTCCTTGGGAGTATAAAATCAAACACCTAGACATTTAGTCTGCCTTTACAAACATTTGTGAAGAGCTCACTGAATTCCACCATCAACTGTGAGTGGTATTATTTCAAAGTGGAAGCATTTATGAACCACAGCAATTCAACCACTGGCATTAACATTCGGCATTAACATCAGCACATAAACTGTGTTGCAGTAGCTTCATGGCATAGGTTTTTATGGCCAATCAGCTGCATGCAAACCATACTTCACCAAGGACAATGAGGCAGTATAAAGCACTGGCCTCTGGAGCAGTGTAAATGTGTTATGTGGAGTGATAATGCAGCGTCCCACTAGCTTATGTGGGAACTGCAAAAGATTTTTGTCATCTTCTGTAATTTCATGCTGCATTGTACTACTGTGTGAAATCCCTTTTTACCAGGCTGTCTGGTGCACTACATACATCCACCACTAGATGGGGAGAGCACCACAGTATATATAGGACAGTTCAGGCCTAGCTAGGGGAGTTGGGAAGATGTAGTGGTTGAGTAAAGGAGTTTGGAGGAGGTAGGAGAGCTCTCCTCTCCTCTCAAGCTCTTTCTCTTGGGCTCCACGGCCCAGAGGAGCCATAGTTGTATCTCAGAACTAAGCCAGGAAGGCAGGGTCAGAAGAAAAGTCTGTATTCTACCATTCACTCTTCTGAAGTAGCAAGTAAATCTTGGTCAAGTTTATTGGACAAAGACAAAGGAAGGACAAAGCTATTATTCTAGGCTCTAGACGCCTTTGTATCTAGGTGTAGGACTTATTAGCTTCTGGCAGCCTCACTGTTATTTGGACAGATAAGATTTCTGTTGCATCGCTTGTGAGTAGAAGGTGAGGACTTGAACTACCTCAACTAAGACTGGAGCTGTTTATCAGTGAGTACCTAACTAACTACCCTAGCCTGACACATTACTACCAGCACAGCCTGTTACTGGGATTAATCACATCCAACTTGCATGTGCATCAGAGACTGTTTAATAACTGGATGTAAGCTGTTATCAAGAACCTGGTTATAGTAAAGTTCCCAGTTGGATTTAAACCTGCCTCATTCTTCTAACTCCATACCACTACCACTCTCAACATTTTACACCATCAAGGTGCTGGTGTCACGACAAAACCTAAACCAGGGGCCCAGCCGCACATGCACTCAGAAACCCAATCACCATTAAGGGCACCTCAATCCCCACCTGGCCGGTGTCCCCTGTAACCGAGTGTGCCCCGGAGAATCCAGTGCTGTTCCCCCCTTCACTGCACTGCTGGCCCAGGGAGGTGTCTGCTAAACCGTGAGTACCCGATTAACTGTGTGTACATTCCAGCTCACCATGAACCTCACGTGTTCTACCCTGTGGACTGGCATCCTGAAAATAAAATTGGCGTCACGAACAGGATCAATATCCTCTGTGCCTTATAGAACAGGATCAATATCCTCTGTGCCTTATAGAACAGGATCAATATCCTCTGTGCCTTATGTGAATGAGCCCCATTTGTTTGACAGTTTTTATTGGGCTAAAAAACTGTTTAAACTGCTTAAAACTGCAAGGATACACTGTGCCAGTTGACTGCTTTGAAATTGCACTGTTGAAACTGAGAAAATCGCAGATTTTTGTGTCACTAGAACTGCTTGCTGCAATTGAATTGACTTTGACCTTGAACATAAAATGTCCGCCGGGGGCCTCCTTGTCTGATTTTTGGCGCCATCGCTCTGCAAAACGCCCTACACGGCGGGAAAATAGAGTACCACCCCTTGCCAAAGTGCAGGAAACCAATTTCTACTGCGCCACAACTGCCTCATTACCATGGATTACAATATGAGCGCCACCTCCCCTATGCTGCAGAACCTAGGGGCGTGCTTAAAGAAAGGTGGAGTCTATGCGATCAGTGGACGACTCTGCTAAATGTATTCTTGCCTGCAGACACGCAGAGAGACAGACTCGCGAGCATGGCAGCAAATGTGCCCGCCGGGTCCGACAAAGAGCTAGAATCGCTTACCACTTCTGAAGAGGTGAAGTCGGTACCACCTAAGGCTGCCCTGAAGACGGAAGAGCCTCTTCAGGCTTGTCATGAAGTCTTTACTTTTAACGCTCCCGAAGGAGGAGACCTGACTTCAGAGGTATCCGCGGGGAGTAGGCCGTGGCCTAACCGGAGACAGAGGAAGACCAAAGAGGGATGCCCTTATTCTGGGTGGCTGAGTCTTCCGCAAAGGCCATCCATCACTCCAGCGCAGTGCCTGTACGCGACGGGAATAGCTAGCGCTAATGTAGTGTGGCAGCCTACCATTGTGTCTACTCCTCAAGGTCCTCGACCCGAGTCTCGGAGAAGGCGCCCGAAAAAGAAAACCGCCGCTACCTGGAAGATGGGTGACGAAGAGGGGTGAATCCGGGGACTGCAAAGCTTGTCCCTTCAGGAATTGTCACCAGAGAGGAGTGAGTTGGTGCACAGAGAAAAAGTTAATATATTCGACAAAATCAGGAGACAACTGAGCTTACTGGCCCTATCTGTTCACTTTTTAGTGGGAGCTGCCCCTGATGGCTCCTCTCCGGATGAGTGGGATTCCAGGAGTCCACTATCCACAAATGTGCCCTCCTCACCGGATCCATATCTGTAAGTTGGCCTGTAGGCCATTCTACAATAACTGTCAACTGGAGCCAATGTTTCTTTTGTCCCAGTATGGACTGATGCCAGTTCACCACGGCAAGTGACAGTTCACTAGGCCACTTCACAGCCTGCTGGCCCTTTTACATTCAGGACTCCCTGCCTTATAACCACTGTTTTCGCCCAAGTAGCGCCTGGTTTGCGCAAAGTTTTTCCCTTCCTATTCCCTCGTCAGGTTGATGAGGGTTAAAGGGGTTTTCCCATCTTGCTCTTTCATCCTCACCTGCTGCCAGCTCTACTGTTCACTTCCTGGTTTCCTGCTGCTAAGGCTGGGCGGGCTTAGGCAGTTTGAGTGAAGGTCGGCCACGCCCCCTTATGACATCACATTGAGAACTCAGTCCTTGCCTGCTAGTTCATGTGAAGAGTATGAGTCATCAGTCTGGCAGCCTGCAGTGTCTGTGAGGCCCCTCCCTCCGGCTGGGGAATTGTCACTCAGAGAGCTGTGATAAGTGAGCTCAGTGTACAGTAACATGTGGCTGTCCTGCACAGTTTTACACACAAAATCTCTGTCTTATCTTTTACAAATCCATTCTGGGCAGCAAAAACTATAATTCCATATTATACATTAGCCCAAAAGCATTTTAGCTAGTAGATTTATAATCTGTGCTTTTGACTCCCATAAAACATGACCAACCCCCACCGACTAGCACTGATGCAGATTTGTTTCAATTACAGCTGTACTACAGTTGTGTATAAACCTTACACTATGTATCTGTATAGATGCATATACAGCTCAGCTACATGTGTCTACTCCAGTCCCCTAACATCAGTTTGGCTGAATGGCTTCATATACAGCTCTGCTACATCTTTATTCCACTCCCCCACTAGCACTGTGTCTGAAAAGCTTCCTATACAGCTCTGCTACATCTGTCTATTCCGTTCGCCCACTAGTACTATGTCTGAACAGCTTCATATACAGCTCTGCTACATCTGTCTCACTATCGCAACAGCACTGAGGCTGAAACACTGCATATACAGCTCTGCTACATCTGTCTATTCCCTTCTCCACTAGCACTGTGGCTGAACAGCTTTATATACAGCTCTGCTACATCTGTCTATTTCTCTCTACCACCAGCACTGTCTGAACCGCCACATATACAGCACTGCTACATCTGTCTATTCCTTTCCCCCACTAGCACTGTGGCTGAACAACTTTATATACAGCTCTGCTACATCTGTCTATTTCTCTCTACCACCAGCACTGTGTCTGAACTGCCGCATATACAGCTCTGCTACATCTGTCTATTCCCTTCACCCACTAGTACTGTTGCTGAACAGCTTTATATACAGCTCTGCTAAATCTGTCTATTTCTCTCTACCACCAGCACTGTGTCTGAACCGCCGCATATACAGCTCTGGTACATCTGTCTATTCCATTCCCCCACTAGCACTGTGGCTGAACAGCTTTATATACAGCTCTGCTACATCTGTCCTGTCTATTTCTCTCTACCACCAGCACTGTGTCTGAACCGCCGCTCATACAGCACTGCTACATCTGTCTATTCCCTTCCCCCACTAGCACTGTTGCTGAACAGCTTTATATACAGCTCTGCTACATCTGTCTCCCCTCCACCACTAGCATTGTGGATGAAAAGCTTCCTATACAGCTCTGCTACATCTGTCTCCACCACTAGCACTGTGGCTGATCAACTTCTTATACAGCACTGGTACATCTGTCTCCCCCTCCACCACTAGCATTGTGGATGAATAGCTTCCGATACAGCCCTTCTACATCTGTCTTCCTCTACACTACCAGGACCTCCACTTCATAATGTCCTGTGGAGGGACACGGGGGACGCCAATATGGAATGGAGGGACACTGAGTTTCATGAATTAGACACCAAGAATGAAATGTACTGTAGAGGAAGACAGATGTAGCAGAGCTGTATAAGAAGTGGTTCAGCCAGAGTGCTATTGGGGGAGGGGAAGACAGATGTAGCAGAGCTGTATATAAAGTGATTCAAACACAGTGCTGGTAGTGTTGAGGAAGACAGATGTAGCAGAGCTGTATCTGAAGATCAGGGTATATGAAGATCGGACAGAAGTGGAGAGAGAGGATGTGCCGGAGAAGTATCGGAGGACCAGGATAACTTAAAAATAGGTGAGTATTAGAGATGTCCCGAACTATTCGCCGGCGAATAGTTCCCGGCGAACATAGCTTGTTCGCGTTCGCCGCGGCGGGCGAACATATGCGATGTTCGGTCCGCCCCCTATACATCCTCATTGAGCAAACTTTGACCCTGTACCTCACAGTCAGCAGACACATTCCAGCCAATCAGCAGCAGACCCTCCCTCCCAGACCCTCCCACCTCCTGGACAGCATCCATTTTAGATTCATTCGGAAGCTGCATTCTTAGTGAGAGGAGGGACAGTGCTGCTGCTGCTGCTGATTTAATAGGGAAAGCGTTAGCTAGGGCAGTGTTCTGTGTCCACAGACTCACCTGCTGTAAGGACAACGTCCTGACAGCACCCCAAAAAGCCCTTTTTAGGGCTGGTACATCAGTCTGCCTTTTTTTTTTTATATATATAAATATATATTGCTGTTGCCTGCCCTTGTGTGAGAGGCTGCAGGCTCAGTCACAGACAGTACTGTGTGCACACCATTCATACAGGGTGTCACAGACAGTACCTTGCAGATAAAAAAAAAGTCCATTTATTATTTCTCTGTTATATAATCGCAGTTGCCAGACAGTGAGAGGCTGCAGGCTCACAGACAGTACTGTGTGCACACCATTCATACAGGGTGTCACAGACAGTACCTTGCAGATAAAAAAAAGTCCATTTATTATTTCTCTGTGATATAATCGCAGTTGCAAGCCAGTGAGTGTCTGGCCCACAGACTGTACTGTGGCCACTGGCTAGGCCACCACTCATACCGTTACAGGGTGTCACTCACAATACCTTGCAGATAACAAAAGTCAATTTATTATTTCTCTGTGATATAATCGCAGTTGCCTGCCAGTGTGTGTCAGGCCCACACTGACTGTACTGTGCCCACTGCCCACCACTTATATAGGGTGGCACAGTACCTTGCACGCATAGTACCACTTATCTAAAAAAAATGACAGGCAGAGGCAGGCCACCCCGCAGGGGCCGTCGTGGTGCTGTGATTTCCACTGGCCCTGGAATAATGCCCAGTGTTCAGAGGCCACGTACCCTGAACCCAAAAAATTTGGGGAAAATAGTGGACTGGCTTACACAGGACACCAAATCTTCAACAGCTTCCGCTAAGAACCTTGACGCACCATCCTCCTCCAGCTCAGCTTTGGTCACCTGCTCTCAAGTTACCACTCTCCCGCCCGCCGCCACCACCACCACTACCACCACAGCCACCACAGCCGCTTCACTTGATCTGTCAGAGGAGTTATTTACACATCAGTTGGATGAAATTAGTGATGCGCAACCATTATTGCCAGAGGATGTAGGTAACAGGGATATGTCTCAGTCAGGCAGCATTACACACATGGACGTACAGTGTGATGATGATGATGATGTTGTACCCGCTGCTTCTTCCTTTGCTGAGGTGTCAGATACAAGTGAAGTGGTTGATGATGACGATGTGTCCGTGGATGCCACGTGGGTGCCTGCTCGAAGAGAAGAAGAATAGGGGGAAAGTTCAGAAGGGGAGACAGAGAGAAGGAGGAGACGAGTTGGAAGCAGGGGGAGGTCGTCGCAAAGGAGCTAGTGGCACAGTCAGACAGCATGTATCGGCACCCGGGGTCAGCCAGACAGCACGCTAATCAACGCATGCTGTTGCCACCACCAGAATGCCGTCATTGCAAAGCTCAGCAGTGTGGCATTTTTTTTGTGTGTCTGCCTCTGATAACAGCAATGCCATTTGCAACCTGTGCCAAAAGAAACTGAGTCGTGGGAAGTCCAACACCCACCTAGGTACAACTGCTTTGCGAAGGCACATGATCGCACATCACAAACGCCTATGGGATCAACACATGAGTACAAGCAGCACACAAACTCAAAGCCGCCATCCTCCTCCTGGTCCAGCATCTTCAGCCACGTCAACCACTGCTGTCCTCCTTGCCCCCTCTCAACCATCCGCCACTCCGTCTCTCGCCTTGAGCAGTTCCTGCTCATCTGCCCACAGTCAGGTGTCTGTCAAGGACATGTTGGAGCGTAAGAAGCCAATGTCACAAAGTCACCCCCTTGCCCGGCGTCTGACAGCTGGCTTGACGGAACTCTTAGCCCGCCAGCTTTTACCATACCAGCTGGTGGAGTCTGAGGCTATCAAAAAATTTGTCTCTATTGGGACACCACAGTGGAAGGTACCCGGACAAATTTTTTTTTCAAAAAAGGCAATCCCAAACCTCTACTCAGTTATTGAAAAGGAAGTCATGGCATGTCTGGCATACAGTGTTGAGGCAAGGGTCCATCTGACCACTGATACCTGGTCTGCAAAGCACGGTCAGGGCAGGTATATCACCTACACTGCGCATTGGGTCAACCTGCTGACGGCTGACAAGCATGGAATGCGTGGCTCTGCAGCGGAGTTGGTGACACCGCCACAACTTGCATGCAGGCCTACTGCCACCTCCTCTACTCTTCCTACTCCATCCTCTTCAATAACCTCCTCGGCTGAGTCCTCTTCTGCTGCGGCATCTGGCTGCACATCAACGGCACTCCCCCAGCTCCCCAGGGGCTATTCCACATCCCGGATACGACAGTGTCACGCTGTCTTGGGGTTGACTTGCCTGAAAGCAGAGAGCCACACCGGACCAGCACTCCTGTCCGCCCTGAATGCACAGGTGGATCAGTGGCTGACCCCGCACCAACTGGAGATCGGCAAAGTGGTGTGTGACAATGGAAGCAATTTGTTGGCGGCATTGAATTTGGCCAAGTTGTCACATGTGCCGTGCATGGCACATGTGTTGAATCTGATTGTACAACGCTTTGTGTCTAAGTACCCAGGCTTGCAGGATGTCCTCAAGCAGGCCAGGAAGGTGTGTGGCCATTTCAGGCGTTCCTACACAGCCATGGCGCACTTTTCAGAGATCAATAAATGGACCCCAGATTGGGGACGTAACAGGGATTAAACTGATGAGAATAGTACTACAGAAAATACCACTCATATCGGGTGTGACAGTAAATTGCACGGCGCAGACGCATTGACCGTGGATTAAAACAAAGGGGAGGGAGCCAGCGTTTTTTTAACCATCTCCCCGTTCGAAAAATCAATTCAATAAATGGACCCCAGATTGGGGACGTAACAGGGATTAAACTGATGAGAAGAGAACTACAGAAAATAACACTCATATCGGGTGTGAGAGTAAATTGCACGGCGCAGATGCAGTGACCGTGGATTCAAACAAAGGGGAGGGAGCCAGCGTTTTTTTAACCATCTCCCCGTTCGAAAAATCAATTCAATAAATGGACCCCAGATTGGGGACGTAATAGGGATTAAACTGATGAGAAGAGAACTACAGAAAATAACACTCATATCGGGTGTAAGAGTAAATTGCACGGCGCAGACGCAGTAACCGTGGATTCAAACAAAGGGGAGGGAGCCAGCGTTTTTTTAACCATCTCCCCGTTCGAAAAATCAATTCAATTCACCTTTCGGGGACCCTTGGTGTTGTACGTGGCTGGGTGGAGGAAGAAACCTTCAATGACATCAACGGGACATGGCTAGCTTGGTATCCAACCTTGTACAAATGGTGAGTTTGCGGTTTGGCAAATGGACTGTTTACAGTTGTTTGCGGTGCATTAAAAGGTGAGTTTGGTCTGTCAATGTGTGTGAAGCGGGCGTAACCCTTACACTACCTGATCGATACAACATCATACCTGATCGTATACACACACTGGATGTTTTAAACCACGTTGTTCAAAAAAAAATTGGATTGTTAGGTGATTTATGCCCTTTATGGATTAAAATCCAACTCTGCGTCAACTATGTAATTTTCCATGGGAGTTTTGCCATGGATCCCCCTCCGGCATGCCACAGTCCAGGTGTTAGTTCCCTTGAAACAATTTTTCCATCACTACTTCGTCTGCCTATTGAAGTCAATGGCGGTTCGCCCGCTTTGCCTGTTCGCGAACGGAAAATTTTATGTTTGCGACATCTCTAGTGAGTATCATTCAATGTCACCCCTCTGTGTCCCTCCATTCAATATCATCCCCTCTCTGTCCCTCCATTCAATGTCACCACTCTGTGTCCCTCCATTCAATGTCACCCCTCTGTGTCCCTCCATTCAATGTCACTACTCTGTGTCCCTCCATTCAATGTTATCCCCTCTGCATCCCTCCTTTCAATGTCACCCCTCTGTGTCCCTCCATTTAATGTCACCCCTCTGTGTCCCTCCATTCAATGTCACCCCTCTGTGTCCCTCTATTCAATGTCACCCCTCTGTGTCCCTCTATTCAATGTCACCCTCTGTGTCCCTCCATTCAATGTCACCCCTCTGTGTCCCTCCATTCAATGTCACCCCTCTGTGTCCCTCCATTCAATGTCACCCCTCTGTGTCCCTCCAGTCAATGTCACCCCTCTGTGTCCCTCTATTCAATGTCACCCCTCTGTGTCCCTCCATTCAATGTAATCACATCTGTGTCCCTCCTTTCAATGTCACCCCTCTGTGTCCCTCCATTCAATGTTATCCTCTCTGTGTCCCTCTATTCAATAATGCAGCAGCCACTATGAACACAACCAGAAAAGAGCAGCCAGAAATCCCCCACAGCTCCATTGCTGCTGTCCAGAGTCTGACCCCATCCTGCCTCCTGTCCTCTGCTCCTAGCCCTCTGCTCCTGAAGATGAAGGCACAAAGGAATAGCGCGGCTGCCCGGCGCTGATCTTTATTTCTTTGTGCTGCGTCCAAAACCATTGAAGGGACGCCCAATAGTCTCTGGTGTGGATTCCCTGACACATGGCGTCAGTTCATATATTGATAAAGTGTTAAGACCTTTTGTTCTCTCGTTGCCATCCCACATTAGAGATACCACAGATCTGCTGCTTAAAATTGAGAATATTGAAGTTGCAGATACCATCCATCTAGCCTCTATAGATGTCGAGGCACTATATACCAGCATACCCCACTCTTGTGGAATCTCTGCAATTAAGTACTATCTAAGCACTCGTGGTACACAATACCAACGTCACTCAGATTTCATCATCAAAATTCTGGAATTTACATTGTCGCATAATTATTTCTTATTTGAAACGCGCTTCTACCACCAGCTCAGGGGCACAGCGATGGGTAGCCCATGTGCACCCAGTTACGCTAATTTGTTCCTGGGCTGGTGGGAAGACACGTTGGTATTTAATGAATCATGTCATCGATGGGCCCCCAATATTATATACTGGGGTCGCTACATCGATGACGTGTTCATTTTATGGGATGGAAATAAAAAAGAATTCTCTAACTTCGTGGAACATCTAAACATAAATGAGATTGGCCTTAAATTCACATCGGAAATAAGCGAAAACACCCTGGCATTCCTTGATGTTCGTATATCTAAACATCTGGGTCAACTGTATACTGAAACCTATAGGAAGCCCACCTCCACCAATAGCCTGCTTCAATGGGATAGCTACCATCCAGTAAGCCTCAAACGAGGAATCCCCAGGGGGCAGTATTTACGCATGAAGAGGAACTGCTCATCCTATTCTACATTTTATAAACAATCAGCAGATTTACGGCATAGGTTTCTACAGCGGGGGTACCAAGGGAGGCATTCCAACATGCAAATCAGAGAGACCGTCATTCTCTTCTTATTACAAATACTCCCTCTAATCAAATTGAACCGGTTACAAGAATCATTGGTACCTTTGACAAACAAAGTCAAAAAGTGAGAGATATCCTGAGTAACAACTGGGGTATCTTACTTTCCGACCCTGATATAGCGGAATTTTTACCAATCACACCCGCCATTACGTATAGACGTGGCAGATCATTACGGGATAGATTAATGCACAGCCATTATCAAAGACCACAAAGTGATCCCACCTGGCTTGGGAATAGACCTCCAGGCACATATAAATGTGGTAGTGACTGTGTTTGTTGCCCACACATACTAAAATCTAACTCCTTCAGTAGCAGCAGTACAGGTATCACATACCAAAACTATGATTTTGCCAACTGTCGCACTCAAGGAGTTATATACTTGTGCTCATGTGACTGTCCACTGAACTATATTGGTAAAACCAAACGTGAACTTAGGCGTAGAGTAGGCGAACATCTAGGTGATATCAGGAACAAAAGGGAAAAACCGATAGCACGCCACGTCAACGAATATCATGGAGGGGATGCAAAAATACTTAAATTTCAGGTGGTTGAGGTAGTGAGACAGTCGCCTAGGGGTGGGGACTGGGACAACAAAATATTGAGAAAGGAAGCCCAATGGATCCATAGAATGAAAACAGTTTACCCACAGGGACTCAACGAACAAATCTCCTACACATGTTTCATCTAATATGATTTTCCATTTGCCCCCTTCCCCTTTCCCCCTCCCCCCCCCCCTCCCCCTCCCTCTTCCCCCCCCTTCTCTCCCTTCCCCCCCCCCTTCCCTCTCCTGATTATGTCTCCGGTTATATATAAATTATTGAACATGGGATCCGTAAATGTATTAAAAAGACCAGGACTCCAGAGCATATCTGAACCGGAATAGGTTCATGAGTCTTATATATCGCCCTTTATTATATATCAGTTCGAGATATCTAAGTACTACCATAAGTATTCCAATTCAGTTTCTGCATAAATTGTAGGGTTTCTATAGTTCCAGTGGTAAAATTAGACTGATCACAGTCACTAGTACAAGTGACGCACGATGCGTTCCACAGCCAGCTATGCTTGCGTTCCACAGAGAGGAAGTAGTGATCATGTGAGGTTGAGTTCCCGATCACATGACCGGACATGACGCATAGACTTACCGGCGCTCTCGGAGGAAACAAACAAGCGGGACTGGCTGACAGGTATGTGACTATCCCACTACCCCGAACCTAGACCAATGACCTTACTAACATAATGGAGCATCACTAACGACTGGACATGGCAGACTTAAATCACTCCCCCCAAAAAAAAGGGGCGGCACCGTTTATCTGGCGCGAAAATTCTGCTACTTAAACCCTGCTTTTAGACATAGTAGCTGCTCATCATCAGCCACTGCCAGCATATAGCCACCATCCTTCGGCTACGTGAACATTACCATCATGGTCCCCTGAGGAACCAAGGACTGACTTGGGGAAACGCGTCGGGCCAACAAAAAAAAAAAAAAAATTCCATCATTTAGGACTGACATCTTTGTCCTATTTCAATAGAGGAGAACATTTGAACCCGCCGTGAGTTAATATCTAGGGTCACGTGAGGGTAAGAATAAGGGTTTAGCCACCGAGAGGTGGGGTCGCCCCTTTCGGGGCGGGTGCTCTGCCTGTAGGCAGGGGTAGACACCTTAGGGTATCAATAGGGATACTTGTTCCTCCTGACCTCACCAGATCTCACTTAGAAAACATCTAACTGTAAGTGCTACACCTCTTACCTTCCTTATCATATGACCTACTGCATTGAAGTCCACGGTGGGTCTTAATTCTACCTTTATTCTGGCAATTGATAATATCAAGTGAAAATATATCAAGAAATTTTGGAAAATTATACCTTTATTAACATTATCTATTATAAGTTAAATTTTAATTGAATAGCTTACAATTTCTGTGACATATTGATGATAGCTCTTCAGCATATTATATGACACTCTGTGATTCTGTTTTAGATGGAGCACAAAGAAATAAAGATCAGCGCATGCGCGCCCGCCCAGCGCTGTGCGCGTACATGAATGAAAGAGGCCTGCCACTGGATCGCTTTGAATCATCTGTGCATGCGCGGCCCCTGCATTTGGCAGGCGAGATGTGGCCATAACTAGGGGGAAACCAATGACAACAATGGGTAAGAGAAGATTTTTATGAAGAAGGGTGGGAATTGGCTAATAGATTATATTTACAGAAATGATCATTGTCACATCATTACCAGATTAAACAGTGATCATTGAGATGGGAATACCCATTTAAGCAACAAGACTATTATACTGCTTAGGTCACGTACCCAGAAAGACATTCTTCTGTGATTTGTTTATGTTCAATTCCTATGTTTGCAAATTCAACAGACTTTTTGCACTTTTCTTATTATACTGCACTTAAAAAGTTTTATATACTAAAGACTTGGTTAGACTTTGCCATGGACTTTATATTATGTTTGTGAGATCAACGCCCATTTTTGTCACCGTCAAGATCAGAAGAAAACGTCGTCCCACATCCCATTTTGCGTTGTGAACCACATAATTTATTGTGTTTTTCTATAAAGTGTATTACTATAATGTACATTTTCCTACTGTTTTTTATTTATACCTGTATGCTTGTTTGTATGCTTGCCTTTTTTGTATTTTTCAGGAGAGTTCGTCCAGAATGTATCGAGTTCGACACATATTAAACAAAGGGGGTATGCAGCGTCCCACTAGCTTATGTGGGATCTGCAAAAGCTTTTTGTCATCTTCTGTAATTTCATGCTGCATTGTACTACTGTGTGAAATCCCTTTTTACCAGGCTGTCTGGTGCACTACATAAATCAGCCACTAGATGGGGATAGCACCACAGTATATATAGGACAGTTCAGGCCTAGTTAGGTGAGTTGGGAAGATGTAGTGGTTGAGTACAGGAGTGTGGAGGAGGTAGGAGAGGTCTCCTCTCCTCTCAAGCTCTTTCTCTTGGGCTTCACGGCCCAGAGGAGCCATAGATGTATCTCAGAACTAAGCCAGCAAGGCAGGGTCAGAAAAAAAGTCTCTATTCTACCATTCACTCTTCTGGAGTAGCAAGTGAATCTTGGTCAAGTTTATTGTTGGACAAAGACAAAGGAAGGACAGAGCCATTATTCTAGGCTCCAGGTGCCTTTGTATCTAGGTGGAGGACTGTGAGGACAATTATCCCTGTGTCTATAATTTAGGGGTTCCAAATTCAAATAACGTATGCGCACAGAGAAGGCTGATATAAACGGACAATGGTTGTAATCAGTAATCTACTTTATTGTAAATTAGCAGATAATCTTATACCATGATTATTGGTCGACTCCCAACAGCCATGTGTCACATAAAACCACAAAGACAGAAGAAATGAAACATATTTATCAGAAAAGAGGATGTGAACTTAGCGCAGCAGAAGCTAGCATTTATAAAAATAGAACAGGAAGGGGGGGAAGGTTATCAGCTGATTCCCCCTCTCCCCCGCGTGCCTGCAAAAAGCTGACCTTTCAGACACTTCAGCTAACATTTTATTAACCTCTAATTGAACTCTGGTTCAGATAGATATAGGATATACAAGATGGAGTTCTATCTCTCACAATTCCCCCATTTTAAGAAATCTGTGAACTGTTACCACCCAAAGGTACTTCAGAACAAGCTAACCTTATTCTGGCTTAAGGATTCCCTTCAGTGGGAACAGTACCACAGATACTCTCAATAATCTCGATATTGTTTCCCCTTCTTACAAACTTTATTAATAAACATATCTATGTTGGAATAGGGTATTATAAAGGTTGCAGGAGTAAACTGGGCGATTGCACATAAACCAGTGATATCTCTGAGAAACCACTTGTATGCCTTATGCCCACAGACCAGGAATATATCTTCTGGGACTGCAACCACCGTACTATTAAACAATTGAGTTATCAATTTGGCCAGTAGGACACCTTCTGTCAGTTTTGGTCCCTTTTTCTGACCATCTGAGGAGTTAGAGGTTATTCCAGCAATTAAATCAACTAAAGTACAGTTGTTGCAGGCCAGATTCTTACCCTTTACAGGATATATACCAACAGACTGCACCAGGTATTTTGTGTTAGGGTCATTGCAGCCGAATTTGTCATGAGGACTAAAAGACATACCTTTCGACTGTATTTGCAAACAATAACAGTGTGTCCAACTTGGAAAGCATGACACATTGCACCACATGTTCTCGTTCCAGGGGGTAGAGCTATAATAAACTGGTGGCCCTGATCTGTTTACCATGAGCCAGGGGGGCTCAGGTCATTCTGCAACGGGTAAGGGTACCTCCCTGTTTTTAGTTTGGACTTAACCTGCTTCATGCCTGTGAAAAAGATAGTAGAGTTGGCCAGTTCAGTCAATTCAGAAAAACTGAGGGGCACGGCGAAATAGGGCATACTGGCTGAACTCACTGGACTGTGAGTACAGATCCAACAGTCTATCACTTTTTCAATTTCATTCATTCCTTCAAACAGCACCTGAAGGTGCCGTATCAAAGCATTGTCCCATTCATCATTCAGTGGACGAAACACTGCTGACATGCTCAGGGTCAGAGCCACTGTCAGCAGGAGGATCTTTATCCTGTGGTTCCAAGACTTTCTTGCAGTGAGAAGCGTGTATCCAGTTGAGTTTTCCTTCAACCTTTACAGCGGTGTGGGTGGTCAACAGTACTTGAAAGGGACCATCGAATCTTGGAACTTGTCCTTTTCTCACAATCCTTTTTATCACCACCCAGTCCCCGGGCTGCAAGTTGTGAGTTCCTTCTACTGAGTCAGGATCTGCAAGTGAAGCGAAACACCTGTTTATGCATGTATTCTAGCCTTTTTGTGAGGGCCCGTATGTAACTGGTCAGACTGTCATTATTCATCTGCAGCTGCTGGGGAAAGTACAACCCTAACCTGGGAGCACTTCTAAAAAGGATCTCAAATGGGGACAACCCAGTCCTTTTGTTTAGGGTAGTCCTTACTGAATATATAGCCAGAGGCCAGCCCTCTGTCCAGGGCCTCTGGATCTCCAACATGGCCTTTTATACGTTCAAGCATTCAACTTGGAAAGCTTGGATCACCGCTAATGCATGCATACCTTCCCTCATCACTTCAAATGCGAAATGAGAACCTCTATATGACTCAATAAGTTTAGGAACACCATACCTGTATATCAGTTAACTGGCCAGTTTCTTTGCCGTATTCTTGGCATTTGCTTTGGCTATCGGGAAGGCCAACCGGAAAAGAGATCAACACACACGAGAGCGAATTCATACACTCCTACCTTTTGTAGTTTATATAGTCTATCTGCATTCTCTGAAATGGGTAACATGGCCTGGGGGGTGTGCTTGCTTGGAGTCTTCACCACTTGACCAGGGTTATTCAGTGCACAGAGAAAACCCTGGAGCAATCCACCCTGTATTAACCACACTTACCATGGCACCTTTCGATAGGTGAGTGGGCCCACGGGTCTCCTGAGCAATAGCTGGGTACAGAGAGCGTGGTAGACAAATTTTGTCCTTGTTTTTCCATACTCCTTGGTCATCTGGCCCAGCCCCTTGTTTAGTCCACAGTTCTTTAACTTAATTGAAATGTCTTTAGATATATCCACAGGCTTTAAGGCTCTTACCGGGGTGTCATCAGCATTTTTTGGCTGGAGCGCAGCTTGTTTGGCCGCCTTGTCAGCTCTGCCATTGCCTTTCGCCTCTACTGTGGTACACCTTGTGTGAGCCTTTACCTTTACAATAGAAACTTCTTCTGGCAACAGTAAAGAGTTCACAGAGTCTTTGTTTTTAATGGGCTGACCTGCAGAGGTTACAAAGTCTCTAGCCCGCCATATGGGTCCATAGTCATGTGCAATACCAAAACCATACCTTGAATCTGTTTACCTTCTTCCCCTTACACGCCTCTGTGAGTGCCTTCAGCTCTGCCTCCTGTGCAGACATTTGCAGAGGGAGTGGTTCAGCAACGGCTACCTCATGCTGTGTGACCACTGCATATCCAGTGTGGACCCAGCCATCCTCTCCCATAATCCTGCTTCCATCTACAAAACACTCAAAATCAGGGTTATCAAGAGTTTTTTCATGAGGAAATCCAGAAGTTTCTTGTTGCATCAACTGTATACATTCATGAGGAGCATTTTCAGCTAAATCAGACAAAAGGCTACCTGTGCTACCCTCCCCCATTTCTAAATCTGTAATTGGTAACAAAGTAGCAGGATTCAGAGTAGTAAATCTTTTGAAAGAAATGAGGAGTGAACATTGGAGTCTGAGTTGTCTAGCCATAGAAATATGTTTTGGTTGCACCTGTGCGAGAATGCCCTATATGTCATGGGGAGTTTGCACAACTGTATGTTTCCATTTCTCCCCCCCCCCTGCACTTCCTGAAACTCAAACTGATTGCTAAAGATGAAATTGTGGGGAAGGGGGTGCGTGTGGGTGCTATCTATACACAGAAATTGCCATGTCTTCACAGCTGCTTATCAATTTCATTGCCTGCACTGCTGTGACTGCCCTGACACAGGAGGGGGCACCGCGGGCAACAATGTATAACATGGCTGACTGTGACCCTGAAGTTTAGAACAGAACAAGTTAAATTCCTCATCATATTTTGGAATACTCAGGGCTGGGGCTGAGGTTAGGCACAGCTTCATTGTATGAAAGTTATTCACTGCCTCTTCTGTCAGGTGAAATAGGTCAGATAACAGACAATCACACATAGGCTGCATTACCATGGAGGCATGTCTAATCCAGTATGACACCAGTCCCAAAAACACCCTTAGGATTTGTGCTCCTTTGGGCATTTAAATCCTTTCAACAGCCTCCCTTCTATCTGGGGTTTTTCAAAATTGTCACCTTGATATCTTCTCTAGGAACATGAACCATCCTGTAACTGACAGGCAGCCCCTTAACTGGGTTTCTTCTTTAGTAACAATTGGGCAACAATCATACTGTCTTTTATCTTTATTTTAACTGGCTCAGATTCACGGACAAAAACGGTTTCTCCCATAAATCCCACAGCCGGTACATAACAAGGGGTTAACTGATAAGTTGCAAGAAACTCTTTCCTACTCTCTCTCTCACCATTTGTCTGGCAGTTTTCCTCTTCTGCTCCTAGGCCTTTTTTTGGTATGGTCCCCATGGTCTGTCTCAGTCCAATCCCAGTATTTGGGTCTGGCTCACAAGGCACTATAACACCCCAAATCCTGAATTACATTATTTGCTGGCCGGGCTTCCATTAGGTCCTCCTCCCTCGGATCATAATCCTTCTGGTACACGTAGTTAAAACATACCCTAGGTTCTCCTCCCTCAGACAGTCCTTCTGGTTCACCTAGTCAGGACTTACGCAGAGACCACCTTGGGGACCCACCAGGTCTATAATAACCTCAACACGGGGTTTCCCTTACAAGTACCCAGCGCTCCGTCTCCATATGTTCTCTATCTTAGCAAACAAAGTTCCTACGGGCTCAGCAGCAGTAATTCTTGCATGTACATTTAACCCAAACACCCCTCACTCCCTGAGAGGGGTGGCAGTCACAACCGGACTTCATGAGTCGCAACTTTAAAGAATCAGTACAGGAATTTCCTATGCTACATTGCACAGTTTTTTTTTTGTCTCTGTTTTTTGTTTTCTTCTTCTGAGGGGAGACACAATCAACAAGTATACACAATAAAGATAAACTTTTCAACTTCTTGTTTACCAACTTGAACATTAACAAGACTAAATCAAGCATCACCACCCCTCTTTAACAACAAGCAGGGCTCACCTCACTGGCAGACAGGATTTTTCCCCAGCTTCCACGGTTGGCCTGCCGGTCGGACCCCCCCTCTGCCCCCTCGTCTGGCAATTCCTCCAGACTCTCACAGGCAGAAATGATCTTGTAGTCTCTTTCAGTCCTGTCCCTGCGCTCAAAGCGCAACCTCCTGCCAGGGGAATTCTCTTGCCATGGTTAATTGCTACCTGGGAGGCGCCTGACACACAAAACAAACCACAGAAAACACAGAGAAGAATATCCACAATAGAATACATTTTCCTTCTTAGTCTGAAGTTCTAAGGACCCAAAATATCAACACCAGTTACTACTCACAGTATGATCATCGTCCAGCAGACAGACAGCCGTGATGTAACAAAACAAAGCAACTAGAGGCAGGCATGTTTTTATTCAACACACCATGAAAACATTCACAGTGCAGGTGGAAAACGTATGTGAACCCCTAGACTAATGACATCTCCAAGAGCTAATTGGAGTGGGGTGTCAGCCAACTAGAGTCCAATCAATGAGATGAGATTGGAGGTGTTGGTTACAGCTGCCCTGATGTGAATGATGCCTCGCACAAAAGAGCTCTCAGAAGACCTACGATTAAGAATTGTTGACTTGCATAAAGCTGGAAAGGATCTCCAAAAGCCTTGCTGTTCATCAGTCCATGGTAAGACAAATTGTCTATAAATGGAGAAAGTTCAGCACTGCTGCTACTCTGCCTAGGAGTGGCCATCCTGTAAAGATGACTGCAAGAGACAGCGCTGGACAGATAAGATTTCTGTTGCATCGCTTGTGTGTAGAAGACGAGGACTTGAACTACCTCAACTGAGACTGAAGCATCCAACTTGCATGTGTATCAGAGACTGTTTAATAACTGGATGTAAGCAGTTATAAAGAACCTGATTATAGTAAAGTTCCCAGTTGGATTTAAACCTGCCTCATTCTTCTAACTCCATACCACTACCACTCTCAACATTTTGCACCATCAAGGTGCTGGCGTCACAACAAAACCTAAACCAGGGGCCCAGCCACACAAGCACTCAGAAACCCAATCACCATCAACGGCACCTCAATCACCACCTGGCCGGTGTCCCCTGTAACTGAGTGTGCCCCGGAGAATCCAGTGCTGTTCTCCCCTTCCCTGCACTGCTGGCCCAGGGAGGCATCTGCTTAACCGTGAGTAACCGATGAACTGTATGTACATTCCGGCCTCCCGTGAACCTCACGTGTTCTACCTCTGCGGACTGGCACACTGCAATAAATCATACTTCTTTATTTGATCGTTTGAAGGATGAGTCTGAGCTTTACTAATGCCAGGAGATCACTACCTGCCTGACTACACTGTGATAGCTGTAAAGTTTGGTGGAGGAAGGATCATGCTATGTTTTTATTTTTTTAAGGGTTTGCCTTTGCCTCTTAGTTCCAGTGAAGTAAAATTGTAATGCTTAATTGAATGCTTCCAACCTTGTGGGTACAATTTGATAAAGGCTCTTTTCTGTTCCAGCATGATGGTGCCCCAATGTACAAAGCAAGGTCCATAAAGGCATGTTTGGGTGAGTTTAATGTGAAATAACTTGACTGGCCCGCACAGAGTCCTGACTTCAGCCCCATCAAGAAACTTTGGAATAAACTGGAATGGAAATTGCGAGACAGACCTTTTTGTTCTACTTCAGTGTCTGAACTCAAAAATGCTCTTCTGGGTGCAAAATTCCCCAAAACATACTCCAACATCTTGTAGAAATCCTTCTCAGAAAAGGGGAGGACTTTATATTAGTGCATATACTGTATATTTAGAATGTCATGTCATCAAAGCTTTTGCGGTTATATTGTGTAGGTATTGTGCTTTGCTATGTATAGTGTATATACACATTCATAAAAAAATCAACCCCAAAAAGACTGAAAATATATGAATTAATAAAAAAAATTCTAAAAGGTAAATGAGTTGATCCTTCTTGGCGCTTCGTGGCTGAAATGGAAATAACCTCAATAAGTGCTGACCAGGGTAAGAAGGTACAAAGAAATGTATAAATGCTTGTCACATTCAATCATACTACCAATACTTTGTTGTAACTAAATCACTTGCAAATATTCCTTAATGTTTCTATTTCTCATAAACATACTTTAATGATTTAAGTGTAATCTACACTGAAAAAACTCTAATAAAAATCATATTTGAAAGATAACTGAGAGGCTGGTGCTAGTCTGTTCCCATTACTCAGGAGTTACAGAACCAGGGTAGCTTGCTGTGCTATACTGTTTGCATAGCTCCCATTCACTACAATCAGAGTTATGGAAACAGCAGAGCAACAGTTTCTCACCTCTGCCTGGTACTTATTGCAGTTATTCCCATTGTGGTCATGAAAGGTCGAGATGGGACAACCCTTTTAAGTCCTTGCTGAGATGGCATTTGATATACATTAAGCATCCCTTACAAACAGAAGGAGAGCTTTTCCTTGACAGCTCAATTGTGAATAAAAGCAGCATTTTTCTCACAATTCATGATCAAACAGACAGACCTCCTGTTATAACAGGCAAAGAGAGCTAACTGCTTTTCTAGCTTCCCTTAGGCTGGGTTTATATTTTGAGGTACATTTGTTAAATTTTTTAAAGTGGTTACCATAAATTACCACATTTTTATGGTAGGGTTATTGGCAATGCAGTTTTTACAGATAAAACATGTCAAAAAAAGTTTTCTTTCACTTATAAATACCATGCACAATTCACAGTTACTGTAGATGCATTTGCAGTTTTGCTTATGTAGCACACTACTACATGGGTAAACCCAGCTTTAAGTATTTTTACAGTGGATTAGTTGATTCATTAGTTAATTACCTAGCAAGTGACACAAGCCATTACCTGGATAGTGTATCCACTGGAAAGGTCAATGTTTGTGGTTGTGAATTAATTATTAGTAGAAACCAGTTTGTGGTACCAAAATCAGAGAGGGGCAGTGATAGAGAACTATCTACGTATCTATGTAACTACCTGGGTAGGAGTGAGATATATACTAGCTGGGCATTTTTAGGGGCAGTTCTTAAGCTATGGCAGAGAAAAAATTAAATCATGGGTTTGGCTGACTATAGCAACAGGAAATATTACATTCAGGATATACACTGATGAGCAAAAGGGCAACAATGTTTTGAACTTTTAACTTTCAGTCTCCATATTTCACCACTACAGCTTTGAACGTGAAACTACCATAATTTTATAGACAATCATCTTGGCTATCTCATACATAAATTGGACTTGCAAGTATTCAGCATATTATTAGTTATGCAGATCCCTGTCATGTAACTGCATTGTTACTGTTTTGCTCCTAAAATTGTAAATTTTTATTTTTATTATTTTGTTAGTATATTGTAAATCTACCTTTGGCATTCAGCACTGCCTGAATACTTCTGGGCATGCTCCCGATAAGATTCAAGCATGTCTCAATCAAAATATGTTCCCAGGTCTCTTCTACACATTACCAATGTTGGTGCTTACTGGTCAACTCACTTGGGTACGAATACAGCTTTTTCTTCAACTCTACGATTGGGTTAGACTGGGTTGAAGTCTAGGGACTGTGGGGACCAATCCAACACCTATACTTCATTGTCATTGAACCATTTTTTTGCCAATCTCGATGTAGTATTCGGTTTGTTGTCCTGCTGGAACACTATGTTGTCCTTTTCATACACATAGTACTCGAGTGTATGAAGTAACTCATATTGCAGGGGACTCAGATATAGCTCAGCATTGAGACCATCATCGATCCTGGTCAAGTATCCAATGCCTTTGACTGTGAAACAACCCCATATCAACAGGCTTCCTCCACCAAACTTGACAGTTCCTTCAATTTCTCAATCCGTTAGCCCCCTTTTCCCCTCCAGACCCATTTACACCCATCAGAGCCCAGCCTATTGACTTTTGTCTCATCACTCCAAATCACCTGTTTCCAATCGTCTACTATCCACTGTTCATACTTTTTTGCAAACTCGAGCCGGCGCTTCTTATGATGATTAGAGAAGAGCGAATTTTTTAAAAATTCTATTCGGCCGGTTCACCGAAAAATTTGCTTTGATCCAAATTGTTTTGCGGCGAATTGCATAAAAAATGTATATTTCCGGGCTGCAGAGAGCCTTTATAGGGGTGTAGAACACTGTGCCTTGCAGTAACACGCATAGGGAGTCTGCTGTGGTAGAGAAACAATACGGGGAGTCAGTATGACAAGCACATGACAGGTGTCGCTCTTAGAATCACTGCATACTTCACTTATTTGGGCAGTCACGAGGCCAAAACTGACCAAATAACTCAAGAACCAACTCAGCCTTACAGGTAAATGTTAGCATCAAGAAGAAGCACACTCCTTTTAAACCCTCATCAGCTGATTCCACATACAAACCGGATTCCAAAAAAGTTGGGACACTATACAAATCGTGAATAAAAACTGAATGCAATGATGTGGAGGTGCCAACTTCTAATATTTTATTCAGAATAGAACATAAATCACGGAACAAAAGTTTAAACTGAGAAAATGTACCATTTTAAGGGAAAAATATGTTGAATCAGAATTTCATGGTGTCAACAAATCCCCAAAAAGTTGGGACAAGGCCATTTTCACCACTGTGTGGCATCTCCCCTTCTTCTTACAACACTCAACAGATGTCTGGGGACTGAGGAGACCAGTTTCTCAAGTTTAGAAATAGGAATGCTCTCCCATTCTTGTCTAATACAGGCCTCTAACTGTTCAATCGTCTTGGGCCTTCTTTGTTGCACCTTCCTCTTTATGATGCGCCAAATGTTCTCTATAGGTGAAAGATCTGGACTGCAGACTGGCCATTTCAGTACCCGGATCCTTCTCCTACGCAGCCATGATGTTGTGATTGATGCAGAATGTGGTCTGTCATTATCTTGTTGAAAAATGCAGGGTCTTCCCTGAAAGAGATGACGTCTGGATGGGAGCATATGTTGTTCTAGAACCTGAATATATTTTTCTGCATTGATGGTACCTTTCCAGACATGCAAGCTGCCCATGCCACATGCACTCATGCAACCCCATACCATCAAAGATGCAGGCTTCTGAACTGAGCGTTGATAACAACTTGGGTTGTCCTTGTCCTCTTTGGTCCGGATGACATGGCATCCCAGATTTCCAAAAAGAACTTCGAATCGTGACTCGTCTGACCACAGAACAGTCTTCCATTTTGCCACACTCCATTTTAAATGATCACTGGCCCAGTAAAAACGCCTGAGCTTGTGGATCTTGCTTAGAAATGGCTTCTTCTTTGCACTGTAGAGTTTCAGCTGGCAACGGCGGATGGCACGGTGGATTGTGTTCACTGACAGTGGTTTCTGGAAGTATTCCTGACCCATTCTGTGATTTCCTTTACAGTAACATTTCTGTTTGTGGTGCAGTGTCGTTTAAGGGCCCGGAGATCACGGGCATCCAGTATGGTTTTACGGCCTTGACCCTTACGCACAGAGATTGTTCCAGATTCTCTGAATCTTCGGATGATGTTATGCACAGTTGATGATGATAGATGCAAAGTCTTTGCAATTTTTCGCTGGGTAACACCTTTCTGATATTGCTCCACTATCTTTCTGCAGAGCATTGTCGGAATTGGTGATCCTCTACCCATCTTGGCTTCTGAGAGACACTGCCACTCTGAGAAGCTCTTTTTATACCCAATCATGTTGCCAATTGACCTAATTAGTGTTAATTGGTCTTCCAGCTCTTCGTTATGCTCAAATTTACTTTTTCCAGCCTCTTATTGCTACTTGTCCCAACTTTTTGGGGATTTGTTGACACCATGAAAATTGGAATCAACGTATTTTTCCTTTAAAATGATACATTTACTCGGATTAAACGTTTGATCTGTCATCTACGTTCTATTACAAATAAAATATTGACATTTGCCATCTGCACACCATTGCATTCAGTTTTTATTCACAATTTGTTTAGTGTCCCAACTTTTTTGGAATCCGGTTTGTAGATGTCTACAGAACCTGTTCTATTAAACACTTATAAAAGTAGACACCCCCCTGACAGAGTGGAGAGGGTGTCAGCAATAAGTTTGTGTTGATGTTACTGATAATTTTGCCCTTCCTCTGATCGTCACAACAATAACCCCCCAAAAAACGGATCCTGTCTGTTGAGTATTTGCCTTTACTCGGTCAGCATTTGGTCAGTAATCCATCAGTATTCCTAATGCCCAAAAAAAAAACAGGAGTGGATCTAAAACTTCTGTGTTTTCTACCCACTCCTGCTTTTGACTACCAAATCATAAGCCAATTCTGATGGGACCATACAGGCCTTGAAGCAGCTACACAGACAGAATCCGTTGTGCTTCTCATTTTTACTTCCTTCTGACAGATCAGAAGAAGTGTCAAATAAATGATAATGTCAGCCAGGCCAAAAGCCAAAATAGTGGACCAGTAATGAAGTGGGGAAGGGTGGGAACAGCATGAGAAGTCCACAGAGTGGACCTATGACATAGTGGTGAGGTGGAAGCAGCATTAAGAGACCACAGAGTGGCCCAATGACAGGGTCTGGATGTGGCAGCAGCATGAGTAGGCCACAGAGTGGCACAATGACCGAGTCTGGAGGTGGCAGCAGCATGTGGAAGCCACAGAATGGCACAACAACATAGTCTGGAGGAGGCAGCAGCATGAGTAGGCCACAAAGTGGCACAATGACAGAGTCTGGAGGTGGCAGCAGCATGAGTAGGCCACAGAGTGGCACGATGACCGAGTCTGGAGGTTTTGACAGCAGCAGCATCAGGAGGAGGCCACAGAGTCGCACAATGACAGAGTCTGGAGGTGGCAGCAGCATGAGTAGGCCACAGAATGGCACAATGACAGAGTCTGGAGGTGGCAGCAGCATGAGGAAGCCCCAGAATGGCACAATGACAGAATGTCGATCGACCAAGATACTTCTGGGGGAACCTGCCTGGCATGAGCAGGCCTCTAGTAGCTACAGACAATGAGAAGACAAAGCGTAAAGATAGCTTTGAGCCCAGATGAGTCGTGAAGTTCATCAAGATACGTCACTAAAGATTTTACCGCATATAACCGCAGCGCTGACCGCAGAATAAATTTTGTTTTTTGACCGAAATACTTAAATAAAGATTTTACCGCATATAACCGCAGCGCTGACCACTGAATTAATTTTGTTTTTCAACTATCATACTTCAATAAAGATTTTACCACATATCACTGCAGCACTGAACACTGATTACAATTTGTTTTACTACCAAAATACATCACAAAAGATTTTACCGCATATTACAACAGCGCTGAACGCTGATTAAGATTAGTTTTTCCACCGAAATGCGTCACAAAAAATGTTACCGCATATAACTGCAGTGCTGAACACTGATTACAATTTGTTTTACCACCGAAATGCATCACAAAAGATTTTACCGCATATAACTGCTGCGCTGAACGCTGAATAAAATTTGTTTTTCCACCGAAATAAGTCACAAAAGATTTTACCACATATAACGGAGCACGGAGATGGAGAGGGTCTTCGGATTCCCCCCGCACTATACGGACGTCTCAGAAAAGAACCGCTGCTCCCGACAGCAGCTCCTGAGAAGGTCATGGAGCGTCCCGGGCATCCGGCATCTATTCGCCCCACTGAAGGATTATTTTGAAAGTGTGTAGAAGCCACACGGGGCCCCCACGCTGCAGATTTATCATGGAGACATCATGGAGATTTTACCACATATAACCGCAGCGCTGACCGCTGAATACATTTTGTTTTTTGACCAAAATACGTCACTAAAGGTTTTACCACATATAACTGCTAAAGTGAACACTTAATATAATTTGTTTTTGTACTGAAATAATAACTGCAGAAGTGAAATGCGTATATATTTTTCTTTTTGTACTGAAAAAGGCCAGTAAACGTTTTTAGCAGAAATAAATGCACCAGTGAAGTGCGTATATTTTTTTCCTTTTTGCACTGAAATAGGCCACTAAACGCTTTCAACACAAATAACCGCCTAAGTGAACTGAGAATATATTTATCTTTTAGTACTGAAATACAAAATAACACATATAACCGCTGCACTGACTGACTGCTACCGCCGCTACTTCCGTGAACCCCTGCACCACTACTTCCCGGGTTAGTAGGCTGCTGAGAAGCAGGTGCTCTACCCTGGGCACGTTTGGCTCCCGACCTCCCACTGCTGCCACCCTGCGGACTCCCAGCCATGCTTTCAACACATATAACCGCCGACGTGAACTGAGAATATATTATTCTATTTGTACTGAAATAGGCCAGTAAACGCTTTCAGCAGAAATAAATGCACCAGTGAAGTGCATATATATTTTTCTTTCTGTACTGAAATAGGCCACTAAACCCTTTTGCCACAAAAAACTGCACTAATGAAGTGCGTATATCTTTTTCTTTCTGTACTAAAATAGGCCACTAAATGCTTTTGCCACAAATAAGTGCACCAGTGAAGTGCGTATATTTTTTTTATTCTATAATGAAATAGGCCACTAAACCCGTTTGCCTCAAATAAGTGCACCAGTGAAGTGCATATATATATTTTTTCCTATAATGAAATAGGCCACAAAATGCTTTTGCCACAAATAAGTGCACCAGTGAAGTGCGTATATTTTTTCTTTCTATACGCTTTTAACCCATATAACTGCCGACGTGAACTGAGAATATATTTTTCTTTTTGTACTGAAATAGGCCAGTAAACGCTTTCACCAGAATTAACTGCAGCTTTGACCAGGAAAAACTTAAAGAGTGAAGTGCGTATATATTTTTCGTGTAGTACTGAAATATGCCCCTATACGCTTTCACCAGAAATAACTGCAACAGTGTAGTGCGTATATATATATATATTTTTTTTTTACTGAAATAGACCCCTATATGCTTTCACCAGAAATAACTGCAACAGTGCAGTGCGTATATATTTTAGTTTTTTTACTGTAATACGCCCCTATACGCTTTAAACAGAAATAACTGCAGTAGTGAACTGAGAATATATTTTCTTGTAGTACTGATATAAGATAGTAAAGATACTAAGATATCACCCACTAAAGGCTTTTCAACATAGCACTTGCAGCCCAAATAGCTGGAATGACAGAGCTGTCTAATGGCTATTTGGATCCCCAAATAATCTTTCCCTGCACTTACAAATTGCTTTCCTATCAATGTCCCTAGCACCTTCTGATGTTTCTCCCTGCACTAAGATGCTGTGAAATGATTCCTCCCTATCCTTTCCCTGCACTTATAAATTGTTTTTCTGTCTTTTTTTCCACAATCAAGTTTTTCCAATTGCTTTCCCTAGCGCCTTTACACGTCTGTCCCTGCACTCTGAACGCTGGAAAATGTCTGACTCTAAGATGGCTGCCGTAGTTATAGGGCTGTGACATCACAGGGCTGGCTGGCTGCTGATTGGCTGCATGCAGGCATGTCAATCTGGGTGATCCTACCTTCCCAGAGGTCCTCAGTCCTCACACGTGTAGCCGCCATTTTAGGAAAAATTAGATTTGTTACCCCGAAGTGCAAGGAAATTTGCATTCAAATTCCACTTCGTCAGGTTCAATTCGCTCATCTCTAGTGATGATAATGAAGTCAAGGCTTCTTCACCTTTTTTTGGGCCACCATTCCAGACTTGTGTAATGTAAGTCGCACGGTGCTTGCATATACGTCTGTGATCTCACTATTATGCAGCATATGAGCCACCTTCACTGCTATATTTGTCACGCCAGAACTGATAGTCCTTGTGATGGCGGGAAAAACTAAGTTACACCCTCTCTCAGAGCGGAAAAGGTTGGTGCACCGCCCCATATGCAAAACAATAAGCCAAAGTGCCGCCTCCCACTCTTGTAACGGTTCAGAGAGGCCGAGCTGTATGCAAAGTGTAACACCGCCCCTTCTGGCTGTGGATCGCATTGAAGAGAGACTAGTGTGACGTACTCTCGCGGATTGTGAGATCTGGCATGCGTGCAAGAGAGAGGAGGATCGTCACATTGCCAGCCAACCTCCACGGGGATAAACGCAAGTAAAGTCCCCGACCTTACTCCTCAGCCTGTAAAAATTCCTCCATCAGTAGCAGAGTGGAAATTTATTAAGAATCGTCTTCAATAGTATCTCCGGCCTGCACCGATCGCCTTAAAGGGCCATACAACTGCAACGGTTGCCTATAGAAACCCCATTCAAAAACTGTATAAAGTCAAATTTAGCCTGCAGCATTTAAATAAACTGTCATTGCCATGTCTGTTCAGGAGGAAGCCGGGCAGCCTGACCTCAGCGGACCCCCTGCAGAAGCCGCAGCTGGCTCCAGTGCACCACCAGCCGCTGCAGAAGCCAGCATGATGCCACTAGCCATGCCCTGCTACTTTGGGGCCCCTTGGTTCCCCCGATACTCTGGGGAAGCTCACACACTAAGAGACTTTAAAGAGAAAATGTATGCCTTGTTCAGGTTGTACACTGTCTCCACAGAGCAGCAAATGAAAATACTCCTAGCGCAACTACGGATGGAGTAGAGTTAACACTTCTGTTTTCTGAGATTTCTGAGTTGTGTTATCTAATCTAAGCAAACACCTTCAATTGCTTTTCAATGGCTTTTGTCTCAAGATTATGGGATGAGTTAAGAAATTTGAGTTAATAGCTGGAGAGCTATCCCTGCTACATCTGTAGAGGGAGCTGCACTCTGGGAGGTGAAGTCCTGGACTAGCTCTGAAAGGAGAACACTGGGACAGATCTTCGAGAGACTCTACACCACCTTTGAACACAAGACTATGTCAGAAGTCAAAATGAGGTTCTTCAGCATGAAACAACAAGCCGGTGAGTCACTGAGAGACTTTGCATTGTCTTTACAAGAAGCCCTTAGAGCTGTGGTTCAGTTAGACCCCATTGAGACAGAGAACCAAGACAAAACTTTAAAGGAACAACTCATTGAATGTGTTAACACTGACAACCTAAAAAGCCAGTTGAGAATGTTAGCTGCACAACACCCTAGTGTCAACTTCCTAGACTTAAAAAAGCTAGCCATTAGTATTCTGTGGAAGAGTCTGCAGCCAGAGCCTGCTAAAATTGCTGAAACTCTTGTCCACACGCCTGCTACCCCTTCCAAGTGTTGTCCGGTAGCCAGCCAGGCAGTTCAAACTCTAGTCCCTGATGCCGTAGCAGCCTTGACAGAACAGGCTAACTTTTTGACAAAAAGCCTGGAGAAGGTGTGTTAGAACAGAAATTAGAACAGTGGGAGAAGTCTTTATTATTGGAGGATGAGACACCTGTATGAAAAAAACTTTTTCCTCCTGACTACAAAGATATATATCCCAGAAGTCCTGGCGGGCGCCCAAATGACCACTCCAACGCCCGCCGGCGACCTGTTTGCATCTACTGTCATAAGTCGGGACATACAGAAACAATGTGCTGGTGATTAAAAAAGAGACCCTCGAGGCTAAGGACCACCCCTTGAGAGGTAAACCAGTAGGTCCACAATATTCCAACTGGATGCCCAGATACATAGGATCCCGTCCGGAAGTAGCAATCTAAATTAACGGAATTCCCTTTGTCGCCATACTGGACACCGGATCTCAAGTCACTACCATCCTACGGCCTGCATTTGATAAATACTGGGACCAGAGCCAACTTACGCAACCACCAGAATCCTGGTTGGATATTACTGCCAGCAACAGGAAACCCGTGCCAATACATGTTTATTCTAACTCTGCAAGTAGATGAAACCACCCTACCTCGACAAGGTATTAGTGTTGTACAAGACGGAGACAAAGGTGGCTCTGCAGTGATCCTAGAAATGAATGTCCTTAGGAATTGTTACACTGAGATGCTCGAGGCATTACGCCAATCTATGCCTACTGCTTCACATGCCTCCAAAAGGGTCATACAACAGACCAACCGTGCGCTAAGTGCACAACAGAAATTCGCCAATGAGAAGGGAGAAATCTGCTGTGTCCGCATCCAGGGTAACCAACCTGTGATCTTTAAACCAAATACCGAGACACTCATATGGTGCCATGCCACCCTGGGAATTCAAGGTCAAGACTACCAAGCCATGGTAGAGCCCTTCGCGCTAGACGATCATCCCCTAGTCAGAGCTGCAAGGAGCTTAGTGACTGTTTCCCAAGATAAAGTGTCTGTCCGTCTCATAAACCTGAATGATCACCACATTACCCTCACTAAACATTATCCTGTTGCTCAGTTATTGCAAATCTCTTTCCAGGATGTTATCAGCGTGCCTGCAATTAAAGTAGAACAATCTGCACAGCGCTCCAGTACTCCAGAACATGCTCCGCCTGCCTCATGGTGGGAAGAACTTAACGTGGGAGACAGCTCTACGCCCAAAAAACAAATTGAAGGAGTTTTGAACATCGTGAAGGAACATCATCAAGCCTTCAGTAATCACTCTACAGATTATGGGGAAGTCCGTGGGATCAAACACACTATCCCTACCAGCTCTCACCCTCCAATAAAAGAAAGGTACCGGCCTATACCACCAACTATGTACCAATCTGTGAAGCAAATGATCCAAGAGATGAAGGATTCCAATATTATCCAAGACAGCCATAGTCCATGGGCTGCACCCCTAGTTCTTGTCCGGAAAAAGGATGGCAACATCAGGTTCTTTGTGGATTACAGAAAACTTAATCAAATCACCCACAAGGATTCCTATCCCTTACCCAGAATTAAAGAATCCCTGACAGCACTGGGGTCATCAGCCTATTTCTCTACTTTTGATCTGACCAGTGGATACTGGCAAGTACCCATGGCTCCTGAAGACCGAGAGAAAACAGCTTTTACCACCCCCATGGGCCTATTCAAATTTAATTGCATGCCCTTTGGACTTTGTAATGCACCAGGAACATTTCAACGACTAATGGAACGCTGTTTAGGCCATAGAAACTCTGGAACAAGTTGATCTTGGTCTCATCTGTCCAAAGGATGTTGTTCCAGAACTGTGAAGGCTTTTTTTAGATGTCGTTTGGCAAACTCTTGGCCTTCCTGTTTTTGAGGCTCACCAATGGTTTACATCTTGTGGTGAACCCTCTGTATTACCTCTGGTGAAGTCTTATCTTGATTGTTGACTTTGACACACATAAACCTACCTCCTGGAGATTGTTCTTAATCTGGCCAACTGTTGTGAAGGGTGTTTTCTTCACCAGGGAAAGAATTCTTTGGTCATCCACCACAGTTGTTTTCCGTGGACTTCCGAATCTTTTGGTGTTGCTGAGCTCACCGATGCATTCCTTCTTTTTAAGATTGTTCCAAACAGTTGTTTTGACCACGCCTAATGTATTTGCTATCTCTCTGATGTTTTATATATTTTTTTCAGCCTAATGATGGCTTGCTTTACTGATAGTGACAGCTTTTTGGATCTCATCTTGAGAGTTGACAGCAACAGATTCCAAATGCAAATAGCACACTTGAAATGAACTCTGGACCTTTTATCTGCTCATTGTAATTGGGATAATGAGGGAATAACACACACCTGGCCATGGAACAGCTGACAAGCCAATTGTCTCATTACTTTTGGTCCCTTAACAAGTGTGAGGCACATATGCAAACTGTTGTAATTCCTACACTGTTCACCTGATTTGGATGTAAATACCCTCAAATTAAAGCTGACAGTCTGCAGTTAAAGCACATCTTGTTCATTTCATTTCAAATCCATTGTGGTGGTGTATAGAGCCATAAATGTTAGATTGTGTCGATGTTCCAATATTTATGGACCTGACTGTATATAAAAATGTGAGTTTCTGACTGTCTGTTTTTTATGCACAACCAAACAACTGGACTGATCGGCACCAAATTTGGCACACAGGTACATCAGGTGCGGGAAGGTTTTAGACTGGGTCTCAGCACTCTGGGATGCACCGTTCCTGAGATATTCCCAAAAAATACAAATATGGCAATATCCCATGACCTGCATTAGCCAATAGAAACCTGCAGGTCTTTCTCCTCATCAGTGATGGCCAGTTCGCATTGTTCGCCCACGAACACATGCGGGCTGCCATCTTTTATCACAAGTTGGTGAGGCACAGGTAAGCCCTTACCTGTGCTTGTGCGCGAGCCGATCTGAAATCAAATGCGGTCACCGGGAACAGGCAGTTCCGAGAACAGCCGCCGGGGGCAAGATAAAGAACTAGCTGACTGCCTCAATGAATACATCTGTTCAGTTTTTACAAAGGAAAATGAAGGAAAAGGACCTCAGTTAGGAAAGAAGACTAATGAATCTTTTGCTGCATGTGTCTTTACAGAGGAAGAGGTTCTAAGTCAGCTGTCCAAAATTAATACAAATAAGTCACAGGGGCCTGATGGGATACACCCAAAGCTATTAAAAGAGCTTAGCGGTGAACTAGCAAAACCATTAACAGATTTATTTAACCAGTCACTGGCAACAGGAGTCGTCCCAGAAGATTGGAAATTAGCAAATGTGCCCATTCACAAGAGAGGTAGTAGGGAGGAATCGGGCAACTATAGGCCAGTAAGCCTGACATCAATAGTGGGGAAATTAATGGAAACCATACTTAAGGAGAGGATTGTGGAACATCTAAAATCCCATGGATTGAAAGATGAAAAACAGTATGGGTTTACTTCAGGGAGATCATGTCAAACTAATCTTATAGATTTTTTTGATTGGGTGACTAAAATAATAGATGGCAGAGGTGCAGTAGACATCGCTTATCTAGACTTTAGTAAGGCTTTTGATACTGTCCCACATAGAATGCTTATCAATAAATTGCAGTCTTTGTGCGTGGACTCCCATATTGTTAAATGGATTAGGCAGTGGCTGAGGGACAGACAACAGAGGGTTGTAGTCAATGCAGTATATTCAGACCATGGTCTTGTTACCAGTGGGGTACCTCAGGGATCTGTTCTGGGACCCATATTGTTTAAGATCTTTATCAGCGAAATTGCAGAAGGCCTCGATGGTAAGGTGTGTCTTTTTGCTGATGACACAAAGATTTGTAACAGGGTTGATGTTCCTGGAGAGATACACCAAATGGAAAAGGATTTAGGAAAACTAGAGAAATGGTGAAAAATCTAGCAACTAAAATTTAATGTTGATAAGTGCAAGATCAGTGACCAGGAAAGATTAAAGGACCTTAACATGTATAGCTTGGAAGAAAGACAAGACAGAGGGGATATGATAGAAACTTTGAAATACATAAAGGGAATCAACAAGGTAAAAAAGGAGAGAATATTTAAAAGAAGAAAAACTGCTACAAGAGGACATAGTTTTAAATTAGAGGGGCTGTTGAGGAAGGGTTGAGACGTATGCATATATATACATAAACTGCTCAAAAAAATAAAGGGAACACTTAAACAACACAATGTAACTCCAAGTCAATCACACTTCTGTGAAATCAAACTGTCCACTTAGGAAGCAACACTGAGTGACAATCAATTTCACATGCTGTTGTGCAAATGGAATAGACAACAGGTGGAAATTATAGGCAATTATCAAGACACCCCCAATAAAGGAGTGGTTCTGCAGGTGGTGACCACAGACCACTTTTCACTTCCTATGCTTCCTGGCTGATGTTTTGGTAACTTTTGAATGCTGGAGGTGCTTTCACTCTAGTGGTAGCATGAGACGGAGTCTACAACCCACACAAGTGTCCTCAGGTAGTGCAGCTTATCCAGGATGGCACATCAATGCGAGCTGTGGCAAGAAGGTTTGCTGTGTCTGTCAGCGTAGTGTCCAGAGCATGGAGGCGCTACCAGGAGACAGGCCAGTACATCAGGAGACGTGGAGGAGGCCGTAGGAGGGCAACAACCCAGCAGCAGGACCGCTACCTCCGCCTTTGTGCAAGGAGGAACAGGAGGAGCACTGCCAGAGCCCTGCAAAATGACCTCCAGCAGGCCACAAATGTGCATGTGTCTGCTCAAACGGTCAGAAACAGACTCCATGAGGGTGATATGAGGGCCCGACATCCACAGGTGGGGGTTGTGCTTACAGCCCAACACCGTGCAGGACGTTTGGCATTTGCCAGAGAACACCAAGATTGGCAAATTCGCCACTGGAGCCCTGTGCTCTTCACAGATGAAAGCAGGTTCACACTGAGCACATGTGACAGACGTGACAGACGTGACAGAGTCTGGAGACGCCGTGGAGAACGTTCTGCTGCCTGCAACATCCTCCAGCATGACCGGTTTGGCATTGGGTCATTAATGGTGTGGGGTGGCATTTCTTTGGAGGGCCGCACAGCCCTCCATGTGCTCGCCAGAGGTAGCCTTACTGCCATTAGGTACCGACATGAGATCCTCAGACCCCTTGTGAGACCATATGCTGGTGCGGTTGGCCCTGGATTCCTCATAATGCAAGACAATGCTAGACCTCATGTGGCTGGAGTGTGTCAGCAGTTCCTGCATGACGAAGGCATTGATGCTATGGACTGGCCCGCCCGTTCCCCAGACCTGAATCCAATTGAGCACATCTGGGACATCATGTCTCGCTCTATCCACCAAAGTCACATTGCACCACAGACTGTCCAGGAGTTGGCAGATGCTTTAGTCCAGGTCTGGGAGGAGATCCCTCAGGAGACCGTCCGCCACCTCATCAGGAGCATGCACAGGTGTTGTAGAGAGGTTATAAAGGCACGTGGAGGCCACACACACTACTGAGCCTCATTTTGACTTGTTTTAAGGACATTACATCAAAGTTGGATCAGCCTGTAGTGTGTTTTTCCACTTTAATTTTGAGTGTGACTCCAAATCCAGACCTCCATGGGTTGAAAAATTTGATTTCCATTTTTGTATTTTTGTGTGATTTTGTTGTCAGCACATTCAACTATGTAAAGAACAAAGTATTTCAGAAGAATATTTAATTAATTCAGATCTAGGATGTGTTATTTTTGTGTTCCCTTTATTTTTTGGAGCAGTGTATATGCATGCAAACACGTGCATGTATGTATAATATACACTCACCTAAAGAATTATTAGGAACATCTGTTCTATTTCTCATTAATGCAATTATCTAGTCAACCAATCACATGGCAGTTGCTTCAATGCATTTAGGGGTGTGGTCCTGGTCAAGACAATCTCCTGAACTCCAAACTGAATGTCAGAATGGGAAAGAAAGGTGATTTAAGCAATTTTGAGCGTGGCATGGTTGTTGGTGCCAGACGGGCCGGTCTGAGTATTTCACAATCTGCTCAGTTACTGGGATTTTCACGCACAACCATTTCTAGGGTTTACAAAGAATGGTGTGAAAAGGGAAAAACATCCAGTATGCGGCAGTCCTGTGGGCAAAAATGCCTTGTGGATGCTAGAGGTCAGAGGAGAATGGGCCGACTGATTCAAGCTGATAGAAGAGCAACGTTGACTGAAATAACCACTCGTTACAACCGAGGTATGCAGCAAAGCATTTGTGAAGCCACAACGCGCACAACCTTGAGGCGGATGGGCTACAACCGCAGAAGACCCCACTGGGTACCACTCATCTCCACTACAAATAGGAAAAAGAGGCTACAATTTGCACGAGCTCACCAAAATTGGACTGTTGAAGCTGGAAAAATGTTGCCTGGTCTGATGAGTCTCGATTTCTGTTGAGACATTCAAATGGTAGAGTCCGAATTTGGCGTAAACAGAATGAGAACATGTATCCATCCTCTGATGGCTACTTCCAGCAGGATAATGCACCATGTCACAAAGCTCGAATCATTTCAAATTGGTTTCTTGAACATGACAATGAGTTCACTGTACTAAAATGGCCCCCACAGTCACCAGATCTCAACCCAATAGAGCATCTTTGGGATGTGGTGGAACGGGAGCTTCGTGCCCTGGATGTGCATCCCTCAAATCTCCATCAACTGCAAGATGCTATCCTATCAATATGGGCCAACATTTCTAAAGAATGCTATCAGCACCTTGTTGAATCAATGCCACGTAGAATTAAGGCAGTTCTGAAGGCAAAAGGGGGTCCAACACCGTATTAGTATGGTTTTCCTAATAATTCTTTAGGTGAGTGTATATATGCATGCAAACACGTGCATGCATGTATAATATATATGCACGCATTAACAGCCACATTATAGGAGGATGTGCGCAGATGTGCCCAGCATCTGCGCACATCTGCCCTTAGTGGCCCACAGGGGCTCATTGTGCCCCCTTATATGTATAATATCTGTGCTCCCTTATATGTCCCTTTTTATATGTGCCCCCTTATATGTGTCTCATATATCCCCCATATCCATAGTACATGTTCCTGAAACCAGGTGCATCTGTGTGAATGTGCCCCAAGCATTCACACTGATGCAATCTGGTTGATTGCATCAGAATGACCAGACAAAGGTCCGGTCATCCTGATGACTACAAAGAACTCAGATTCAACAGAATCTTTGTCCTTTGTTTTAATTATCTCCAGCGCTGCTGGAGATAATTATGCATGATAGAAGGAAGAGAGAAACCTCCCCTCCTTTTATTATGCGATTTCCGGCAGCGCGATTACCATCGCGCTGCCCGGAATGCAAAGTGCTACAGGCGGGAGATCAAAGGCTTCTCCCGCCTGTTAGCAAGTGGTGCGGCCCGATGCGCTCGTTCGGGGACGCGCCGGCTGGCACAGTGACGTCATATCACTGCGCCGGCCCACGTGTCCCTGATGGTGGCGCGCGCCCGCGTGCCACAGTGTGGGCGGTGCGGCAGTGTGGGCCGCCGGATATAAATATCCGGCGGCCCCTGCACTAGGTATAAGAGCCGAGCCGCCCCCCCCCCCCCCCGCCTGAAGAGGATCACCCCTAGACGAACAAGCACCCCCTGGACAACGAGCGCTGAGTATCATTACTATTAACCCCTATACCACCAACGATATCCTTGTATTAACCCCTACCTACCCTATACCTTCCCTATCCCACCAACGAATACCCCCTGACTTACCCTATCCCACCAACGTATTCCCCTGATTAACCCCTACCACTATCCCACCTACGACCCTTATACCCATACCTGCCCATATTCCCATCACCCTCACTTACCCTAATTCCCCTGTACCCCAGCATTCACCTGCAGGGTATTAACCCTTGCATTGCTCACCACTAATCCCCTACCCTAACCCTGCAGGAGCATCCCTGCTCCCCATTCTGCACCCCTGACTGTATTTCTGTGTCTGTGGCCTGCATTCACCCCTGCAGCGCCACTGTTAACCCTCGTTGTTCCCTTAGGGATAGGATTAGAACCAGGTGGGGTGGGCTGCTAATATATGTGTGTGTGTACTGTATTAGATAGCTTTGTGGGTGGAATTTGGGAACCGTGTAGTGTAGTTTGGTGCTGTATTTATAGTACTGTATTGTTAGTGTATTGCGTGCGTAGTGTACTGTAGGGATTAATACATATCTTGTTTTATTTGTAACTATCTGTGTAACGTGTGGTTATTAGCGATAGTTAGTTCAGTAAGGCGCATGCAGCTAGTTTAGTGATTGGCGTAAGGCAAAGTAGAGTATTATTATTATAAAGGTATAAATAGGCGGAGTCATCGATAGACGGCTCCTCCTATTTATGAATATTAATTATCGATATTTACATAAATATTGGTAATTAATATTCCCCCTTTACAGGGGCAAAGGTTTAAAAGTAATATAAGGAAGTATTACTTTACTGAGAGAGTAGTGGATGCATGGAATAGCCTTCCTGCAGAAGTGGTAGCTGCAAATACAGTGAAGGAGTTTAAGCATGCATGGGATAGGCATAAGGCCATCCTTCATATAAGATAGGGCCAGGGGCAATCCTTAGTACTCTGTATATTGGGCAGACTAGATGGGCCAAATGGTTCTTATCTGCCGACACATTCTATGTTTCTATGTTTCTCGGAACTGCCTGCTCCCGCTGACCGCATTTGTTTCAGACCGGCTCGTGGCACATGCACAGGTAAGGGCTTACCTGTGCCTCGCCGGACTTGTGAGAAAAGATGGCGAACTGGGCATCACTGCTCCTCATATCCTAACTGCCATTCACACAGTCACATTGTAGCAGTCAGGGGAGGAAATGACCACAAGGCAGGATTCAAATACACTACAGCAGACAAGGAGGCTTGAGCAGATACCGGCTTTATTAAAGGGCAAAATATAACGGCCGGAAAATCGGATTAACAGTATTGTGTGGATGCACCAGAGGCGTAATCGACAAATGACAGAAACAGTGTAAACAGGTTTACATAAATTTACAAGAAGGATAGCTAAACTTTGCATCCAAACAAAATGCGCTCTAAACAGCAAACACATAAAAAATGCAAGCAACTCTCCTCTAATATTCTCCTGTCTGCCCCTGCTAACCAGGGCACATTTCTAAAATGCACTGACTAAGTCTTCTGCTCTATGTCCTACCACAGATTAGCACCGGTGCACACTCACAGTTCTGCAGGTAGCTACTTGTGAAGGCAGATACAGTCTGGCTCCTGACCCGGTCGCTTGCATGTCCCAGCAAGGTTTTTTCCTCTCTCTCTCTCTCAAATTGCAGTTGCAGTCATCCACATAGTTCAACTCTGACATGAGAAACCCATCCTGTCACAGGTCTCTGAATTGAACACTTTGCTCCTCTGGAACACACTTTGCAGTCTCTGTCGATCTGTCCCACAGCAGCCAGGAAAAATCACTTTATAGTCCCTGTAGCTCTGTCCCACAACAGCAGACTCTCTCTGTACACCTCAGCAAGGACGCAGCACTCAGCTCTCCTGCCCGAGAACTTCAACTCCTCCTACAACCTCTGGAACCAACAACTTTCATTTTTCTCTTACTTAGCGACACAGTGGCCTCTTGTGGCCGGAAGAAGGCATAACAGTCTGTGTGAAATATCACTGTAAAATGCGACTTGATACTTCTTGGGGCTGACCCTTACAACATGACCCTTATCTGCCAATAGAAGCTTGCAGGTCCTTCAGTTTCGACATGCACACAGTTTTACACCAGGTTTCCATAACAACCCAGCCATTTTTCTTCACTTCTCTAGGTCACCTTTAAAGGCGCTGTGGATGAGACTGTTAAGGAAGCAGAGTGCAGTTAAGGTCGCAGTTAAGGGGGCAGGCTGCTGTGGAGATCACAGTTAAGGGGACTCTCTGCTATGGAGGTCAGTGTTAAGGGGCAGAGTGCTTTAGAGTTCACTGTTAAGGGGATAGGTTATTGTGCAAATCACTGTTGAAGAGATGGGCTACTGTGGAGGTCACTAATAAAGGGGCGGCCTCTGTGGAGGTCACTGTTAAAGTGGCGGGCACTGTGGAGGTAACTTTTAAGGCAGTGGAGTACTGTGGAGATCACTGTTAACGGAGCGGGGTATCGTGGCAGTCACTCTTAAAGGGGCGGGTGCTGTGGAGGGCTCTGTTAAGGGGGCAAGGAACGGTGGAAATCACAGTTAAGGCGGCAGTCTTCTATGGAGGTCAGTGTTAAGAGGTTGTGCTGTAGAGGTTACTGTTAAGGCGGCGGGGTGTTGTGGAGGTCACATTTTAAGGGAACGGAGCTCTGTGGAGGTCACTGTTAAGGGGGTAGGTTATTATGGAAATCACTGTTACCGAGACGGGGTACTGTGGAGGTCCCAAATAAAGTGTGCGCCGCTGTGGAGGTCACTGTTAAAGGGGCTGGTGCTGTGGAGGTTACTGTTAAGGGGGCAGGGGACTGTGTAGGTCACTAATAAAGAGGCAGCTGCTGTGGAGGTCACTGTTAAGTGAGCGTTCGCTGTAGATGTTAATGTTAAGGGGGCAGGCCGCTATGGAGGTCATTGTTAAAAGGAACGGGCACTGTGAAGGTCACTCTTAAGGGGGCAGGGGACTGTGGAGGCCACTATTAAAGGGGCAGCTGCTGTGGAGGTCACTGTTAAGGGAATGGGGTACTGTGGCAGTCACTGTTAAAGGGGCGGGCACTGTGGAGGTCTCTGTTATGGGGCTGGGAACGGTGGAGGTCACAGTTAAGGGGACAATCTGCTATGGAGTTCAGTGTTAAGTGGCGGGTGCTGTAGAGGTCACTGCTAAAGGGGCTGCCCCTGTGAAGGTCACTGTCAAGAGGGTGCTATGCTGTGAAACTCACTGATAAAGGGGGGGGCTGCTGTGAAAGTCAAAGTTAAGGGGTGGGCTGCTGTGGAGGTCCCATTTTAAGGAGATGGGGCACTGTGGGGGGGGGGTCAGTGTTAAGGGGTGGGGCTGTGAAGGTCACTGCTAAGGGGGCAGGATGCTGTAGAGGTCACTGTTATAGGGGGATACTGTCAATATCTATTAATGACACACACAAACATTAAATGAAATAGAAAATATACCCATGCAAAACCAAGTCCTTCTGCTAGTCTCTCATATATATAGAAATTAGTTTCTGTCCATCTGTCTGTTCTTTATGCGCGACCAAACGACTGAACAAATCTACACCAAATTTAACACACAGGTACATCAGGTGTCCGGGAAGGCTTTAGGCTGGGTCTCAGCTCTCTAGGACCTCAGCTCTCTAGTACCATTCCTGAGATAGTCCCAAAAAATGCAAATATGACACCATAACATGACCTACATTAGCCAATAGAAGCCTGCTGGTCTTTCACTCATATCCCAACTGCCATATACACGGTCACATTACCCTTATCAGCCAATAGAAGCTCGTAGGTCCTCCAGTCTCCACATAAACACAGTTTTACACCAGGTTTCCATAACAAGCAAGCCATTTTTCTTCACTGCACTAGTAGTCTCCCCTCTAGATTTTACTCTCTACTTACAGTTCCTAGGTGAATCACTTCCTTACAAACAAGGGGAGCTAGAGAGAATGAAGAAAGTTTGTGTGTCTTTCTTCACTTTGAGCTCAGTGCAGAGGCCCCTCCCCCATCTAGGGATCAGAGCTTAAACACTGCTGAATGTGCAGCATCCCAGATGGCTGTTTTTTTTTGTATAGACCAAATCTTCCCTCCAGTACATAGTAAGTTAATTTCTTACTCCAGTCATAATAGAATTCATTTATGAAGCACTTAAGCGTCTCTACATGTGTTGGTTTTAGTTGATTAGTCAGCATCTCTCACTAGACTGACTGTACATCAGTTTGCATAGTCCCTGCCCTATTTGTGCTATAATCAATAGTTTCTATTGTGTTCTGGATCTTTCTATTCTGTATTCTGTGAGCATAAACTTTATTTTACAAGTGTGTGTTTGTATTTAGTGTGCGAGTTAAGATTAATTGACTTTAGATTCAGAGGACTACACTAAGTCAATTGCTTTTCATTGCACTGTATTATTGTTATTTTCTTTCTCTTTTCTTGTGTAATCCCCATTAGTATGTGTTCCATTATTGACAACACAGTCAAGTGCACATCTTGTCAAATGTATGCAGTCTTGGAACAGCCGTTTAAGGGGGCATATTTTTGTTCAAAATGTGAGCAAATTTCCCATTTGGAATCACACATCTTGTATCTAATCAAGCAAATTTCAACACTGAGAAGCGTTGGCAATTTGGAAAAGAGTTTGCTCTCACTGAGCAGGCACTCTATGGGGTAGATGCAGGGGAGGGTGGTAGTATGGAGGTTTAGGAAAGTGAGGTAGTTAGCTGGATAACAGAAAGCAGGGTAGAGGGAAGAGTGCAAGGGAGGTTAGCCCTGATCTTAAGGCAAATTTCACCTATTTTAACAGGAAATGCACCAAAAGTAATATCAATAGATATTGGATACTGGTTTGGGTGCATGTAAGGATAGTATGGTAATTTTTCCATATAGGTTTGTGGTATATGCCAGGATGGTATGATAATTAAATGTTGTAGATTTGTCATTGTTGCTATAATAGCCGATTTTCTAATGTTCTAATTTGATCTGCATCAAATCATAATGGCTGCACCGTAAATTGTGGTAAAGTTGTATGCAGGAAAAAATGTAGAAGGGGACTCAGCACTAAATCAGTACTGTTTCTTCTTTATTTTTTGCTATATAGCGCCATCTGCTCTTTGTTCTTTTTCTTATTTCTTTGTCCTACTCACTGAGAAGGTCGCACATGCTCAGTTTCATCCTTCAACTGCCTCCTGAGCTGTGATAGGGAGAGAATGGAAATGCCCCCTTAGCTGTAACAGAAAATACACTCCCCTTGATATAAATCCAGCAGAGCAATGAATGGGGAGCTGTCTGGATCCATGTGAGGTGAAGGACTGGTTCTAGCTTTGTTAGAAAGAGATTGACGTGTACTATACAATGTCATTTTTTACAACAATAATGGGATAACACCTTTAAATTTTATTAGCACTGGTAATCCAACATGCAACACATGTGAACTTGATTCTCAAACCCCCATTTATATGTAACAGATCTTTACCATTTTGAGTGTGTGGTATACATATCACAGTTTGCTGCAGATATTTACCATGGATTTAACACATGCATATTTATTTTGCAGAAAAGTGATTTGCGGCAAAATCCTCCAAAAAATTGTTCCATCAGATCTGAACTTGTAGTCCAGTGCAAAATGTATAAACCTTACTTCTACAACCAATACAATGGGCACAAAGGCTTAAGAATGGGCAGATAAAGGAACACTTATAAGAATTAGAATTTTATTTTTGTCCATATAATGATCCGCATGGATGCCGTTCATGTGGCTTATGTATTCTAGTTCCATAACACAGTGACTTGTTTCCATGACAATATTTTATAGTACTCTATAGTCCGACCTTCAGTTATAATGGATGTATTTTTCTCCTTTGCAGAATACATCAATACATCTAAAAATAAGCAAAGCATTATTACATTAGGGCGTAGACTATAGCAATGCTTTACTGTGTTGTATGAAACCTTTGGTGGGGGGGGGGGGGGGGGGGATTTTCCGCCCCGAGTGCCAGCTGTCAAGGGTCTGCCAGGTGCAATGAGTGCTTCCATCAATACAGATGGAAGCGCTCATTGCTAGAGTGCCGAGGAGCTGACGGTCCTTCAACTTACTGACCACTCACTTCTGTGCGCCTTCCCTCCTCCAGGAGCCATCTTCTCTCTGCTTCACCTTTCCATACTGCAGGCACAGATTGCGTAGATCCGGGAATCTTCCTGTGCACTCCTCCCACACATTGCTGCAGTGTGATCTGTGCCTGCAGGGGAGAGCTGGAGGTGATCTGATCATCAGGAACAGGACAAGGTGAGTAGTTACTGTTTTTCTTTATTTTATTAACACTGAGGGGGCATAATGTGAGCATTACTACTGTAAAGGAGGCACAGTGAGGGCATAACTATGGCACTGTGAGGGGGGTGCAATGAGGACATACCTACTGTTATGGGGGCACAGAATGGGCATAACTATTATGAAGGGGCACTATGAAGGGATAAATATTTTATGGGTGAAAAATGTAGGCATAACTACTGTGAAGGGGTGCATTGAGGGCATAACTACTGTGAAGGGGTGCATTGAGGGCATAACTACTGTGAAGGGGTGCAATAAATGCATTACTACTATGATGGGGCACAATTTGGGCATACTTACTATGAGGGGGGAAAGGAAGACATAACAATTGTGAGGGGGCACAATGTTTTAAAGGGGGAAGGCGTGCCAGAGAAAGGACCTGCCTCTGGTGCCAAACACCTTAGGAACACCACTGATAGCAATTAGTTGAAACATTTTCAAAATGTTTACCTTTGCACCTACAGTATATTGGCACAGTGTAATGACATGGCAGTGACAAAAAGTACAATTATTCATGATTAAATATGTATAAAATGTTATACTATTGTTAATGAGTTTTACATTTTTATCATCAAAGGCTATAAATCCTTTTGCACATTTATGGAAATTTGTCTGCATATGAGGCAGATATGGAGTCCATTGAAATCACAGAGTGAATTATCATTAATTACAGGATCATTTCACGCTTCCTGCAATTATACATTTAGGTGGACATTTTACACAAGAAGCTACTGTCATATAATATTAGATGTCTCTGAGTCAAGGTGGAATGGTTCAGACTACCATTTACTAATATAAGTAATTACGGTATGTGTTACTATGACAATAGACATAACTAGAAGCTATAAACTTTTTGATCTCTGGTCATTTTTGATCTATATCGATTTTGATCTCTATCATTATTTCAACTGGAAATCTGCTTTAACATCCTACTTAGTGTTGAGCGATTTAAAGTGAAATGAATTGAATTCAATGCGAATTTCTGGAAAAATTTTATTTGCTACAAATCCAAGTTTTTTTCCACTTCGTGGTAACAATCATTTGTTTCCTAAAATGGCAGCTACGTGTTTTACAAAGTGAAATTAAGAAGCTTGAGAACGCGGTATGACCCTTAGGCCCCTTTCACACGGGCAAGATTTCCACGCGGGTGCAATGCGTGAGGTGAACGCATTGCACCCACACTGAATCTGGACCCATTCATTTCTATAGGGCTGTGCACATGAGCGGTGATTTTCACGCATCACTTGTGCATTGCGTGAAAATCGCAGCATGCTCCTCTTTGTGCATTTTTCACGTAACGCAGGCCCCATAGAAATGAATGGGGTTGCGTGAAAATTGCAAGCATCCGCAAGCAAGTGCGGATGTGGTGCGATTTTCACGCACGGTTGCTAGGTGACGATCGGGATGGGGACCCGATCATTATTATTTTCCCTTACAACATGGTTATAAGGGAAAATAATAGCATTCTGAATACAGAATGCATAGTAAAATAGAGCTGGAGGGGTTAAAAAAAAATAAAAAATATTTAAACTCACCTTGATTCACTTGTTCACGCAGTCGGCATCTCTTCTGTCTTCTTTATTCAGGACCTGGGTAAAGGACCTGTGGTGACGTCACTGCGCTCATCACATGGTCCATTACATGATCCATCACCATGACCATGTGATGAGCGTAGTGACATCATCAAAGGTCCTTTTCCTCACAGATGAAGACAGAAGAGATGCCGGCTGCGCGAACAAGTGGATTAAGGTGAGTTAAAATATTATAATTTTTTTTTAACCCCTCCAGCCCTATTTTACTATGCATTCTGTATTCAGAATGCTATTATTTTCCCTTATAACCATGTTATAAGGGAAAATAATACAATCTACACAACCTTGAACCCAAACCTGAACTTCACATTGCACCTGCGCGATAAAAACTGAACAACGGAACGGAATTACAGTCAAAACTGACTGCAATTGCGCACCTACTCGCGCGGGTTTGCCGCAATGCACCGGGACGCATCCGGACCTAATCCGGACACGCTCATGTGAAAGAGGCCTTAATGCCTTGCAACCAGCCAATCAGCAGATCAGCCATCCCCTGTGATGTCACAGCCCTATAAAAGCCTCATTCCGCCTGGTCTCTGCTATTTTACTGTGAGCTGAGCATAGGGGCAGACGTGCCAAACTCTAGGAAAAAGTGTTTAACAAAGCTATTAATTGTAGAATATTGGATAGGAATAGTGCAGGGACAGTGTAGGGAGATTATAAGAAGAGTTTTTACACACCGTAGTAAGAGCATAGGGATTGCATAGGGAGACTGCAGTGCAGGCTCAATGTAATCGCCCTGTGCATCTTATACATCTGCTGCGCCATTCATTCTTTATCTGTTCTGTTTTACATAGGCTTACTATGCATCAGACTCATTGTGAACAGGCGTTCCAATATATAAGCATGTTTATCTAGTTCATCTGCTGCGCCATTCATAATTAATCTGCCATAACTTTTTTATTTTTTCGTTCACATATTCATATGAGGGCTTATTTTTTGCGGGACAAGTTGTAATTTCTAATGCCACCATTTATTATGGCATACAATTTAGTGGGGAGCGGGAAAAAATTCCAAATGGTGTAGAATTGAAAAAAAATAAGCAATTCCTCTACCGTTTTAAGAGTTTTGTCCCTACGGCATTCACTTTGTGGCAAAACTGACCTGTGCCCTTCATTTTATGGGTCAGTACAATTACAACGATGCCCCAAATGTATAGGTTTTTATGTCTAAATATGCAAAAATAAATTAAAACTTAAAAATTCTTTTTTTTACATCACCATATAACTTTTTTTTAGTTATATCTACTGAGCTGTGTGGGGGATAATTTTTTTGCGGGACGATCTGTAGTTTTTATTAATACCATTTTGGAGAGTGTGTGACTTTTTAATCACATTTTATTATATTTTATTGGGTAAGAGAAGCAATGAAAAAATGGCGAATCAGCTATTTTGACCATTTTTTCGGTTACACCATTCACCGTATTGGAAAAATATTTTATATTTTAATAGTACGGCATTTTCAGATTTAGTGATGCCCATGATGTTTATATTTTTTGTTATTTATGTATATTCATTTTCTATTCTACGGTCTTGTAGCCTCAAACACGAGCTACAAAACCTTAAAAAATATATAAAAAATGTAAAAAAAATCGAAACATTTTAATCACCCCCTGATTAAATTTTTTTGATTTTTTTACATTTTTTATATATTTTTTTAAGGTTTTGTAGCTCGTGTTTGAGGCTACAAGACTGACTTTTTTTTATTATTCAATATTACCACACACCATACAGGAGCATGGAAATATGTGAATTGATGATTTCTTATGTTAGTCTGCCACCTGCTGCCCAAAATTTGAACTGCAGCTCCAATACCCTGGGTCTCTTCAAAGAGACCTAGCGTTTTGAATTAAATTACCATCATCCTCATTAACTGCAGAGGATGCTGGTAAGAAGCCAGGAAGTAGGTGCTTATGAGTTTTTTGGCTTTAATGACCATGATTGGGTAATTAACCCCTTGAGGACTCAGCCCTATTTCACCTTAAAGAGGACCTTTCACTACTCTAGAAACTAAAAACTACTATATCAGTGGGCAGAGCGGCGCCCAGGGGTCTCCCTGCACTTACTAGTATGTCTGGGCGCCGCTCCGTTCGCCCGGTATAGGCTCCGGTGTCTGCGCTCCCTCTGCTGTACTGGAGTGATTTCTTGTATGAGGCGTGTCCCTTGCTGCAGCGCTGGCCAATCGCAGCGCACAGTTCGTAGCCAGGACTTGGCCATTTTTTGCAAATCTGACCAAAGGTGCTGATAACTTTAAAACGCTTTGACTTGCCCAGGCCGTTCTGAGATTGTTTTTTCGTCACATATTGTAATTCATGACACTGCTAAAATTGGGTAAAAAAAGTTAATTTTTTTGCACAAAAAAAGACCAAATTTACCAAAAATGTTAAAAAATTTGCAAATTTCAAAGTTTCAGTTTCTCTACTTCTGTAATACATAGTAATACACCCAAAAATTTTGATGACTTTACATTCCCCATATGTCTACTTCATGTTTGTATCATTTTGGGAATGTCATTTTATTTTTGGGGGATTTTACATGACTTAGAAGTTTAGAAGCAAATTTTAAAATTTTTCGGAAATTTTCCAAATCCCACTTTCTATGGACCAGTTCAGGTCTGAAGTCACTTCGTGAGGCTTATGTAATAGAAACCACCCAAAAATTACCCCATTTTAGAAACTACACCCCTCAAGGTATTCAAAACTGATTTTACAAACTTTGTTAACCCTTTAGGTCTTCCACAAGACTTCATGGCAAATGGACATAAAATTTAAGAATTTTGATTTTTTGGAAAAGTTTCCATTTTAACCCATTTTTTCCAGGAACAAAGCAAGGGTTAACTGCCAAAGAAAACTCCATATGGGTTGCCCTGATTCTGTAGTTTGCAGTAACACCCCATATGTGGTCGTAAACTACTGTTTGGCCAAACGGGAGGACATAGAAGGAGGGGAACACCATATGGTTTTTGCATGACAGATTTTCCAGGACTGGTTTGGTTTATACCATGTCCCATATCAAGCCCCCCGTCGCACCCCTAGAATAGAAATTCCAAAAAAGTGACTCCATCTAAGAAAGTACACCCCTCAAGGTATTCAAAACTGGGTTTACAAACTTTGTTAACTCTTTAGGTGTTCCACAAGAGTTAATGGCAGATGGAGAAACAATTTTGGAATTTAAATTTTTGGGAAAATTTTCCATTTTAACCAATTTTTTCCAGTAATAAATAAGGGTTAACTGCCAAACAAAACTCAATATGGGTTGCCCTGATTCTGTAGTTTGCAAAAACACCCCATATGTGGTCCTAAACTACTGTTTGGCCAAACGGGAGGACATAGAAGGAGGGGAACACCATATGGGTTTTGGAACGCAGATTTTGCAGGACTGGTTTTGTTGATACCATGTCCCATTTCAAGCCCCCCGTTGCACCCCTAGAATAGAAATTCCAAAAAAGTGACTCCATCTAAGAAAGTACACCCCTCAAGGTATTCAAAACTGGGTTTACAAACTTTGTTAACTCTTTAGGTGTTCCACAAGAGTTAATGGCAAATGGAGAAACAATTTAGGAATTTCTATTTTTTGGAAAATTTTCCATTTTAACCCTTACTTTATTACTGGAAAAAATGTGTTAACAGCCAAAAAAAACTCAATATGGGTTGCCCTGATTCTGTAGTTTGCAGAAACACCACATATGTGGTCGTAAACTACTATTTGGCTAAACGGCAGGACATAGAAGAAGGGGAAAGTTTATTTACACAATGTACCCTTTCAAGCCCCCTGATGCACCCCTAGAGTAGAAACTCCATCTAGGAAACTACGGGATAAGGTGGTTGATGTTTTGGGACTATTTTAGGGTAAATAAGATTTTTGGTTGCTCTATATTACACTTTTTTGACGCAAGGTAACAAAAAATTTTAATTCTAAAATTGTTTCTACATTCGCTATTTAGTTTTGTGGAACACCTAAAGGGTTAACAAAGTTTGTAAAGTAACTTTTGAATACCTTGAGGGGTGTAGTTTCTTAGATTGGGTCACTTTTCTGGAGTTTCTAGTTTAGGCTACATCAGGGGGGCTTCTAATGGGACATGGTGTAAACAGGGCTGGCCTTAGGTGTTCAGGCGCCCTGTGCGAGCTAATCTCGGCTCCCCCTCCCCGTTCACCTAAACATACACAAAGAGGAAAACAATCTTTGTAACAAACTGTTTTCTTTAATTACAGATAATTTAAGTGCAAGCGCAAACAAGTACAATCATACCCAGTGTCACCCATAGCCAGTCTCCTGCCCCCCTTAATCATACCCTGTCACCTTTGCCCAGTCCCCTGCCCCCTTAATCATACCCAGTGTCACCCAGAGCCAGTCCCCTGCCCCCCTTAATCATACCCTGTCACCTTTACCCAGTCCCCTGCCCTTCTTAATCATACCCAGTGTCACCCTTACCCAGTCCCCTGCCCCCTTAATTAGACCCTGCCCCCCTTAAATTAAGGGTGACAGACACTGGGTATGATTAAGGGGGAAGGGCACTGGATAAGGGTGACACTGGGTATGACAAAGGGGCAGGGGACTGGCTTTAGTTGACACTGGGTATGATTAAGGGGGGCAGGGGACTGGGTAAAGGTGAAAGGGTATGATTAAGGGGGGCAGGGGACTGGCTATGGGTGATACTGGGTATGATTAAGGGGGGCAGGGTCTAATTGAGGGGGTAGGAGACTGGGCAAAGGTGACACTGGGTGTGATTAAGAAGGGCAGGGGACTGTGTAAAGGTGACAGGGTATGATTAAGGGGGGCAGGGGACTGGGGTAGGGTGACAGGGTATGATTAAGGGGGGCAGTGGACTGGCTCTGGGTGACACTGGGTATGATTAAGGGCCTTAATCATACCCAGTGTCACCCATAGCCAGTCCCCTGCCCCCCTTAATCATACCCTGTCACCTTTACCCAGTCCCCTGCCCTTCTTAATCATACCCAGTGTCACCCTTACCCAGTCCGCTGCCCCCCTTAATCATACCCAGTGACTGTCACGGTGTCACCCACCTTATCCAGTCCTCTGCCCCCTTAATCATACCCAGTGTCTGTCACCCTTATCCTTATCCAGTCCCCTGCACACAGGCCCCATTTAAAGAAAGATATTTGGTAAAAAAAATAAAAAAAAGAGTACCGCACCATACCTGTTACATCCAGTGACATCTCCTGTGATGTACACTTTCCTCAGCATCTTCATTCGGAGATAGGACCGTCATGATACCTTCTTTCAGCCGCGTCTCATCTCTGTAGAGTTTCACAGAAAATTTTGGGGATTTCTCACTTTACTATCATCCTCAGATAACAGACCTCCCCTCCCCCGTAGTGCCCATAACTATAATGCCCTCTGTATAATTATAATATATACTGGCCCCTCTATATTATTATTATTATTATTATTATTTCCTCCTCTGTATTATTATTATTATTAATATTATAATGGCCCCCTCTGTAGTATTATAGTAATAATTATGCCCCCCCAGCCCCTCCAGCATACAGTCCCATGTAAGATACAACCTTCCCCCTGCCTTCAGCCCCTCTAGCATACAGTCCCATGTAAGACACATTACTTCCCTGCCTTCAGATCCTCCAGCATACAGTCCCATGTAAGGTAGATCACTCTCCTGCCTTCAGCCCCTTCAGCATACAGTCCCAAGTAAGGTACATCACTCCCCGCCTTCAGCCCCTCCAACATACAGTCCTATGTAAATAATATCACACTCCCTCTCTTTGCCGCCTGCCTTCAGCCCCTCCAGCATACAGTCCCATGTAAGATACATCACACCCAGGGCCGGCGCTACCATAGAGGCAAGGGGGGCAATTGCCCCCGGGCCCCCGCTCCTTAGGGGGCCCCCACCCCGGGCCCCCTAGCGCCGGCCTTACAATTATCTTATTGTCAGACAGTACTTGTGACTTGTCACACACTGTCACTGACACTACACTCGTCTCATAAATAATCATGTCATTGTTGTGAGTCATCAGACAGTGCTGGACTCTGCGGGCAGCCGGCAGTAATCTAATTAATAAACTAAACTAACTTACTCACTGGGCGGGCCAGGGCGGCTTCTGCAGACTGCTGTCAGGTGTGGAGGGGCCCCACGCTGGGCGCAGGCGGCCGCGGCTGGTCGACTGGAGTGTCTCTCACTAACTCTGCAGTCAAGTGTGGTCTGGAGGGGCCCCTCGCCGGGCGCAGGTGGCCGCTGACTGTGCCTGCGCTGCCGCTGCTTCTGTCTCTTTAAGAGATTCAAGACTGTCTGGAGCAGCCAGCAGCGGCATGCAGGGAACAGTCAGGCACGTCTGCCACAGGCTCCGCCCCCTCATCCAGAGCAGAGAATCTTGATTGTTGGATACCATTGGCATTTGTCAGCCAGTGTGACAGCAGCGCCAGGGAAGGCCCGCCGCCCCCAGCCAAGTTCCAGTCTGGTAGGTTCATAATTCATTGGTTAGGGTACTTTCACACTTGCGGCAGGACGGATCCGGCAGGCTGGTCTCCCTGTCGGATCCGTCCTTCCGCTGTTTCGCCGGACCGCCGCTCCGTCCCCATTGACTATAATGGGACGTGGGCTGAGCTCCTGCGCAGCACGGCGGTGCACGGCGAAAGCCGCCGCACTAAAAAGCCCCGCCGTGCTGCGCTGGAGCTCAGCCCCCGTCCCCATTATAGTCAAAAGGGACAGAGCGGCGAAACAGCGGAAGGACGGATCCGACAGGGAGACCAGCCTGCCGGATCCGTCCTGCCACAAGTGTGAAAGTAGCCTTGTTTTGTTGTTGTTAATGAATCCATGATCCATCCATCCATTCCCAGTGTTTCCCACTCACTGACTTACTTTGTCCGGCACCATCTCACCCGTGTGGGCCGTCCCAGTGTACTACTAGCCCGGCCTGCGGCCCTGGTTCTGTTTGTGTTTGGAGTCAGTTGGACTGGAGTAATGTGCATTTGGGGGGGGGGGGGCAGTTACTGGTACTACCCGTAACTGCCCCATCACCCCCCCCCCCCAAATGCACATTTCTCCAGTCCAACTGTCCAAACAGAACCAGGGCGGGCTAGTATACTGGCACTGGGACGGGTGAGATGGTGCCTGGGATGGATGGATCCGATCCAGTTTAATCAACCAACCTACCAGTAACTGGTTGGTTGATTAAACTGGATTGTGATTCATCCCAGTCTGGTAGGTTGGTTGATTAAACTGGATCGGATCCATCCCAGGCACCATCTCACCCGTGCCAGTGGTGTACTAGCCCGGTTCTGTTTGTGTTTGGAGTCAGTTGGACTAGAGAAATGTGCATTTGGGGGGGCGGGGGGGGGGTGGAGGATGGGAAGTGTGCTGCCATGGTGCATTTGGGGGGAATAATGTGACGCGAAGGGGGTGATGACGTGACATGGAGGGGGAGAAATTTGACATTGAGGCCCGGGGGGCATCATTGGGGGAACTTTTTACTGGCACATTATTAGGTTGCACTATGGGGGCACTTTTTTCTGGCACATTATTGGGGGGCATCTATGAGGGCACTTACTACTGGCACATTATTAGGTGGCACTATGGGGGCACTTCTTGCTGGCACATTATTGGTGGGCACTTTTGGGGCATCTACTGGGGTACAAAGAAGTGGTATGTTAAATGGAGGGCTCTGTACAGTGGCATTTTATACTAGGACACATGGTGGGTACTATGGGGAAGGGGGGAGAGGAATACTATGGCGTCATCTACAGAGGGCACTAAGAAGGGGTATTTTATGCTTGCAAAATTATTTATGCGGGACACTGAGGGCATCTACTGGGGCACTATATAGGGGCATTTTACACTGGTACATTATGGGGGGCACTAGGAGGAAGGGGGGAGAGGAGCACTATGCAGCATTTACTGGGGGCACTATATAGGGGTATTTTAGACTGGTACATTATGGGGGCACTATGGGAACATTAGCTCAACTGGGGGCATTACAAGGGGGTATTTTTTTCACACATTATAAGGAGAATTATTTCTACTGGGGGGGGGCATTATGGTGGGCTTTATTACTCCCCCGTGGTATGACCCCCTAGAAGGAGCACCAGCCTCTCCCTGCTCTGCTATCCCTCTGCCCCTTCTCCAAATCCTTATTATGAAATCTTTCTCATTAGGATAAAACACATCAGCTCCTCCGAGCCCCCGGCCAAAGTGTGGAAGTGGTGTCCGAGATCCCCAAGGGTCTAGCCAAGTAATTGTAAGTTTTCATGTGAAATATGTTTATGTTATACACATATAGCATACACTGTGCCACACAAAGTACAGTATACCGCTACACTGTGCCACACAAAGTACAGTATACCACTACACTGTGCCACACAAAGTACAGTATACCGCTACACTGTGCCACACAAAGTACAGTATATCGCTACACTGTGCCACACAAAGTACTTGTACATGTTGCTTTGCCACTTGCATTTGTTTACAATACGGGATGTTAAAGTCAGCAAGTGTCATGTGGGGGGGGGCCCTTAATATTTTACGCCCCAGGGCCCCATTTCGCCTATAACCGGCCCTGATCACACCACTGCCTTCCAGTCCTTCTTGCACAGTCCCATGTAAAATGCATCACTCATTCTCCCTTCAGCCCCTCCAGCATACAGTCCTATGTAAAATAAATCACTCCCCCTGCCTTCAGCCCCTCCAGCATACAGTCCAATGTAAAATATATCACTCCCCCTGCCTTCAGCTCCTCCAGCATACAGTCCCATGTAAGATACAACGCCCCTCCAGCATACAGTCCCATGTAAGACACATCACTTCCCTGCCTTAGCCTCTCCAGCATACAGCCCTATGTAAAATAATATCACCCCCTTGCCTTCAGCCTCTCCAGCATACAGTCCCATGTAAATAATATCACCCCAACTACCCTCTCTTCAGACCCCTCTAACATACAGTCTCCAGTACAAAGATGATTCCTTCTCCCTTCAGCCCCTGCAAAAAGCCCCCCAAGTAAAAATAACAGTCACTATTCTCCTCCACATACTTACCTGCAGACTTTGCTCCTGCTCTGTAGAATCTCCTGCACATCGTTAGGCCCCGCCCCCTGGATGACGAGACTCCGCCTCTTTCCCTGACATCATACCTCCTAGGATCAACTACATTCTAGACACTACGCTCGCTCTACTGCCTCATAGGCTTCAGGCGCTGAAGCCTATGAGGAAGAACAGAGGGGACTGGAGCCATAGGCTCCCATGATCCTCATTTTAGTGTTTGCTGCCTGGCGCCCCCTGCAATTTTGCGCCCAATCTCGGCTCAGGTCGGGCCGGCTGCTGTAGCCTGTAGAGACCGACTGCGAGCTGTGTCGGCCGCAAGGCGCCCCTGTTGCCATGGCGCCCTGTGCGGCCGCACAGCTCGCACACCCCAGTCCATCAAAATCTGCCTTCCAGAAACCATATGGCGTTCCCATCGTTCTATGCCCTCCCGTGTGGCTATATAGCCATTTACGACCACATATGGGGTGTTTCTGCAAACTACAGAATCAGGGAAATAAATATTTAGTTTTAATGTGGGTGATTGAGTCAGCACAACCCTGTATGTGGTGCACATCACTATGGCGAAATACATATACAAACGCAAAATACAAATGTGATAGCACTCTGCAACCAGCATTCTGCCCTGACTCTATGCTGGATGAGGCATTGGTGTACATTTTGGCCAAAGCGTAATAAGCCACTCACCACGTCAAGGTCGCAGAGTGCTGGTTGCTATCACATTTGTATTTTGCATTTGAATATGTATTTCGCCATAGCGATGTGCACCACATACAGGTTGTGCTGACTCAATCACCCACATTTTTTCTTTGCAGTATATATTGGAGGCGTGGCGATCTCCATGCAGTCATGCACACCTGACCAGTCAATCTGTCCTGGAGGCTGGTTTTAAAGTCAGTATAAAACTGAGTCTGCTTATATAGAACCTACCAGTAGCCATTTGGCTCCAGGAGAAGTATATGGTGGGTTCAGCATGCATGTTGGTACTTGTATCAATGGATCCGATGAAAGCTGTGATGGCACCAGACGGGGTTAAAAGCAGAGTGTGCTTGGCGTGCATGCTGACCTGCATTCCCTGGACTTTGTGTGGCTATCATGGCCCATAAACAGGTAGGAACTAGTGTTAGGGACCACTCCATAGAGGCGACCTTGACGTGGTGAGTGGCTTATTACGCTTTGGCCAAAATGTACACCAATGCCTCATCCAGCATAGAGGCAGAGCAGAATGCTGGTTGCAGAGTGCTATCACATTTGTATTTTGCGTTTAAATATTTAGTTTTGTTTGGCTGTTAACCCTTGCTTTATTACTGGAAAAAAAGGATTCAAATGGAAATTTTGGGAAAAAAATTGGGTTTTGGCACCGTTTTTAGAAACCAAAAAAAAATATTTTAGTATCTCCATAGCCTGGGAGCTACAGTTTTTTTTTTTTTTTTGTTGGGCGACTATCTAATGTAGGGGCTAATTTTTTGCAGGATGAGATGGCGGTTTTATTGTCACTAATTGGGGGTGCATATGACATTTTGATCGCTCGCTATTACACTTTTTGTGATGTTAGGTGACCAAAAATTGCTTTTTTTTTTTTACACGTTTTTTTTTTCTTTTTAACGATGTTCATCCGGGGGGGGGGGGGGGGGTTGAGTTAAATGTTATTTTTATAGAGAAGATTTTTACGGACGCGGCGATGCCCAATATGTATGGCTCTCAGACTTTGGAGACACTAAGCAGGCATCCTAAAACTGCGGCCCTCCAGATGTTGTAAAACTACAATTCCCACCATGCCCTGCTGATGGCTGTAGGTTGTCTGGGCATGCTAGGAGTTATAGTTTTACAACATCTGGAGGGCCGCAGTTTGAGGATGCCTGCACTAAAACTAATATTTTTGGGGAAAAAAATATAGTTTCCGTGTCTCCAAAGTCTGAGTTCCATAGTTTTTTATGTTCTCTAGGGGACTGTTGGGGATTATAAAAATGTAGTACTCCATGGAAGTGTGATACTCCCTGAAGCAATCAATAACGCAGAGGCCCGGATGATCGGGGCAAGTGTCACATTGAGTGGTGGTGTCCTTCCGTATCCCCCTCTTGTGACACACTCTGCACTTTTTTGGGGTTCGTCCCTTCTTTCCAGTAGTGGGGACCACACCTGGAAAATGTTGGCGAGGGACGATCCGGGTGCCTCCAGTACCTGAGGTACTCTGGCCTGCTCTTTCTTGGTCTGAAAAGATCAGGTCCTTGAGGACTGCCTCATAGAATTGGAGGAATGTCCCTGTGCTGCCAGCACTTCAGGATAGTACAAAAGCGTTGTACAAGGCAACCTGTACCAAGTAGACCGAGACTTTTTTGTACCATGCCCAGGTTTTGCGCATGGCATTATATGGCTTGAGGACTTGATCAGAGAGATCAACTCCTCCCATATACTGATTGTAGTCGACGATACAATCGGGCTTGAGGACTGTTGCCGCGGTACCTCGCACAGGGACAGGGGTGGTGCTGTTACCGTGGATTGTGGACAGTATAAAGACATCCCTCTTGTCCTTATACCTGACCAGCAACAGGTTTCCACTGGTAAGGGCATGGGTCTCACCCCTGGGATAGGTACCTGGAGGGGGTAGGTAGGGAGGCCGCGTTGATTTTTCCGCACGGTCCCACAAGTGAACGTGGATCTGGCGGCAAGGGACCTGAACAAGGGAATGCTAGTATAAAAGTTATCCACGTACAAGTGGTAACCCTTATCTAGCAGTGGGTACATAAGGTCCCACACGAGTTTCCCGCTAACACCCAGATTGGGGGGACATTCTGGGGGTTCAATATGGGAATCTCTCCCCTCGTACACACAAAATTTGTAAGTGTACCCTGAGGTACTCTCACAAATTTTGTACATTTTCACGCCATACCTCGCTTAGAGGGAATGTATTGGTGGAAACGGAGTCTCCCCTTGAACGCAACGAGAGACTCATCAACCGCGACCTCCCTTCCAGGTACGTAGGCCTGCGCAAATTTGGCCCCGAAGTGATCGAAGACCGGCCGTTTCTTATACAGATGGTCATGGGCAGGATCACCTCAGGGGGGACATGCTGCATTATCTGAATAATGCAGACATTTCCGGATGGCCTCAAACCGGGGACGTGTCATGGCCATACTGTAGAGTGGGGTCTGGTAGAGGACGTCCCCACTCCAGTATTGCCTGACACTGGGTTTTGCACTAGACCCATGTGCAGCATGAGGCCCCAAAATGTCCTCATCTCGGCTGCACTGACCGGCGCACAGCCATCGGGTCTAGCCAAAAAGGAGCCAGGGTGCTGAGCAATGAACTGTTGGGCGTACTGGTTCGTCTGCTCCACCATTAGATTCACAAATGGGTCACTGAAAAAAAAAAGTCCATTTCAGTAAACCCCTCTGTGGGAATCTGGATTCCTGGATTGCCAACAAAATCCAGAATCTCGGGCTCAAAATCCACTGGGGGACACCAGCTAAGTTCACCGGCAGGGGGCTCCAGTGGGCTTATTTGGTGGGCCGGGAAACCAGTATGACTCGTACTAGGGTGGGCCACAGGGTCCCTAGCATGTGGGGCCCCTGGCTCCGCCTGGCGGCGTCTCCGCCGCCTTGGGGGCTCATCGTCATCAGATGATGATGAGGAGGATGCGGATGACAAGAGGAACGTGGGGTCATCCTCTTCCTCACTGGGGCTCTCGGAGTCGGAGGCAAGCTGGGCGTATGCCTCCTCCACCGAGAACATCCGGCGGGCCATGGGTATGTGTGTGTGTGTGCGTGTGTAAAACTTTATTGTATGTGCGTGTGTGTGGGGGCACGGGTGTTCACGTACTAAAAAGTAAAAAAAAAAGTGTTGGGAAAAAAAAACTTCAAACTTGCTGATCAGCGGTACAACGCTGATCAGTGGTGGGGCGGGCGATGCGCTAACAGTGGCCGGACGCTAAGAGTGCCAGCCAGTCAGTGCACGCAAAAAAATAAAAAAGTGGTGGTGGGGGAGCTGGTGGGGGGGCAAGGGAAGGGGGGGGGGGTCTAGCGTCTGAAAGCTAGAAAACAATAAATTTAGATAAAGTGTTTTTTGTTTTTTTTTCCTAACTAACTTTTCCCTTCTATCCCTGCCTAACAGTGCCTCTCCCTCACTGACCCTAACCCACCTGGAGGGTAATGGGTGCAGGAGGGTGATGGGTGCCGATGGGGGGATTGCAGGAGCCTCGTGAGGACGGTGCTGGACGGTGCACGTGCTGAACAGGAAGAGGAGGGGAGAGAAGAGCGCTGGAAGTTTGAATCTTGCTCCTCTCTCCCCGCGCCAATCAGCACCGTGGACAGCGGAATTCAGCACCACGGCCAGCACCGCCTCTCCCAAATGCTCGGACTGTGATTGGTGGTGTGTAATCACACCACCGATCACAGTCCTTTTCCGGTTCCTCGGGTCACCGGAGACCCGAATGGACCGGAAACGCAGCAAACCGCAGGTCTGAATTGACCTGCGGTTTCCTGCGATCGCCGATGCGGGGGGGTCACATGACCCCCCCGGCGTTGTGACAGGATGCCCGCTGAATTATTTCAGCGGACATCCTGTTGCGATTAACTCCCGCCACGCCGCAATCGAGATTTAAAGTTATGACGTACCGGTAAGTCCTGAGTCCTTAAGGACTCGGGAAATAGGGCGTACCGGTACATCCTAAGTCCTTAAGGGGTTAAAGCCGCTGAAACGGTGCAAGTTACTGGCCATGGTGCCTGCTGAAGGTGCAAGTGGGAGCCATGTTTACCCATTGCTCCAGGGTTACCCATCGCTCTAGGGTTAATAATTAATCTGTTCAGTTATACATAGACTTACTATGCATCAGACTCATTGTCAACAGGCGGTCTAATATATAGGCATGTTTTTCAAGTTCATCTGCGGCACCATTCATAATTAATCTGTTCTGTTACACATAGACTTACTGTGCATCAGACTAAGTCTCAACAGGCCGTCTAATATATAGGCACGTTTACCTAGTTCATCTGCTGTATCATTTATTCTTAATCTGTTCTGTTATACATAGACTTACTGTTCATCAGACTCTTTGTGAACAGGCAGTCTAATATATATGCAAGTGCAGACTTACTGTGTATCAGACTTAGTCTCAACAGGTGGTCTAACATATAAGCACATTTACCTAGTTCACTTATCTGTTCAGTTGTACTGTGCATCAGACTTGCAACAGGTGGTTGATTATATAGGCATGTTTTTCTAGTTCATCTGTTGCGTCATTTATAATTAATCTGTTCTGTTATACATAGACTTACTGTGCATCAGACTTAGTCTCAACAGGCAGTCTAATATATAGGCAAGTTTTTCTAGTTCATTGAATCCTGGTTGTCTCCTCGCCAAATGAAGATAGAACAATAGTCACCAATAACAAGAAGAACATTCTGTCTGCACTGCATGAGGGAGGGCTGACCCATGCGCCTTGCATGGAACACATCTTCAATCTGGTTGTCACCCGGTTCCTGAAGTCTTCCACCCAACTGCAAGATGTCTTGAATGTCAATGAAACTGTTCACGCACTTCAGCCACTCTCACCATGCACAATACACCCTCCATGAGCTGCAAATCCGGAATGGTATTCCCCTACATCGTCCCATATACGACATTTCCAGATGTTGGAACTCCATGCTCCACATGTTGGACCAACTTTATGAGCAGAGGAAAACCATGACTGATTTCTTGATGATGCAGATGGACAGGCCTACTCTAAGGTTTAGATAGTGGCAGGTCATGCGTGTCACCTGCTGTTTGCTCAGTCCCTTTGGGGAGGACACTTTATTTGGCAGTCGCCAGGACTATGGGATGAATAATGTCATTCCACTCCTTCACGTCCTGGAGGGATGCTGATAAATCTGACTGGTGGGAGGACAGAAAAGTGGCACCTATATCTCATGGCCACCTAAGCCCTGTGGGGGTTTAACTGGCACAGGAGGAGGACATAAATGTCCAAGAATTCTCTACAGAACTGGGTGGTTTATCTCCCCAAGCGACAGGAGAGGAGTAGGAGTAGCTAGAGGGCGACAACAAAGATAAAACAGATGACCCTGACACACCGTGGCTGTATGCAGTGGAGATGGAGGCAGGGAGTCCCTTGGGCAAATGACCAGATGCATGCTGAGTTGCTTGCATAGTGACAGCCGCATTATTACTATTTGGCAGAGGGATGATTACTGCCTTTTCAAAATGTTAAACCCTCACTATCGGTTTAACATGGGGGCCTTTTTTATACCTTCATAAAAATGTTGATATTTCTGAACCTTTATAAACAAAATGCCTAAAAAAGCTTCTGACTAGTGTTGAGCAAACCCAAACTGCAAAGTTCGGGTCCGTACCGAACTTTGCGAGTTCGGGTACCTGGACCCGAACCTGAACTTTGCAATGAAGCTTGTTGAAAGGCTGCAGGGCAGCCAATCAACAAGCTTTTATGCTGTGGGCACTTAAATGCCATCACAGCCATGCCTAGTAATGGCATGGCTATGATTGGCCGGTGCATCATGTGACCCAGCCTCTATACAAGCTGGATCATGTGTAGCACTTCCCATCTGCTCTGAGTAGTGCAGGGACAGGAAAACAGGCAGCTGAAGTGAGGGAGAGTGTTAGGAATCTCATCTGGCTATTTATCCTGTGGGTGACCTATAGTGATTTTTTTGTGGGTACAATACACCAGCTTTGCACCCCTAACACAGAAATATAATAATTAATCTGGCTGTTTATTCTGTGGGTGACCTATAGCGATTTGTTATGTGGGTCCAATGCACCATCTTTGTATCCCTTACACAAAAATATAATAGTTAATCTGTCTGTTAGTTCGGTGGGTGACATATACCCATTTTTTGTATGAGGTACACCTGCACTGCATCTGTGACGGAAATTAATATAGTTAATCCGTCTGTTAGTTCGGTGGGTGACATATACCCATTTATTGTGTGAGCTACACCTGCACTGTATCCATGACAGGGAAATTAATATAGTTAATCCGTCTGTTAGTTTGCTGGGTGACATATGTGCATTTTTTATGTGAGGTACCACCGCACTGCATACGTGACAGGGAAATTAATATAGTTAATCCATCTGTTAGTTCGGTGGGTGACATATACCCATTTTTGGTGTGAGATACACGTGCACTTTATACGTGACAGGGAAATTAATATAGTTAATCTGACTGTTAGTTCGGCCGGTGACATATACCCATTTTTGGTGTGAGATACACATGCACTGCATACGTGACAGGGAAATTAATATAGTTAATCCATCTGTTAGTTCGGTGGGTGACATTACCCATTTTTGGTGTGAGATACACATGCACTGCATATTTGACAGGAAAATTAATAAAGTTAATCGGACTGTTAGTTTGGCTGGTGAGACATACCCATTTTTGGTGTGAGGTACACCTGCACTGCATATGTGACAGGGAAATTCACATAGTTAATCCGTCTGTTAGTTTGGTGGGTGACATATAACCAATTTTTTGTGTGAGGTACACCTGCAATGCATCTGTAACAGGGAAATTAATATAGTTAATCCGTCTGTTAATACGGTGGGTGACATATACCCATTTTTGGTGTGAAGTACACCTGCACTGCATCCGTGACAGGGAAATTAATATAGTTAATTTGTCTGTTAGTTCAGTGGGTGACCTCAAATAAGAGACATGGCCCTAGTCGTAGTGCTGCTGGTGTTGGTGGAGCTCCTGTTGCAGGGAGAGAAAGTGGTCGATCTGTGGCAGCTACACTCCCAAATGAAACACCTTCCTCAGGTGCACGTAGGCGACAGGACGTTCAGAGTTATTTTGTAGGCCCGAATAACGGTGTAGAAATGGTGAGGCCAGAACAAGTAGAGGCGGTAGTAGATTGGATGGCTGGCAGTGCCTCCAGTTCCTTCATATTGTCTCCCACCCGGTCCCCTGCTGAAACTGCACAGTTGGCACCTGCAGCCCATGGGCATCTGTCTTTCACCTCACCCCCTTGCAAATCAGCCAAGCAGTCTGAACCCCAAGTCATGCAGCAGTCTCTTATGCTTTTTGATGACTATGCTGGCAAAGTTTCCGTGGGCCATCAATCTAGCCCTGCCCCAGAAGTGGAAGAGATTGAGTGCACTGATGCCCAACCACTTATGTTTGAAGATGTGGACATGGGAGGACCACCGCAGCACGTCTCTGATGATGATGACAAAACACAGGTGCCAACTGCTGCAGCTTTCTGCATAATGGTAAGGAGGGCAGGGGTGAAGAATGGGTGGAAGATGATGTGGATGATGATGAGGTCCTAGACCCCACATGGAATCAAGGTCATGCGAGTGAAGTCTGCAGTTAAGAGGTAGAGGTGGTGGTCACACAGTGCCAGCCGCACAGCAAAAGAGGGAGCAGGGTGCAACAGCAGAGTGGTCGTCCCCTAGCAAGTATGCCTGCTACTGCCCACCGCACCCAGGGACTGAGCACACCAAAGCCAGTTCCAAGGAGTTCCCTGGAGTGGTAGTTCTTCAGACAATGTGCTGGGGACAAGACGCAAGTGGTTTGCACGCTGTGCAATCAGAGCCTGAAGCGAGGCATGAATGTTCTAAACCTGAGCTCCACATGCATGACCAGGCATCTAAATGCAAAGCAAGAGCTGCAGTGGAGTACACACCTGAAAAACCACAAAAGATCTCAGGCTCCTCATGCTCCCTCTTCTGCTGCGGTCTCGGCCTCTTCCTCCCCCTCTGGAGTGACAGTGGCACCTGCCACCCTGCAAACAAAAGATGTGGCAGCAACACCATCACCCAGCAGGTCCACACTGTCCCATGGAAGTAAAGGTCCCACTGTAGAGAAAGAGTAAGTATCCCACTACCCACCCGCGATCCCTGGCCCTGAATGCCAGCATTTTAAAATTCCTGGCCTTTGAAATGCTGTCATTTCGTCTGGTGGAGACGGAGACTTTTAAAAACCTTATGGCGGTGGCTGTCCTACAGTACGTGGTTCCCAGCCACCACTACTTTTACAGGTGAGCCATCCCTGCCCTGCACAACCAAGTGGCGGACAAAATCAGGAGTGCACTGCGCAACGCCATCTGTGGCAAGGTCCACATAACCACCGATACGTGGACCAGAAAGCACGGGCAGGGACGTTATATCTCCCTAACTACACACTGGGTAAATGTAGTGGCTGCTGGGCCTGAGGCGGAAAGCAGTTTAGTGCATGTCCTTCCTCCACCGAGGATTGCAGGACGTTTTGCGTTGTCTCCTCCTCCTACTCCGCTTCGTCCTCTACAACCTCCTCATCCGGTCAGCGTAACACCTTCAGGTGGAAACAGGAGGCTGTTTTGAAACTCATCTGTTTGGAGGAAAAACCGCACACCGTGCAGGAGCTGTGGACGGGCATGGAACAACAGACCGATGAGTGGTGGGTGCCACTGAGCCTCATGCCCGGCCTGGTGGTTAGAGATGTCGCGAACACAGAATTTCTGCAAATGTTCGCGAACGGGCGAACCGGGCGAACCGCCATATACTTCAATAGGCAGGCGAATTTTAAAACCCACAGGGACTCTTTCTAGCCACAGTAGTGATGGAAAAATTGTTTCAAGGGAACTAACACCTGGACTGTGGCATGCCGGAGGGGGATCCATGGCAAAACTCCCATGGAAAATTACATAGTTGACGCAGAGTTGGATTTTAATCCATAAAGGGCATAAATCACCTAACAATCCAATTTTTTTTTTGAACAACGTGGTTTAAAACATCCAGTGTGTGTATACGATCAGGTATGATGTTGTATCGATCAGGTAGTGTAAGGGTTACGCCCGCTTCACAGACATTGACAGACCAAACTAGGCCGGGTACCTTCGACTGCCTTCACAGTGACAGACCAAACTCTGATACACCAAACTGAATTGATTTTAGGAACCGGGAGATGGAAAAAGCAGCTTGGACGGTCCTCTTTCTCCCAAGTTGGGGCACTGCGCGTGCACGGAGCAATGTGCTGTGACACCCTATATGAGTTGTGTCTTAACTAGTACTATTCCTATCAGTTTAATCCCTGTTACGTCCCCTATCCGGGGACGTGTGTCGAATTGATTAACCATTGTCGAATTAACGAACCATTACGACATCCTGGAATAATTTATATCTGAGCTTTGTACTTGCTTTGTATTGGAATTGATGGGGATTTTTTAAATTGTCTGCATTATTTCTAATAAACTATTAAGAGACTTTATTATGATTTTTTTATTTTATGTATTAAAAACCCACCCATACAACTTAAAAAAAAAAAATAATTAAGTTTTTTCTATGAAAAATTATCCAGCCGATCGCTTTTGGTCTGATCATAACGAAGCAACGGCCTTATCATCTGGGGTGTGGCAACATTGCCAACACACTCAGAGGTGATGATCGCTTCATTGTGATACTCAAGCCCCTTTACCACAACAAGGTAACGATCACGAAGTGGAATTGACACTTGTATGTGCCTTTTTTTTTTTGTTTTGTTTTTGCAGCCACAGTGCAGCACCAGAGGCCAGAAAAATTAGGCATGTACACATGCCTGAAAAATAATGTTATTGTTGCAGCCGCTGTTGTAGCAGCGGCCGGAAAAATTGATGTTTTCAAGGCATAAAGGTGATTAAAACATTGCGGCTTGAACCCTAGTTGGTGGCGGAGAATTCACGAAAGTCATCCGGTATGCAGACATTAAATACAGCAGCGTGGGGACCATTTTGAGGCCAAGGCATGTCATCAGGCCTTTTGTTAGTCAAACGTATCCCCCACTGTCAGTCCCTTCGGGATCCATGCCTCATTCATCTTAATGAAGGTGAGGTAATAAACAATTTTTTGACCGAGGCGACTTCTTTTGTCAGTGACAATGCCTCCTGCTGCAGGCCAGAAGTTCTATCGCAAACTGGGATAGCTCAGGCCACAGGTCAAGCCTGCACACCCAGTAGTCAAGGGGTTCATCGCTCCTCAGAGTGTCGATATCTGCAGTTAAGGCGAGGTAGTCTGCTACCTGTCGGTCGAGTCGTTCTCTAAGGCTGGATTCCGAAGGGCTGTGGCGATGTGTACGACTGAAAAAGCTCTGCATGTCCTCCATCAACAACACATCTGTAAAGCATCCTGTCCTTGCCGCCGTGGTAGGAGGAGGATTACTTTCACCTCTTCCCCTGTTAGATTCCCATTGTGCTGTGACATCCCCCTTATAAGCTGTGTAAAGCATATTTTTTAGTTTTGTTTTGAACTGCTGCATCCTTTCTGACATTCGGTAAGTTGGTAACATTTCCGCCACTTTCTGCTTATACTGGGGGTCTAGTAGCGTGACCACCCAGTACAGGTCGTTCTCCTTCATCCTTTTTATACGAGGGTCCCTCAACAGACACAACAGCATGAAAGACCCCATTTGCACAAGGTTGGATGCCGAGCTACTCATTTCCCGTTCCTCGTCCTCACAGATGTCATTGACGGTCTGTTCTTCACCCCAGCCATGTACAACACCATGGGTCCCAGATAGGTGACAACAACGAGCACCCTGGGATGCCTGCTGTGGTTGGTCTTCCTCCTCCTCAAAGCCACATTCCTCCTCTGACGCCTCTTCCTCATACTCCTCTTGCAGCGTTGCCGCAGGTCCGGCAAGCGATGATGACAAGACTGTTTCTGGTGGTGATGGTGACCACAACTCTTCCTCTTCCTTTTCACGCTCATCTACAGCCTGATCCAGCACTCTTCGCAGGGCACGCTCCAGGAAGAAAACAAATTTGGATGGTCGCTGATGGTGCCTTCGGTGCGACTGACTAGGTTTGTCACCTCCTCAAAAGGACGCATGAGCCTACAGGCATTGCGCATGAGCGTCCACTAACGTGGCAAAAAAATTCCCAGCTCCGCAGAGGCTGTCCTAGCACCCCGGTCATACAAATACTCGTTGACGGCTTTTTTCTTGTTGGAGCAGGCGGTCGAACATTAGGAGTGTTGAATTCCAACGTGTCGGGCTGTCGCAAATCAAGCGCCTCACTGGCATGTTGTTTCGGCGCTAAATGTCTGAAAAGTGCGCCATGGCCGTGTAGGAACGCCTGAAATGGCCACACACCTTCCTGGCCTGCTTGAGGACGTCCTGTAAGCCTGGATACTTAGACACAAAGCGTTGTACGATGAGATTCAACACATGTGCCATGCACGGCACATGTGACAACTTGCCCAAATTCAATGCCGCCAACAAATTGCTTCCATTGTCACACACCACTTTGCCAATCTCCAGTTGGTGCGGGGTCAGCCACTGATCCACCTGTGCATTCAGGGCGGACAGGAGTGCTGGTCCGGTGTGGCTCTCTGCTTTCAGGCAAGTCAACCCCAAGACAGCGTGACACTGTCGTATCCGGGATGTGGACTAGCCCCTGGGGAGCTGGGGGGATTCAGTTGATATGCAGCCAGACACCGCAGCAGAAGAGGACTCAGCCGAGGAGGTTATAGAAGAGGATGGAGTAGGAGGAGTAGAGGAGGTGGCAGTAGGCCTGCCTGCAAGTCGTGGTGGTATCACCAACTCCGCTGCAGAGCCACGCATTCCATGCTTGTTAGCAGGTTGACCCAATGCGCAGTGTAGGTGATATACCTGCCCTGACCGTGCTTTGCAGACCAGGTATCAGTGGTCAGATGGACCCTTGCCCCAACACTGTATGCCAGAGATGCCATGACTTCCTTTTCAATCACTGAGTAGAGGTTTGGGATTGCCTTTTTTTGAAAAGAAATTTCATCCGGGTACCTTCCACTGTGGTGTCCCAATAGCGACAAATTTTTTGAAGGCCTCAGACTCCACCAGCTTGTATGGTAAAAGCTGGCGGGCTAAGAGTTCCGTCAAACCAGCTGTCAGACTCCGGGCAAGGGGGTGACTCTGTGACATTGGCTTCCTACACTCAAACATTTCCTTTACAGACACCTGACTGTGGGCAGATGAGATGGAACTGCTGAAGGTGAGAGGCGGAGTGGCGGGTGGTTGAGAGGGGGCAAGGAGGACAGCAGTGGTTGACGTGGCTGAAGATGCTGGACCAGGAGGAGGATGGTGGCTTTGAGCTTGTGTGCTGCTTCTACTAGTCATCATGTGTTGATCCCATAGGCTTTTGTGATGTGCGATCATGTGCGTTTGCAAAGCAGTTGTACCTAGGTGGGTGTTGGATTTCCCACGACTCAGTTTCTTTTGGCACAGGTTGCAAATGTCATCGCTGTTGTCAGAGGCAGACACACAAAAAAAATGCCACACTGCTGAGCTTTGCAATGACGGCATTCTGGTGGTGGCAACAGCATGCGTTGATTAGCGTGCCGTCTGGCTGACCCCGGGTGCCGATACATGCTGTCTGACTGTGCCACTAGCTGATTGCGATGACCTCCCCCTGCTTCCAACTCGTCTCCTCCTTCTCTCTGTCTCCCCTTCTGAACTTTCCCTCTCTTCTTCTTCTCTTCGAGCAGGCACCCACGTGGCATCCACAGACACATCGTCATCATCAACCACTTCACTTGTATCTGACACCTCAGCAAAGGAAGCAGCAGCGGGTACAACATCATCATCATCATCACACTGTATATCCATGTGTGTAATGCTGCCTGACTGAGACATATCCCTGTTATCTCCATCCTCTTTCAATAATGGTTGCGCATCACTAATTTCATCCAACTGATGTGTAAATAACTCCTCTGAGGGATCAAGTGAAGAGGCTGTGGTGACTGTGGTGGTAGTGGTGGTGGTGGCGGCGGGCGGGAGAGTGGTAACTTGAGAGCAGGTGACCAAAGCTGAGCTGGAGGAGGATGATGCGTCAAGGTTGTTAGCGGAAGCTGTTGAAGATTGGGTGTCCTGTGTAAGCCAGTCAACTATTTTCTCAGAATTTTTTGGGTTCAGGGTACGTGGCCTCTGAACACTGGGCATTATTCCAGGGCCAGTGGAAATCACAGCACCACGAACACGACGGCCCCTGCGGCGTGGCCTGCCTCTGCCTGTCATTTTTTTATTAGATAAGTGTTACTATGCGTGCAAGGTACTGTGACACGGTATATAAGTGGTGGGCAGTGGGCACGGTACAGTCTGTGTTAGCCTGACACACACTGGCTTGCAACTGTGATTATATCACAGAAAAATATTAAATAGAATTTTTTTTATCTGCAAAGTATTTGTGAGTGAGTGACACCCTGTAACGGTATAACTGGAGGCCTAGCCACTAGCCAGTGGCCACAATACAGCCTGTGTGGGCCTGACACACACGGGCTTGCAACTGTGATTATATCACAGAAAAATATTAAATAGCATTTGTATTTATCTGCGAGGTATTTGTGAGTGAGTGACACCCTGTAACAGTATGAGTGGAGGCCTAGCCACTAGCCAGTGGCCACAATACAGTCTGTGTGGGCCTGACACACACGGGCTTGCAAATGTGATTAGATCACAGAAAAATATTAAATATATATTTTTTTATCTGAAAGGTATTTGAGTGAGTGACACCCTGTAACGGTATAAGTGGAGGCCTAGCCAGTGGCCACAATACAGTCTGTGTGGGCCTGACACACACGGGCTTGCAACTGTGATTAGATCACAGAAAAATATTAAATAGAATTTTTATTTATCTGCGAGGTATTTGTGAGTGAGTGACACCCTGTAACGGTATAAGTGGAGGCCTAGCCACTAGCCAGTGGCCACAATACAGTGTGTATGGACGTGACACACACGGGCTTGCAACTGTGATTAGATCACAGAAAAAGATTAAATAGAATTTTTTTTATCTGCGAGGTATTTTCTGTCACACCCTGTATGAATGGTGTGCACACAGTACTGTCTGTGACTGAGCCTGCAGCCTCTCACACACGGGCAGTCAACTGCAATATATATATATATATATATATATATATATACACTGCTCAAAAAAATAAAGGGAACACAAAAATAACACATCCTAGATCTGAATTAATTAAATATTATTCTGAAATACTTTGTTCTTTACATAGTTGAATGTGCTGACAACAAATTCACACAAAAAAAATATATGGAAATCTAATTTTTTAACCCATGGAGGTCTGGATTTGGAGTCACCCTCAAAATTTAAGTGGAAAAACACACTACAGGCTGATTCAACTTTGATGTAATGTCCTTAAAACAAGACAAAATGAGGCTCAGTAGTGTGTGTGGCCTCCACGTGCCTGTATGACCTCCCTACAACGCCTGTGCATGCTCCTGATGAGGTGGCGGACGGTCTCCTGAGGGATCTCCTCCCAGACCTGGACTAAAGCATCTGCCAACTCCTGGACAGTCTGTGGTGCAACGTGACATTGGTGGATAGAGCGAGACGTGATGTCCCAGATGTGCTCAATTGGATTCAGGTCTGGGGAACGGGGGAGGCCAGTCCATAGCATCAATGCCTTTGTCTTGCAGGAACTGCTGACACACTCCAGCCACATGAGGTCTAGCATTGTCTTGCATTAGGAGGAACCCAGGGCCAACCGCACCAGCATCTGGTCTCACAGGAGGTCTGAGGATCTCATCTCGGTACCTAATGGCAGTCAGGCTACCTCTGGCGAGCACATGGAGGGCTGTGCGGCCCTCCAAAGAAATGCCACCCCACACCATTACTGACCCAATGCCAAACCGGTCATGCTGGAGGATGTTGCAGGCAGCAGAACGTTCTCCACGGCGTCTCCAGACTCTGTCACGTCTGTCACATGTGCTCAGTGTGAACCTGCTTTCATCTGTGAAGGTCACAGGGCGCCAGTGGCGAATTTGCCAATCTTGGTGTTTTCTGGCAAATGCCAAATGTCCTGCACGGTGTTGGGCTGTAAGCACAACCCCCACCTGTGGACGTTGGGCCCTCCTATCACCCTCATGGAGTCTGTTTCCGACCGTTTGAGCAGACACATGCACATTTGTGGCCTGCTGGAGGTCATTTTTGCAGGGCTCTGGCAGTGCTCCTCTGTTCCTCCTTGCACAAAGGCGGAGGTAGCGGTCCTGCTGCTGGGTTGTTGCCCTCCTACGGCCTCCTCCACGTCTCCTGATGTACTGACCTGTCTCCTGGTAGCGCCTCCATGCTCTGGACACTACACTGACAGACACAGCAAACCTTCTTGCCACAGCTCGCATTGATGTGCCATCCTGGATAAGCTGCACTACCTGAGCCACTTGTGTGGGTTGTAGACTCCGTCTCATGCTACCACTAGAGTGAAAGCACCGGCAGCATTAAAAAAGTGACCAAAACATCAGCCAGAAAGCATAGGAACTGAGAAGTGGTAAGGTCACCACCTGCAGAACCACTCCTTTATTGGGGGTGTCTTGTTAATTGCCTATAATTTCCACCTGTTGTCTATCCCATTTGCACAACAGCATGTGAAATTGATTGTCACTTAGTGTTGCTTCCTAAGGTGGACAGTTTGATTTCACAGAAGTGTGATTGACTTGGAGTTACATTGTGTTGTTTAAGTGTTCCCTTTATTTTTTTGAGCAGTGTATGTATATATATATATATAATATATATATATATATCAAACGAATGATGAGGCAGCACTTCCAGTATAGAGTGAACGGGTGAGACCCCAAACTTTATATTCAAGCAAACGTTTCAGCCTGCTCAATGAGGCCTTTCTCAAGCTTGAGAAAGGCCTCATTGAGCAGGCCGAAACGTCGCTTGAATAAATTTTGGGGTCCTCACCCGTTCACTCTATACTGGAAGTGCTGCCTCATCATTCGTTTGATATATTTCGTGGAGGAAGAGCCGACCTCTGTGGGGACTTTGCACCCGTACATCGTATCTGACTGTGCTGCTGCACTATTTGTGTTTTTTTTATATATAAATATATATATATATATATATATATAAAAACTGACTTATGTACCAGCCCTGAAAAGGGCTTTTTGGGGTGCTGTCAGGACCTGTCCTTACAGCAGATGAGTCTGTGGACACAGAACACTGCCCTAACTTTCCCTATTGAATCAGCACAGCAGCACTGTCCACTGTCCCTCCTCTCACTGAGAATGCAGATTCCGAATGAATCTAAAATGGATGCTGTCCAGGAGGTGGGAGGACCTGGAGGGAGGGGTCTGGGAGGGAGGGTCTGCTGCTTATTGGCTGGAATGTGTCTGCTGACTGTGAGGTACAGGGTCAAAGTTTACTCAATGATGATGTATAGGGGGCGGACCGAACATCGCATATGTTCGCCCGCCGCGGCGAACGTGAACAAGCTATGTTCGCTGGGAACTTTTCGCCGGCGAACTATTCGGGCCATCACTACTGGTGGTGTGCGATAACGGGCGAAATCTCATAGAAGCTCTGGGCCTAGCCGGTTTGACTCACATCCCTTGCCTGACGTATGTGCTGAATTTGGTGGTGCAGAGGTTCCTGAAAAATTACCCTGATATGTCAGAGCTGCTGCAGAAAATGTGGGCCATCTGTGCATACTTTTGGCGTTCTCACCCTGCTGCCGCTCCCCTGTTCTCGCTCACCGCCTCATATGCTACGTACCCACAAGGTGGAACTCCACCTTGCACATGCTGGAGAGACTGTGTGAACAGCAGCAGGCGATAGTGGAGTTTCAGCTACAGCACGCACGGGTGAGTCGCTCTGTGTAACAGCGCCACTACACCACCAACGAGTGGGCCTCCATGCGGGACGTGTGTGCCGTGTTGCGCTGTCTCGAGTACTCCACCAACATGGCCAGTGCCGATGACACCGTCCTCAGCGTTACTATTCCACTTCTATGTCTCCTTGAAAAAACGCTTTGGGCAATGATCATGATGGAAGAATATGTGGCACAGGAGGAAGAGGGATCATTTCCACAATTATCAGGCCAGTCATTCAAAAGTGGCTCGGAGGGGGGGTTCCTGCACCAACAGAGGCCAGGTACACAACTGTCCAGCCAGGACTTAGTTCTGGAGGATGAGTAGGAGGAGGATGATGATGAGGAGGAACCGTGTTCACAGCAGGGTGGCACCCAAAACAGCTTATGGGCATCACTGGAGCATGGCTTGGGGCTACAGAGGACACAGAAAATACACCTCCCACAGAGGACAGCTTTTCGTAGCCTCTGGGCAGCCTGGCCAAATGAGCGACTACATGCTGCAGTGCCTGCACAACGACCGCCGAGTTGCCCCACATTCTAACCATTGCTGATTACTGTGTGGCCACCCTGCTGGATCCCCACTACAAAGACATTGTGCTGTCCTTAATTCTGTCACGCTGGTAGACGCACTGCTGATGGCATTCATACCTGACAGCTGGGGCTCAGTGGAAGCACAAGGGAAAGGCAGAGGAGAAGAAGGAAGAAGTCGCCAACACAGCTGGGGCACCGCCAGCACCTCAAAAGGGAGAGTTAGCATGGCCGAAATGTGGAAAAGCTTTGTCAGCACGCCACAACACCCAGCACCACCAGCTGTTACGGAACGTCTTAGCAGGAGGTAGCATTTCATCAACATTGTGGAACAGTACATGCGCATATGCCTACACGTACTGACTGATGGGTCTGCCCCATTCAACTTCTGGGTCTCCAAATTGGGCACATGGCCTGAGCTTGCGGCAAGTGTATTGTCTGAACATGGTTTAGCACAGCAGGGGGGGTGATCACAGACAAGCGCAGCTGCCTGTCCACAGACAACATGTACAAGCTCACGTTCATTAAAATTAACCAGGCATGGATCCCACAGGACTTGTCAATACCTTGTGCTGAATAGACAAGTATACCGGCCGCACCCATCCATTGTTATACTCCAGCACACTTTCTCTTTGCGTTCTCGTTTCCATTTCCAATGTTTTGGGGCCTTCCCAAATTTATAAAAAATTAATAAATAAATAAAAAAAAAAAACAGTCTTGGCTATCTCCTCCACCTCCACTGCAGCTTCCACCTACACCGCCACGTCTACTGCCTCTTTAATCTACTACTCCACTTTGACCTCCTCCCCCTAGTTCAAGATTATTGTTTTAAATTTTATTTCTATTCTATGTTATTTTAAGTCATTCTCCTATGCACATTTGTTTGCAGGGCATTTGTCCGCTCTTACCCCCATTTTAATTCCTTTGCAGCCCTCTAGCCCTTACTATGACTATTTTACAGCCATTTTAGTACACCAAAGTTCAGGTCCCCATTGACTGCAATGGGCTCGGTTCAGGTTCGAGTTCGGGTCCCGAACCCAAACTTTGACCCAAAATTTGGCCTAACCTGGCGTACCCGAGCATCCACGGGTTCGCTCATCCCTACTCCTGACAAAACAAACACAATGCTTTTATTAAGCTTGACTCAAGAAAGCAGAAACTGGTCTGAGTTTGAGAAAATCCAGAAACCTACTTCAATCCAGAAACCTGCCAACTTCTATGTGTCCTCTTCAAAGAATTCAAATCGTTAAATAGGAAATACTGTATATCATAGGAAATATCAAAACAATTACACTAGGATTAACTCACTTGAACATACCTGCAGCCAAATAACCCCACACTCTATAAAATGTTTAGTGTGGTACAATAAAAATTCAAAGAAAATTACCTTCACAGCAATTCACAATACACAACAATTTAAGTATAAAGACAAAGAAATTACAGTACCCCAGTTTTAATGAAGATGCTCAGGGAGCCTTGGGTGAAAGATTAATCTTTTAAACTGGGCATTGAATGAACTCACAGAGTTTTCACACCCAAGGCAACTGACAAAGAAAAATCTAGAGATGTCTTATGTTACATGCCTAGCTTTAAAGGCTATGTAAATGTTTGGGGTAAGTGATCAGAGATAAGGAGCCATCAGCTGAGCTGCCTGACAAAACACTGTAAAAATGCAGATCTTGATACTAGAAAATCTCAAGACTGTACAGAGAAAGGGAGTCAAGAAAGACCAATTGAAAAAAAAAAAAAGATTTTTAGCTCAAAACAAGTAGACTGCAATAATAAAAATTGCCCCCAAATGTGTACATAGCCTTTAAGATAAATTAAGAGACTTTCATTATACTCAGACTGGAAAAAAACGGAATATTGTGAATAGTGTTGAGCGCGAATATTCGAATTACGAATTTTAATCTCAAATATCGGCACTTCCAAATTTGCGAATATTAGAATACACTGCTGTAAATTCGTAATGAACGAATATTCGTCTTTTTTTCCATTTGAACATGATTCCTCCCTGCTTCTTGCTTGTGGGGCTATGACTCATTGGCCTACAAGCAAGAAGCTGGGAGGAATCATTTATGTTCAGATTGAAAAAAAATGACGACTATTCTATTTTTTTTAAATATTCGCTATATTGGTATTATTCTTTTTTTAGAATATTACCAATATTCTAAAAAACTAATATAAAGTAATTAGCACCAGACACCGATCCATCCCTACATTTAGCTTGTGGGCGAATAAGTAGAAGATAGTACAGGTCCTTTTCAAAAGAATTACATATGTGATAAAGTTAATTATTTTCTGTAATGTACTGATAAACATTAGACTTTCATATATTTTAGATTCATTACACACAACTGAAGTAGTCCAAGCCTTTTCTTGTTTTAATATTGATGATTTTGGCATACACTCATGAAAACCCAAAATTCCTATCTCAAAAAATTGGCATATCAGAAAAGGTTCTCTAAACAAGCTATTAACCTAATCATCTGAATCAACTAATTAACTCTAAACACCTGCTAAAGATTCCTGAGGCTTTTAAAAACTCCCAGCCTGGTTCATTACTCCAAAACTGCAATCATGGTAAGACTTGCCGACCTGACAGCTGTCCATAAGTCCATCAAGCAAGAGGGTAAGACACAGAAAGAAATTTCTGAACGAATAGGCTGTTCCCAGAGTGCTGTATCAAGGGCACCTCAGTGGGAAGCCTGTGGAAGGAAAAAGTGTGGGCAGAAAACGCTGCACAACGAGAAGAGGTGACCGGACCCTGAGGAAGATTGTGGAGAAGGACCGATTCCAGACCTTGGGGGGACCTGCGGGAAGCAGTGGACTGAGTCTTGAGTAGAAACATCCAGAGCCACCGTGTACAGGCGTGTGCAGGAAATGGGCAACAGGTGCCGCAGATCCCCAGGTCAAGCCACTTTCGAACCAGAAACAGCGGCAGAAGCGCCTGACCTTGGGCTACAGAGAAGCAGCACAGGACTGTTTGCTCAGTGGTCCAAATACTTTTTTCGATGAAAGCAAATTTTGCATGTCATTCGGAAATCAAGGTGCCAGAGTCTGGAGGAAGACTGGGAGAGGGAAATTCCAAAATGCCTGAAGTCCAGTGTCACGTACCCACAGTCAGTGATGGTCTGCTGCAGGTGTTGTCCCACTGTGTATTATCTAGGGCAGGGTCAATGCAGGTAGCTTATCAGGAGATTTTGGAGCACTTCATGCGTCCATCTGCTGAAAAGCTTTATGGAGATGAAGATTTCATATTTTCAGCACGACCTGGCACCTGCTCACAGTGCCAAAACCACTGGTAAATGGTTTACTGACCATGGTATTACTGTGCTCAATTGGCCTGCAACTCTCCTGACCTGAACCCCATAGAGAATCTGTGGGATATTTGGAAGAGAAAGTTGAGAGACGCAAGAGCCAACACTCTGGATGAGCTTAAGGCCGCTATTCCTCCATAACACCTCAGCAGTGCCACATGCTGATTGCCTCCATGCCACGCCGCATTGAAGCAGTCATTTCTGCAAAAGGATTCCCGACCAAGTATTGAGTGCATAACTGAACTTAATTATTTGAAGGTTGACTTTTTTTGTATTAAAAACACTTTTCTTTATTGGTCGGATGAAATATGCTAATTTTTTTGGAGATAGGAATTTGGGTTTTCATGAGCTGTATGCCAAAAACATCAATATTAAAACAAGAAAAGGCTTGGACAACTTCAGTTGTGTGTAATGAATCTAAAATATATGAAAGACTAATGTTTTATCAGTACATTACAGAAAATAATGAACTTTATCACAATATGCTAAAGTTTTTAAAAGGACCTGTACTATCTTCTACATATTTGCCCACAAGCTAAAACTCTTATAGGGTGAAAAATACGATATGACTGTATATATATTTATATATATTATGCTATGTCTATATTATATATTATTGTGGAATGAAGAAAGGATGAAGTATTAAAGGGGGTTTGTTCTGGGGAAATACATATTTTTTAATAGTCAGGATGAGTTATAAATAAAAATATAAGTGTTCTCACCTCATAGTTCCCCCGTCCGCTGCCAAACGATATTCATCTGCTGCATAATGCTCTGCAGTCATGGTCCTGGCTTGAAACACGGAAAAATGCTGGAAATGCGGGTTCAGCTAATCACTGGCTAAGCAGTTAGCGCTGCTGACAGGTCAAGCCTCCCTCCTCCCCCAGATGCATAATGAAGATAAACAACCACAGATCAACCAAGATGACCAAATCAGGAGGGAGGGATCAGCGTCCGCCTATGTACTGTATAAAAAAAAAAAAAAGGAATATCGTTATTACGAAAGATATAGCACTATATTCATTGAATATAGTGCCATACATCGTAATGACGAATATTCTTAGAATTATTTATTTTTACACAGTATTGCAATTCATGTTACAAGACAATTAGTGCATTGTGTGGAGTATGTGTTTAAACACTTCCATTTACATCTAAATTCAGTAGTTATAGATCTTTATGTTAATTATAGTGTTGTTTGCTTAGTGATAGTTTGGATAGAGTATAATGTTATTTCTTTGGTTAGTTAATATTTTTTAGGTAGTTTACAGAGTTAGGGTGCAGTTTTGTTGTTTTCTAGTAATGTAGTTTCTGTTGACCTCTCCTTGTTGGCACTTTTAAACAATTCACAACCGGCCCATAATAGTATGCCGCAGCGGGACGTGACTTGACGCACAGGGACGTACTATTACGGACCAACAAATACCCGGCCCCCAGGCATAATCGCTTGGGAACCGGGGTGCAAAGGCTGCTCAGCTAAACAGGCAGACATGTTAACTAAGGGCTGGTATTGTTCGGATTCACATGTGCATTGCAGCTCCGGAGATGCAGGGTGGTGGGGGGATCGTGGAATGTATGTGAATATGTTATGTATAAACATAATTATATTGATGTGTGCACATATTTACCCTCCTGGTGGGGGGTGTAAGACATCCTCCTCTTCTGGAGGTTGGAAGGTAATCCTGTGTCTGGGAGAGTCCGGGCTGCTCAAACTCTACCACCAACATTTCCACACATCAGTTGGGGGAGGGGACGCTACATAATTGGAGGGTCTGGGCTGCTCTCTCCTCCACCTGCTCCTCCGACTCCTCCTAATCCTGGAGACCTCCACCACTTTAAGATCCATATGGTTCTTCGGTGTCTGACCGATGGAACGGGAACCCCTGTAATCACAGAATGTTAAAGATTTAGACAAACAACTCATAAATCATAATGAAGGTAAAGATCAAGAAATTCCTATATGGAGGGATCTGCATGGGATTAATGAGTTTCCACATGGTGTAATTTGCCTCATTTTGGTGTTAAATAACTTGCCAAAACCAGTGCTACAGAAGGGTAAAAACTAGCCTAAGTTTACAAGGTAGATGACTAACATGGGAATTGTAGAAGGTGCCCTATAGGGTATTGTGGCTGGTTATTGACATTTTGGAAACCAAGCATACAGTTTGGAAATTAGATAGGGAGTTATTGGATAGTGTTATGTTGGGTATATAATTATTTGTGGCTGACAGCGTTAGACTGTCGCCCAGCCACATTTTGAAGATTTTGCTGCAGCACGACCTCCCACCCTGTTGATTTAGTTGTCACAGTCCCTTTTTTATTAGAAGGGAAGGGTAAAGTCGCTTTCTGATAGGTGGCGAGCTGACTAGATTTTTAGATGCTTTTTAGGCAGAGTTTATCGCTGGTCTAGTCAGTGGTTAAAGGTGAGTCTTTCCACGTAAAATCATCAATTATACACCACTAATATCATGATCTCCCTTATCTTCCCCCTATTACAATCTTAACTTTCCTATTGCATTTAATTAGTGGCTTATGAGGTTAATTTACTGGGGGGGTATATATTTTTATATATATATATATATACAGTACAGACCAAAGTTTGGACACACCTTCTCATTCAAAGAGTTTTCTTTATTTTCATGACTATGAAGTCATCAAAACTATGAATTAACACATGTGGAATTATATACATAACAAGCAAGTGTGAAACAACTGAAATATGACATATTCTAGGTTCCATCTTTTGCTTTGATTACTGCTTTTCACACTCTTGGCGTTCTCTTGATAAGCTTCAAGAGGTAGTCCCCTGAAATGGTCTCCCAACAGTCTTGAAGGATTTTTCAGAGATGCTTAGCACTTGTTGGCCCTTTTGCCTTCACTCTGTGGTCCAGCTCACCCCAAACCATCTCGATTGGGTTCAGGTCCGGTGACTGTGGAGGCCAGGTCATCTGGCGCAGCACCCATCACTCTTCTTCATGGTCAAATAGCCCTTACTTTCAAAGTTTTCCCAATTTTTGGGTGACTGACTGACCTTCATTTCTTAAAGTAATGATGGCCACTCTTTTTTCTTTACTTAGCTGCTTTTTTCTTGCCATAATACAAATTCTAACAGTCTATTCAGTAGGACTATCAGCTGTGTATCCACCTGACTTCTCCTCAACCACTGATGGTCCAACCCCATTTATAAGGCAAGAAATCCCACTTATTAAACTGACAGGGCACATCTGTGAAGTGAAAACCATTTCAGGGGACTACCTCTTGAAGCTCATCAGGAGAAGACAAGAGTGTGCAAAGCAGTAATCAAAGCAAAAGGTGGCTACTTTGAAGAACATAAAATATGACATTTTTCAGTTGTTTCACACTTGGTTGTTATGTATAATTCCACATGTGTTAATTCATAGTTTTGATGCCTTCAGTGTGAATCTACAATTTTCATAGTCATGAAAATAAAGAAAACTCTTTGAATGAGAAGGTGTGTCCAAACTTTTGGTCTGTACTGTATATATATATATATATATATATATATATATATATTCTATAAATGCACATTAAGTAGGGAATGTATGCAATGGACGGTGGCCTTTCACGGAATACTGAATGATGTTTGCAGTTTATGTAGTATAAACAAAAAGACCTATACAGTCGCAAGAAAAAGTATGTGAACCCTTTGGAATGATATGGATTTCTGCACAAATTGGTCATAAAATGGGATCTGATCTTCATCTAAGTCACAAAAATAGACAATCACAGTCTGCTTAAACTAATAACACACAAAGAATTAAATGTTACCATGTTTTTATTGAACACCATGTAAACATTCACAGTGCAGGTGGAAAAAGTATGTGAACCCTTGGATTTAATAACTGGTTGAACCTCCTTTGGCAGCAATAACTTCAACCAAACATTTCCTGTACTTGCAGATCAGACGTGCACAACGGTCAGAGTAATTCTTGACCTTTCCTCTTTACAGAACTGTTACAGTTCAGCAATATTCTTGGGATGCCTGGTGTGAATCGCTTTCTTGAGGTTACCACAGCTTCTCAATCGGGTTGAGGTCAGGACTCTCTGGGCCACTCCAGAAGGCGTATTTTCTTCTGTTTAAGCCATTCTGTTGTTGATTTACTTCTATGCTTTGGGTCGTTGTCCTGTTGCAACACCCATCTTCTGTTGAGCTTCAGCTGGTGGACAGATGGCCTTAAGTTCTCCTGCAAAATGTCTTGATAAACTTGGGAATTCATTTTTCCTTCGATGATAGCAATCCGTCCAGGCCCTGACGCAGCAAAGCAGCCCTAAACCATGATGCCCCCACCACCATACTTTACAGTTGGGATGAGGTTTTGATGTTGGTGTGCTGTGCCTCTTTTTCTCCACACATAGTGTTGTGTGTTTCTTCCAAACAACTCAACTTTGGATTCATCTATTCACAGAATATTTTGCCAGTACTGCTGTGGAACATCCAGATGCTCTTGTGCAAACTGTAAACGTGCAGCAATGTTTTTTTTGGACAGCAGTTGCTTCCTCTGTGGTATCCTCCCATGAAATCCATTCTTGTTTAGTGTTTTACGTATCGTAGATTTTCTAACAGGGATGTTAGCATATGCCAGAGACTTTTGTAAGTCTTTAGCTGACACTCTAGGATTCTTCTTCACCTCAATGAGCAGTCTGCGCTGTGCTCTTGCAGTCATCTTTACAGGATGGCCACTCCTAGGGAGAGTAGCAGCAGTGCTGAACTTTCTCCATTTATAGACAATTTGTCTTACCGTGGACTGATGAACAGCAAGGCTTTTGGAGATACTTTTATAACTCTTTCCAGCTTTATGCACATCAACATTCTTAATCGTAGGTCTTCTGAGAGCTATTTTGTGCGAGGCATCATTCACATCAGGTAATGCTTCTTGTGAAAAGCAAACCCAGAACTGGTGTGTGTGTTTTTTATAGGGCAGGGCAGCTGTAACCAACACCTCCAATCTCATCTCATTGATTGGACTCCAGTTGTCTAACACCTCACTCCAATTAGCTTTTGGAGATGTCATTAGTCTAGGGGTTTGCATACTTTTTTCACCTGTACTGTGAATGTTTACATGGTGTGTTCAATAAAAACATGGTAACATTTAATTCTTTGTGTGTTATTAGTTTAAGCAGACTGTGATTGTCTATTGTTGTGACTTAGATGAATATCAGATCACATTTTATGACCAATTTGTGCAAAAATCCATATCATTCCAAAGAGTTCACATACTTTTTCTTACAACTCTATATATTTATGTGTGTGTGAAACGTATGAAATCATCCGGTGACATCATACATCTGTACTGCGCGTTGTGTATAACTATATATATATATATATAATATATTATATATATATATATATACACTCACAGCGAGGTAGAGATGTATTGTGTAAACGGATGATTTTTGTTCGCGTCACACCAGGTATTAAGTAATCATTTTTAAAGGGAAAATACGGATGTAGTAGAGTTAAGACGTATTATGTAAACTAAATGCAATTAAATGCGTTAAGCTATTTTTTTTTTAATGGCTTTTGTTTCAAGATAACGCGATGAGTTGAGTTAAGATGTTGTGTGTTAACCCTAATACATCTGTACAGATTAGTAGCATAACTGAATATATACATTACAGAGTGTTGTAGAGAGAGATACAAAAGTCATGTAAGCATTGTACCTGGGCATAATCTTTCACTCATCTCTTTGATCCGATCATAGTGAAGCCCTTCAGATCGCACCACTTTTTCTGGACGGCGTTTTTTCTGTGCCAGATTCCAAATTTTTGTGACAATTCAAACCTGAGATCCCGGATGATGGCCCGCTTCTCCTCTCTTTTCCGGGTCCTGTCATAGCCCCACACCAATATTTGCTGTAGGATAAAGATGCAAGCATATAATCCGAATTTTATTTTTAAATGTCCTCAACAAAACAGCAAAAAGTAGTTACGTCTTTGAAGGGGAAATTTTAGATTTAATGTTACCGTTATAAAATCGGATTGTATTGCGATTGTATGGGTGTGGGGTCTGAGCAATCAGATATTGGCCAGCAGAGATGTACCTGTCTAGTTAGGTGACGGTACGGTATGGGGTGTACTGCTGGTTCGCCTCCCCTTGGTGCACCCTGGGTAACGCTAAAAGAACCAGCAAATACATAAGGTCAGATAAAGAAAGTTCATGGACATAAAATATAATCTATATATATTTTGTGTGTGTGTGTGTGTGTGTATGGTATATAGTGTATGGTATATAGTGTGTAGTATATATTGAGGAAAATAGCCGAGCACCCGAGTATGATGGAAGTCAATGGGAGACATCCAGGCACCCCCTGCTCGGAAGAGAAGAGGGTGTCTGGTTCATAAAAAAGGTTAGAAATTGATGGAAACCCCATCAAAATGGTTTGGAAACAGCATTAAGAGGATAGTTGGATGCATTAGACTCCATTATGTACAACATACAATAGACAACCACACAAAGGCTGTATGCCAAAAGCCAGGTATGTACAAGCCATCAATCTATCCATGAGACAGATAACAGGCTTAGTCAGCATACCTTACAATGGCAGCCTTGTACACTATGAGATATTCCAAACCAGCTCTCATCTGACTGAGAACCAGTAAACATCAAAGTTATTTTGCATCTGTTGGATGGCTTGGGTGGACCTGCACACCTAGATCAATATCATTAGGGCGACAAAAAGTTTTCGATTGTCCTAACATAATATTCAAAACCTTTCTATACAGTTTTGTCATGTAAAAACTAATTTGCATAAACAGGTATATGGAAAGACATGCAAATGAGCAGAATCTGCCTTGTTTTTTTTCAGCTGTCATAAGACTATGAAAACCAATAGATGGCGCTATTGAGTTATGAACAGCGCCCTCTATTGGTTTCACAGTCTTTGACAATATAACAAAACAATAACAAACAGAGGAGCGCTATGAGTTCATAAACCCTCAACTGATTTTATTGAGGATTTCACAGTCTTATGACAAAACAAATATCTTGTCAGAAGACTATGAAACCAATAGAGGGAGCTGTTCATAACTCAATAGCGCCCTCTATTGGTTTCATAGTCTTCTGACAAGAATATTAGACTGAGTCATTAGACAAGCTTATTAGTGTAGCCTTTTGCATGGAAAATTGCGATTAGAATATTAGCGATCTACACTAGGATGATATCTGACACTGGGAAAGCTGGGTAATAACTCAGTGATAAAATCTGACACTGGGAAAGCTGGGTAATAACTAGCGATCTACACTGAGTTATTACCAGCTTTTCCAGTGTCAGAAATTATCACTGACTTACTACATAATTATTACATAATATTTGCTATATTGCTATATATTCGTTTTTTAGAATATTACGTAATATTCTAAAAAATGAATATATAGCAATATAGCAAATATTATGTAATAATTATGTAGTAAGTCAGTGATAATATCTGACACTGGAAAAGCTGGGTAATAACTCAGTGTAGATCACGAGTTATTACCCAGCTTTCCCAGTGTCAGATTTTATCACTGAGTTATTACCCAGCTTTCCCAGTGTCATATCATCCTAGTGTAGGTCCATGCAAAAGGCTACACTAATAAGCTTGTCATAAGACTCAGTCTAATATTCTTGTAAGAAGACTATGAAACCAATAGAGGGCACTATTGAGTTATGAACAGCGCCCTCTATTGGTTTCATAGTCTTCTGACAAGAATATTTGTCTTGTTTTTACATGACAAAACCCGGACCGGCACTTAAAATCCGGTCCGGTATTTGACCTTACCTGGCTGTAAATCAGCCCAGCAGCACATGCTGGGAGGAAAATACCTGTTTTCCCAGACCAAACCTCTATATATCGTATATTAACCCCCTGTAGGCTCCAGCTTTTATTTATTATGCCCCACTAATTTCAGGATGGCCTAGCGGGTGGCCCGATGGTGGAGGGAGCTCCCTCCCTCTGTGAACCCGTCAAGAGTCGGGTCGCTGCAACGGCACAGCAGTGGTCCGATGGGAGAGGGAGGGACCCTATGGACCGCAGCATGGAAGGGGTTAAACGGCTGACATCGGTGCCAGCACTGATGTCGGCCGTTTCAAGCGGAGTGTCAGCTCTGTTGTGGCAGTGTCCTGATGGCTGTGGCAGCGTCCTGATGGCTCTGTTGTGGCAGCGTCCTGATGTTACCATGGCAACCGGATGCCTTCACAGGCTTCTGGCTTGCCATGGTATAGCTAAGCCTGATCATAGAAACATAGAATGTGTTGGCAGATAAGAACCATTTGGCCCATCTAATCTGCCCAATATACTGAATACTATGAATAGCCCCTGGCCCTATCTTATATGAAGGATAACCTTATGCCTATCCCATGCATGCTTAAACTCCTTCACTGTATTTGCAGCTACCACTTATGCAGGAAGGCTATTCCATGCATCCACTACTCTCTCAGTAAAGTAATACTTCCTGATATTACTTTTAAACCTTTGCCCTCTAATTTAAAAGTATGTCCTCTTGTAGCAGTTTTTCTTCTTTTAAATATTCTCTCCTTTTTTACCTTGTTGATTCTCTTTATGTATTTAAAAGTTTCTATCATATCCCCTCTGTCTCGTCTTTCTTCCAAGCTATACATGTTAAAGTCCTTTAATCTTTCCTGGTAAGTTATATCCTGCAATCCATGTACTAGTTTAGTAGCTCTTCTTTGAACTCTCTCCAAAGTATCAATATCCTTCTGGAGATATGGTCTCCAGTACTGAGCACAATACTCAAATTAGGTCTCACTAGTGCTCTGTAGAGCGGCATGAGCACCTCCCTCTTTCTACTGGTAATGCCTCTCCCTATACACCCAAGCATTCTGCTAGCATTTCCTGCTGCTCTATGACATTGTCTGCCTACCTTTAAGTCTTCTGAAATAATGATCATTCTCTTCGGCTTTTCATCCGCAGTCGAATGGTCAGACGGAGCGTACTAATCAAAACTTGGAGACCTACTTGAGGTGCTTTGTGGCTGAGAATCAGGAGGACTGGTCCTCATTCTTGTCCTTAGCAGAATTTGCGTTGAATAACCGTAGGCAGGAGTCCACGGGTAAGTCGCCATTTTTTGGCGCATACGGTTTCCATCCTCAGTTTGGTACCTTTTCTGGGTCTGGTTCCTCTGGGATGCCAGAGGAGGAGAGATTCTCTTCTGCCTTATCCTCTATCTGGCAGAGGATTCAAGGGAATTTGGAGAGGATGGGTGAGAGGTATAAACGAATGGCTGACAAGAGACGTATGACTGGTCCGGACCTGTGTGTGGGTGATCTGGTGTGGTTGTCCACTAAGAATATCAAATTGAGAGTGCCATCTTGGAAACTGGGTCCAAGATTTATTGGTCGTATAAAATTTCTGCGGTGATCAATCCTGTGGCGTTTCGGCTGGATCTTCCGCAGACTTGGAGGATCCATGATATGTTCCACAGGTCTTTACTAAAGAAATACGTGAGACCGGTGGAACCATCGCCATTGCCTCCTCCTCCTGTTCTAGTCGAGGGAAACTTGGAGTTTGAGATCTCCAGGATTCTCGACTCGAGAGTTCTTCGGGGTTCCCTTCAGTACCTGGTGCACTGGAGGGGATACGGTCCTGAGGAGAGGATGTGGGTTCCGGCGTCGGATGTCAACGCCAGCCGCCTGGTGAAGGCCTTTCATAGGTCCCATCCGGATAAGGTTGGTCCGGGGTGTCCGGAGGTCACCCGTAGAAGGGGGGGTACTGTCATGCCCCACTCTGACGATGTGCGGAGGTCGGCCAGGATAGCAGCACAAGTTTAGTGTTTTTTTGGAGCAGTGCTGGATCTGCCTCTCATCTAGTGCACTGGGTGGGGTCATTAGTTTAAATAGTATACCAGCCCAGTGCTCTGGGCGGATTATACTAATCATTGTGGTCTTGGAAGCTAGGAAGGAAGGTTGGCTGTCTGCTCCAGCTCAGGAAGATAAGTGTTATTTCAAGTTTGGTTGTTTTGTGTTATCTATCCCATCCAGGTTCTGTGCGAGCAGGCTGCTCCTATTTCCCTACTTCACCATCTCAGGGAATTCAGGGTTTTGTCAGCCCAAGCACGTGGACACCTCATACCTACCTTAAAGGTCTGTAGGTGGGCTGAGCAGTGCAGGGAAAGAGGTCAGGGATTAGTTAGGAGGTGACCCTTCCCCTGTCTCTCGCCCAGAGCCTGGTTGGTGCGTTATCTGTTAGACTGTGCACGCCCGCCGTGACAACCATATAACTCATCTTATGTTCAAAGAAACATAAGACGCTCAAACTATCTAATAACATGGCTACTAAAATACAGGTATATTAGCAAAAGAACTCCCACCCTTAAACACAGACCCACCTGTAGACATGATCGGGGGTAGAGTCTCCACAGTGGCCAGAACACACCTCGACGCGCGTTTCACTTCCCCTGCTTCGTCAGTTTATTATTATTATTATTTATTATAGATGCATCAGGTGGCTGAGGTGACTTCTAGAGAAAAAAACAATGCAACAGAACCCCGCAAATCAGATAAAGTACAATAGTGCCATAGTCACAAAATTATAGTGCTAATGCTACGCTTATTTATAAAGTGAGATGCTTGGCAAATGCATTTTGTACAAAACCATCTGAGCCCGTCTGCCGTACGTCAAGGCGATCTCTGTAAGACGGGTCCTAACACTAAATACTACCTGTTATGCTCCATAATGGCCGCCATAAAGTTCAGGGAGTGTTGCATCCACATGCATGCTGGGTCCACTCTGCCTTTTACCATTTTTGGTGCCATAATGGCCTCCATTACAAGGGATGCAGGTACCAACATGCATGCTGAGCCCACTCTATACCTTTCCTTGTGTCAGACAGCTTCCAATGAATTTAGTGAGAGCAGGCTACAGCTTTATACTGAAACTAATTAAAATCAGCCTATGGGGCAGACATCGCTGGAGTGCCACATCTCCAGCATTGTAAATCTGCAAAAAAAAGGGGGTTAGTCAGCACCTCCCAGTGAGGTGACTTCTAGGTACAGAGACATGTCAGCCAATATCTTTTTTCTCTATGATCTGCCTTTTTTTTTTTACTGGTGGGCCCTAGGCACCCCAGTGCAACACCAACTGGTACTAATAAAAACCTGCGAAATTACAAATGCAGCTCTATTTTATACTGCAGCCTATGACCCAGGATCAGTACAAGATATGTAATGCAAATTTTTTACACAAAGCTTTTATTTTGATTTAGAATTATCTAATTTAAACAATAAAAATTCAAGTCAATTTACAGGATGCATAAGGATTATTAACACTTTCAATTAAGACATATTGATTATTACAAAGGCCAATGTTTTCAAATATATATTCCACAATAAAGTCAAGAAAATAAAACATAACTGGTTTGTGGTCGCCTAAACTGCAATTCATCCATTAATGTCTACCATATAATACTCACTAGAGGGAAGTGTTGCTCTACTGAGCCATTTGTTTTTTTGCATTTCAACATTTTCACATGCAGATAAAGGGAAAATAAATGTACAAAGAAAATATGATATGAGGAAACTTGATGAAAATGTCTTGTACTGCATGGTTCTGGCAAAACAAAGCAGAATGTGCCATGCTCCAGATGGAGCGTCTTTATAAATGCAGGTGACACGAACAACCTAGAGCCAACCCGTAATCCAAATACATTTCACATGGCTTTGCAAGCATAAATACAATGCTGTTCTGAGGATACCAATAGATTTAACAAAATATAAAAAAGAAAAAAAGAAACTGAAGTAGATTTTATACAATACTCTGAACCAATGTATTTAATTGTAATAGCAGAATAATTTAACACTAGCAGCATAAAAAGAAGAAAATTACAGTAAATGTACAACAGAGAGAATGATACATAATAATGGCAGCTACAGAACTCAATAATATGCAGAACATAATCCATATAGATAATAATGATGCATCAGTTCAGGGACATAATGGTACGGAGTTTAAAGGGAAAAAAAAGGGCCTTTTGGGTAATAGGATCGACCAAAGAATACAGTAGACTTACAGTTATTATTGATGAAAGGAATGCTCCTGCCCCCTTCTTCTTGCCTCCTAAAGCCCTTCACTGTGGTACTATGCTGATGTGTAGACTAGTGTCCACTATCACCAGTCGCTAAAAAGAGGTTATTGGACAGTCTAGATCAAAGGAACAAAGTTTCCTGACAAAAAATTAGATCACAGGGTTATGATTATAATTATAATATCATTTAATGAGCCTGGCAGCAAATGTTCAATTCCAATGCAGAGCAACCACAGGGAAAGTGAAGCATTTAAACAATAAAGACATGAAACTCATAAAAGGAGTTCATCTCCTGGAAATTCAATGGTAAACCAGGCACACTGCTTTGTAGGACAAGCTCGCCTGAATGTAATGATACCTTTCACTTAGTGATCTGCTGCTTAACTAAGGATAAAAAGTACTTTTAATCCATATGCAAATAAGCAGATAAGTGCACTGAGGGTGGGCCCAAGCCATTCTGTGCATTCTTCCTCCTTCTGCCTCCTCTGCCAGCCTCCTTCTTCTTCTTCATTGACAGGACAATCCTCATTTTTTAACCTTTCGGTTAAGAAGGAAAGGGAGGGGCTTGTAGAGGAAGCAGGGAGAACAAGAGTGCACAGAGTGGCTTGGCCCATAATTTTCTTATGGATTAAAAGTTACGAATAAAGCATTGGATCATTAAGTTAAAGGTATTACATTCAGCTGAGCTAATCCTTTAAGGCATTGTGCTTTGTTTAACCACAATTTTCCTGGTGACGCATTCCCATTAAGTCCTCTTACAATAATAACTAATAGACGATGATTTTAAGTGATGATATACAATACTTATAAGGCAGTCAATGGAGTCTGATGGACGTCACCAGTGTCTATTGTACAATAGGTCTGACAAAAAGCCTTACACAATTATAAAAAAGAGCTTTATTGATTCTGTGTAAAGTGTACAGCTTCCTCTAACATGGATGCACGGTGAGCAGGTACTGTATCTACAGGTACATTCATACATTCACAAGAAATAAAAGTAGTGTCAGAAAATCTAAACAGTAAGGACTTATGCACATGACCATAGTTCTGTCTGCATCCGATGTGCAATAATGCGGATCATTGATTTCAAGGGGGCCGCAAAAGATGTGGACAAATCACAGTATCTGTGGCCCCGCAAAGAAAATAGAACATCTCCTATTTTTGTACATTTTGTGGACAAGGATAGGACATTTGTACAGAAGTTTGGTGGCATGCACTTGGCCAAGATCCATTTTTTGCAGATCCATGATTTGCGGAGAAGAAAACATTCACGGTCGTGTGCATCAGCCCTTAATGAGATGGTGTGGCTAAAAATATTCCACCAGTGTGAGCTCAGAGAGCTAGTTAACTTTGGTTTGATATCAGTCATTCAGATTCACATGGAATCCTCATTATATCGTATATTTCACCATAACATGAGCCATCACAAGGTGACCAAAAATAAATACATTTTGCAACCTGATAAAGTTAAACACAAATGAAAACCCACAGCTTGAAGGAGTTGAAACATATTTGGGCCTTCTTCCACAGGACCCATAGCCTGATCTCCCAAAAATACACTCTGAACAGATATATTTCTTTTTAAGAAATATACCATTCTTAACAACTGCCTCAGATTTTGCCAGGACAATTTTTTTTAAAAACAGTAACTAAAAGTTTTTGTTCTAGACTCATTCTCGCTCAGTGATTTATCCAAGGTGGGGAATCCTCACATTTATTAATACCAGTGTTTTTTTTAGATAGTCCTTGTTGTCTGCCTTCACACTAAAAATGGTTATAGTGTGTGCAGAATTTGCTGTTTAATCATTTATACACCGGAATGCTTTAGTCCTAAATGGCCAGACATTTTTTAACAATTTTGGGCACATGATGGTTTAACGACTAGTAACTTTTTCTTGGGATAACAAAATAATTTAGCTGTGTTTTAAAAAATATATATTTAGTAGAAAAGGTTGTTTTTTATTTGTTTTATTTTACGTGTCTATTTTTTTAATTTTCCAGTTCACATAGGGATGAGCGAACCCGAACTGTATACACTGCGTGCAGAATTATTAGGCAAATGAGTATTTTGACCACATCATCCTCTTTATGCATGTTGTCTTACTCCAAGCTGTATAGGCTCGAAAGCCTACTACCAATTAAGCATATTAGGTGATGTGCATCTCTGTAATGAGAAGGGGTGTGGTCTAATGACATCAACACCCTATATTAGGTGTGCATAATTATTAGGCAACTTCCTTTCCTTTGGCAAAATGGGTCAAGGAAGGACTTGACAGGCTCAGAAAAGTCAAAAATAGTGAGATATCTTGCAGAGGGATGCAGCACTCTTAAAATTGCAAAGCTTCTGAAGCGTGATCATCGAACAATCAAGCGTTTCATTCAAAATAGTCAACAGGGTCGCAAGAAGCGTGTGGAAAAACCAAGGCGCAAAATAACTGCCCATGAACTGAGAAATGTCAAGCGTGCAGCTGCCAAGATGCCACTTGCCACCAGTTTGGCCATATTTCAGAGCTGCAACATCACTGGAGTGCCCAAAAGCACAAGGTGTGCAATACTCAGAGACATGGCCAAGGTAAGAAAGGCTGAAGACGACCATCACTGAACAAGACACACAAGCTGAAACGTCAAGACTGGGCCAAGAAATATCTCAAGACTGATTTTTCTAAGGTTTTATGGACTGATGAAATGAGAGTGAGTCTTGATGGGCCAGATGGATGGGCCCGTGGCTGGATTGGTAAAGGGCAGAGAGCTCCAGTCCGACTCAGACGCCAGCAAGGTGGAGGTGGAGTACTGGTTTGGGCTGGTATCATCAAAGATGAGCTTGTGGGGCCTTTTCGGGTTGAGGATGGAGTCAAGCTCAACTCCCAGTCCTACTGCCAGTTTCTGGAAGACACCTTCTTCAAGCAGTGGTACAGGAAGAAGTCTGCATCCTTCAAGAAAAACATGATTTTCATGCAGGACAATGCTCCATCACACGCGTCCAAGTACTCCACAGCGTGGCTGGCAAGAAAGGGTATAAAAGAAGAAAATCTAATGACATGGCCTCCTTGTTCACCTGATCTGAACCCCATTGAGAACCTGTGGTCCATCATCAAATGTGAGATTTACAAGGAGGGAAAACAGTACACCTCTCTGAACAGTGTCTGGGAGGCTGTGGTTGCTGCTGCACGCAATGTTGATGGTGAACAGATCAAAACACTGACAGAATCCATGGATGGCAGGCTTTTGAGTGTCCTTGCAAAGAAAGGTGGCTATATTGGTCACTGATTTGTTTTTGTTTTGTTTTTGAATGTCAGAAATGTATATTTGTGAATGTTGAGATGTTATATTGGTTTCACTGGTAAAAATAAATAATTCAAATGGGTATATATTTGTTTTTTGTTAAGTTGCCTAATAATTATGCACAGTAATAGTCACCTGCACACACAGATATCCCCCCTAAAATAGCTAAAACTAAAAACAAACTAAAAACTACTTCCAAAAATATTCAGCTTTGATATTAATGAGTTTTTTGGGTTCATTGAGAACATGGTTGTTGTTCAATAATAAAATTAATCCTCAAAAATACAACTTGCCTAATAATTCTGCACTCCCTGTAGTTCGGGTTCGTACTGAATTTTGGGGTGTCCGTGACACGGACCCGAACATTTTCGTAAAAGTCCGGGTTCGGTGTTCGCCGCTTTCTTGGCGCTTTTTGAAAGGCTGCAAAGCAGCCAATCAACAAGCGTCATACTACTTGGCCCAAGAGGCCATCACAGCCATGCCTACTATTGGCATGGCTGTGATTGGCCAGTGCACCATGTGACCCAGCCTCTATTTAAGCTGGAGTCACGTAGCGCCGCACGTCACTCAGCTATGATCAGTATAGGGAGAGGTTGCAGCTGCGACGTTAGGGCGAGATTAGGCAGATTAACTCCTCCAAAAGACTTCATTCTGTGATCGATCTGCAGCTGTGGATCATTGAAGTGCTATTATTGACTTTTTTGAGGCTGCCCAGAGCGTTTTTAGATCACTTTTTTTCTGGGGTGATCGGCGGCCATTTTGTGACTTGTGGTGCGCCAGCACGAGCTATCACCAAGTGTATTTAACCATCGATAGTGTGGTTATTTTGTGCTATATCCTACATCAGCTGCAGGCTGAGCCTGTGTCACCGAAGTGCATTTAACCATCAACAGTCTGGTTATTTTTTGGCCATATACTACATCAGCTGCAGGCTGAGCCTGTGTCATCCAAGTGCATTTAACCATCAACAGTCTGATTATTTTTTGGCCATATACTACATCAGCTGCAGGCTGAGCCTGTGTCACCCAAGTGTATTAGAACATCGATAGTGTGGTTATTTTGTGCTATATCCTACATCAGCTGGAGGCTGAGCCTGTGTCACCCAAGTGCATTTAACCATCAACAGTCTGATTATTTTTTGGCCATATACTACAGCTGGTGCAGGCTGAGCCTGTGTCACCCAAGTGCATTTAACCATCAACAGTCTGATTATTTTTTGGCCATATACTACATCTGGTGCAGGCTGAGCCTGTGTCACACAAGTGCATTTAACCATCAACAGTGTGGTTATTTTTTGGCCATATATTACATTAGGGGCAAGTTGAGCCTGTCACCCAGCGCCTAAAAAATAGACCTGACATTTCTATTCAACCAAATCTGCACAGTTTTAGCTGGTCAAGTTATTTGTAGTGACCGTAAAAGCAGACTTTTTGTTCTGGGTTGAAAAAGCATTCCCAAATTTGCCATTCTCAAAATAACTAGTTTGTGGTATTTGAGGCCTACTTGAAATCTATCCCAAAAAGAAAATCTTACATTGAAGGTATTGATAGTGTCATTCAGAAAAACCTAAGACACACGCTAGCGTGCTGATAGAAGTGTCATTCTGTGATTAAACCTATAACTGTCACACAGCGCAAAAAAAAACAGGTCTCACATCTCTATTCAACCAAATCTGCACAGTTTTAGCTGGTCAAGTTATTTGTAGTGACCGTAAAAGCAGACTTTTTGTTCTGGGTTGAAAAAGCATTCCCAAATTTGCCATTCTCAAAATAACTAGTTTGTGGTATTTGAGGCCTACTTGAAATCTATCCCAAAAAGAAAATCTTACATTGAAGGTATTGATAGTGTCATTCAGAAAAACCTAAGACACACGCTAGCGTGCTGATAGAAGTGTCATTCTGTGATTAAACCTATAACTGTCACACAGCGCAAAAAAAAACAGGTCTCACATCTCTATTCAACCAAATCTGCACAGTTTTAGCTGGTCAAGTTATTTGTAGTGACCGTAAAAGCAGACTTTTTGTTCTGGGTTGAAAAAGCATTCCCAAATTTGCCATTCTGAAAATAACTAGTTTGTGGTATTTGAGGCCTACTTGAAATCTATCCCAAAAAGAAAATCTTACATTGAAGGTATTGATAGTGTCATTCAGAAAAACCTAAGACACACGCTAGCGTGCTGATAGAAGTGTCATTCTGTGATTAAACCTATACCTGTCACACAGCGCAAAAAAAACAGGTCTCACATCTCTATTCAACCAAATCTGCACAGTTTTAGCTGGTCAAGTTATTTGTAGTGACCGTAAAAGCAGACATTTTGTTCTGGGTTGAAAAAGCATTCCCAAATTTGCCATTCTGAAAATAACTAGTTTGTGGTATTTGAGGCCTACTTGAAATCTATCCCAAAAAGAAAATCTTACATTGAAGGTATTGATAGTGTCATTCAGAAAAACCTAAGACACACGCTAGCGTGCTGATAGAAGTGTCATTCTGTGATTAAACCTATAACTGTCACACAGCGCAAAAAAAAAACAGGTCTCACATCTCTATTCAACCAAATCTGCACAGTTTTAGCTGGTCAAGTTATTTGTAGTGACCGTAAAAGCAGACTTTTTGTTCTGGGTTGAAAAAGCATTCCCAAATTTGCCATTCTCAAAATAACTAGTTTGTGGTATTTGAGGCCTACTTGAAATCTATCCCAAAAAGAAAATCTTACATTGAAGGTATTGATAGTGTCATTCAGAAAAACCTAAGACACACGCTAGCGTGCTGATAGAAGTGTCATTCTGTGATTAAACCTATAACTGTCACACAGCGCAAAAAAAAACAGGTCTCACATCTCTATTCAACCAAATCTGCACAGTTTTAGCTGGTCAAGTTATTTGTAGTGACCGTAAAAGCAGACTTTTTGTTCTGGGTTGAAAAAGCATTCCCAAATTTGCCATTCTGAAAATAACTAGTTTGTGGTATTTGAGGCCTACTTGAAATCTATCCCAAAAAGAAAATCTTACATTGAAGGTATTGATAGTGTCATTCAGAAAAACCTAAGACACACGCTAGCGTGCTGATAGAAGTGTCATTCTGTGATTAAACCTATACCTGTCACACAGCGCAAAAAAAAACAGGTCTCACATCTCTATTCAACCAAATCTGCACAGTTTTAGCTGGTCAAGTTATTTGTAGTGACCGTAAAAGCAGACATTTTGTTCTGGGTTGAAAAAGCATTCCCAAATTTGCCATTCTGAAAATAACTAGTTTGTGGTATTTGAGGCCTACTTGAAATCTATCCCAAAAAGAAAATCTTACATTGAAGGTATTGATAGTGTCATTCAGAAAAACCTAAGACACACGCTAGCGTGCTGATAGAAGTGTCATTCTGTGATTAAACCTATAACTGTCACACAGCGCAAAAAAAAACAGGTCTCACATCTCTATTCAACCAAATCTGCACAGTTTTAGCTGGTCAAGTTATTTGTAGTGACCGTAAAAGCAGACTTTTTGTTCTGGGTTGAAAAAGCATTCCCAAATTTGCCATTCTCAAAATAATAGTTTGTGGTGTTTGAGGCCTACTTGAAATCTATCCAAAAGAAAATCTTACATTGAAGGTATTGATAGTGTCATTCAGAAAAACCTAAGACACACGCTAGCGTGCTGATAGAAGTGTCATTCTGTGATTAAACCTATAACTGTCACACAGCGCAAAAAAAAACAGGTCTCACATCTCTATTCAACCAAATCTGCACAGTTTTAGCTGGTCAAGTTATTTGTAGTGACCGTAAAAGCAGACTTTTTGTTCTGGGTTGAAAAAGCATTCCCAAATTTGCCATTCTCAAAATTGTGGTGAACGGGAACAATGAGGAAAACATCTAATAAGGGACGCGGACGTGGACATGGTCGTGGTGGTGTTAGTGGACCTCTGGTGCTGGGAGAGGACGTGGCCGTTCTGCCACAGCCACACGTCCTAGTGAACCAACTACCTCAGGTCCAGTAGCCAGCAGTATTTACAGCGATATTTGGTGGGGCCCAATGCCGTTCTAAGGATGGTAAGGCCTGAGCAGGTACAGTCATTAGTCAATTGGGTGGCCGACAGTGGATCCAGCACGTTCACATTATCTCCACCGAGTCTTCTGCAGAAAGCGCACAGATGGCGCATGAAAACCAAGCCCATCGGTCTGTCACATCACCCCCATGCATATCAGGGAAACTGTCTGAGCCTCAAGTTATGCAGCAGTCTCTTATGCTGTTTGAAGACTCTGCTGCCAGGGTTTCCCAAGGGCATCCACCTAGCCCTTCCCAGGGGTGGAAGAGATAGAATGCACTAACGCACAACCACTTATTTTTCCTGATGATGAGGACATGGGAATACCACCTCAGCACGTCTCTGATGATGACGAAACACAGGTGCCAACTGCTGCGTCTTTCTGCAGTGTGCAGACTGAACAGGAGGTCAGGGATCAAGACTGGGTGGAAGACGATGCAGGGGACGATGAGGTCCTAGACCCCACATGGAATGAAGGTCGTGCCACTGACTTTCACAGTTCGGAGGAAGGGGCAGTGGTGAGACCGAGCCAACAGCGTAGCAAAAGAGGGAGCAGTGGGCAAAATCAGAACACCGCCGCCAAGAGACTCCGCCTGCTACTGACCGCCGCCATCTGGGACCGAGCACCCCAAATTCAGCTTCAAGGAGTTCCCTGGCATGGCACTTCTTCAAACAATGTGCTGACGACAAGACCTGAGTGGTTTGCACGCTGTGCCATCAGAGCCTGAAGCGAGGCATTAACGTTCTGAACCTTAGCACAACCTGCATGACCAGGCACCTGCATGCAAAGCATGAACTGCAGTGGAGTAAACACCTTAAAAACAAGGAAGTCACTCAGGCTCCCCCTGCTACCTCTTCTGCTGCCGCCGCCTCGGCCTCTTCCTCCGCCTCTGGAGGAACGTTGGCACCTGCCGCCCAGCAAACATGGGATGTACCACCAACACCACCACCTGCGTCACAAGCATCTCAACCATGTCACACGGCAGCGTTCAGCTCTCCATCTCAAACATTTGAGGAGAAAGCGTAAATTCTCACCTAGCCACCCTCGATCCCTGGCCCTGAATGCCAGCATTTCTAAACTACTGGCCTATGAAATGCTGTCATTTAGGCTGGTGGACACACACAGCTTCAAACAGCTCACGTCACTTGCTGTCCCACAGTATGTTGTTCCCAGCCGCCACTACTTCTCCAAGAGAGCCGTGCCTTCCCTGCACAAACAAGTGTCCGATAAAATCAAGTGTGCACTGCGCAACGCCATCTGTGGCAAGGTCCACCTAACCACAGATACGTGGACCAGTAAGCACGGCCAGGGACGCTATATCTCCCTAACTGACACTGGGTAAATGTAGTGGCGGCTGGGCCCAGGCGGAGAGCTATTTGGTGCACGTCCTTCCGCCGCCAAGGATCGCAGGGCAACATTCTTTGCCTCCTGTCTCCTCCTCCTCCTACTCAGCTTCCTCCTCCTCTTCTTCCACCTGCTCATCCAGTCAGCCACACACCTTCACCACCAACTTCAGCACAGCACGGGGTAAACGTCAGCAGGCCATTCTGAACTCATATGTTTGGGGGACAGGCCCCACACCGCACAGGAGTTGTGGCGGGGTATAGAACAACAGACCGACGAGTGGTTGCTGCCGGTGAGCCTCAAGCCCGGCCTGGTGGTGTGCGATAATGGGCGAAATCTCGTTGCAGCTCTGGGACTAGCCAGTTTGACGCACATCCCTTGCCTGGCGCATGTGCTGAATTTGGTGGTGCAGAAGTTCATTCGCAACTACCCGACATGTCAGAGCTGCTGCTAAAGTGCGGGCCGTCTGTTCGTGCTTCCGGCGTTCACACCCTGCCGCTGCTGGCCTGTCTGCGCTACAGCGTAACTTCGGCCTTCCCGCTCACCGCCTCATATGCGACGTGCCCACCAAGTGGAACTCCACCTTGCATATGCTTGACAGACTGTGCGAGCAGCAGCAGGCCATAGTGGAGTTTCAGCTGCAGCACGCACGGGTCAGTCGCACTGCGGATCAGACCCACTTCCCACCAATGACTGGGCCTCCATGCGAGACCTGTGTGCCCTGTTGCGCTGTTTCGAGTACTCCACCAACATGGCCAGTGGCGATGACGCCGTTATCAGCGTTACAATACCACTTCTATGTCTCCTTGAGAAAACACTTAGGGCGATGATGGAAGAGGAGGTGGCCCAGGGGAAGAGGAGGAAGAGGGGTCATTTTTAGCACTTTCAGGCCAGTCTCTTCAAAGTGACTCAGAGGGAGGTTTTTTGCAACACCAGAGGCCAGGTACAAATGTGGCCAGACAGGGCCCACTACTGGAGGACGAGGAGGACGAGGATGAGGAGGAGGTGGAGGAGGATGAGGATGAAGCATGTTCACAGCGGGGTGGCACCCAAAGCAGCTCGGGCCCATCACTGTGTGCGTGGCTGGGGGGAAACACAGGACGATGACGATACGCCTCCCACAGAGGACAGCTTGTCCTTACATTGGGCAGCCTGGCACACATGAGCGACTACATGCTGCAGTGCCTGCGCAACGACAGCAGAGTTGCCCACATTTTAACGTGTGCAGACTACTGGGTTGCCACCCTGCTGGATCCCCGGTACAAAGACAATGTGCCCACCTTACTTCCTACACTGGAGCGTGATAGGAAGATGCGCGAGTACAAGCGCACGTTGGTAGACGCGTACTGAGAGCATTCCAAATGTCACAGGGGAACCAGTGGAAGCCCAAGGCGAAGGCAGAGGAGGAGCAAGAGGTCGCCAACGCAGCTGTGTCACGGCCAGCTCCTCTGAGGGCAGGGTTAGCATGGCAGAGATGTGGAAAAGTTTTGTCACCACGCCACAGCTAACTGCACCACCACCTGATACGGAACGTGTTAGCAGGAGGCAACATTTCACTAACATGGTGGAACAGTACCTGTGCACACCCCTCCACGTACTGGCTGATGGTTCGGCGACATTCAACTTCTGGGTCTCCAAATTGTCCACGTGGCCAGAGCTAGCCTTTTATGCCTTGGAGGTGCTGGCCTGCCCGGCGGCCAGCGTTTTGTCTGAACGTGTATTCAGCACGGCAGGGGGCGTCATTACAGACAAACGCAGCGCCTGTCTACAGCCAATGTGGACAAGCTGACGTTCATAAAAATGAACCAGGCATGCATCCCACAGGACCTGTCCATCCCTTGTGCAGATTAGACTTTAACTACCTCCCCTTAACAATATATTATTGTACTCCAGGGCACTTCCTCATTCAATCCTATTTTTATTTTCATTTTACCATTATATTGCGGGGCAACCCAAAGTTGAATGAACCTCTCCTCTGTCTGGGTGCGGGGCCTAAATGTGTGACAGTGGCCTGTTCCAGTGGTGGGTGACGTGAAGCCTGATTCTCTGCTATGACATGAATACAGATTCTGCGCTGACATAAGGCCAGATTCTCTGTTACGTGACCGCTCTCCTCTGTTGGGTGCCGGGGCCTAAATGTGTGACAGGGCCTGTTCCAGTGGTGGGTGACGTGAAGCCTGATTCTCTGCTATGACATGATGACAGATTCTGCGCTGACATAAGGCCAGATTCTCTGTTACGGGACCTCTCTCCTCTGCTGGGTGCCGGGGCCTAAATGTGTGACAGTGGCCTGTTCCAGTGGTGGGGTGACGTGAAGCCTGATTCTCTGCTATGACATGAATACAGATTCTGCGCTGACATAAGGCCAGATTCTCTGTTACGTGTCCGCTCACCTTCTGTCTGGGTGCCGGGGCCTAAATGTGTGACAGTGGCCTGTTCCAGTGGTGGGTGACGTGAAGCCTGATTCTCTGCTATGACATGAAGACAGATTCTGCGCTGACATAAGGCCAGATTCTCTGTTACGGGACCTCTCTCCTCTGCCTGGGTGCCGGGGCCTAAATGTGTGACAGTGGCCTGTTCCAGTGGTGGGTGGCGTGAAGCCTGATTCTCTGCTATGACATGATGACTGATTCTGCGCTGACATGAAGCCAGATTCTTGCTATGGCATGAAGAGACTGATTCTCTGCTGACATGAAGCCAGAATTCTTTGCTATGGCATGAAGAGACTGATTCTCTGCTGATGTGAAGCCAGATTCTCTACTATGGGTCCTCTGTCCAATTGATATTGGTTCATTTTTATTTTTTTAATTTTCATTTTAATTCATTTCCCTATCCACATTTGTTTGCAGAGGATTTACCTACATGTTGCTGCCTTTTGCAGCCCTCTAGCTCTTTCCTGGGCTGTTTTACAGCCTTTTTAGTGCCCAAAAGTTCGGGTCCCCATTGACTTCAATGGGGTTCGGGTTCGGGACGAAGTTTGGTTCGAGTTCGGATCCCGAACCCGAACATTTACGGGAAGTTCGGCCGAACTTCTCGAACCCGAACATCCAGGTGTTCGCTCAACTCTAGTTACTATTAAAGTTGACAATAATGAAATATCAAGTTCAAATTTTATTTAATTGAGTTCTCTGATGCCAGCAATTGGGTGGCGGGGAAGGGGGGGGGGTATAAGAGGGTTCATTCATTTATAACCTCCTTCTCTTTTATTTGTATATGTTCATAACAAGCCTGGGGAACCATTCAGTCAAACACACCCTAGACCAGCAAGCTGAAAACTATCTGCAAACAGTTAGGCATATTGTAGGTCCATCGAACCAAAATTTATTTTAAAGCTATCTTGTGGTTCAAGAGAAAAATTCAGATTAGCTGGTGAACAATCATAACACTTACATGGTAAACTCTTTTTAATCTTTTCAATTGCGTATCCACAAATTCCCTAGTTCATCTTCTGTCTCAAAAGTGATCACACTGCTTCTCACACTACTACAGATGGAATGGTGAAGTGGAGGGCATAGGGTAGGTGTTCTGTCCATTCCCAGTTAATGTTAATGTGTAACTCCAATGAAAAAGAAAAATTTCCCTATGGTCTTAGATATCCATGCACCTCTGTGAATGCTTTTCTTCAAATTTTAGCCCTTTCTGCCAAAGACATTTTATTCTGCCTAATTCACTAACAAGAAGTTGTAAGTATTCTCTGCCATATTACATAGGCTGTGGAGTGGCAGTCACAGTCAATATGTCTAGAAGACAGCTAGCTTACCTTACTCTTGCAAACTTTTCCCCTCCCTTCTTTACCGTTAGTACTCTCCTATACACTGCTTGAATCAATGCGGAGGCTGGTTTCCTCTAAAAACATGGTAATATATTCTATCTATCTATATAGAAAAGTGTGTGCTGCCTGAAAGCGAGTGAAGCTAATACATATCATAGAGCACTTTTAAGATGGTAGAGTGGGTCATGTTCCAACAGTTGCAGCCAATCAGTTCTCAGCGGTCTCATCCCGCACATGCAAGCATAACCATATAGACCAGGGATAGGCTACAATGATAGCGTCGAGTGGCTTCACTGCAGCAAAGTGGGGGACTACTGGAGAGGCAGTTGTGGAATGGCAGGGGTCTCTTTATGAGTCTTATTCTTTTTATCAAATTGTCTCCTATTAGGCTATTTTTTAAATATATGATAACTCCTTTAAAGGGAACCTGTCCCTCAAAAATGCATCTACACCTGCCCGCAGTACCTCATAGTAGCCGGTAGTCTGCTAATAATCATATGTTTCATCCTGTTGTCGATGCTGCCTAAGTTTAAAAAATCCAGTTTTATTCTAATCTGCATCAGCGCTATATTGCCAGCCAGCTTGAAGTCAAGGGGGAAGCGGCTTGCTTCAAGGTAACCACGCCTCCTAACCGTCCCCTCTTGCCTGACTTTGACTTGAAGCAAGGAGGCCGCTGCCCCCTTGACTTCAAGCTGGCCGACAATAGCGCTAATGAAGAATAAAATTGTGTTTTTTTTTTTAACTGTGCAGCATCGGACAACAGGATGAAACATATGATATTAACAGGCTGTGGGCTACTATGAGGTACTACTGGGGGTGTAGATGCATTATTTAGGTGACAGATTACCTTTAATGAAGGAAAATTATAAAATAGCCCATCAGTCTACATTAAACATTAGCTGAAAAATCTTTTATCTTGCTTTTATTATGAGATTTGATTGCTTGAAGTTACAAGCCCAAAGCCTAATGATAGATTTTGATGTCAGCCTTCTGATTTCTGTCAGGTACAGAGTTGTCATATAGATCTAAATAATCATATACAAAATATCTACACCCTAGTTGGTTTACATAGTGTCAGGAATGTGCATATATGTGAGAATATCTAGGAACTTGGTGATTGGATTCATTCAAGGTCTTCAAAATGTTGTCTTCAGAATCCGTCAGTTTTAAAACACAGGTAGGTTTCAGGCCTGTACGTTCAAGTGATCACTTCTCAGAATAGCAGTGCTAGAGAATAGTTTCACTATTTCTTCTGGTAGAGCTATTACTATGGCCTATGCACCACATAAAATTGCAAATCTTTATTGCATTTGATGAATGGATCACACATTTTTTAGCTCTGATTTATACTCTACAGAGAAGAGTATTTTGCGGCATGGTTTAGCCCTCCATTTGCAATAAATGTTAAATTCAAATTTGAAAACCTTGGATTGAAATCTTACTGTAAATCACAAGTGTGCTGCATTTCTATTAAAGTAAAGAGTGGCCATTGATCATTATTACCACTGTTTGAGAATTTAGAAAAAATTATATCACATACAGAAAACAATCAAGTTCTTGTCTGAAAGAATTATTACTGTGGGACTGCTTTGTCCTTACACTTTTTTCAGGGGCTATTGTGGTTTTTCCCTTCATTTTAAATGACAAAACTTATCTGCTCATGCTGAAAAGAACAGGAGGCCATTGATGACAATATGGTTTAACAGAGAGATTTTATCATGTGGTATAAACAACAAAGAAGAATTCATTTTCAAATACCTTTGTACAGGTCAACATAGAATTGTTCTGCACTAAGCAGTTTTATATTTTTATTTTAAATTTTAGTTCCTCCTTCTATTTATACCAGTTTTTTTTTTTTTATATAGAGACAGTTAAAATCAGTACTCACACCCCTATCATCCAAGGTGGGGGTGGGGTAGTTGGTTAGTATTCTAAATGTTCACAAACAAGGCTTCTATAAGGCTATATATAGTGCACCATGCTGACCAGCCGTCTACTGGTCACGTCCATGCTATTAGATCAGGCTAGTTGCTCAGGACCATCCAAGTACACCCCACAAAGAACCAATAATCCATACACTTCCAACATCCCAAGGCCACAGTGGAGGATGCAAAAATATTAACATACAGTAAGGTATGATGGGCACCTTATATTAGCCTTAATTAGAATACTAAACATTTTCATCCCTCGTGGATAACAGGAATGTGAGTAGATGTCCATCACTATTTTAATAAGGGTTCCAGATGAGAAGGAACCATGCACTGGAGGTGGAGATGTGAAACGTGGGCTTTTTGTGTGTTTTATCTTCTTCATTTCTCGGTACTCCTATCTACAGCTGTGGTAAGAAATGTACAATAAATGGGTATAAGTATGAGTATGGGGGTGCTAATAAGGAACACAAGTTAACTAGAATTTGAAACTAAAAGGGGAGTTATGTTTCAGGTTATGCAGAAACATCTCTTTAGAATAATATTACATAGTAAAATAGTAACATAGTACATAAGGCCGAAAAAAAGACATTTGTCCATCCAGTTCGGCCTGTCATCCTGCAAGTTGATCCAGAGGAAGGCAAAAAAAAAAACCTGTGAGGTAGAAGCCAATTTTCCCCACTTTAGGGGAATAAAAAATTCCTTCCCGACTCCAATCAGGCAATCAGAATAACTCCCTGGATCAACGACCCCTCTCTAGTAACAATAGCCTGTAATATTATTACACTCCAGAAATACATCCAGGCCCCTCTTGAATTCCTTTATTGTACTCACCATCACCACCTCCTCAGGCAGAGAGTTCCATAATCTCACTGCTCTTACCGTAAAGAATCCTTTTCTATGTTTGTGTACAAGCCTTCTTTCCTCCAGACGCAGAGGATGTCCCCTCGTCACAGTCACAGTCCTGGGGATAAATAGATGATGGGATAGATCTCTGTACTGACCCCTGATATATTTATACATAGTAATTAGATCTCCCCTCAGTCGTCTTTTTTCTAAAGTGAATAACCCTAATTTTGATAATCTTTCAGGGTACTGTAGTTGCCCCATTCCAGTTATTACTTTAGTTGCCCTCTTCTGGACCCTCTCCAGCTCTGCTATGTCTGCCTTGTTTACAGAAGCCCAGAACTGTACACAGTACTCCATGTGTGGTCTGACTAGCGATTTGTAAAGTGGTAGGACTATGTTCTTATCACGGGCATCTATGCCCCTTCTGATGCAACCCATTATCTTATTGGCCTTGGCAGCAGCTGCCTGACACTGGTTTTTGCAGCTTAGTTTGCTGTTTATTAAAATTCCTAGATCCTTTTCCATGTCAGTGTTACCGAGTGTTTTACCATTTAGTATGTACGGGTGATTTGCATTATTCCTTCCCATGTGCATAACCTTACATTTGTCAGTGTTAAACCTCATCTGCCACTTATCTGCCCAAGCCTCCAGTCTATCCAGATCCCTCTGTAGCAGTATACTGTCCTCTTCAGTGTTAATTACTTTACACAGTTTAGTGTCATCTGCGAAAATTTATACTTTACTATGCAAGCCTTCTACCAGATCATTAATAAATATATTGAAGAGAATAGGGCCCAATACTGACCCCTGAGGTAAGAAAATAGAAAGTCAATAGGCTGGCAATTTCATCAACCTACAACTAGAGATGAGTGAATAGATTCAAATTAATTGAATTTGTTATGAATTTCCCAAAAACTTGCATTATAGCAAATTTAAAAAATCCAGTAGTATGGTATGTTTTTAAACATGCGGATTGTGGCCACCTGCTAATATCCATTTAGCCAAAGACATAAACTGAATATCATTGTCACTTTGACAATACTAATGCTGTATTGGCTATATTGAAAGGGGTTGGATATAGTCCAAGGAGATTCCAGGGTGTCATATGCAACATTTCAGAGCAATGGGGCATTTTTGATTCAGGTCAAATTAATTTAAACTTGAATCTAATTTGATGATCGATTTGTGCAAATTGAACCTAAAGCAAATTTTGAGAAATTCCCTCATCTCTACATACAACTTACTCCTGTGCCATGAGCATTATTATTAGAGGTGAGCAAAGTTTTGATATTCTTCGGCAGCTTTGCCAAAGTTTGACAAGAAATTTGTTTTGTTAAGAATTAATTTGTCATGAATCGATATGTTAAAACCCTATTCAGCCTATAAATCAATGGAACCATTTTAGTGGCTGCTTAGACAGAAGTCCAGTTGTCTATCGGCTGCTATAAACGGTAATATGCTAGTGTAATATAGCCTTTTGGGTGTAAAAAAAATAAAAATCACTCATCTCAGGCAGTGGCCGCTGCTTTCTTGAGTGGAAAAGACTTGCCGAAGGATCTGCACTGGGCATGATGACGTCACTGCTCGCTCCCAGCGTGATCACGTGGTGACGATGATGCTGATGATCACGATGGGAGCGCACAGTGACGTCATCACACTCAGCGCAGGTCTTTCAGCAGGTCTTTTCCACTCAAGAAAGGAGCGGACACTGCCTGAGGTGAGTGATTTATTTATTTTTAAACCCAAAAGGCTATATTGCACTAGCGTCATCACACTTGTCACAGGTCCTTTGGCAGGGAGGAGATAGTCTCTCTGCTATCAAGTGTATGGGGTGAGTATAATTTATTTTAACCCCCTGAGCACCTGAACATGAGTCTCAGATGCAGCGATCAGAGTTGAATGCAGCATCTGAGGGGTTAAATGATGAGGGTCTGCGCGATCACTGTTTTTCATCATTGCGCCCGCTTCATACAATGAAAAACTATTTGTGCCGAAGTAATTGGTAACAAATCAAATTTCTTGATGAAGTTTGGTGAAGCTGCCAAATGAAATTTTTTTTAAACTTCACTTGAGAACTGTATATGAATGAACAGTCTTTAACCACTTACCGTCACGCTAACGCCGAAAGGCGTCATTTCTGCGGCGCTCCCAGGTCACACTAACGCCGATTGGCGTCATCTCGCGTGAGCCGAGATTTCCTGTAAACGCGCGCACACAGGCGCGCGCGCTCACAGGAACGGAAGGTAAGAGAGTGGATCTCCAGCCTGCCAGCGGCGATCGTTCGCTGGCAGGCTGGAGATGTGATTTTTTAACCCCTAACAGGTATATTAGACGCTGTTTTGATAACAGCGTCTAATATACCTGCTACCTGGTCCTCTGGTGGTCCCCTTTGTTTGGATCGACCACCAGAGGACACAGGTAGCTCAGTAAAGTAGCACCAAGCACCACTACACTACACTACACCCCCCCCGTCACTTATTAACCCCTTATTAGCCCCTGATCACCCCATATAGACTCCCTGATCACCCCCCCTGTCATTGATTACCCCCCCTGTCATTGATCACACCCCTGTAAAGCTCCATTCAGACGTCCGCATGATTTTTACGGATCCACTGATAGATGGATCGGATCCGCAAAACGCACACGGACGTCTGAATGGAGCCTTACAGGGGCGTGATCAATGACTGTGGTGACCACCCCATATAGACTCCCTGATCACCCCCCTGTCATTGATTACCCCCCTGTCATTGATCACACCCCTGTAAAGCTCCATTTAGACGTCCGCATGATTTTTACGGATCCACTGATAGATGGATCGGATCCGCAAAACACATACAGGCGTCTCCCTGGAGCCTTCCAGGGGGGGTGATCACCCCATATAGACTCCCTGATCACCCCCTGTCATTGATCACACCCCCCTGTCTGGCTGCATTCAGATGTCCGTATGATTTTTACGGATCCACGATACATGGATCAGATCGCCAAAATCATACGGACATCTGAATGGAGCTTACAGGGGCATGATCAATGACTGTGGTGATCACCCCATATAGACTCCCTGATCACCCCCCTGTCATTGATCACCCCCCCCTGTCATTGATCCCTCCCCCCTGTCATTGATCACACCCCTGTAAAGCTCCATTCAGACGTCCGCATGATTTTTACGGATCCACTGATAGATGGATCGGATCCGCAAAACGCATACGGACGTCTGAATGGAGCCTTACAGGTCGTGATCCAATGACTGTGGTGATCACCCCATATAGACTCCCTGATCACCCCCCTGTCATTGATTACCCCCCTGTCATTGATCACCCCCCTGTAAAGCTCCATTCAGACGTCCGCATGATTTTTACGGATCCACTGATAGATGGATCGGATCCGCAAAACACATACAGGCGTCTCCCTGGAGCCTTCCAGGGGGGGTGACCACCCCATATAGACTCCCTGATCACCCCCCTGTCATTGATCACCCCCCCCCCTGTCAGGCTGCATTCAGATGTCTGTATGATTTTTACGGATCCACGGATACATGGATCGGATCCGCAAAACACATACGGACATCTGAATGGAGCCTTATAGGGGGGTGATCAATGACAGGGGGGTGATCACCCCATATAGACTCCCTGATCACCCCCTGTCATTGATCACCCCCCTGTCATTGATCACCCCTCTGTAAGGCTCCATTCAGACATTTTTTTGGCCCAAGTTAGCGGAAATTATTATTTTTTTTCTTACAAAGTCTCATATTCCAAACTTGTGTCAAAAAATAAAATCTCACATGAATCACCATACCCTCACGGAATCCAAATGCGTAAATTTTTTTAGACATTTATATTCCAGACTTCTTCTCACGCTTTAGGGCCCCTAGAATGCCAGGGCAGTATAAATACTAGGGTTGTCCCGATACCGATACTAGTATCGGTATCGGGACCGATTCCGAGTTTTCTCGGCGGTACTCAGCCGCCGATACCCCGCCCCGATACATAAATAGAATACTTTTTTTTTTTCCCGCAATGAATATTTTTGCGGCCCGGCAAAGATGCAGCATCGGGAGAGAGGAGGGGCTGGAGTCCGTAACTATGGGCGGGGCCCGGTGCAGTCACTGTACTCTTACACCGGGCCCGCCGCTCACCAAAGTATTTATAAACGTGAATCCTTATCCTGTTATTAAGTTGAACTAACGCTGCCCTCTCCATGTTCCCATGTTCCCCTGTATCCCCCTGTAAGCTTCAATAGCAGGCAGAGCAGACGGCAGCAGTAACGTCACTCACTGACGTAGAGCGCCTGCTCCGCCCACTTTATGAATAAAGCAGGCGGAGCAGACGCGCGACGTCAGTGAGTGACGTTACTGGTGCCGTCCGCTCTGCCTGCTATGGAAGCTTAAGTAAGTGCTGTGGGGATACAGGGGGATACAGGGAACATGGGAGAGGGCAGCGTTAGTTCAACTTAATAACAGGAAAAGGATTCACGTTTATAAATACTTCGGTGAGCGTCGGGGCACGGTGTATTGGGGGGACACTGTTATAGGGGGATCTGTGGATGACATATAGCAGTGTCATCCACAGATCCTCCCCATAACAGTTCCATCCACAGATCCCTATAACAGCACCATCCACAGATCCCCCACCACTAACAATGCCATCCTCAGATCCCCCACCCCATAACAATGCCATCCTCTGATATCCCACCCCATAGCAGTACCATCCACAGATCCCCATAACAGTGCCATCCACAGATCCCCCTTAACAGCACCATCCACAGATCCCCATAACAGTGCCATCCACAGATCCCCCATAACAGTGCCATCCACAGATCCCCATAACAGTGCCATCCTCAGATCCCCCATAACAGTGCCATCCACAGATCCCCCATAACAGTGCCATCCACAGATCCCCATAACAGTGCCATCCACAGATCCCCCATAACAGCGCCATCCACAGATCCCCCATAACAGTGCCATCCACAGATCCCCCATAACAGTGCCATCCAGCAGATCACCCCATAACAGTGCCATCCACAGGTCCCCCATAACAGTGCCATCCACAGATCCCCCACATGACAGTGCGTTCATCCACAGATCCACAGATCCCCCAAAACGTCACATGACATTTAAAAAAAGTATCGGTAGTTCGGTATCGGTGACTACTTGAAAAAAAGTATCGGTACTTGTACTCGGTCCTAAAAAAGTGGTTCATGGGACAACCCTAATAAATACCCCCACATGTGACCCCATTTCGGAAAGAAGACTCCCCCCAGGTATTCCGTGAGGGGCATATTGAGTCCATGAAAGATTGATATTTTTTGTCCCAAGTTAGCGGAAAGGGAGATTTTGTGAGAAAAAAATAAAAAATATCAATTCCGCTAACTTGTGCCAAAAAAAAAAAATTTCTATGAACTCGCCATGCCCCTCATTGAATACATTGGGGTGTCTTCTTTCCAAAATGGGGTCACATGTGGGGTATTTATACTGCCCTGGCATTCTAGGGGCCCCAAAGCGTGAGAAGAAGTCTGGTATCCAAATGTCTAAAAATGCCCTCCTAAAAGGAATTTGGGCACCTTTGCGCATCTAGGCTGCAAAAAAGTGTCACACATCTGGTATCGTCGTACTCAGGAGAAGTTGGGGAATGTGTTTTGGGGTGTCATTTTACATATACCCATGCTGGGTGAGAGAAATATCTTGGTCAAATGCCAACTTTGTAAAAAAAATGGGAAAAGTTGTCTTTTGCCAAGATATTTCTCTCACCCAGCATGGGTATATGTAAAATGACACCCAAAAACACATTCCCCAACTTCTCCTGAGTACGGAGATACCACATGTGTGACACTTTTTTGCAGCCTAGGTGGGCAAAGGGGCCCATATTCCAAAGAGCACCTTTCGGATTTCACAGGTCATTTACCTACTTACCACACATTAGGGCCCCTGGAAAATGCCCAGGGCAGTATAACTACCCCACAAGTGACCCCATTTTGGAAAGAAGACACCCCAAGGTATTCCGTGATGGGCATGGCGAGTTCCTAGAATTTTTTTATTTTTTGTCACAAGTTAGTGGAAAATGATTATTTTTTTTATTTTTATTTTTCATACAAAGTCTCATATTCCACTAACTTATGACAAAAAATAAAAACTTCCATGAACTCACTTTGCCCATCAGCGAATACCTTGGGGTCTCTTCTTTCCAAAATGGGGGTCACTTGTGGGGGTAGTTCTACTGCCCTGGCATTCTAGGGGCCCAAATGTGTGGTAAGGAGTTTGAAATCAAATTCTGTAAAAAATGACCAGTAAAATCCGAAAGGTGCTCTTTGGAATATGGGCCCCTTTGCCCCAAGCTAGGCTGCAAAAAAGTGTCACACTCTGGTATCTCCGTACTCAGGAGAAGTTGAGGAATGTGTTTGGTGGGGTGTCTTTTACATATACCCATGCTGGTGAGATAAATATCTTGTTCAAATGCCTACTTTGTATAAAAAACATGGGAAAAAGTTGGTCTTTTGCCAAGATATTTCTCTCACCCAGCATGGGTATATTGTAAATGACACCCCAAAACACATTCCCCAACTTCTCTTGAGTACGGAGATACCAGATGTGTGACACTTTTTTGGCAGCCTAGGTGGGCAAAGGGGCCCATATTCCAAAGAGCACCTTTCGGATTATCACTGGTCATTTACGCTACTTACCACTCATTAGGGCCCTCTGTGAAATGCCAGGGCAGTATAGACGTACCCCACAAGTGACCCCATTTTGGAAAGAATGACACCCCAAGTGTATTCGCGTGAGGGGCAATGGCGAGTTCCTAGAATTTTTTATTTTTTGTCACAAGTTAGTGGAAAATGATGATATTTTTATTTTTTATTTTTTTCATACAAAGTCTCATATTCCACTAACTTGTGACAAAAAATAAAAACTTCCATGAACTCACTATGCCCATCAGCGAATACCTTGGGGTCTCTTCTTTCCAAAATGGGGTCACTTGTGGGGTAGTTATACTCCCCTGGCATTCTAGGGGCCCAAATGTGTGGTAAGGAGTTTGAAATCAAATTCTGTAAAAAACGACCAGTGAAATCCGAAAGGTGCTCTTTGGAATATGGGCCCCTTTGCCCACCTAGGCTGCAAAAAAGTGTCACACATCTGGGATCTCCGTACTCAGGAGAGGTGGGGAATGTGTTTTGGGGTGTCATTTTACATATACCCATGCTGGGTGAGAGAAATATCTTGGCAAATGACAACTTTTCCCATTTTTTTATACAAAGTTGCATTTGACCAAGATATTTCTCTCACCCAGCATGGGTATATGTAAAAAGACACCCCAAAAACACATTCCTCAACTTCTCCTGAATACAGAGATACCAGATGTGTGACACTTTTTTGCAGCCTAGGTGGGCAAAGGGGCCCATATTCCAAAGAGCAACCTTTCGGATTTCACTGGTCATTTTTTTACAGAATTTGATTTCAAATCTCTTACCACACATTGGGCCCCTAGAATGCCAGGGGCAGTAGAAATACCCCACAAGTGACCCCATTTTGGAAAGAAGAGACCCCAAGGTATTTCGTGATGGGGCATAGTGAGTTCATAGAACTTTTTATTTTTTGTCACAAGTTAGTGGAATATGAGACTTTGTAAGAAAAAAAAATAAAAATAAAAAAATCATCATTTTCCGCTAACTTGTGACAAAAAATAAAAAGTTCTATGAACTCACTATGCCCATCAGAGAATACCTTAGGGTGTGTACTTTCCGAAATGGGGTCATTTGTGGGGTGTTTGTACTGTCTGGCCATTGTAGAACCTCAGGAAACATGACAGGTGCTCAGAAAGTCAGAGCTGCTTCGAAAAGCGGAAATTCACATTTTTGTACCATAGTTTGTAAACCGCTATAACTTTACCAAACCATTTTTTTTTTACCCAAACATTTTTTTTTTATCAAAGACATGTAGAACAATAAATTTAGAGCAAAATTTTTATATGGATCTCGTTTTTTTTGCAAAATTTTACAACTGAAAGTGAAAAATGACATTTTTTTGCAAAAAAAATCGTTAAATTTCGATTAATAACAAAAAAAGTAAAAATGTCAGCAGCAATGAAATACCACCAAATGAAAGCTCTATTAGTGAGAAGAAAAGGAGGTAAATTCATTTGGGTGGTAAGTTGCATGACCGAGCAATAAACCGCTAAAGTTGTGGAGTGCCGATTTGTAAAAAAGGGCCTGGTCTTTAGGGGGGTATAAACCTGTGGTCCTTAAGTGGTTAATGATGTGCTTAAAAAAAGTGTGGTCAAAATTACCTTTTTTAATTAAGGGTGAAAAGGTTTAGTTTGGTTAATATTATAATACCACAACTGATGTATATATTGATCAATCCTTCAGTTTACAATAGGTGGCAATAAGGTTTATCCTAGATGTATGTATGTGATGTAGGTAAAAAGGTTGTTCAATGAAAAGTATTCAAAATTTTTCAAACCAGCACATAAATTTGAATAACTGCATGTAATTAAATATTTCCTTTAGCCAGTAAGTAATTCACTGAAATCTATCTGTATAGCGCCACCTGCTGTTTGCTAATTTTCTAATTTCTCTGTCCTACTCACTGAGATGGAAGCACATGCTTAGGCCTCATGTACACGACCGTTGTTGTGTTCCGTTCCGCAAAATGGGGTTCCGTTGTTCCGTGATCCGTTTCCGTTTTTGTTTCCGTGTGTCTTCCTTTATTTTTGGAGGATCACCAGACATGAAGGAAAGTAAAAAAAAAGTCTAAGTCAAGTTTGCCATGCAAATGATAGGAAAAAAACGGACGCGAATGTGCGGACGCGGATGACAATCTTGTGTGCCTCCGCATTTTTTCACGGACCCATTGACTTGAATGGGTCCGCGAACCGTTTTCCGTGAAAAAAATAGGACAGGTTATATTTTTTGGACAGACTGGAACCACGGATCACGGACGCGGATGACAAACGGTGCATTAGCCGAGTTTTCAACGGACCCAATGGGTCCGCAGAAAATCACGAAAAATGGAACAACGGACAGGGAATAAAACAACAGTCGTGTGCATGAGGCCTTAGTTTCATTGTTCAACTGCCACCAGTTGCAGTGGAAAGGATGCGCCCCCGAGAAAGTACATATCGCTTAAGCTACTGGGTTGCAATAAAGTTAGCAGAGCAATTGGAGCAATCAATGGGGATATCTCTGGATCCAAGTGAGGTACAGGGCTGGTTCTTAGTTTGTTAGAAAGAGATCATGTACCATATAATGTTCGATGGGATAACCCTTTTAATGTTTGTCTATTCACAACAATGATGCTGCTTGGTTCCAATAATAAGTAAGGAATATCTTTGAGTATAACATCTCTTCAGAGAGTGAGGAACAGGGATTAAACATAATGTTAAATTCAGAATGTTTTGGAGGAATATTAATTTATGAGATTAACTGGAAGTATGTCTATGGATAAACAGAAGGAATTAATATGGGCAGTGGCGTAGCGTGGGTTTCCAGCACCCGGGGCGAGCCATGTATTGAGCGCCCCCCTCCCAACCTGTGGACATGCCCCTTTTACAGATAATGTAGCAGTCCTATATAACACCACAGATAACATGGTGGTAACTCTCTAAGTACAGATGATGTAGTAGATGGGTATAAGGCTCCAGAATTCAGAACACACACAGTGTGACCTGAAGTCTGGGGCCAGGATGCGGCAGGGTGGGCCAAATTCTCAATCCACCCCCAACCCTACCGTGAAACAAATATGTGATTGGACATTACATACATCACTACAAAATATACAGCACACCACATACCTCATCCATCCAGTGACATCTCCTGTGATGTAGACTTTCCTCAGCGTCTTCATTCGGAGATAAGACCACCATGACACCTTCTTTCAGCCATGTCTCATCTATGCAGAGTTTTATTATTATTAGTTAGTATTATATATATAATGGCGCCTCTGTAATATTAGGATATATAATGGGCCATTATATATCCTAATAATACAGAGGGGGCCATTATATATTATACAGAGGGGGCCATTATATATAATAATAATACAGAGGGGGCTATTATATATTATAATAATACAGGGGGGGGTCATTATATATAGTAATTATACAGAGGGTCCATTATATATCCTAATATTACAGAGGGGTCACTATATATAATATACAGGGGGGGCATTATATATTATAGTTATACAGAGGGGTCATAATAAATAATAATTATACAAAGGGGCCATTATATATTATACAGTGGGCCATTATATATTATACAGGGGGCCATTATATATTATAATTATACAGAGAGGCTATTAATAATTGGCCCTCTGTATAATTCTAATGTATAATGGCCCCCCTGTATAATTATTATATATTATGGCCCCCCTGTATAATTATTATATATTATGGCCCCCCTGTATAATTATTATATATATAATGGCCCCCCTGTATAATTATTATATATTATGGCCCCCCTGTATAATTATTATATATTATGGCCCCACTGTATAACTATAAATTATAGTTATACAGAGGGGCCATAATATATAATAATTATACAGGGGGGCCATAATATATAATAATTATACAGGGGGCCATTATATATAATAATTATACAGGGGGGCCATAATATATAATAATTATACAGGGGGGCCATTATATATAATAATTATACAGGGGGGCCATTATATATTAGAATTATACAGAGACAGAGGGCCCATTATTAATAGCCTCTCTGTATAATTATAATATATAATGGCCCCCTTGTATAATTATTATATATTATGGCCCCACTGTATAACTATAATATATAATGGCCCCCCTGTATAATATATCATTGCCCCTCTGTATAATTGCCCATTCTTTCTAAATATACCGGCCTCCTTTGTATCTCTTCTGCCCATCTCCATAGTGCCCCCAGTATGGCCTCCAGTACTTACATAAAAAAAATAATAATAATACTCACCTCTCTTCATCACCTCTTGTAGTCTTTGCTTGGGGCGTACCGGTGCAGGCGGTCAGGAACACATCACCCTGCCCTCCTGCGCCGCGTCATCGTGTCATCTCGCGAAACCCGGCGCAGGAGGTCTCGGTGATATAATCGCGATCTCCTGGACTCCTGCGCCGCTCTGCTGCTTCTTAAACTTTAAGACTTAAAGCTTCAGGCCAGGTGAAATGGAGGGGATGGGAGCCATAGGCTTCCATCACCCTCATTTTACTGCCTTCTGCCCCCTACAATTTGGCGCCCGGGGCAACGACCCCTCTGCCCTTCCCCACGCTACGCCCCTGAATATGGGATTACTTAGTTTTTGGTGATGTGAATATCAGACATTCCATCTACCTGCACTGCTAACTAGAAGAATTTCATTGGCTGATCATGCATTTTCATTGCTATAGGGAGATGGTGACAATTAGCATCCAGATAGCTCTAGATCTGCTTTTATCCCAGTTGAAAAAAGGTTAGGGTTTTTCACATTTTGTTTTCCCAATTGGAAACATTGGAGACATAATTCTGTCAGTTTCTGTTGAAATCAAACACTAATACCTCGGTATGGTCTTGTCATGCAGCATTGGACTGGAGGTCCTTGGGTTGACCTGAAGAAACAATTCTGTGCATGGCCACATTTCAACAAAATATTTTTTTCCCAATGCACACAGAGCAAGTCTAAGCGGTGGTGTCGACCATCCTCTATAAAATCAACCCTAATGGCAACTTTTAGATCCAAAATCTGCTCTAGATGGGGTTGTCTTCTTTTGGACCTTTGAAGCCACTGTTATATAAGATCTTGAGACCAGGAGGATTCTCTGGTATTCTGGCCAGTCTGGCTCTGTTTTCATGTATAGCTTTGGTCAAGACGCTACTGAGCACCCTGCATACATTTCATCCAGTATATACAGTAGGTGCATAGTGCTATTGCTACATAAGAAAGACCCTGGTTATTCCCTTGAGATGCAGACATGTTGTATCAGTCTTTTTTCTGTATCTCACATCAGATACTTACGTGTCTTAGAACAATACTGTCTTTGACGTGCAAATGTGTTTTATCCACAGCACAGAAAATAGATTCAGAGCAACAACAGGAGCTAATTTAATCTCTGGCAAAGGCCATTTTCATCTGCGTATTCAGTTTGGTTATTTATTTTTATCTGTGTCATATTGTAAGAAATATTCCCTAAAAATAGATTTGCAGTCACTGCTTACACAAAAACTAGAACTCATCCAGCAATTACAGGTGAATAAAATCTCTTTGGAGTTGGCACACTTTTGCCAATTATAGTGATTAGTGAGTTAAAATATAAATTGCACCCATGGGGATATTGTCAGAAGGAGACTAATCTTACATGTAGGGAATATAAGCAATAGCAGCCAGAAAACCTAAAAAATACAGTGACTCGGATGCCAAGAGATAATAAACCAATCCAGTAGCATATCTGCAGGAGCAAACGTGTGACATTAACAAAACAGGTAGAGAAATATGTTTTATTGGACGCATTGCTTGATGTGCTGTCTGTCTGTTAAGCTGGTCTATATATTCAGTAGCTGTCATCTAACAGCAATTTCTTCTGCCCCCTCATACATGTGCATGCTTGGCTAAGTGGGGAGAGGGGAGTAAGTGCCACTGCTAGATATCTCACTTATCTCAGACAGACGACTTATCTCTGTTGAGATCAAAAGGATCGGTCATGTTGAAATCCAAGACTTTCCCCAACATCCACCTTATAAACATCCACCTTATGAATGTCTAATACACCTTATATGGTCAGCCAGTCCTGCCATAATTGGCAGGTTTGGTCAACATTAGGTTTTAGTGAATCAAAGTCAAACGAACGGACTTTGATCCGAATTTCAGGAACAATTTGATTTGCAGCAAAGCCAAATTTCCTCGCACTTCATGGTAAAAAGTCAACTTTCCATGATCAGCTATTACCACGGCATTTGAGTGGTTCAAAGACGGGGAGCGGCGCAATCACCGTTCCCCATCATTGCGCCAGCTACATAGAAAGAAATGCGCTTCATGGCGAAGTAATTGAAATTCGACGAAGCAGCAAATCAAATTTTTCATAACTTTGCTCATCTTTAGTCAACATCAATCTAATATGCATGGCCACTATTAGTCTTTGTAGCTACCTTTTATGATAATACTGTAGGTCTCCAACCAACAAGGTCACCAACACAACAAACCACCCCCACACTATCAGACTTCCTCTGCCTTAAGCCTATATTAGCAGATCAGCAAGTGTTCTTTCCCGGCAATTGCTTCCTAGCTAGCTAAGAAGACTGCTGCTTTTACATGCAATGGGGAGAGGCAATCACTATGCTATCGCTTGGCCCCATACTGCCTAGTGGTTTGCCAGCAGCAGGTTGCTATTACACAGGACAATGGTTGTTTAAAATTGGTGTGGATGAACTTGACAGGTCCACACAGTGGTCTTACCTCAAAACCAGTGAAAAAACATATGGGATGTACTTGAACAGAGATTGCAAGACAGGCCTTTTCGTCTAACATTGTGTTTTAAAGTTGTTTTTAGTTTTGTAGTTGTGTGATAGCTCCTTATGTGACATACATTCTATACTCGGTTTATCGAGTATTATTATATATTACTTTTTGGGTGTGCACCAAATATAGATTATTTCTTTCTACATTTGAATTCTAGGCACAACTGTGAGAGCAACCCATATGTTATTGACTCTCACCATCATCAGATCTCTCATAGATGTAGTTGATCTTACAATGAAGAAGGTGTACATGATTACATTTTCATAAATTCCCTAGTGTATTTGGCATAGGAGAATTTACATTTCAAAGCAAAATCACAATGCATGATGAACATATCTTTTTCCATGGCATAAGAACAATGATTACCAACCAGAATATGAATTTGTGTAGAAAGTGATTGCTAGTGCATGAGATTACATGTTTATTTTCCAATGCCAATGAATGTTCAAGTGAAGTGAGACTAAAATCTGTTTTACTTGACACATTTTTAGAAATTGATTCCAATGTGTGATTCCTAATTGCTATGTAGTCATTGTTTCTCATATGTGATGTTTCATTTTTCCATTTATGATAATAACTAGCATATCTGTGTATTAGAGCATTTTATATGCAGTAAGACATAATAGGGGAATTCATATGCAGTACAGTGATGCTAATATATTTTAAATACAGGCAGCATGTCATAATAGATGTGCTCTCCATTCAGGAAATACAGGCTTTTCACATGTGCATATCTGAAAGATTATTGTCAACATTGAAGGTGGAATAGGTAATCCTGGAATTATAATATTTTAAATTATAGGGCTTGGAGAAAATATGGTTCACACATTATTCTTATTGTCATCATGGTAATTTCAAGACTGAAGGTACATCCACATGGGATGTAAAATACAGCTGAAAAGTCCTTTGCAGATTTAGCCATGGATCCACATCAAAAACTGCAGCAAAAACAGCATGAATTATAAATGGTTTTTGCCAAGGAAATGGCTGTGGAATTTGCCCTCTGCATCGCAAAGGATAAAAAAGCCATATATATCTGCATAATAATTAGACATGCTGCAAACATATACATTTAAATAAAAGTGTTCTATGGGAATTAAGAAAATGAAAATACTTAAATATTACTTTATTATAAATATATTCTCAAATACCTTTCATTATTTATAATGGCTCGTTTTGTCTAGGGAGCAATCATTAGAGGAAACAAAATGGCCGCTGTCCCCTAAGTTCACACAATACCTGTCCTGATCACACATGAGGACAAGTTACTTTACAACACAGAGGTAAAGAGCTGTCTCATCCTCCTCCTCTTCTCTAATTGTCAGGGATTATGATTAGAGATGAGCGAATCAAAGCTGATGAAGTGGAATTCGTTTAAAATTTCAGGAAAAATTCAATTTCCAACAAATGCGAATTTCCTCGCGCTTCGTGGAAACAAATCACATTTTTCCTAAAATGGCGGCTACACGTGTGAGCACTGAGAACATGGGGCAAGGAACTCTGGTACGGCGGGATCACCCAGATTGACATGCCTGCATGCAGCCAATCAGCAGCCAGCCCTGTGATGTCACAGCCCTATAAATATGGCGGCCATCTTAGAGTCAGACATTTTACAGTGTTCAGAGTGCAGGGACAGACGTGTGAAGGCGCTAGGGACAGCAATTGGAAAAATGATTGTGGAAAAAAAAGACAGAAAAAAATGATTTATAAGTGCAGGGAAAGGATTGAGGAATCATTTTGCAGCATCTTAGTGCAGGGAGAGACGTCAGAAGGTGCTTGTGATATTGATAGGAAAGCGATTGACAAGTGCAGGGACCGATTTTTTGGGGATCCAAATAGCCATTAGACAGCTCTGTCATTCCAGCTATTTGTTATTGGGCTGAAAGTGTTATTTTGAAAAGCCTTCACTGGCTTATATCTTAGTATCTTTAGTTTCTTATATCAGTACTGCAAGAAAAATATTTTCTCAATTCACTTCTGCAGTTATTTCTGGTAAAAGCGTATAGGGGCTTATTAACGTAAAAAAAAGAAAAATACATACATACTGCACTGTTGCAGTTATTTCTTTTGAAAGCGTATAGGGGTGTATTACAGTAAAAAAAGGAAAATATATACGCACTGCACTATTGCAGTTTTTTCTGGTGAAAGCGTATAGTGGTGTATTTCAGTAATAAAAGGAAAAATTTATACGCACTGCACTGTTGCAGTTTTTTCTATTAAAAGCGTATTGTGGTGTATTTCAGTAAAAAAAAAGAAAATATATATACGCACTGCACTGCTGCAGTTATTTCTGGTGAAAGTGTATAGGGGCGTATTACTGTAAAAAAAGGAAAATATTTACTCACTGCACTGTTGCAGTTATTTCTGGTGAAAGCATATAGTTGTGTATTTCAGGGAAAAAAAGGAAAATATATCCGCAATGCACTGTTGCAGTTTTTTTCCTGTGAAAATGTAAAGGGGCGTATTGCAGTAAGAAAAATAAAAATATATACAGTATATACGCACTGCACTGTTGCAGTTATTTCTGTTGAAAGTGAATAGTGGTGTATTTCAGTAAAAAATTTAAAATATATATACGCACTGCACTGTTGCAGTTTTTTCTATTGAAAGCGTATTGTGGTGTATTTCAGTAAAAAAGTTAAATATATGCGCAATGCACTGTTGCAGTTTTTTTCTGTTGAAATTGTATAGGGGCGTATTACTGTAAAAAAAGGAAAATATATATGTACTGCACTGTTGCAGTTCTTTCTGTTGAAAGCGTATAGTGGCGTATTTAAGTAAAAAAAGAAACATATATACGCACTGCACTGTTTCAGTTTTTTCTGCTGAAGGCATATAGGGACATATTTCATTAAAAAAAGAAAAATATATACACACTGCACTGTTGTTTTTCTGGTGAAAGTGTATAGGGGCATATTACTGTAAAAAAGAGGAAAATATATACGCACTGCAATGTTGCAGTTATTTCTGGTGAAAGCGTCTAGTGGCGTATATCATTTAAAAAAGAAAAAATATATACACACTGCACTGTTGCAGTTATTTCTGTGGAAAGCGTATAGTGGTGTATTTTAGTAAAAAAAGAAAAATATATACACACTGCACTGTTGCAGTTATTTCTGGTGAAAGCGTCTAGGGGCGTATTTCATTAAAAAAAGAAAAATATATACGCACTGCACTGTTGCAGTTTTTTCTGGTGAAAGCATATAGTGGTGTATTTTAGTAAAAAAATGTAAAATATATATGCACTGCACTGTTGCAGTTTTTTCTGGTGAAAGCATATAGTGGTGTATTTTAGTAAAAAAATGTAAAATATATATGCACTGCACTGTTGCAGTTTTTTCTGGTGAAAGCATATAGTGGTGTATTTTAGTAAAAAAATGTAAAATATATATGCACTGCACTGTTGCAGTTTTTTCTGGTGAAAGTGTATAGGGGTGTACTGTAAAAAAAGGAAAATATTTACTCACTGCTGTCAGAACTATTGGATATAAAAAGAGTCCATAGTATAAGGCCTATACAGATGTATGGACCTGAACATTAAGGACAACCATTTAGTCTTATTTTGAAAGGGCAGGATGAGTTTTTGAACTCAGAATTTTTGAACTCAGGATTACTAACCTAAGCTTAACAATCTGTACCAGAGTGTTTACCCAAGGCTGTTTTTGTGAGAAGGAGGTTTCACAAGGTCTAATGAAAAGTATTTACCCAGATAAGACAACGGATTAGAAATGTACTGGGTGTTAGTTTATCTTAGTGAATAGAAAGAATATAATTGTATTATTCATTGTAAGGTTTATATTAATTCTCATGTGTATGGATTTTAGGTTCTATATGATATGTCTTAATATTGCGTGGGCTTTAAATAATTAGATGTGTGACATATATATATATATATATATATATATATATATACACACACACGATATGTGTAAGAATTGAGGGGAATTTATTCCTAGCTTCAAGGTATAAGTTAACAAATTACTTCAGTCTTAGGAAACCTGTTCTTGGGTTTGTAGACACAAATGTTTAAAAACAAACGATGGATTTACACAGAGACAATGGATGAGTAACATATATGGTTCCCAAACAGACAGGGATAATCCATAAATAGGGTAGACTTTGGATTGTGTAACTACAATGGAAATTAACAAAGTGTATATATGATTGCTTGGTGAGAATCAACATTCTATTGTTTCCATGTTAAACATTCCAAATCCTGTTTTTAAAATCAATTAATAAGTAAAATCCAAATTAATTCAAAAATTTATACGTGGACTTCTGGTGCCATCTGGTGGTAGAATAGAATTAAGGAATTTATTGCAAAATCCCTAGGGGAGGTCCTATTAGTTATAAAATGATGTCACTAGTTATTGATTAAATATTTTAGATAGGATAAAAATATGGTATGGGCTGACAGAGAGGGACCATCATCAGTTCATCAGATCAGGAGGCAGATCATCAGGAAGCAGATCATCATCATCATCCTCATCATCTTCTTGAATCAGCTTGAGATGGTCATCTTGAAGAAGACATCTTAATACATCAGATCCAGCCCTGACCACCTTTTCAGCCTTTGGAGGCAGCCATCTTAGAACCATTGAAACTGATTTCTGCTGGCTGCCATTTTTGGTATAGCATAACCTATATTTTATAGGATAATTAATTAATATAATTTAGCTCTCTCTATACATTTAATCAACCATACCTTATGTATAGTATCTGTTATGGAATAAGATTGGGGTGTACCTGCAGCATCATCCGACAACTTAATCCGATTCAGGGAGATTTATATATACTGTTGGAAACACTGTATCATCTCCAAAGAACTGAATTCAGTTCTAGGCCGTTATGCATATATATATATATATATATATATATACACATACACTGCTCAAAAAAAAAAGGGAACACTTAAACAACACAATGTAACTCCAAGTCAATCACACTTCTGTGAAATCAAACTATCCACTTAGGAAGCAACTGTCACTGGCTGAGAGTGGGGGGAAACCCTCAGCCGGGCGATGTCTCTCTCCAGTATAGCTGTTAGGCCAGGACAGGAATCAGGGAGCTGGTCACCTCCTATCACATCCCTAATTCTGACCCTGTCTCCTAGCCGTATGAGCCGACCCTGATGGTGGGAGAGCTCATACACTGGAACCTGTAATTCCTACTAGCCCTCAGGGTGGCCCTGGACTAGGAGAAGGGTGAGACGACCTGTTCCTCCTTGACACGGAGCAACAGGTGGCTCACAGGCCAGGCTATAAAGGAGAAGGGGAACATATACAGACATATGGTAATGGCAGGTAGTTGAAACGAGTATCACACCTACCTGCCACAGACACACAGCCTGGAACCCGTGCACAAGTGCTGCAGTCCACAACAACATAGACGGATACAGCACACACCAAACATCACACAGGAACCCAGGAACCATACGCTGCAATAAACATAAAGAGACACCACTAGACATAACATAACTTGAGATGATCCATGTCTAAACATAAGTTTATGACCACAAGGGTGGCCCTCACTGGCAGATGGAAATGTGACCAGGAGAGTTCCTCCAGCTTACAACAAGGCTGGAGTACCCCTCAGACCTCAGGTCTCAACTGAGGATATATAGCCCAAAGTAGCCACACCCATACTCAGACACACCCAGTGTTCACACACAGAAGGGAATTAACCCTTCTCACACCAGGGAAGGGAAGACAGCCACTTAAAGGGAAACGCACACCAACACACTCACCTGTTACCGCCGGCAACGGCATGCGTGGCAACCATGTCCTGAGGAACAGCCAGCAGGCCGAGACACTGCCACAACATGCACACAACACCAGACGTTGCCGCGGACAACCACAAGTGAAGGGAGGCGTCACAGTGCACACAAACATAACCTCGTGCACAACAAACAGACATACAAAGTGCATACCTACACACACACCCAACCAGGTGTAACCGCATGCACTTGACAGCAGGCTGCTCAGCAACAGCTCAGACTGCCACACTGCCAAGTACCAACCATGTTGCCAGCGGCAACCACACATGAGGCAACATATAAACACAAATTGCCATAGGCAACCGCATGCATAGACAGTGGGCAGCCCAGCAACAAGCTCAGGCTGCTACACTGCCAAGAACACCATGTTGCCAGCGGCAACCGCACGTGAGGCAAAACACTCACAGCTGCGGTGAACAACCAAACGACCGCTGACAACTGCAAGCGGACTCAAAGGGTCACGACCATGACCATGGGTCGTGACACTCCCACCCCTCAAAGCCCCCCCCAACCGAAAAGGGGAAGCTGGTGGGGCCAAACAGGAAGGGGGGAAGGGGCAATGCCTGATAACCACCAGTGTCTCCCTCCAGAACTGCCGCCAACAAACCTGGACCGACACAACGGTCCCAGGTAGTCAGCCACCAAAGCAGACTGGAGAAAAGAGCAACTGTAGGCACTGCCAGACAGGTACCCGTATCTCCCTCCAGAACTGCCGCCAACCTACCTGGACCGTCACCTAGGTCTCAGGCAGCCAGCCACCAAGGCAGTCAGCAGGAGGGACACTGGACACCGCGTCCAACTCAGGAAAACGTTCCTACTCCAGGTCGCTGCCAGCAGACACTCCCCAACCAGCACACCGCCGGAACACCAAAGGAATGCTGCCAGCAGACCACCAGAGCAAGGAACCCTGAGAGGGAAGAGGGGTCACCAACACAGACACGGTTAGCAAGGTGGCGGGGAAAAAGCCCCCAACCGCGCTGTTAACGGTGAACCCCATAACGCTCTCCCTCCGGAGAACGCGCATGTATGCCGAAAACGGCAGGCAATACATGCTGCACCCTCTTTCGAAGGACGGATACTCCCACCCCTCAAAGCCCCTCCCAACAACAAAAGGGGAAGGTTGGTGAGGCACAAAAAACAATGGGAGGGGGGGAGGGGAATGACAAATAAGGAGACACCAACACGGACACGGTGAGAAAGGAATGGCGGGGAAACGCCACTCACCGCGCCGTAACCGGTGCTACCCCTATAACGCTCTCCCTCCGGAGAACGCGCATGCACCCCATCCGTAGATGGCGGTACATGCTGCCCCCTCTTTCGAGGGAAAGCCACGTGAGGAGCCTCTTGTGGTCATACTGTCACGGCTGAGAGTGGGGGGAAACCCTCAGCCGGGCGATGTCTCTCTCCAGTATAGCTGTTAGGCCAGGACAGGAATCAGGGAGCTGGTCACCTCCTATCACATCCCTAATTCTGACCCTGTCTCCTAGCCGTATGAGCCGACCCTGATGGTGGGAGGGCTCATACACTGGAACCTGTAATTCCTACTAGCCCTCAGGGTGGCCCTGGACTAGGAGAAGGGTGAGACGACCTGTTCCTCCTTGACACGGAGCAACAGGTGGCTCACAGGCCAGGCTATAAAAGGAGAAGGTAGACATATACAGACATATGGTAATGGCAGGTAGTTGAAACGAGTATCACACCTACCTGCCACAGACACACAGCCTGGAACCCGTGCACAAGTGCTACAGTCCACAACAACATAGACGGATACAGCACACACCAAACATCACACAGGAACCCAGGAACCATACGCTGCAATAAACATAAAGAGACACCACTAGACATAACATAACTTGAGATGATCCATGTCTAAACATAAGTTTATGACCACAAGGGTGGCCCTCACTGGCAGATGGAAATGTGACCAGGAGAGTTCCTCCAGCTTACAACAAGGCTGGAGTACCCCTCAGACCTCAGGTCTCAACTGAGGATATATAGCCCAAAGTAGCCACACCCATACTCAGACACACCCAGTGTTCACACACAGAAGGGAATTAACCCTTCTCACACCAGGGAAGGGAAGACAGCCACTTAAAGGGAAACGCACACCAACACACTCACCTGTTACCGCCGGCAACGGCATGCGTGGCAACCATGTCCTGAGGAACAGCCAGCAGGCCGAGACACTGCCACAACATGCACACAACACCAGACGTTACCGCGGACAACCACAAGTGAAGGGAGGCGTCATAGTGCACACAAACATAACCTCGTGCACAACAAACAGACATACAAAGTGCATACCTACACACACACCCAACCAGGTGTAACCGCATGCACTTGACAGCAGGCTGCCCAGCAACAGCTCAGACTGCCACACTGCCAAGTACCAACCATGTTGCCAGCGGCAACCACACATGAGGCAACATATAAACACAAATTGCCATAGGCAACCGCATGCATAGACAGTGGGCAGCCCAGCAACAAGCTCAGGCTGCTACACTGCCAAGAACACCATGTTGCCAGCGGCAACCGCACGTGAGGCAAAACACTCACAGCTGCGGTGAACAACCAAACGACCGCTGACAACTGCAAGCGGACTCAAAGGGTCACGACCATGACCATGGGTCGTGACAGCAACACTGCGTGACAATCAATTTCACATGCTGTTGTGCAAATGGGAAAGAGAACATGTGTAAATTATAGGCAATTAGCAAGACACCCCCAATAAAGGAGTGGTTCTGCAGGTGGTGACCACAGACCACTTCTCAGTTCCTATGCTTCCTGGCTGATGTTTTGGTCACTTTTGAATGCTGGCGGTGCTTTCACTCTAGTGGTAGCATGAGACGGAGTCTACAACCCACACAAGTGGCTCAGGTAGTGCAGCTTATCCAGAATGGCACATCAATGCGAGTTGTGGCAAGAAGGTTTGCTGTGTCTGTCAGCGTAGTGTCCAGAGCATGGAGGCGCTACCAGGAGACAGGCCAGTACATCAGGAGACGTGGAGGAGGCCGTAGGAGGGCAACAACCCAGCAGCAGGACCGCTACCTCCGCCTTTGTGCAAGGAGGAACAGGAGGAGCACTGCCAGAGCCCTGCAAAATGACCTCCAACAGGCCACAAATGTGCATGTGTCTGCTCAAACGGTCAGAAACAGACTCCATGAGGGTGATATGAGGGCCTGACGTCCACAGGTGGGGGTTGTGCTTACAGCCCAACACCGTGCAGGACGTTTGGCATTTGCCAGAGAACACCAAGATTGGAAAATTCGCCACTGGCGCCCTGTGCTCTTCACAGATGAAAGCAGGTTCACACTGAGCACATGTGACAGACGTGACAGAGTCTGGAGACGCCGTGGAGAACGTTCTGCTGCCTGCAACATCCTGCAGCATTATCGGTTTGGCATTGGGTCAGTAATGGTGTGGGGTGGCATTTCTTTGGAGGGCCGCACAGCCCTCCATGTGCTCGCCAGAGGTAGCCCGACTGCCATTAGGTACCGAAATGAGATCCTCAGACCCCTTGTGAGACCATATGCTGGTGCGGTTGGCCCTGGGTTCCTCCTAATGCAAGACAATGCTAGACCTCATGTGGCTGGAGTGTGTCAGCAGTTCCTGCAAGATGAAGGCATTGATGCTATGGACTGGCCCGCCCGTTCCCCAGACCTGAATCCAATTGAGCACATCTGGGACATCATGTCTCGCTCTATCCACCAACGTCACGTTGCACCACAGACTGTCCAGGAGTTGGCAGATGCTTTAGTCCAGGTCTGGGAGGAGATCCCTCAGGAGACCGTCCGCCACCTCATCAGGAGCATGCACAGGCGTTGTAGGGAGGTCATACAGGCACATGGAGGCCACACACACTACTGAGCTTCATTTTGACTTGTTTTAAGGACATTACATCAAAGTTGGATCAGCCTGTAGTGTGTTTTTCCACTTTAATTTTGAGTGTGACTCCAAATCCAGACCTCCATGGGTTGAAAAATTAGATTAGCATTTTTTTTTGTGTGTGATTTTGTTGTCAGCACATTCAACTATGTAAAGAACAAAGTATTTCAGAAGAATATTTAATTAACTCAGATCTAGGATGTGTTATTTTTGTGTTCCCTTTATTTTTTGAGCAGTGTATATATATATATATATATATATATATATTTATATCTATAAAAGAGGAAAATCTGAAATAGAACATATTTGGATTTAATCAGACATTTGTCGGCTGAGAGAAATCAGGTATCAAATTGATTTAAAATATAATTGAGGGGTATTGTTATACTAAGGCATAGTAGTGAATATATATACTTTAGATTATTTTGGCTTTCTTACTATGTTGCATATCATTGATTGAATTTCAATTGTCACCAATTTTCTTATATTAATATGCACCGTATTATTGTTATTTAATAAATATATATTTTTATATACCACCGCCTTCTTTTTGTCGTCTAACTTTGCGTTTTAGCTTGGTATTTATGATAATAGATTAGAATCTCCTTCATTACAGATTCTAATTTATTCACATAAATAATATAGACTGTCAATCGGAGACAGCATAAATATTCCGACACTGCACTGTTGCAGTTATTTCTGTTAAAAGCGTATAGTTGTGTATTTCAGTAAAAAAAAGGAAAATATATACGCAATGCACTGTTGCAGTTTTTTCTTGTGAAAGCGTAAAGGGGTGTATTACAGTAAAAAAATAAAAAAAATATACGCACTGCACTGTTGCTGTTATTTTTGTTGAAAGCATAAAGTGGTGTATTTCAGTAAAAAAATGAAAATATATACGCACAGCACTGTTGCAATTATTTCAGGTAAAAGCGTCTAGGGACATAGTTCATTAAAAAAAGAAATATATATACGAACTGCACTATTGCAGTTTATTCTGGTGAAAGTGTATAGGGGCCTATTAATGTACAAAAAGGAAAATATATACGCACTGCACTGTTTTTGTTTTTTCTAATGAAAGCGAATACTGGTGTATTTCAGTAAAAAAAGGAAAATATACACTCACCTAAAGACTTATTAGGAACACCATACTAATACGGTGTTGGACCCCCTTTTGCCTTCAGAACTGCCTTAATTCTACGTGGCATTGATTCAACAAGGTGCTGATAGCATTCTTTAGAAATGTTGGCCCATATTGATAGGATAGCATCTTGCAGTTGATGGAGATTTGAGGGATGCACATCCAGGGCACGAAGCTCCCGTTCCACCACATACCAAAGATGCTCTATTGGGTTAAGATCTGGTGACTGTGGGGGCCATTTTAGTACAGTGAACTCATTGTCATGTTCAAGAAACCAATTTGAAATGATTCGAGCTTTGTGACATGGTGTATTATCCTGCTGGAAGTAGCCATCAGAGGATGGATACATGTTCTCATTCTGTTTACGCCAAATTCGGACTCTACCATTTGAATGTCTCAACATAAATCGAGACTCATCAGACAAGGCAACATTTTTCCAGTCTTCAACAGTCTAATTTTGGTGAGCTCGTGCAAATTGTAGCCTCTTTTTCCTATATGTAGTGGAGATGAGTGGTACCCGGAGGGGTCTTCTGCTGTTGTAGCCCATCCGCCTCAAGGTTGTGGGTGTTGTGGCTTCACAAATGCTTTTCTGCATACCTCAGTTGTAACGAGTGGTTATTTCAGTCAACGTTGCTCTTCTATCAGCTTGAATCAGTCGGCCCATTCTCCTCTGACCTCTAGCATCCACAAGGCATTTTTGCCCACAGGACTGCCGCATACTCAATGTTTTTCCCTTTTCACACCATTCTTTGTAAACCCTAGAAATGGTTGTGCGTGAAAATCCCAGTAACTGAGCAGATTGTGAAATACTCAGACCGGCCCGTCTGGCACCAACAACCATGCCACGCTCAAAATTGCTTAAATCACCTTTCTTTCCCATTCTGACATTCAGTTTGGAGTTCAGGAGATTGTCTTGACCAGGACCACACCCCTAAATACATTGAAGCAACTGCCATGTGATTGGTTGACTAGATAATTGCATTAATAAGAAATAGAACAGGTGTTCCTAATAATTCTTTAGGTGAGTGTATATGCACTGCACTGTTGTTTTTATGGTGAAAGTGTATAGGGGCATATTACTGTAAAAAAGAGGAAAATATATACGCACTGCAATGTTGAAGTTATTTCTGGTGAAAGCATCTAGGGGCGTAATTCATTTAAAAAATAAAAAAACATATACGCACTGGCACTGTAGCAGTTATTTCTGTTGAAAGCATATAGTCATGTATTTCATTATAAAAATAAAAATATATACGCACTGCACTGTTGCAGTTTTTTCAGGAGAAAGTGTATAGGGGCATATTATTGTAAAAACAGTAAAATATATATGCACTGCACTGTTGCAATTATTTCTAGTGAAAGCGTCTAGGGGCGTATTTCATAAAAAAATTTAAATATATACGCAATTCACTGTTGCAGTTTTTTCTGTTGAAAGTGTATAGGGGCGTATTACTGTAGAAAAACAAAAATATATACGCACTGCACTGTTTCAGTTTTTTCTAATGAAAGTGTATAGTGGTGTATTTCAGTAAAAAAGTAAAATATATACACACTGCACTGTTGCAGTTATTTCTTTTGAAAGTGTATAGTTGTGTATTTCAGTAAAAAAAGAAAAATATATACACACTGCACAGCTGCAGTTATTTCTGGTGAAAGCGTCTAGGGGCGTATTTCATTAAAAAAAGAAGCACTGCAGCAATTTTTTTTTTCTGGTGAAAGCGAATAGTGGTGTATTTCAGTAAAAAAAGGAAAATATATATGCACTGCACTGTTGTAGTTATTTCTGTTGAAAGCGTATAGTGGTGTATTTCAGTAAAAAAGGTAAATATATGCACAATGCACTGTTGCAGTTATTTCTTTTGAAAGCGTATAGTGGTGTATTTCATTGAAAAAATAAATGACCATTTCAGGGGACTACCTCTTGAAGCTCATTAAGAGAATGCCAAGAGTGTGCAAAGCAGTAATCAAAACAAAAGGTGGCTACTTTGAAGAACCTAGAATATGACATATTTTCAGTTGTTTCACACTTGTTTGTTATGTATATAATTCCACATGTGTTAATTCATAGTTTTGATGCCTTCGTAGTCACGAAAATAAAGAAAACTCTTTGAATGAGAAGGTGTGTCCAAACTTTTAGTCTGTACTGTATATTATTAGCGTAACCTGCGCTAAATTGCTTACAATTGTTTGGCTGCTGCTGACAGTGACACAACCTATGCTACATCTGTTGTGTTACATTTCCGCATCCTAAATATATGTGACATTTAGCGCAATTGTTTGGCCATTGGTGACATCGACATTACCTGCGCTACATCTCCTGTATAACGTTTATGCTTCCTAAATATTTGTGACATTCAGTGTAATTTTTTCATTGATGCTAATAGCGACACTACCTGTGAAAACATCTCCTGTATAACGTTTGCGCATCTAAATATCTGTGACATTCAGTCAAATTTTTTCGACGCTAAATATCTGTGACATTCAGTCAAATTTTTTCACCGCTGGTGACAGCGATATTACCTGCGCTACATCTCCTACATAACGTTTGCGTATCCTAAATATCTGAGACATTCAGTGTCATTTTTTTCCTAGCCACTGGTGAAAGCGACATTATCTGCGCTACATCTCCTGTATAACGTTTGCACATCCTAAATATCTGTGACATTCAGTGTAATTTTTTCACCGCTGCTAACAGTGACATTACCTGTGCTACATCTCCTGTATAACGTTTTGCGCATCCTAAATATCTGTGTTATTCAGTGTAATTTTTTTGCCGCTGGTGACAGTGACAAAATCTGCGCTACATCTCCGGTATAAAATTTGCGCATCCTAAATATCTGTGACATTCAGTGTAATTTTTTCGCCGCTGGTGGCAGCGACATTACCCGTGCTACATCTTCTGTAAAACGTTTGCGCATCCTAAATATCTGTGACATTCAGTGCAATTTTTTCCTAGCCTCTGGTGACAGCGACATTACCTGTGCTACATCTTCTGTAAAACGTTTGCACATCTTAAATATCTGTGACATTCAGTGTAATTTTTTCTCCGCTTGTGACAGTGACATTTCCCGTGCTACATCTTCTGTAAAACGTTTGCACATCCTAAATATCTGTGACATTCAGTGTAATTTTTTCGTCGCTGGTGACAGCGACATTACCTGTGCTACATCTTCTGTAAAACGTTTGCGCATCCTAAATATCTGTGACATTCAGTGCAATTTTTTCCTAGCCTCTGGTGACAGCGACAGTACCTACGCTACATCTTCTGTAAAATGTTTGCGCATCATAAATATCTGTGACATTCAGAGTAATTTTTTCTCCGCTGGTGACAGTGACATTTCCCGTGCTACATCTTCTGTAAAACGTTTGCACATCCTAAATATCTGTGACATTCAGTGTAATTTTTTCGTCGCTGGTGACAGCGACATTACCTGTGCTACATCTCCTGTAAAACGTTTGCACATCCTAAATATCTGTGACATTCAGTACAATTTTTTTCTAGCCGCTGGTGACAGCGACAGTACCTACGATACATCTCCTGTATAACGTTTACGCATCTTAAATATCTGTTTCATTCAGTGTAATTTTTTTGCCGCTGGTGACAGAGACATTACCTGCTCTACATCTCCTGTATGATGTTTGCGCATCCTAAATATCTGTGACAATCAGTGTAATTTTTTCACCACTGCTAACAGCGACATTACCTGCGCAACATCTCCTGTATAACTTTTGCGCATCCTAAATATCTGTAACATTCAGTGTAATTTTTTCCCCGCTGGTCACAGCGACATTACCTGCGCTACATCTCTAGTATAAAGTTTGCGCATCCTAAATATCTGTGACATTCAGTGTAATTTTTTTGCTGCTGGTGACAGCGACATTATCTGCGCCACATCTCCTGTATAACATTTCCGCATTCTAAATATATGTGACATTTAGCGCAATTGTTTGGCCATTGGTGACATCGACATTACCTGCGCTACATCTCCTGTATAACATTTGTGCCTCCTAAATATCTGTGACATTCAGTGTAATTTATTTGCTCATACACTTACAAAACCTGCGCTACTGTACGTGTGACATACTTGCAAGCATTTAATATGCTCAAGATGGGTAGTAAGGGAGGGGGGAGGGCCCGTGCTGATGAGCCGTGCTGATGATGGTGCACTCAGAGGCCGTTGCCCTGGGAGCGGTGAAACTGTGCCTGCTGCCAGAGCACAAGAAACACACTCATCCACTATACCTAGTCAGTAGCTGGAATCAGTGTAGCACTGCAGTGGGGAAGCGGCAACAGGCTGGGCTGAAAATAATTTGCTTTGGTGACAAACATCACACCGCTGCAGAGCTGTGGCGGGGATAAGGGACCGGACTGAGCTGTGGCTCTCGCCACTTAACCTATAACCAGGCATGGTTGTGTCTGATAATGTCTGTAACTTGGTGGCAGCTTTGGAGCTCGGCAAGCTCACACACATACCATGCCTAGCCCACCTCTTAAACTTAGTGGTTCAGTGGTTTCTCAAAACCTACCCCAATTTGCCTGAGCTACTGGTGAAGGTGAGCCACGTGTGTGCGAAAGTCATCTACAGCTGCCGCCAGTCTGGCAACGCTGCAGCAGTGCTTGCAATTGCCAGCTCACCAACTGTTGTGCATTGTGAGCATGTGCTAGAACTCCACGTTCTACATGTTGGCCAGGCTTTGTGAGCAGAAGAGGGCAGTAGTGGAATACCAGCTGCAACATGTTTGTCGCCTTTCCAGTCAGCTTCCGCTCTTCACAAGGGACGAGTGGGCATGGATGTCTGACCTCTGTGAGGTTTTACGCAACTTTGAGGACAGATGGTAAGCGGCAATGCCACTATTATCAGCGTAACCATCCTACTTTTATGTCTACTGAAACGCTCGCTGCTCACAATGAAGGCTGAAGCTTTGCATGTGGAAGAGGTGGAAATGGGAGAAGACAGTACACAGGGTAATAACCAGACCACCCTCATTTCGTCTTCTCAGCGCGGCTTGGATGATGATGATGAGGAGTAGGAGGAGCAGGAGACGGTTGCCTCCGCTTCAGAGGGTAGAACCCATAGCAGGTTTATTCCATCTGTTCAGCGTGGATGGGCCGAAGAGGAAGAGGATGAGGAGATTGAGAGTCATCCTCCTGATGAGGACAGCGAAGTCTTGTCTGTTGGGACTCTGGCACACATGGCTGACTTTTTGTTATGCTGCCATTCCTGTGACCCTCGCGATTATACGCATTTTGGCCAACACCGATTACTGGTTGTTCACCCTTCTCTACCCCCGCTACAAAGAGAACTTCTCATCTCTTATTCCTGTGGTGGAGAGGACTAGCAAAATAGTGCAATACCAGGGAAGGGGGTGCCTAGTTTAATGCTCTGGTTCTCTCATTGAGTTTCATTATGCTTAGGTGCTCTGCAGAGCACCCGAGCATCCCAAACTGTTCTTCTCGAGCACCAGAGCACCCGAGCACTTTGGTGCTTGATCAATACTCGAAAATATATATACACTGCACTATTGCAGTTTTTTCTGGTGAAAGCGTATAGGGGCGTATTACTGTAAAAAAAAGAAAAATATGTATGCACTGCATTGTTGCAGTTATTTCTGTTGAAAGCGTATAGGGGCGTATTTCAGAAAAGAAAGAAAAATATATACAGAATACACTGTTTCAATTATTTCTGGTGAAAGTGTCTAGGGGCATATTTCATAAAAAAAATAAAAATATATACGCACTGCACTGTTGCAGTTTTTTTCTGGTGAAAGTGTATAGGGGTGTATTACTGTAAAAAAAGGAAAATATATACGCACATAGTTTTTATGGTGAAAGCGTATAGGGGCGTATTACAGTAAAATAAAATATATACGCACTGCACTGTTGCAGCTTTTTCTTGTGAAAGCGTATAGTGGCGTATTTCAGTTTAACCGGAAATATATATTCTCAGTTCACTTCTGCAGTTAATTGTGGTAAAAGTGTTTAGTGGCCTATTTCAGTAAAAAAAGAATAATATATTCGTCGCTTTTAGGGGTGTTTTAATTTCCATTTAATTTGTTTAGTTCAGCTAGAAGTATGTCAGGCAGAGAAGTGCCAGGCCATGCACAGAGGAGTGGCAGAGGCATAAATGTTTTTGGCGCAAGCAGAGGTCGCAGCAGAGTAAGGGGGCGTGGCAGCGAGAGGCCTGAGCTCCCGCTGTCATCTAGCGGTCGTATCTTGACCAGCAACCCTGCGGTTCTTGATTGGCTAACTCGGTCATCCACATTATCCCAAGTGACATCAGACACCCTCAGCCAACAATTGGTGGGTTTGTCAGACACAACCCTTAGTTGGCATGGCCCGGCAGCAGGCTCTGTGCCCTCACCTGTCCTCAACCTGCCTCTGGCCTTTTCTGTTCCCTCACGTACTACATTCTGTGGGCTCAGCTCCACTTTTCAGCGAGGACGAGCTACTAGAGAACAGTCAGCAGCTACTGGCGACCCAAGATCTGGAGGAGACATCTGCTGCTTCCTCCGCTAGGCGGGCAAGTAGTGATGAGGAGAGTGGCGTGGGAGGTGGTGTTGTGAGCGGTCAGGCTCCTGATTTAGAGACCGTTGAGGAGGACATCAGTGAAGTGCAGACACTACTCGAGGATGATGAAGACAATTGCACTTTGGAACCGGGTGCAGAGGGGGCTTCATCGTCATCAGGAGAAGAGGTTGTGAACTGTACCCACTTCACCGTCGGGACCTGCGACACCACCAAGCAACGTACTTTTGAGGCTTATTTATTTATTTTTATAAATTGTTTGTTGTGGGTTTTGCTTCAAGTACGCTGCAAGATGGATATATTTGATTTTAGAGCTAATCTGCGGTTTGATATAGAAACAGCATTCTCTGTAAAGGAGGATTTGCAAACGACTAATGTGTTGGAGGTCCTCTTCTCTGATTTGGAGCGAGACCTGATCAGAGAACTCAGAATCACCTGGGACATCGCATCTCTGGAAAAATACCTTTGTGAAGGAAAAATACCTGAAGGTTTGAGATGGCAATTACCATTAAATTCAGATGACCCAGGTGATTTAGGAGAATGGGAACAACTAATGAATGATTGCGGCTTTAGAGCCATGCGTTTTATTATCCTAAAGAGGAAAAATAGATTGAAAATGATTAAGGATAATATAGATTCCCTCCAGAGTAAGCTGGAACCTTTCAAGGATCAAGAAAATTATGTTTTTTTTATGTGAGAAAAGTAAGAATGCTATAATGAAAGTAGAGAAAGATGTGATTGCAAAAAAACAGAAAAAGTTTTTTAAAACATGTAATGATTATAAGAACAACAGAATCTATAAGTGGAAAGTGAAAATGGAGGAACAGAAAACCGCAATAGAGAAACCAGAGGATAAAGATATGGGTTTACCGACACAGGAATATAGCACGGGTAACCAAAGAAATTTGCAGACAAAAGGAACAGGAAGTAATAATAATTATTATAAGGGACACAAAGGTAGAGATGATGATTATAGATATAATCAGAGAGATGGTTTTAACAACTATAGACCACAACCGTGGGTGAATACCTATCAGGATCCAGAATATCGGGGAGCGCCATATGGGCAATATAGACCACAGTATTATAAGAATTTTAACCATAATAGGAACCATTATCCTCCGCAACAAGGAGGTTATTATCCTCCTCGAAGAAATAACTATTATGGGAAAAGAAATTACTCCAACCCCCCATATGTTAGGAATTATGAGAATTGGGAAAAAGTTCCCCAACCGAGTGCACAGATAAATAAAATAGAAGAAAGGGAACCAATAAATGCGGAGCGTAGCTGCACTACAGATAAACAGAATTTTCCCCATCAGGCAATGAGGGGCGTTCAGAGGCCTGTGACAGGGAAACAGGGCACCCCACAAAAAAGAGGCCATGTAGAGGAAAACGAGGGGGAAAGAAACACAAGCCCAACCCCCAAAAAAAGCAGGGGGATATAGTGGGTATCTTTAATCTTAGCTCACATTCTTTGACTCAATCTGAAAAAGAGGTTTTGGGAAAAGGCCTGAAGTTTGCCCCCACTGTTGGGATCAACAAATTTGAGGCCTTTTTAGATGTGCATAAATTTGTACGCAAGCTTAACATAGCCAAATATTGTTTAACTAACCAAGCCCCATGTAGAAATTCTGAGGAGGAAGGCAGCATTGTACATAGTCAACTTAAGGAGAAATCCCAATTTTTTCCGAAGAATAAAGAAAATGAATGCATAGAGGCCTTCAAAAGGGGAGTCCTAAAGGAAATTGAGGGAATTGGCGCTAAACCGAGGAGACAGAACTTAACACCAGAACAGAGACTTGCTTTGAAACAACTTGAAAATAATAAGAAAATAGTGATAAAACCGGCAGATAAGGGGGGAGGGGTTGTTATTATGGATGTGGATATGTATGAGAGGGAAATGTCCAGACTTTTGGCAGACGTGGGAACATACCAGACACTCAAGAAAAATCCCGCTTTGGAGTTTCAGGTTAAACTTGATTTGTTGTTGACTAGGGGCTTCAAAGAAGGGATCATTAATAAAAAGGAAATGCATTATTTAAATAACAAACACCCAGTCACCCCTGTTATATATTTTTTGCCTAAAATCCATAAGAGTAAGACCAATCCGCCGGGCAGGCCGATTGTTTCTGGCATTAATTCATTGACCAGCCGACTGGGGGAATATGTGGATTTTTTCCTCCAGAAATATGTCCCTTTGATGCCATCTTTCTTAAAGGACACTGGAAGCGTCCTGCAGCTTGTTAAAGATTTTGGCGATTGTCCTGCCAATATGTGGCTGGCCACTATTGATGTGGCCTCATTATATACAGTGATCCCTAAAGAACTGGGACTCAAGGCGATCGAACACGCTCTGAATAATGATCCCCTGATGACCCAACAACAGGGCATATTTATTTTGGAGTGTGTTGATTTCTGTTTGAGTCACAATTATTTTTGGTACAAGGAGCAACATTACCTACAGCGGACCGGTACAGCGATGGGGGCGAAATTCGCCCCCAGTTTCGCTAATATTTTTATGGGGTCCTGGGAAAGTGCCACTATCACACCCGTGTTGAATAAGATCATGGAAGCTGGAGAATTGATAACATGGAGGAGATTTATCGATGATTGTCTGGTCCTGTGGAAGGGGGAGAAACAGGGCCTTTTAGATTTCATCGAGGAGTTAAATGACAATCAATGGAATTTATCCTTCACTAGTACAGTCAGTGATACCTCCGTAGATTTTTTGGATCTGACACTTTTTGTGGAGGGTACCCAGCTTAAAACTAAAACTTTCTTCAAAGAGACGGATGTTAATGGCTACATAGACACCTCCAGCTGCCACCATACACCGTGGCTGAAAAATATTCCTAAGGGACAAATTAAGAGGGTCTTTAGGAATTGTACCAAAGTGGAGGACTTTAGAATACAAAGTGAGGTCATTAAGGAACGGTTCAGGGAGAAAGGATATCAGGCAGATGAACTAGCCGAATGCAGCAGGATGATAGAGGAAGAAGTTGAAGGGAAGAAGAAAAAGGTGGTGATTGAGAAAGATTTCCGCTTTTCCTTTTTAACCCAATATAATACGCAGGCTAGTTTGATAAAGGATGCCATTAGGAAAAATTGGTCCACTTTAAAAAACGACCCTGTGCTGGGGAAGGATATTCCACAAAAACCGGTAGTTATTTTCAAAAAGGCTCCATGTTTGCGTACTAAGTTAGTACATAGTTCCAACCATCAAGAGAAGATAACAAAAGGGAATAAGTTTAGCTGGTGTGGGTTCTGTTTGCCATGTAAAAATCGGAAAAGGGAAGATAAAAAAATGCATACTCCATCTGTGCACTCTAATGGAAAAAATGTGGATATAAAAATTAAGGGGCAAATTACCTGTGAGAATGTAGGGGTGGTCTACATGTTGGAGTGCCCATGTGGACTCCAATATGTGGGACGTACACTTAGGAAGCTCAAAGTAAGAATCCAGGAGCATGTGAGGAACATTAAGAAGGGGTTGGAGACCCATAGTGTTTCGATGCACTTTAAATTGGTGCACCAAAAAAATCCGAGTGGTTTGTTCTTTGTGGGGTTGGAACAAGTTAAGCCCCACTGGCGTGGAGGGGATGGAGTAAAACAGATTAATAAACGTGAGGTGGAATGGATATACAAACTGGGAACGCTACAACCAAAAGGTCTAAATGTGGAGTTTGACTTAAAACCTTGTCTTACCTGAAGCGACGAAGTGTCCGTGATTGATCTAGGACCTGTGAGTGTGGTGTTGTATCGAGCAAGGACCTTCCGAGGTTGTAGAACTGGATTGGCTGGACAGCACCATGTGATATGGGGGAGTTGCTGTTTTTTGAATGAAGTAGGGCGGGCCTAGGCGTATTTGATCTGGGACTGGCTAAGAGATATCATGTGGTATGGGGGTGTTGCCATTTTTTATGAATGGAGAAAAGAGGGCGAAGGATAATGTGGTCTGTGATTGGTTGGGAGGTTTAGAGTATAGTAAAGAGGAAGTAGCATGAACGAAACTGACAGTATAGGAGTAGGCATAGATCGCCACAAGTGATTATATACTGACATATGATAGATTCATTTTGAGATGTCCTTGTTTTATGTATTTTATGTATTTGTATTTTATGCATTTTATATTGTTTTAAAAGGATGTATATGTGCATGATTTAATTTACCATTGATTGGATCATATGTGTGTGGGTAGGCGGGTGCAAACCAACCTGACCCGTTATAAGACCGCCCTGAAGTGGGTGGGATGAATACCCCTGACGAAGCTCAACCGAGCGAAACCCGGGTCGGGTGATTTGATCCATTGTATACTGCTTGTTTATACGTGTGCATTGTGAGTATAATAAAACCGTTTTTACTCCGACTTGCATGACGGTACTTCACTATTGGATGCAATTTTGGTGTTCCATAGAAGCCTGGAAAGGAGAGGAGGAGAGGTTTTGACTGGCCTGTTTGCTTCCCCATGCTTGTGAATATCTTGCTGGCTTCGATTGTGGATTCTCTGTGATTCCAGAGGTAGCGCGGTCCTATCCAAAGAAACACTTTTACCTGTGTGAACTGTACCCACTTCACCGTCGGGACCTGCGACACCACCAAGCAACGTACTTTTGAGGCTTATTTATTTATTTTTATAAAAAGGAGAAGAGGTTGGCAGCTTGCCCATGAGGCAGCGGCTGAGCCAGCAAGGTGGTAGCATGGCTGGGAGTTAGAAGGGTTGCAGAAGTGAGAGGTCGGAAGCCAAACATGCCTGGGGTAGACCAACTGCTTCGCAGCAGCCTACCTGCCCAGGAAGTAGTGGTGCAGGTATTCACAGAGGCAACGGTGGTAGCAGTCACTCAGTGCGGAATGTTGGGGGAAAAATCAGGTACTCGGTGGTGTGACAGTTTTTTGTAAAGCCGTCGGAGGAGGTCAACATGGCCATATGTAGAATATGTGGTCAGAAGGTTAAGCGTGGCCAGGGTGCCAATATTGGCACCACGGCCCTGCGTCAACATATGCAGCATCACCATAAAGTGGCCTGGGAGAACCGTAGCTCCGATGTGGAGGTCCAGCCATCACCCGGTGGCACACACCCGATTTCAGCCAGTCAGGGCTCCACCACCTCAGCCGAAGGGAGCTGACTGTCCTTCCCTTCTTCTGCTGGTCCAGATGCTCCTGCTCCTACTCCTCATCAGCAGTGGCGACTCTAGGAATAATATATAGGGGGGGCACAAAGATACCACAGTCAAAAATGGGGGGGGCAAAAACAAAATAAGTATATATAAATAAGATTACAAAATATGAGAGAATTGCGGTATGCAGGGATACATTTATAATAAAACTATTTACTTACAAAAGAAGCTGTTCAATCGTCTGCTGTGCCGTCCTCTGCTTGCTTCCGCGGATTCTTTCCCCTTCTTTCTGTCTCTCGTCAGTGCGCAGGCGCACTGTTATGGTGGATCTGTGGAAGACACACAGTTATGGGGGCATCTGTGGATGACACTGTTATTATGCCTCTCATTAGCCCCCATATGCTGCCTCTCATCATTAGCCCCCATATGCTGCCTCTCATCATTAGCCCCCATATGCCTCTCATCATTAGCCCCCATATGCCTCTCATCATTAGCCCCCATATGCCTCTAATCATTAGCCCCCATATGCCTCTAATCATTAGCCCCTATATGCCTCTAATCATTAGCCCACATATGCCTCTCATCATTAGCCCCCATATGCCTCATCATTAGCCCCCATATGCCTCATCATTAGCCCCCATATGCCTCATCATTAGCCCCCATATGCCTCATCATTAGCCCCCATATGCTGCCTCTCATCATTAGCCCCCATATGCCTCTCATCATTAGCCCCCATATGCCTCTCATCATTAGCCCACATATGCCTCTCATCATTAGCCCCCATATGCCTCTAATCATTAGCCCCCATATGCCTCTAATCATTAGCCCACATATGCCTCTCATCATTAGCCCCTATATGCCTAATCATTAGCCCCCATATGCCTCATCATTAGCCCCCATATGCCTCATCATTAGCCCCCATATGCCTCATCATTAGCCCCCATATGCCTCATCATTAGCCCCCATATGCCTCATCATTAGCCCCCATATGCCTCATCATTAGCCCCCATATGCCTCATCATTAGCCCACATATGCCTCTCCATTAGTCCCCATATGCCTCTCAATTAGCCCCCATATGCCTCTCCATTAGCCCCCATATGCCTCTCCATTAGCCCCCATATGCCTCTCCATTAGCCCCCATATGCCTCTCCATTAGCCCCCATATGCCTCTCCATTAGCCCCCATATGCCTCTCCATTAGCCCCCATATGCCTCTCCATTAGCCCCCATATGCCTCATCATTAGCCCCCATATGCCTCTCCATTAGCCCCCATATGCCTCTCCATTAGCCCCCATATGCCTCTCCATTAGCCCCCATATGCCTCATCATTAGCCCCCATATGCCTCATCATTAGCCCCCATATGCCTCTCCATTAGCCCCCATATGCCTCATCATTAGCCCCCATATGCCTCATCATTAGCCCCCATATACCTCATCATTAGCCCCCATATGCCTCTCCATTAGCCCCCATATGCCTCTCCATTAGCCCCCATATGCCTCTCCATTAGCCCCCATATGCCTCTCCATTAGCCCCCATATGCCTCATCATTAGCCCCCTTATGCCCCCAGCAGCCACATTTTTTTATAAAATAAAAAAACACTTACCTCTCCTGCTCCTGGACGCCGCCTGCCTCTCCTCAGTCGACTCTGTGCTCTGAACTGGCGCGCACAGCGTGAGGTCACAGAGTGCCCTCACGCTGTGCGCAGCCCTGCACAGCCGACAGCCGAGGACCAGGAAGTGGTGAGTACAGAGCGTTCACCACTTCCTGGTCTCTCGGTTCTAATGAGCGCTTCCATAATGGAAGCGCTCATTAGTATTCACCTGGGGGAATCAGCGGGGGGGCAACCGGGGGGGCAAAGGACAACATAGGGGGGGCGATTGCCCCCCCTCGCCCCCCCCTAGCGACGCCACTACTCATCAGTCATTCTGTAAGCAATTGATCATCAAAGCGATTGCCAAGAGACAGTAGTATGCGTGCACACATACAATGGCGCAGAAGCTGAATGTGCTCCTGTCCAAGTTGCTGGTTCTGCAGTTAGGGCTGAGCAAACACCTGAAAGTTTGGGTTCACCGAGTTCGGCCGAACTTCGCTGCAAAGTTAGGGGCAAGTTTAGGTCCCGAACCCAAACTTTGCGGCACTAAAATGCGTACTGGTACATACTAAATGGTAAAACACTCGGTAACACTGACATGCAAAAGGATCTAGGAATGTTAATAAACAGCAAACTAAGCTGCAAAAACCAGTGTCAGGCAGCTGCTACCAAGGCCAATAAGATAATGGGTTGCATCAAAAGGGGCATAGATGCCCGTGATGAGAACATAGTCCTACCACTTTACAAATCGCTAGTCAGACCACACATGGAGTACTGTGTACAGTTCTGGGCTACTGTGAACAAGGCAGACAAAGCAGAGCTGGAGAGGGTCCAGAGGAGGGCAACTAAAGTAATAACTGGAATGGGGCAACTACAGTACCCTGAAAGATTATCAAAATTAGGATTATTCACTTTAGAAAAAAGACGATGTATAAATACACTGCTCAAAAAAATAAAGGGAACACAAAAATAACACATCCTAGATCTGAGTTAATTAAATATTCTTCTGAAATACTTTGTTCTTTACATAGTTGAATGTGCTGACAACAAAATCACACAAAAATTAAAAAATGGAAATCAAATTTTTCAACCCATGGAGGTTTGGATTTGGAGTCACACTCAAAATTTAAGTGGAAAAACACACTACAGGCTGATCCAACTTTGATGTAATGTCCTTAAAACAAGTCAAAATGAGGCTCAGTAGTGTGTGTGGCCTCCACGTGCCTGTATGACCTCCCTACAACGCCTGTGCATGCTCCTGATGAGGTGGCGGACGGTCTCCTGAGGGATCTCCTCCCAGACCTGGACTAAAGCATCTGCCAACTCCTGGACAGTCTTTGGTGCAACGTGATGTTGGATGGATAGAGCGAGACATGATGTCCCAGATGTGCTCAATTGGATTCAGGTCTGGGGAACGGGCGGGCCAGTCCATAGCATCAATGCCTTCGTCTTGCAGGAACTGCTGACACACTCCAGCCACATGAGGTCTAGCATTGTCTTGCATTAGGAGGAACCCAGGGCCAACCGCACCAGCATATGGTCTCACAAGGGGTCTGAGGATCTCATCTCGGTACCTAATGGCAGTCAGGCTACCTCTAGCGAGCACATGGAGGGCTGTGCGGCCCTCCAAAGAAATGCCACCCCACACCATTACTGACCCAATGCCAAACCGGTCATGCTGGAGGATGTTGCAGGCAGCAGAACGTTCTCCACGGCGTCTCCAGACTCTGTCACGTCTGTCACATGTGCTCAGTGTGAACCTGCTTTCATCTGTGAAGAGCACAGGGCGCCAGAGGCGAATTTGCCAATCTTGGTGTTCTCTGGCAAATGCCAAACGTCCTGCACGGTGTTGGGCTGTAAGCACAACCCCCACCTGTGGACGTCAGGCCCTCATATCACCCTCATGGAGTCTGTTTCTGACCGTTTGAGCAGACATATGCACATTTGTGGCCTGCTGGAGGTCATTTTGCAGGGCTCTGGCAGTGCTCCTCCTGTTCCTCCTTGCACAAAGGCAAAGGTAGCGGTCCTGCTGCTAGGTTGTTGCCCTCCTACGGCCTCCTCCACGTCTCCTGATGTACTGGCCTGTCTTCTGGTAGCGCCTCCATGGTCTGGACACTACGCTCACAGACACAGCAAACCTTCTTGCCACAGCTCGCATTGATGTGCCATCCTGGATAAGCTGCACTACCTGAGCCACTTGTGTGGGTTGTAGACTCCGTCTCATGCTACCACTAGAGTGAAAGCACCGCCAGCATTCAAAAGTGACCAAAACATCAGCCAGGAAGCATAGGAACTGAGAAGTGGTCTGTGGTCACCACCTGCAGAACCACTTCTTTATTGGGGGTGTCTTGCTAATTGCCTATAATTTCCACCTGTTGTCTATCCCATTTGCACAACAGCATGTGAAATTGATTGTCACTCAGTGTTGCTTCCTAAGTGGACAGTTTGATTTCACAGAAGTGTGATTGACTTGGAGTTACATTGTGTTGTTTAAGTGTTCCCTTTATTTTTTTGAGCAGTGTATATCAGGGGTCAGTACAGAGATCTATCCCATCATCTATATATCCCCAGGACTGTGACTGTGACAAGGGGACATCCTCTGTGTCTGGACGAAAGAAGGTTTGTACACAAACATAGAAGAGGATTCTTTACGGTAAGAGCAGTGAGACTATGGAACTCTCTGCCTGAGGAGGTAGTGATGGTGAGTAGAATAAAGGAATTAAAGAGGAGCCTGGATGTATTTCTGGAGTGTAATAATATTACAGGCTATAGCTACTAGAGAGGCGTTGTTGATCCAGGGAGTTATTCTGATTGCCTGATTGGGTCGGGAAGGAATTTTTTATTCCCCTAAAGTGGGGAAAATTGGCTTCTACCTCACAGTTTTTTTTTGCCTTCCTCTGGATCAACTTGCAGGATGACAGGCCGAACTGGATGGACCAATGTCTTTTTTCGGCCTTATGTACTATGTTACTAAAATGGCTCTAAAAAAGTCATAGAAAGGGCTAGAGGGCTGCAAAAGGAAGCAAAATAGGTGTAAGAGCAGGACAGTTGCCCTGCATTCAAATGTGGATAGGGAAATTAATTAAAATAACATAGAATTTAGAAAAAAGGAAAAAATAATGATCTTGAACTAGGAGGTGGAGGTCAAAGTGGAGTAGGAGGTTGAGGAGGCGGTGGATGTGGCGGTGTAGGTGGAAGCGGTGGTGGAGGAGGAGGAGGTGGCCAACAGTATTTTTGTATTTTTTTTATTTTATTTATTTTTAATAAATTTGGGAAGACCCCAAAACATTGGGAAATATAAAAAAGAAAACAAAGAGAAAGTGCGCAGGAGTATAACAATGGCTGGGTGCAGCCGGTATACTTGGCTATTCTGCACAAGGTATTGACAAGTCCTATGGGATCCATGCCTGGTTCATTTTAATAAACGTGAGCTTGTCCATATTGGCTGTGGACAGGCGGCTGCGCTTGTCTGTGAACACCCCCCCTGCCGCGCTGAACACACGTCCGGATAACCCACTGGCCGCAGGGCAGGCCAACAACTTCAAGGCGTAAAGGGCAAGCTCAGGCCATGTGCCCAATTTGGAGACCCAGAAGTTGAATGGGGCAGACCATCAGTCAGTACGTGTAGGCGTGTGCACTTGTACTGTTCCACCATGTTGCTGAAATTCTGCCTTCTGCTAAGACGTTCCATATCAGCTGTTGGTGCTGGTTGTGGCGTGCTGACAAAGCTTTTCCACATTTTGGCCATGCTAACCCTCCCTTCTGAGGTGCTGGCGGTCATGTGTGCAAGGCTGCCCAGAGGCAACGACAAACTGTCCTCGGTGGGCAGGGGCATACATAGAAATCATTCGGACCCATAGTAAGAATCTGAATAGGGCCCCACTAACTCCGCCTACTAACCACCACTGGTCTATCCCACCACCTGCCCTGGCTCCTCCCCTGCCATACTCCTAGCAGTGGCAGTCGTGTAGGCATCAGGAGCGACACGGGAGCCGGGTACATATTAGGCTACTTTCACACTTGCATTTCTATTTTCCGGCATTGAGTTCCGTCATAGGGTCTCAATTGCGGGGGGAAAAAAACGCTTCTGTTTGGCCCCATTCCTTGTCTGAGGGCATCGTCCACTATAAGCAGTACACCGGCACAGTTCATGGGGGAAGGGATATGGTGGCACTGGCACAATAGTATACCAGTGCCACCATAGTGCCTTTTGCCTTATGAACTGTGTCTGCTCTTCTGTGTGCCATCAGGCCCCCTTATGAACTCTGCCTGCATGCTGCTTATAGTGCTTATAGTGAATAATGCCCTCATGAAATTGCTCAAGGTCTCTGCATGCACATTCCAATAGGTGTGCATGTTCTGGGTAATAGACAGCTCCCACCCAACCCAACCCAACCCAACCCAAACCAAACCAAGAACTTTTAATTAAAAGTTGCAGTGCACTGTTGCTATGCTTACTTACTGTGCACTCCACTGTAGCTTGCTGTCTGTGTGGCAGAGCGGCAGGCAGACCATGGCAGATCCTTACACTGAGCCTGGAGGTTGAGTCCCTCTCTCTGCAGCATAGGTGAGGGTGACTGGTTTCTGGGGATGAGACTGTCCCCCAGTCACAGTCAAGTCAGGCAGCAGGGGGCGGGCGGCAGCAGAAGCAGTCCCGCGGCACGTCTGCTAAAGTTTCCCTGCTGGTTGCGCTGCAGATAGGGCGCTCTAGGCTAATTAAGGGCTGTCAACTGTGACTGAGGGCAGAACACAGAGTAAGAGAGGGGGAAGAAGGATGAAGGGGCCCGCACACCTTACTACCTAAACAGATGGAAAGCAGGGCCCGGGACGGAAGACAAGTGGGCCTTCCATGCACTCCGGGCCCCCCTGCCACGGGCTCCATAGCAGCTGCGTGGTCTGCCTATATGGGCGCTGTGCCACTGTCTGTGGGAGGTGTATCATCTGTGTCCTCTGTATCTCCCCAGCCACGCTCCAGTGATGTCCATGAGCTACTTTAGGTGCCACCCTGCTGCGAAAACGGTTCCTCCTCCTCATCCTACAGAACTATGCTCTGGCTAGGCAGTTGTGTACCTGGCCACTTGTGAATGACTGGCCTGATAACCGTGGAAATGATCCCTCTTCCTCCTCCTCTTCCTCCTGTGGCACATCCTCTTCCATCATAGCCTGAAGGTTTTTTCCAAGGAGACATAGAAGTGGGATAATAACGCTGAGGACTGCGTCATCGGCACTGGCCATATTGGTGGAGTACTCAAAACAGCGCAACAAGGCACACACGTCCTGCATGGAGGCGCACTCGTTGGTGGTGAAGAGGTGGTGTTCCGCAGAGCGACTCACCCGTGCGTGCTGCAGCTGAATCTCCACTATCACTTGCTGCTGCTGGCACAGTCTCTCCAGCATGTGGAAGGTGGAGTTCCACCTTGTGGGCATGTCGCATATGAGGCGGTGAGAGGGAAGGCCGGAGTTACGCTGCAGCGCAGACAGGCGAGCGGCAGCAGGGTGAGAATGCCGAAAGCACGCACAGACGGACCGCACGTTCTGACATATCTGGGTAATTTTTCAGGAACCTCTGCAACACCAAATTCAACACATGTACCAGGCAAGGGATGTGCGTCAAACCAGCTAGGCCCAGAGCTGCTACGAGATTTCGCCCATTATCGCACAACACCAGGCCGGGTTTGAGGCTCAGTTGCACCAACCACTTATCGGTCTGTTGTTCCATGCCCGTCCACAGCTCCTGCGCGGTGTGGGTTTTTCCCCCAAAACAGATGAGTTTCAAAACAGCCTGCTGTCATTTCCCCCTGGCTGTGCTGAAGTTGGTGGTGAAGGTGTTACGCTGACCAGATGAGGAGGCGGTAGAGAAAGAAGCGGAGGAGGAGGCAACAAGAGGCAAAGAGAAATGTCCTGCAATCCTCGGTGGCGGAAGGACATGCACCAAACTGCTATCTGCCTTCGGCCCAGCCGCCACTGCATTTACCCAGTGTGCAGTTAGGGAGATATATCGTCCCTGCCCGTGCTTCGTGGTCCACGTATCGGGGGTTATGTGGACCTTGCCACAGATGGCGTTGCGCAGTTCACACCTAATTTTGTCTGCCACTTGGTTGTGCAGGGCGGGGATGGCTCGCAAGGAAAAGTAGTGGTGGCTGGGAACCACGTACTGTGGGACAGCCACTGTCATAAGTTTTTTAAAAGTCTCCGTCTCCACCAGATGGAATGACTGCATTTCAAAGGTCAGGAATTTTGAAATGCTGGTATTCAGGGCCAGGGATCATAGGTGGGTAATTCCTCTTTCTCTCCAATGTTTGGGAGATGGACAGCTGAACGCTTCCATGGAACATTGTGGAGATGCTTGGTGACAATAACGGATGTGGTGGCGTTGCTGCCACATCCTCTGTTTGCGGGTGGGCAGGTGCCACTGGAAGAGGCCGAGACTGCAGCAAAAGAGGGACCAGTAGGAGCCTGAGATCTTTCGTGTTTTTTGAGGTGTTTACTAGTAATGAGCGGCAGGGGCAATATTCAAATTCGCGATATTTCACAAATATTTTGTAGAATATTCGTCATATATTCGCGAACAGATGGATTAACTATATAAATTTCCCTGTCACGTATGCAGTGCAGGTGTACTTCACGCAGAAAAATGGGTATATGACATGCACCTAACTAAAAGACAGATTCACTATATCAATTTCCCTGTCACGTATACAGTGCAGGTGTACTTCACCAATAAATGGGTATATGACGTGCACCTAACTTACAGACAGATTAACTATATCAATTTCCTTTGATTTAATTTCCTTGTCGTGTATGCAATGCAGCGTGTACTTCACGCAATAAATGGGTATATGACATGCACCTAACTAACAGACGGATTAACTATATCAATTTCCCAGTCACGTATGCGGTGAAGGTGTACTTCATGCAATAAATGGGTATATGACGTGCACCTAACTAACAGACGGATTAACTAGATAAATTTCCCTGTCACTAATGCAGTGCAGGTGTACTTCACGCAATAAATGGGTATATAAAGTGAACCTAACTAACAGATGTATTAACTAGATCAATTTCCCTGTCACGTATGCAGTGCAGGTGTACTTCACGCAATAAATGGGTATATGACTTGCACCTAACTAACAGACGGATTAACTATATCAATTTCCCTGTCACGTATGCAGTGCAGGTGTACTTCACGCAATAAATGGGTGTATGACCTGCATCTAACTAACAGATGGATTAACTATATCAATTTCCCTGTCACGTATGCAGTGCAGGTGTACTTCTCGCAATAAATGGGTATATGACGTACACCTAACTAACAGACGGATTAACTATATCAATTTCCCTGTCTCGTATGCAGTGAAGGTGTACTTCACGCAATAAATGGGTATATGACGTGCACCTAACTAACAGACGGATTAACTATATCAATTTCCCTGTCACGTATACAGTGCAGGTGTACTTCACGCAATAAATGGGTATATGACGTGCACCTAACTAACAGACGGATTAACTATTATATTTGTGTCAGGGGTACAAAGTACAATGTTGCATTGCACCCACAAAAAAAATCACTGTAGGTCACCCACAGAATTAACAGCCAGATTTATGATTAGCTTTCTGTGACAGGGGTAAAAAGATGTTGTATTGCACCAACCAAAAAAAATAAAAAATCACACTAACACTGTCCCTCACTTCAGCTGCCTGCTTTCTGTCCCTTCACTACTGATAGCTGATGGGTGGTGCTACATGTGATCCAGCTTAAATAGAGGCTGGGTCACATGATGCACTGGCCAATCACAGCCATACCATTAGTAGGCATGGCTGTGATGGCTTCTAAGGGCACACAGCATAAAAGCTTGTTGATTGGCTGCCCTGCAGCCCTTCAACAAGCTTTATTAAATGCCCGAACACCGAACTCGAACCCTAACTTTTGCCCCAAAAATCGTAAAGTTCGGTACGGACCCGTGCCGAGGTGGAGAGCCCCAAGTCTTCATTTCTTTGCGAAAAAGGCAGTACCAGCCCTGCATAAATATGTAGAACAGAAAGTTGGTCAGTTCTTTAGCCTGTCGTTGTCTGCCAAAGTGCACGGCAGCGCCAACGTGTGGAGCTGTAACTACAGTCAGGGACAACACATGTCCTTTACGGCCGACTGAGTGAATGTGGTTCCTGCACAGCCACACCAGCAACTTGGCCAGGTCACAACGCTTCCGCCTCCACGTTGTCACGCCGTTGGTCCTGCGACAATGTCCGCCTTTGCCTCCTCATCCTCCACCATGTCCTCAGCCTCCACTGCAGGGACAAGTCACAGTGCTCCTCCAGCATACCACATGTGCAGCGCACGGCAGTGTCACGCAGTTCTGCACCTTATTTACCTGGGCGAACAGAGTTACACAGGGGAGGAACGGCTCTGTGTGATTCACCAAGAAATCGAATCCTGGCTTTCTCCATAACAAATGAAAATCAGAACCATGGTGACCGACAACGGGAAGAACATAGTGTTGACGCTGCGTCAAGGAAGGCTGAGCCATGCGCCCTGCATGGCACACGTGTTCAATCTGGTTGTCAAACGGTTCCAGACATCTTCCACCCATCTGCAAGACATCCTAAAAATGGCCAGGAAACTTTGCATGCACTTCAGCTACTCGTACACCGCAAAGCACACCCTCCTTGAGCTGCAGTGGCATAACGGCATCCCCCAACATAGGCTGATATGTGACGTTTCCACCCGTTGGAATTCCACCCTCCATATGTTGGCCTGACTATACGAACAGAGAAAGGCCATCAACGATTTCTTGATGATGCAAGCGGATAGGATAGGAGTACTCCCCTATGTAACTTTGATGTCAGCCAGTGGCAGCTCATGCGTGACACCTGCCGTTTGCTGGTAACAATGGCTCATCAGGGGGGACAGGAGATGTGTCGCCTCAATCTCACGGCCACATGAGCCCTGTGGGGGCTAAACTGGTAGAGAGGGAGGAGGGGAGTAGGACATTTAAGCACAGGCAATGTGTAGAGAAAAGCACAGAGCACAGCAATGACACTGCTGTCCCTCTCAGAACTTTACAAAACTTTAGAAAATGGCTGCTGGGGACGTTCTCATATAGTAAAGGAGTAGGCAACTTTCCTATTGGTTGCTAAGGATGTTGTTAAAGGGGTTATCCGAGTTAACTTAACCTTATCTTTATGGCTTTATTTCTCCTATACCTTAGTTTTCCTAAATCACTTACTGTACCTATCTTGTGCCGTTTCTCTGCTACACTAAACAGTCATGTGACCGCCCACGTCATCAGCTGTGACGTTCCGTTGACATGGAGCTCTCTGCTTGTCGGAGTGACTAAGCCATGTCAACGGAACGTCATCAGCCTTGGCCACGCCCCCACCTCTCTGCATTACAGTCCGTGCGGCTGTGAGTTGATCGCGCATGCGCGATCCTCACTTGTGCCGCGGCTACCTCCAACTTTCTAACTGCGGCTAATAGCTCAACCCCTCCCACAAATATAACAGATCAACCCCTCCCACAAATATTCATGAGGGAGAGATGAGTCATTGTTGTTACTGCTGCATGTAAACACAGCAATAACAGAACCTGGAAAAGGTGTAAGGATCGTTCTTTTTTAAAAAAAATCAAGCTTGACTAATGTATATGTATATCCTGATAAATTTTGTTAGGTTTTATTTTTTTTCCCATAACTCGGATAACCCCTTTAAGCTCAGACAAAGACATTGCAGCCTTATCATTGGCCCAAAAGTAAGAAGCAGGAGGGATCATGGGTTCAGATGAAAAAAATCTAGAATATTCGATAATTCTCGAAGTGCCGTTATTCGCGATTAATATTCGCTTTTCAAATATTCGCGCCCAACAATAGTTCTGACAGATCAGAGGAAAGGCAAATTAATCATTGACGTCAACAGAAACCTAATGCTGACACCTTCTCCACTCTATCCCCCCCTAATAGAACAGGTTCTGTAGACATCTATGTTGAATCAGCTGTCGAGGGTGTAAAAGGACTGCGCTTCTTTTTGACACTAACATCGACTTGTAAGGCTGAGTTGATACTTTAGTTATTTGGTCATTTTTGGCCCCGTGACTGCCCAAATAAGTGACGAATGCAGTGATTCTAAGAGCGACACCTGTAATCTGCATGTCATACTGACTCACAGTATTATTTCACTACCAAAGCAGACTCCCTATGCGTGTTACTACAAGGCAGTGTTCTACATCACTATAAAGGCTCTCTGCAGCCAGGAAATAGCAGTTTCTTAACATAATTCGCCACAAATTTATTCAGATCAAAGCAAAACGAACCGGCGAATCAAATTTTCGAAAAATTCGCTCATCTCTAATTATGACCCTGAATACAGATGATAAGAACTTTAGCTGAATCTCTGGGGAATTTTGTTCATGAGGAGACAAAGTACAGAAAGGACTGACAGGACAGGCTGTGGTAATGTGTTGCTGTGGTAATGGCGACTGTAAACAAGTGCTGCTACTCATTAGCCACAACTCACCCTCCTCTCATGTCTCCTCATCATCTCCATTCCCACAGAGATTCAACTGTATTGAGGAACATAATTCCTGACAAGCAGAGCAGAGAGGAGGATGAGGCAGCACTATGGCTCATTGTGGGGATGTAACTTGTCCTCCTGTGTGATTAGGACAGGTTTTGTGTGTACTCATAGGACAGCGGCCATTTTATTTCTCCTAATAATTGCTCCCTAGACAGAACAAGCCATTCTAATTAATGAAAGATATTTGTGCATATATTTATTATAAAATAATATTTAAGTATTTAAATTTTTTTAATTCCTGGAGAACCCCTTTAAGTTCAAACACAGATATGTCTTCAAGGTCTACCCCAAACTGCTATCATAAGCAGTTTAATAGAGATCTTGTAGACAAGACCGATACTTTCTGCACTGGTTTTGATATCCCTTGTGCTGCTAGAGGATGCACCTAATTTATGAAGAGGCCCAGGCGCATTCTCTGGCAGTCCTTGCGCTTAAACAGAAATCTACGACAGCTCTGAGCTGGTGTAGATTTCTGGCTTCATTTGAGCCAGAAAAATAGTGTAAATGAAGATGAATTTGTCACAGCTGCTGGCCATGCCCCCTTCCCATCCTTGTGACACCCTCTTTCTAAAAAGTGCCGAAGGTAGCATAAAAACAGCCCTTTGCAAATCATTTCAAAAAGTTGTATTTAAAAACTTGCAAATACGTCGTTAGTGACTTTTTAATGCAAATTTTCTGGCGCAGAGAGATGACAAATCACCTTAGTCTTTCCCTAGTCCTTCCCCGTATTCGGCTACAAAATGGCTAGGTGAACGTGCCAGAGGTCACACACACACACTGAACAGGGCATTTAAGAGGGGGAAGAGATTAACTGCAATGAAATTGCTAGCAGATTTATCTGCCTGCACTGCTATAGGAATCCCTTGGACCTTGGTCCTCACAGCCCCTGAGATCCTCTGTTTCCCAGCCTTTCAACTTGCTCATTCCAATCTAGCCCATTTCACACCATTTACCCATTGAGAAAAATCTTAGTAGGGTAGAGAAGTGGTGAAGGACATGTAAGAACTAGTGTTGGGCACGAATATTCGAATCAGGAATATTAATCACGAATATCGGCACTTTGAGAATTTGCGAATATTTAGAATATAGTGATATATATTCGTATTTTTGAATATTCTAGATTTTTTTTTTTCCATCTGAACCCATGATCCCTCCCTGCTTATTCCTTGTGGGCCAATGAGAAGGCTGCAATGTCTTTGTCTAGGCTTAGCAACATCCCTAGCAACCAATAGGAGAGTTGCCTACCCCTTACTATGTAAGAACCTCCCCAGCAGCCATTTTCTACAGTTTTTTTAAAGTTCTGAGAGAGACAGCAGTTCTATTGCTGTGCTCTGTGCTTTCCACTCATTACATCAGATAGTTAGATAGCTTCTATATATATAATACAGATAGTTAGTGGGAGATAGTCAGTGTAGGTTATATCCTGATATAGTGTAGCTGTTACAGTTATGCTATAGACAAAGTAGTGATGTCACAACAAAACATAGTGCACCAATCAGTAATATGTAGTCAGACCTGCTAAAATGTGAAGTTTCACGTATTGCGCCAAAATATTCGTGTCATTAGTGCCGATTAGCGCAATCGCAAATATATTAGAGCACTTTATCTGCATATAAAGCCATTTTTAATGTTCTGCAGTGCCAACCATTTTTTCCAGTCTCAGGAAACTTCTAGCAGCTTGAAAAATGTAGCAAAATTGACCCATGCCTGTATTGCGCGCACATTGCGTGAAAATTACATTGTCGATTTTCGCAATCAAGAAAATAATCGCGAATTCTCGAATTCACGAATATATGACGAATATTCTACAAAATATTAGCGAAATATTGCAAATTCGAATATTGCCCCTGCCGCTCATCACTAGTAAGGACCTGTGTGATGTCACAATGTGGGCGGAGCACCTGTGCTGTGAGTGAGAGGTAATGCTTCCCTCTAAGGATATGTCTACATGGCAATTTTGACCATGACAACTGTTGTGTCGTGTCATGTAGTGAGTAGGGTTGAGCGAACCCGAACTGTAAAGTTCAGGTTCGTACCGAACTTTAGGATTTTTGGACCCCGAACCCGAACATTTCAGTAAAAGTTCGGGCTCGGGTTCGATCTATTGGCGCTTTTTGAAAGGCTGCAGAGCAGCCAATCAACAAGCGTTTAACTGTGTGCTCTTAGAAGCCATCACAGCCATGCCTACTAATGACATGGCTGTGATTGGCCAGTGCATCATGTGACCCAGCCTCTATATAAGCTGGAGTCACGTAGCGCTGCACGTCACTCTGCTGTGCTTAGTGTAGGGATAGGATGCTGCTGTTGTGAGGGAGAGAATAGGAAAGAAGTTTTAATCAGAACTGCAATTGAACTCAGCAATCTACATAGATTTAGTTGTGTGGGTGCAGTGCACAATCTTTTTACCCTGCCCTGAGCCCAGTGACAGAGAAAAATAACTTTTATCCTTCTGTTAGTTAGGTGGGCGACGGCGGCCATTTTATGCAAGCTCAGTGCACCAGCACTGCATATGTGCTTTTGTGACATTGAAATCCAAGCTTGAAATACTGCAATAATAATCTGGGTTTAAAAAAACTCAAATTTTTGCCAATATCCTACATCTGTTGCCTTTGCAGCAATAGTCAGTGTGCAATTTAAGCTAGAAATACAGCTATAATTTTCTGGGTTTTAAAAAACTAAATTTTACAGCACTTGCTGAATCTGTCAGTGAGAAATTCAAGCGTTATATACTGCTGTCATATTCTGTTATTAAAAAAACACCCATTTTGGGCAAAGTACTTAATATTGCAGCCTTTGCTGCATCTGTTATTGTTAAAACAAGCTTGAAATACTACAATAATTTTCTGGTTTTGAAAAAACACCAATTTTTGGCAATACCCTCCATCTGGGGCCTCTGCCGCATTAGTCAGTGTGCAATTTAAGCTAGAAATACAGCTATAATTTTTGGGGTTTTAAAAAAACACCCTTTTTGGGCAAAATACACAATTTTACAGCCCTTGCTGCATCTGAGCATGTGAAATTCAAGCGTTATATACTAATGTCTTATTCTGTTATTCAAAAAACACCCATTTTTGGCAATATCCTACATCTGGTGCCTTTTCAGCATTAGTCAGTGTGCAATTTAAGTTAGAAATACAGCTATAATTTTCTGGGTTTTAAAAAACACCCATTTTGGGCAAAATACTTAATTTGCGGTCTTGTCTGCATCTGTAAATTCAAGCGTTATATACTACTGTCATATTCTGGGATTTTTAAAAGCACATATTTAGGGCAAAAATCTTTATTTTGCAGCCTTGTCTGCATCTGTACGTGTGAGATACACCCTTTAGACACTGTTGTTCTATTCTGAGATTTAAAAAAAACACCCATTAAGGGCAAAAAACTTAATTTGCAGCCTTTGCTGCATATGTCATTGTGAGATACACCCTTTAGATAATGTTGTTATATTCTGCTATTAAAAAAACACCCATTTAGGGCAAAAAACAAAATTTTTCAGCTTTTGCTGCATCTGTCATTGTGAGATACACGCGTTAGATACTGTTGTTCTATTCTGTTATTACACCCAATTTGGGTAAGATCCTAAATTTGAGCGTCAAATAAGGGACGTGGCCTGGTCGTGGTGCTGCTGGTGGAGCTCCTGTTGCAGGGAGAGGACATGATCGATCTGTGCAAGCTACACGCACAAGTGAAACACCTTCCTCAGGTGCGAGTAGGCGACAGAACCTTCAGTGGTATTTGGTCGGGCCTAATGCGGTTCAACGAATGGTGAGGCCAGAATAAGTACATGCGATAGTAGATTGGGTTGCTGACAGTGCCTCCAGTTCCTTTACATTGTCTCCCACCCAGTCTCCTGCTGAAAGATTAGAGTTGGCACCTGCAGCCGATATCCATCAGTCTTTCACCTCACCCCCTTGCAAATCAGCCAAGCAGTCTGAGCCCCAAGTCATGCAGCAGTCTCTTCTGCTTTTTAATGACTCTGTTAGCAGGGTTTCCCAGGGCCATCCACCTAGCCCTGCCCCAGAAGTGGAAGAGATTGAGTGCACCGATGCCCAACCACTTATGTTTCAAGATGAGTACATGGGAGGAGCATTGCAGCACGTCTCGGATGATGACGAAACACATGTGCCAACTGCTGGGGCTTTAGAAAGTGTGCAGACCGATAAAGAGGGCAGGGGTGAAGACTGGGTGGAAGATAATGTGGAGGACGATGAGGTCCTCGACCCCACATGGAATCAAGGTCATGCGAGTGACCTGTGTAGTTCGGAGGAAGAGGCGGTGGTCGCACAAAGCCACCAGCACAGCAGAAGAGGGAGCAGGGTGCAAAAGCAGAGCGGCCGTCCCCTAGACAGTATGCCTGCTACTGCCCACCGCAGCAAGGGACCGAGCACACCAAAGCCAGCTCCAAGGAGTTCCCTGGCGTGGCAGTTCTTCAGACAATGTGCTGACGACAAGACACGAGTGGTTTGCATGCTGTGCAATCAGATCCTGAAGCGAGGCATAAATGTTCTCAACCTGAGCACAACCTGCATGACCATCTAAGTGCAAAGCACGAGCTGCAGTGGAGTAAACACCTTAAAAACAAAGAAAGGTCTCTGGCTTCTCCTGCTTCCCCTTCTGCTTCCCCTTCTCTCTGCCTCTTTATCCACCTCTGGAGTGACAGTGCCACCTGCCAACCCGCAAACAGAGGATATGCCAGCAACACCACCATCCGGGTCACCAAGCATCTCCACAATGTACCAAGGAAGTGTTCAGCTCTCCATCTCCAAAACACTGGAGTGGACGAGGAAGTATCCCCCTACCCACCCGCGATCCCTGGCCCTGAATGCCAGCATTTCTAAATTACTGGCCTTTGAAATGCTGTCATTCTGTCTGGTGGAGACGGAGAGTTTTAAAAGCCTTATGGCGGTGGCTGTCCCACAGTACGTCATGCTTAGCCGCCACTACTTTTCCAGGTGTGCCATCTCTTCCCTGCTCAACCAAGTAGGGGACAAAATCAGGTGTGCACTGCGCAACGCCATCTGTGGCAAGGTGCACCTGACTACGGATACATGGACCAGTAAGCACGGTCAGGGACGTTATATCTCCATAACAGCACACTGGGTAAATGCAGTGGCGGCTGGGTCTGAGGCGGATAGCAGTTTGGCGCATGTCCTTCGACCACCGAGGATTGCAGGGCGCTTCAGTTTGCCTCCTGTTGCTTCCTCCTCCTACTCCGCTTCCTCATCCTCTACTGGCTCCTCATCCGGTCAGCGTAACACCTTCACCACCAACTTCCGCACAGCCAGGGGTAAACGACAGCAGGCAGTTTTAAAACGTATCTGTTTGGGGGACAAACCCCACACCGCGCAGGAGCTGTGGACGGGCCTTGAACAACAGAGCGATGAGTGGTTGGTGCCAGTGAGCCTCAAGCCCGGCCTGGTGGTGTGCGATAATGGGCGAAATCTCGTAGCAGCTCTGGGACTAGCCGGTTTGTCGCACATCCCTTGCCTGGCGCATGTGCTGAATTTGGTGATCCAGAGGCTCCATAAAAATTACCCCGATATGTCAGAGCTGCTGCATAAAGTGCGGGCCTTCTGTGCGAGCTTTCGGCATTCTCACCCTGCTGCTGTTCGCCTGTCAGCGCTGCAGCGTAACTTCAGCCTTCCCGCTCTCCGCCTCATATGCGACATGCCCACAAGGTGGAACTCCACCTTGCACATGCTGGCCAGACTGTGCGAGCAGCAGCAGGTGATAGTGAAGTTTCAGCTGCAGCACGCTGCAGCCAGTGTATTGTCTGAACGTGTGTTTAGCACACGGCAGAGGGCGTTATCACAGACAAGCGCAGCCGCCTGTTAACAGCCAATGTGGACAAGCTCACATTCATTACAATGAACCAGGCATGGATCCCACAGGACTTGTCCGTACCTTGCGCAGAATAGACATGTATACTGGCCTTAACCAGCCATTGTTATACTACAGCGCAATTGCTCATTGTTGTATTTTGTATATTTCACACTCTTTTGGAGTGTACCCTAATTTAAAAAAAATAAAATAAAAATTTAAACCAAAAACCAGTGTTGGCTACCTCGTCTTCCTTCCACCTACACCACTACGTCCATCGCCTCCTAAAACTTCTACTCCATATGGACCTCCACCTCATAAATCAAGTTTATTTTTTTTTATTTGTACGTATTTTATTTTATGTCATTTCACTAATTTGTCTGTTAGATTTTCGGGTGAAATTCACAAATTTTTGGGTGTGATATACCACTGCTATACCTAGTAGACAGGTAAAATAAAATCATTAATTTGTCTGTTGCATATTCGGGTTAAATTTACCAATTTTTGGGTGTGATATACTCCTGCTGTACCTAGCAGACAGGTAAAAACATTTCACTAATTTGTCTGTTACATTTTCTGGTCAAATTCACAAATTTTTGGGTGTGATATACCCCTGCACTACCTAGTAGACAGGTAACATTTCACTAATTTGTCTGTTACATATTCAGGTGAAATTCAACAATTTTTGGCTGTGATATACCACTGCTATACCTATTAGTTAAAAAAAAAATCACTAATTTGTCTGTTACTTTTTCGGGTGAAATTCACCAATTTTTGGCTGTGATATACCACTGCTATACCTAGTAGACAGATAAACAAATTTCACTAATTTGTCTGTTACATCCTCGGGTGAAATTCACAAATTTTGGGCTGTGATATACCCCTGCTATACCTAGTAGACAGGTAAAAACATTTCACTAATTTATCTGTTACATTCTTGGATGACATTTGACCTTTTTTGCTGTGATTAAACCCCTGCTCTGCATAGGTGATAGGGACATAATTTTCAAAAAATCGTCTGTTATATTGTCAGGTGACATTTTACCAATTTTGCCGTATACAAACCCCTGCTCTGCATAGGTGACAGGGAATTACATTTCAAAAATTCTTCTTTAATTAATGCGCGCCCCCTCCTTTTATTCAATGCTTAAACCTTAACAACTTCTCCCACATTTGCGCTTCAATAATTTGTCCCATTTTTCCGCTCAATCATATTTAATTTCAAACAATTAATCTTCCTTGGATGTGCTATCCCTTTCTCACGCTCCCTCACCGGCGTGAAACCCTGATTCCCCGCTAACCGTGATCAACATGGTAGGCGCAGAAAAGAACATCAAAAGTTGATAGAGCAGATATTCAAATCGATCGTGGACATCACGGGACGTGCAACATGGTGTTGCAGTATGTGTGCACATGCCTACTGACTGATGGGTCTGCCCCCTGCAACTTCTGGGTCTCCAAATTGGGCATATGGCCTGAGCTTGCCCAAGAAGACTAGAGGTTATTATACTCAAATTTCCAGGGCAATTGTAGCCAAATTGTTGCGGCCCGAATAGATTAAGTAAAAAAAAAATGCAAGTTGAAACTGAATCGAATCTCAACAGGTTCTCTCATCTCTATTATGTTAGATTTTGTTGGTTGTTCTTTTTTTGTATTTGGATTCTGGCATTAGTGTTCCTTTAAGGTCTTCGCCTTTCTATAATTATTTTTTAAAATTCACCAATAAATCCCCCATAGTGGTCAGTTTTAAATCAGCCAGACTTTTGAATGCCAAAGCTGTCTAGTTATTTTGTTCTGACAATTTCTAATAAACCAAAAGCGCATGCATTCACTCTTTCCGACTTTATTCTGGAGTGAATATTCTAGCCTAAGTATCTAAAGAATTTATGGATTTATTGCTGTATATGAAAAATTGTGTACCCTGTTCCACTCCTTTTGACATTTCAAAAATTACATACTTGTCCTCCAATGATTGACGCTATGTAACTTTTAGATGACATTCATAGCAGGTAACCTGCATTCAGGACATACTCCTTAGTAATTTTAATTGTACCAATTTTATAAAGTTGTGATGGATTTGTCATGTAGTTTCATAAACCGCACAAATGAAATGACTTTAAAAACCAAACAAGGGACATGAAGAGAAAGAATAGAAGCAAACCTTAAAGGCTATGTACAGCTTTGAGGGCATATTTTATGATTGCATTTTACAAATTTTGGGCAAAAATAAATGTTTTAAATAATTTTTCATTTTGTCTTTATTAAAAATGTTCAGCCATCTCTGAGGTACAAGGGTTATAAATCAATCTGTATTTTACTGACATCCACCAGCAGGTTTCACCAGAAAGGAGCGGCCTGCTAGGACACCCTGGAGGCAAACCTGGGGCCTTAGGGTACTTTCACATTTGCGGCAAAGGATTCCGGCAGGCAGTTCCGTCGCTGGATCCGGCAATCTGGGCGCAAACGGATGCATTTTCATTGTCATCCAGAAAAACGTATCCGGTATTAATTTTTTTCACAGATTTAATGTTCTACGCATGCGCGAACGGAAAAAAACAGATCAGTTTTGCCGAACACTTGGGGCCGGATACAGCATTTATGCATTTTTATGGAAATGAATGCCAGATCCGGCATTCCGGCAAGTGTTCAGGATTTTTGGCTGGAGAGAAAACTGCACCATGCTGCGGTATATTTTCCGGCCCAAAAAACGTAAGAGGGACTGAACTGGTGCACCCTGATGCATACTGAACGGAATGCTCTCCATTCAGAATGCATTAGGATAAAACTGATCTTTTTTTTTTCCGCTATTGACCCCCTAGGATGGAACTCAATACCGGAAAACAAAAACGCTAGTGTGAAAGTACCCTTAATTAGGCCACAGCCTGCATGCAAAGACATTAGGACGCCACAATCTCATTTATGGGGTGCCCGCTCCCTCTGTAACTGCTTACATGCCGCGGACGCTATTGACCCAGATCATGTGAGAACCGAGCCCCTGTTCACCACTGCTTAGCATACCTGTGCAGTGCTTAGGCTGAGCCACTGAGAAAAGGTGGCAGCCCAGCCTAAAGCCCCTTTAGTGACTATTAGACATATTGGTGTTCACTAAAAGGTTAATAAAGACCAATTTAAAAAATTATTTTTTTGGTCCAAAAAAAAGTAAAATGCAATCATAAAAAAACTAGCCAATACCTTATGGCTCAAAAATGTACTATACACCCTTCTTCACTAGACCACTAGAGGGACCTTCTTATACTAAAAAACCCAGAGTACTGCCAGCTCTAAATCCAGCTGCAATGATTAACACCCCTCTATACAGGTCTTATTAAATCACACCACATTTGAAGTAACACTTCACAAGTTAAAAATGTTTTCCTTGGTAAGATAGGACATGCTTTCTGCCCAGCTTACACCAAAAGAATACTGAAGAATTCACAAGCTTTGCACTGTTATGTTTATTGCATGCTATATCTTCCATTATTTAAGTGGACCATGTAACCAGTACCATGTGGTTATGTAAGGATATGTCATCAATATAAAAAAAAAACTCCTTTAGGCCCCATTCACATGACCGTATTTTTAGTTCGCATCTGATCTGCATTTTTTGCAGATTGGATAAGGACCTATTTATTTCAATGGCTCTGCAAAAAAACATGTCTGTCTGCATCTGTTTCCGTTCTGCTGTCCTGCAAATAGATAGAACATGCCCTATTCTTGTCCATTTTGCTGACAAGAATAGGCAATGTTACAATGGGTCCGCAAAAAAATAAATAAAATGGATGCAACCTGGACGTCACATGGATGTCACAAAATACATATGGTCCTTTAAATTCACCCTTAAGAGCCTAGGACCTTTTTGACCATATTATCTAATCATGCAGGTCCTTAAGCCAAAGAGAAAGCACATCTAGAACGTGTGGGCTGCTAGGAGAATTCAGTCCCACCCCCAGGTAATCCTCAAAACTTATGCCCATCACCAAGTCCACCCTTACCCTATGCCTAACCCGAATCCTAACACACACCAAACCACACAGAATACCTAGAAAAAAAGTCTTGCAGCCCCTTAATACAAAATACTTTCCTAAATGCTACTTTTCACCTTCACCTATCTCAGAGTCATATGACCTCTTCATGTGACCTAATGCTCCACGGAGTCCTTACACTAACTATAACCAAAATTACATGCCTGTGTGATCATAAAGTCATATTGTTGCTGACATAGGAATGCACAGAGAAAAGTCCACTCATAAGAGCTGTGTCAGTTGGAGAGTCAGTCTTGGTCACATGATACATCTAAAGGCCAGAATAAAGTGGATTATACCCAACTTCAACTACTGGTAAATAGATTACTGCCGCTCACTATAATTTACATCATGTGCCTTTCTAACCGGCCAGAGAATAAACATTTTTGTGGAAGTGCTGGTGGAGGGGGAAGGGAGGAAAGGAGCAACATGATAAGTGGGATAAAGGCATTTCTCTCAAAATATATAAGCTTTCTTATTTTCTCTTGATTTGCAGAAAATAGTTTATAATCAAAGGTACATTTTAAATATAGCAAATCCAGCTATTATTTCTTACAAAAATGTAATAAATGTGTTAATTAATCTTTTGCAATATGTAGAGTGAATAAAAAACATTATACCATTTCTGAGGTCACTGGACACCATCATATCTTTTGAATTAAACTGAGCACTAGACTTGAGATGTTTTTTCAAAGTCTGCGGGAACCTGTCAATTCACTTCCAAACTTGCGATTAACTCAGAAACAAACCATTTTGAAAAATAAAGAACTAAAACAACTGGGGAAAAAAAAAAAAAAAAAACTTAAGTGGCATTGGAGAAAAATGTTCAACCCACAATGCTCTTTTTTTTAGTTCATGGTCAAACTCTGGCAATGTTATTCAGAATATCTAATATATAAAGCTAGTGTATGTATGTGTGTGTGTGTATATACATTATGTCTGCTAAAGTAATCCGCACCGTCGCATTTACAATCACAAATCACAAAATTTGGCACACAGGTACATCAGGTGTCCGGGAGGGTTTTAGACCGGGTCTCAGCTCTCTAGCATGTACTGTTCCTGAGATATTCCCAAAAAATGCATTAGCCAATAGAAGCCTGGTCACATGACCCTTATCAGCCAATAGAAGCTCGCAGGCCATTAGTCTACACATATACACAGTTTTACACCAGGTTTCCATAACAACCCAGCCATTTTTCTTCACTGCTGTAGGTCAGCTTTAAAGGGGCAGGGCGCTGTGGATGACAATATTAAAGGAGCAGAGTGCTGTGGAGGTCACAGTTAAGGGGGCAGGTAGGGTGGTCATTCAGGCCACCCTTAAAAGACGGACTTAAAAACCCCTCCCTCAAGTTCCACTAAGTCACACCCCTGACCTGGTTAGGTCACGCCCCCTCCCACTCTGCAGCCGACAGGGATTGAAAAAAATGAAGGCAAAAATCATCTTCTGTCAGCAGCAGGAGTGGGAGGGAGGGTGACTTTCTCCCTGCAGCTCATGCTCAGAGAGCACAGTGCTGCTGTATGAGAGTGAGCTGTTCAAAAGAACATCCCTCTGTCCGTCCAGGCCCTGTGCCGGATGGAGAACAGGGAGTCTGAAAGCGGACCTTTGGCCACCCTAGGGGCAGGCTGCTATGGAGGTCACAGTTAAGGGACAGTCTACTATGGGGGTCAGTGTTAAGGGAAGATTGCTATAGAGGCCACTGTTAAGGCGGCGGAGTGTTGTGGAAATCACTGTTAAGAAGACAGGGAGGTCACTAATAAAGGGGCGGCCGCTGTGGAGGTCACTGTTAAAGGGGTGGGCCGCTGTGGAGGTCACTGTTAAGGGGGAGGGTTGCTGTAGAGGTCACTGTTTAAGGGGTGGGTGCTGTGGAGGTCTCTGTTAAGGGGCAGGGAACGGTTTAGGTCACAGATAAGGGGACGATCCGCTATGGGGGTAGTGTTAAGGGGCAGGGTGCTGTAGGGGTCACTGTTAATGGGGCAGGGTTTTGTGGAGGTCACATTTTAAGGGAATGGAGCTCTGTGGAGGTCACTGTTAAGGGGGTGGGTTATTGTGGAAATCACTGTTAAGGAGACTGTTGAGGTCACTAATAAATGGGCGGTTGCTGTGGAGGTCACCGTTAAAGGGGAGGGCGCTCAGGGGGGGCGGAGCCTGCACCGGAGTCGGATGGTTGTGTGAGGTGCAGCTCTCCTGCCAGCATATCCCTCATAGCTCTTTATCTTCAGCGCACTGGACTTCAAAATGGTCAAAATAGGTGGCCAGAAACCCACTGACCAGATGGGACATACCCGATCTCTGAGCCAAACCGGAGAAATGGAGAAATTTATTAAAAAGACGGCTGCTGCAACAGTGAGCAGGGAATCCAAGATGGCGCCCGGAACACCTCGCTCAAGCCACAAGCAGGCAACGGCTACAGGCGGCGATAAGGTAGGGGAAGATCCCGTTGATATAGACTGCCTACCCATTTCCAGGGCTTACCTTAAAGAAGCCCTGGCAGATGCTCTGGGACCCCTTAGCCAGGACCTCTCCTCAATAAAGGAGGACGTACGCCACATAGGCCGGAGGGTGGAAACCTTGGAAGAAACCCAGGCCGCAATCCTACAACACCAAAGCGAGGTGTCCTCCAGCTTATCCCTAGCTCAGAATCATATTAACTCCTTATATACCGCAATGGAAGATCAAGAGAACAGGAGTAGGCGGAACAACCTCCGCTTCAGAGGCATTCCTGAAACAATTCCAGCAGTAGATATTCCTGAAACGGTTATCCAGATCTGCCTTAAACTACTGGGTCCGGACTCTGCACATGAGGTCCTAATTGAAAGAGCTCACAGAGCACTCCGTCCAAAGCCGCAAGCTAGTGAACCACCCATGGATGTGATTTGCAAGTTTTTGCACTTTCCAGTTAAAGAAGCCATACTGGCAAGTTCCAGAAACTCCAGCTCAGTAGAGTGGGAAAATAATACTATCACCATCTTCCAGGATTTAGCTCAATCAACACTGAGAAAACGTAACCACACTGGTTACGTCACCACAAGATCATTTATAGATGGACATTTCCTTTTGGACTCTCCTTTCTCCATGATGGTCGTCGCATCCACATTTCCTCCTGTAGTGACCTGGATAAAGCTTACAACCTCCTTCAGCTTTCTCCATTACCCATAGAAAACTGGGACATGGTCCAGAATATGAATACCTTACCGGGCCTGCCTTCAGTGACACCCTGGGAGCCTCTCCGCACTCCAAAGGTCCAGAAGAGGGAACTTTTCTTCCACCCCTAAGCGTCTAGCTCTGTCAGATAAGTGACCAGCTTCCAACTCCCCTCCCTGTGATTAGAGAGCTACAGGACTTACTACCACTACTACATCTATTCAGTACTCTCCACAGGACTCTGCTTTCTATACTGAGTGGTGATATATGTACTCATACTCTCACTACATCCAGTTACACCCTATCTCCACTCAGTATTGGACGACGAGACAGTAGGGATCCCTCTCCCATCTGTTCTTAGGCTAGGATAGTTATATATCTAAAAAGTAGTCTATGTGATAGATGAGTTAACTCCCGTATCATAATGTCCTACCTCCCACAAATCACGAAAAGTGGAGTCCCCACCCCTATACCTTTGTCTTCAACAAAAATCTGCCCAGCTCTCTCTTCTCTATAGAACAAAAAAGATTAAACCCCTCCCCTCCCCCCTCCGCCTCCTCATCCACTCCCGGCTATTACAGCTAAAAAAAAAAAAAAAAGAGTGTTCCCTAGTTCTATACAAGCCCATGGGTTTTCCATCATTAATATTCTCCAGTTATACTGACTCCATAGAGGGAGTTGCGGCTCCTAGGTATTTTTGCCTTCTCCCCCCTTATGCCATCTACCCAGGGAGACAAAGATGTCATGTTCTCCCATGAATGGCGAATAACTAATCATTTTTGGTTTCTATTTCTTGTTACACTTTATGTTTTTTATTTTTATTGCTTTGACAGGTACTCAAGATCTATTCTAACAATCTTTCATATGTGTGAATTGAAGGTAGTTCTGAGAAAGAAAACGCAGAGTTGTGGCGATCTGAGGTGTTGGCTTTTGGAATGCTCTCCTCGAGGTAGCACCCTCTCTCTCCTCCTAATGCTGGTTGGTAATTACCCTTTTATTAAGCTATCTATAGCCCCCTGTACACCCTTTGACATACCCGAATATGTCTGATCTCAGACTAGTATCTTACAATGTCAAGGGGTTGAGATCCCCCTCTAAAAGATGCCAGATCTTCTCTCTGCTAAATAAAGAGAAATGTTCAGTAGTCTTCCTCCAGGAAACACATTTCAAACATGATAAATACCCTAATCTTTCTCACTCTAAATTTCCCAGCTGGTTCCACTGTGGGGCTTGGGGTGCCGCCTCGAGAGGAGTTAGTATAGGCTTCCATAGAGGCCTTCCCTTTCAATATAAATCCCACATACAAGATCCAGATGGTAGAGATCTCATCCTCAAAGGTCAGGTGGGACAATCACTGTTCACATTTGTGAACATACAGTATATGCTCCTAATACAGACTAGATTAATTGGCTCATTAATGTCCTTGCTTTAGTAGAAGTCCATACGGAAGGGTTTCTGGTCATAGCTGGAGATTTTAACTTAGCCTTCAACCCACTCATTAACACATCCTCAAATAAATCCCCTGTGTCAACGAGAGCTCTTAAATTGTTACACACAAAGCTCTACAATTTGGGTATGGTAGACATATGGCGCTGCCTTAACCCTGAGACAATAGATTACTCTTTCTACTCCCCAGCGAATAACTCATATAGCAGGATTGACTATATTCTAATCCCAATAGAAAAACTACAACTCTGCTCATCCTCTTGGATAGGTGACATTACCCTATCTGATCACTCCCCTATATATTGTGATATACGCCTGGATGTCAAGTCTGATAGACACTTAGGTTGGAGGTTCAATGAGTCCCTGCTGGGCAATGCCAAACATAAGTCACAAATATCCTCCTACCTAGAGGAGTACTTCTTAATCAATAATACCCCTGAGATATCCCCTCAGGTCCTTTGGGACGCCCATAAGGCATATATTAGAGACAGACTAATCAGCTTCTGCTCTTTTCTTAAGAAAGAATCTGAAAGAAAACTCACTACATTGCTATGAAAAATTCACATGACAGAAAAAGCCCATAAGCAATCTTTACTCGCCCACCAACTGTCGGAACTTTCTTCTCTCAGAACTCAACTAAAAAACGTACTAAATGAGCGTTCAGCCAAGTTCTTCTTATCTGCCCAACAAAAAAATCTTCGCTCATGGCAATAAAGCCTCGAAGTACATGATGCAAAGAATAAAGCAGAGAAGAAATTCCTGATATGTTCAGTGCATCAAATCCCCTCATGGCACTCAACTTTTTAAAGCAGAAGAGATTGCTGAACAATTTAGGCTGTTTTATGAGTCTCTTTACAATCTTCCATTCCCTGATCTTCCAAACCCTTATCTGGGAAGAGAGGCCAGCATTGAATCCTTCTTAGACACCCTCAATCTCCCGTCCCTAACTTCATTACAACATAAATCTCTATCTAAGCCATTCACTGCCCTAGAACTAACAACAGCCATTAAGTCAACCCCTAAAGGAAAATGCCCCGGCCATGATGGTCTTCCCATATCTTACTACTCGGCCTTCAGGGAGATATTACTGCCTTTTATGCTCTCCATCTGTAACCGCACATTAGCCAGCCACCCACTCTCCTCTGATATCACAAAAGCCACTATCACAATTATACCTAAAGAGGGCAAATACCCCACGTCCTGTTCCAACTACCGTCCTATATCTTTACTCAATGTTGACCTCAAACTTTTAGCCAAAATATTAGCCACAAGATTGCAAAACTTACTACCCGACTTGATCCATCCTGATCAAGTAGGATTTGTTAAGGGACGTGAGGGGAAGGATAACACCACCAAGATATTAAATGCTTTATACTACGCTTCCCATAAAGCCACCCCCCTGGTTGGCACGGACGCTCAAAAAGCATTTGACAGAGTGGATTGGACATACATTAGGTTGATCCTCTCAATATTTCAGCTACCAGAACCATACATCAATGCTGTGTTTTCTATGTATACCCACTCTTCAGCGTCCGTGTCAGTCAATGGGCTCATGTCCTTCCACTTTCCAATAAGAAACGGAACGAGACAGGGCTGTCCACTCTCAACTCTTATATTTGTCCTGGTGATGGAGTCACTTCTGCAAGCACTTAGACAAGATAAAGAGATCAGAGGTTTGATTGTTGGGGGCCATGAATTTAAACTGGCGGCATTTGCAGATGACTTATTGATCCTGACAACTAACCCACATGAATCCATGCCCAAAATATTATCAAAACTTAGCCTTTCTGGTTCACTGTCCAACTTTAAAGTCAACGCCTCCAAATCCCAAATCTTGCATGTTGGCCTCTCTCCCCCTAGTCTTTCGTCCCTCTAGTTAAACTCCCCATTCAATTGGCAAACCCAATTATTAACATACCTAGGGGTAAAGATCTCTCCCCACCTGCCAGATCTATTTCAACTAAACTATAAACCCCTTCTATTATCCATACAAGCCCAGCTGGACTCATTGGACTTTCCATACTTTTCCTGGTTTGGGAGAAAGAACATTCTTATGTCTTTGGTTATACCTAGACTCACTTATTTGATGCAAGTGCTCCCTATTGAGATCCCTAAAGCCTACTTTGCTTCCTTGAATAAACACATACGTAAGTTCATTTGGCAAGGTAAAAATTCCCGCATCTCCTTTGATACACTAACCAAGCTTAGAGCTAAAGAGGGAATTGGACTTCCTGACCCTGAGACATACATGAAGGCTATCCAGCTTTCAAAAGTTGTAGATTGGATTAGAAGCCCAATTCATAAATCCTGTCTCTTACTGGAAAATGCCCTACTACCCTGCCCTATTAGGGCCCTTCTGCTGGCTGACAGACCTCCTCCGGTACCAAGCTCAATACCTAACCCCCTCATCCGGAATACTTTAAAGGTTTGGAGGTGGTTCTCGTCCAGCTTTAGGGCCTTATTACTACCCTCTCCTCTTATGCTTATAAAGGATGGTATTAATCTGGCACCCAAGGATCTGAGGGAAAGCTGCCCTATCTCCCTGAGGTCCTCGGAAGTAGCCATTTCACAATTTCTGGATCAGGATGGCTGCATACTCCCAGACCTTGAAATCTGCAAGATGCTTAAAACACAGATTCGCAACCCTATTCTTATGCACTTCCTTATATCAGAATCACTCCTTCTCACAAGGAAAACTCCTCCTTCAAACATATCTAGCTGGTTTGAAGAAATGATAGGTAATAAAAGATACCCTCCCAAAGTCATCTCCACAATATACAAGCAGCTGAAATCCCCTTCTTCTATGCCCAAACCTGCAGTAATTGGTCTCTGGGAGAAAGACCTTCAGCGGACCCTGACACCCCCCGAGATAGCTAAAGCACTGATATCTCCTCACAAGATCTCTAGGTGTATAAGTATCCAAGAAAACTGTTATAAAGTCCTTATGAGATGGTACAGGACTCCAGATAAGACATGTATGTGTAAATCAAATGCCTCTGATACCTGCTGGAGGTGTAACAGGGCCAAAGGTACCTTTTTACACATCTGGTGGTCATGTGAACTAATCAATCCCTGGTGGCACAATATAATTAAACTGAACAATCAGATTTGCCAGACCTATTTCTCCTGCTCCCCTGAACTAACTTTGTTTTCCTTGGGAATAGGGGGAATGGCCCTCTATAAATCAACTCTCTTCTCTCTCTTAATAGCAGCAGCCAGACTACTCTTACCGACTCACTGGCTGTCTCCCGAGATCCCCTGTATCGATCATTGGATTAACAAAGTGGACCAGATATATAGACTAGAAGAAATCTCTCATTGGGAGTCACGCTCCAGACCCACTTTCCTCCAAATTTGGTCCCCTTGGAGATCTTATAGAAAATTCTCCTAGCTCTCATCCCCCGCTAGCCACAGACCTGTAAACTAAACCTAGGGGTTTTATACGCTAGATACTCTCTACCTCACAACACACTAATTGTGCCTTAGTACTTCTGTCATACTGTTGATTTAAATAAGTGTTAATGTTCACTTTTACTTGAAACCTGTCATTATGGGGCCATGCCGGCCTTGTTTTACATATTCTAATACAACTTGTACTTGTGACTGTTACTCTTTGGCATTTCCTATGTAATGTTATTGCATTATGTTTTTGGCAATGACCAAATCTATGAAAAAGAAAAACAATAAAAATTGTCAATATAAAAAAAAAAGGGGAGGGCGCTGTGGATTTTACTTTTAAGGGGGCAGGCCGCTGTGGAGGTCATTTTTAAGGGAGGAGGGGACTGTGGAGGCCACTATTAAAGGGTCAGCAGGGTACTGTGAGGTCTCTTTTAAGGAAGCGGGGTACAGTGGAGGTCACTCTTAAGGGAGCGGGTACTGTGGCAGTCATTGTTAAAGGGGCAGTCGCTGTGAAGATCTCTGTTAATGGGGCTGGGAATGGTGGAGGTTACTTAAGGGGACTCTAACCTATGGTCAGTGTTCAGGGGCAGGTGCTGTAGAGGTCACTGTTAAGGGGCGGGCCCCTATAGAGGTCACTGTCAAGGGGGTGGGGTGCTGTGGAACTCACTGTTTGTCACGGATGAGGTATAGGAGGAAACACCAAACTGACAACCAGGAAGGATAGGGAAAGCCACTAGGCCTCAATGCTAGGGAAAGGAAAAAGTCACCTCCTAGTAACCCTACTCCTGGCCCTGACTCCTAACCATATGGGCACCCCTTAAAGGTAGAAATTCACACACCCTGTAACCTAGACCCTAAAGACCCTAGAGAGCCCTAAGAATATTGTCAGGCCTGAGGCAACCCGTTCCTTTCCCGATGAAGGAACAGGCGTCTCTCTGAGGCCTAGTAACAACAAGCAAGGAGGGAAAACAAAACACAAACAAACGCAACACTTAACTTCTGTAGAGATGGACAAGCAGGAACACCAGAGACGACCTCACACCAGCTCTGCCAAACTCAAAAGAAGCTATCTACTGCACAGTCAGAAGGGTGGGGCAACACTAAATAGGGTAGAGTAATGAGTACTAAGCTACACCTGAAACAGGGGATGAGGTCACAAACACTGAATAAAGAGTAATCAAAGAGGCTGTTAGATTTCTCCACGCTCCGCCAGTCTCCTTGATCTCCTGACATCTATCACAGAAGGGACCGTGACACTGTTAACCTCTTCAGGACACATGACGTACCAGTACGGCATGTTTTCCTGGTACTTAAGGACACATGACATACCGGTACGTCATGTATAGTTCCGACCACCGCCGCCCGGCAGACGGTGATCGGAACCCGGTGCCTGCTCAAATCATTGAACAGGCACCTTGACTAAATGCGCCGGGGGGTCCTGTGACTAGAGATGTCGCGAACATAATATTTTCCGTTCGCGGATGGCGAACGCAAATTTTCGCAAATGTTCGCGAACGGGCGAACCGCCATAGACTTCAATAGGCAGGTGAATTTTAAAACCCACAGGGACTCTTTCTGGCCACAGTAGTGATGGAAAAGTTGTTTCAAGGGGACTAACACCTGGACTGTGGCATGCCGGAGGGGGATTCATCGCAAACCTCCCATGGAAAATTACGTAGTTGACGCAGAGTCTGGTTTTAATCCATAAATGGCATAAATCACCTAACATTCCTAAATTGTTTGGAATAACGTGCTTTAAAACATCAGGTATGATGTTGTATCGATCAGGTAGTGTAAGGGTTACGCCCGCTTCACAATGACAGACCAAACTCCCCGTTTAACGCACCGCAAACAACCGCAAACAGTCCATTTGCACAACCGCAAACTCCCCATTTGCACAAGGTTGGATACCAACTAGCCATGTCCCGTTCCTTGTCCTCACTGATGTCATTGAAGGTCTCTTCCTCCATCCAGCCACGTACAACACCAAGGGTCCCCGAAAGGTGACAACAAGCCCCCTGGGACGCCTGCTGTGGTTGGTCTTCCACCTCCTCAAAGCCACCTTCCTCCTCTGACTCCTCTTCTTCAGACTCCTCTCTCTGCATTGCCTCCCTCTGCGTTATTATAAGGTGTGTTAAGTAGTACTATTCCTATCAGTTTAATCCCTGTTACATCCCTTATCAGGGGACGTGTATATGGAATCGATTTTAGGACTCGGGAGATGGAAAAAGATGCTTGGTCGGTCCTCCTACTTCCAATTTGGGGCACTGCGCGTGCAATCTACTGTGTCACCAGATAGGAGTGGTGTGTTAAGTAGTACTATTCTTATCAGTTTAATCCCTGTTACGTCCCCTATCAGGGGACGTGTATATGGAATCGATTTTAGGAACCGGGAGATGAAAAAAGATGCTTGGTCGGTCCTCCTACGTCCAATTTGGGGCACTGCGCGTGCAATCTACTGTGCCACCAGATAGGAGCGGTGTGTTAAGTAGTACTATTCTTATCAGTTTAATCCCTGTTACGTCCCCTATCAGGGGACGTGTATATGGAATCGATTTTAGGAACCGGGAGATGGAAAAAGATGCTTGGTCTGTCCTCCTTCTTCCAATTTGGGGCACTGCGCGTGCAATCTACTGTGCCACCAGATAGGAGCGGTGTGTTAAGTAGTACTATTCTTATCAGTTTAATCCCTGTTACGTCCCCTATTAGGGGACGTGTATGGAATAGATTTTAGACAACCGCAAAGAGTTGTCAATATAGTTGACACCCTCATGACATAAATTTTATACCTCTATGCGTCAATCTTGGTGTAGTAAAAAGCGAAAGATTTATTCGATCTGAAGAGAAACCAGAGTATCAATCTTGGTGTAGTGATGACTGTGCTCGTGCGCACGTTTGGGAGATTGCAGGCGATGGGGTTTTTTCAAAGCCTATGGTCGTGCTGAGGTAGTTCAGTGACAGTTAGGTGACCCAGAAAACAATGATTCTGCAGTGTGGGCCCATTGTTGGCCTAGTAGGCTTTAATGATCACATTAGATGATCACAAAGAAAATTTATGTTTTTTCTATGCAAAATTATCCAGCCGATCGCTTTTGGTCTGTTCATAATGAAGCAACGACCTTATCATCTGGGGTGTGCCAACATTGCCATTGCCAACACACTCATAGAGGTGGTCGCTTCATTGTGATACGCAAGCCCCTTCACCACAACAAGGTAACGATCACGAAGGGGAATTGACACATGTATGTGCCTTTTTTTTTTGGGGTTTTTGAAGCCACAGTGCAGCACCAGAGGCCAGAAAAATTAGGCATGTACACATGCCTGAAAAATCTGGCATTGTTGCTGTAGCAGCGGCCAGAAAAATTAATGTTTCCCAGGCAGAAAGTGCCCTAAAACATTGCGGCTTGAACCGCAATGTGGCGGATAAGTCACGCAAGTCATCCGGCATTCAGAGATAAAATACAGCAGCATGTGGACCATTTTTAGCCCAAGGCAGCTCATCTCATCAGGCTTTTTTTAGTCGAATGTATCGCCCACTGTCAGTCCCTTTGGGATCCATGCCTCATTCATCTTAATAAAGGTGAGGTAATCTAGACTTTTTTGACCTAGGCGACTTCTCTTCTCTGTGACAATACCTCCTGCTGCACTGAAGGTCCTTTCTGACAGGACACTTGAAGCGGGGCAGGCCAGAAGTTCTATCGCAAATAGGGATAGCTCAGGCCACAGGTCAAGCCTGCACACCCAGTAGTCAAGGGGTTCATCGCTCCTCAGAGTGTCAATATCTGCAGTTAAGGCGAGGTAGTCTGCTACCTGTCGGTTGAGTCGTTCTCTGAGTGTGGACCCCGAAGGGCTGTGGCGATGCGTAGGACTTAAAAAGCTCTGCATGTCCTCCATCAACAACACGACTGTAAAGCGTCCTGTCCTTGCCGGCGTGGTCGTGGTAGGAGGAGGATTACTTTCACTTCTTCCCCTGTTAGATTCCCATTGTGCTGTGACATCACCCTTATACTCTGTGTAAAGCATACTTTTAAATTTATTTTGGAACTGCTGCATCCTTTCTGACTTCCGGAAATTCGGTAACATTTCAGGCACTTTCCGCTTATACCGGGGGTCTAGTAGCGTGGCCACCCAGTACAGGTCGTTCTCCTTCAGTCTTTTTATACGAGGGTCCCTCAACAGGCATGACAGCATGAAAGACCCCATTTGCACAAGGTTGGGTGCCGAGCTACTCATGTCCCGTTCCTCGTCCTCAGTGATCTCACTGAAGGTATGTTCTTCCCCCCAGCCACGTACAACACCACGGGTACCAGATAGGTGACAACGAACACCCTGGGATGCCTGTTGTGGTTGGTCTTCCTCCTCCTCCTCAAAGCCACATTCCTCCTCTGACTCCTCTTCCTCACACTCCTCTTCTAGCGTTGCCGCAGGTCCAGCAAGCGATGCTGATAAGGCTGTTTCTGGTGGTGATGGTGACCACAACTCTTCCTCTTCCTCTTCACGCTCCTCTACGGCCTGATCCAGCACTCTTCGCAGGGCACGCTCCAGGAAGAAAACAAATGGGATGATGTCGCTGATGGTGCCTTCGATGCGACTGACTAGGTTTGTCACCTCCTCAAAAGGACGCATCAGCCTACAGGTATTGCGCATGAGCGTCCAGTAACGTGGCAAAAAAAATTCCCAGCTCCGCAGAGGCTGTCCTAGCACCCCGGTCATACAAATACTCGTTGACGGCTTTTTCTTGTTGGAGCAGGCGGTCGAACATTAGGAGTGTTGAATTCCAACGTGTCGGGCTGTCGCAAATCAAGCGCCTCACTGGCATGTTGTTTCGCCGCTGGATATCTGAAAAGTGCGCCATGGCCGTGTAGGAACGCCTGAAATGGCCACACACCTTACTGGACTGCTTCAGGACGTCCTGTAAGCCTGGGTACTTATGCACAAAGCGGTGTACGATCAGATTACACACATGTGCCATGCACGGCACATGTGTCAACTTGCCCAAATTCAATGCCGTCAACAAATTGCTTCCGTTGTCACACACCACTTTGCCTATCTCCAGTTGGTGCGGAGTCAGCCACTGATCCACCTGTGCATTCAGGGCGGACAGGAGTGCTGGTCCGGTGTGACTCTCTGCTTTCAGGCAAGTCAACCCCAAGACGGCGTGACACTGTCGTATCCGGGATGTGAAATAGCCCCTGGGGAGCTGGGGGGGTGCCGTTGATGTGGAGCAAGACGCAGCAGCAGAAGAGGAATCAGCCGAAGAGGTTATGGAGTAGGAGGAGTAGAGGAGGTGGCAGCAGGCCTGCCTGCAAGTCATGGCGGTGTCACCAACTCCTCTGCAGAGCCACGCATTCCATGCTTGGCAGCCGTAAGCAGGTTTACCCAATGCACAGTGTAGGTGATATACCTGCCCTGACTGTGCTTTGCAGACCAGGTATCAGTGGTCAGATGGACCCCAACACTGTGTGCCAGACATGCCATTACTTCCTTTTGCACAATCGAGTACAGGTTGGCGATTGCCTTTTGTGCAAAGAAATTTCAGCCTGGTACCTTCCACTGCGGTGTCCCAATAGCTACAAATTTTTTGAAGGCCTCAGAATCCACCAGCTTGTATGGTAAAAGCTGGCGGGCTAAGAGTTCAGACAAGCCAGCTGTCAGACGCCGGGCAAGGGGGTGACTTTGTGACATTGGCTTCTTACGCTCAAACATGTCCTTGACAGACACCTGACTGTGGACAGATGAGCAGGAACTGCTCAAGGCGAGAGACGGAGTGGTGGATGGTTGAGAGGGGGCAAGGAGGACAGCAGTGGTTGACGTGGCTGAAGATGCTGGACCAGGAGGAGGATAGCGGCTTTGTGTTTGTGTGCTGCTTGTACTCATGTGTTGATCCCATAGGCGTTTGTGATGTGCGATCATGTGCCTTCGCAAAGCAGTTGTACCTAGGTGGGTGTTGGACTTCCCACAACTCTGTTTCTTTTGGCACAGGTTGCAAATGGCATCGCTGTTGTCAGAGGCAGACACACAAAAAAAATGCCACACTGCTTAGCTCTGCAATGACGGCATTCTGGTGGTGGCAACAGCATGCGTTGATTGGCGTGCTGTCTGGCTAACCCCGGGTGCCGATGCATGCTGTCTGACTGTGCCACTAGCTCCTTGCGACGACATCCCCCTGCTTCCAACTCGTCTCCTCCTCCTCTCTGTCTTCCCATCTGAACTTTCCCCCTGTTCTTCTTCTCTTCGAGTAGGCATCCACGAGTCATCCACGGACACATCGTCATCATCAACTGCTTCACTTGTATCTGACAACTCAGCAAAGGAAGCAGCAGCGGGTACAACATTATCATCATCACACCGTACGTCCATGTGTGTAATGCTGCCTGACTGAGACATATCCCTGTTATCTACATCCTCTGGCAATAATGGTTGCGCATCACTTATTTCTTCCAAATGATGTGTAAATAACTCCTCTGACAGATCAAGTGAAGCGGCTGTGGTGATCGTGTTGGTGGTGGCGGCAGGCGGGCGAGTGGTAACTTGAGAGGTGCCCGAAGCTGAGCTGGAGGAGGATGGTGCGTCAAGGTTCCGAGCGGAAGCTGTAGAAGATTGGGTGTCGTGTGTACTGGGCATTATTCTTAAGGGAATCACAGCACCACGGCCACGACCGCCCCTGCGGGGAGGCCTGCCTCTGCTGTTAAGTTGTACTATGCGTGCAAGCTACTGTGACACCAGATATGAGTTGCGCTGAAGTGACACTATGGACTTTCAGCTGGGCCTTAAACACACAAACACGTGTGTGCAACTGACTGCTATTTATTCACAGTCAAAATTGGTTTTTTTCTTTAAATGTAATCGAATGTGACACCAGAAATGAATGGCGCTGAAGTGACCCTATGGACTTGCAGCTGGGCCTTAAACACACAAACACGTGTGTGCAACTGACTGCTATTTATTCACAGTCAAAATTGCTGTTTTTCTTTAAATGTAATCGAATGTGACATCAGAAATGAATGGCGCTGAAGTGACACTATGGACTTGCAGCTGGGACTTAAACACACAAACACGTGTGTGCAACTGACTGCTATTTATTCAGTCAAAATTGTTGTTTTTCTTTAAATGTAATCGAATGTGACACCAGAAATGAATGGCTCTGAAGTGACACTATGGACTTGCAGCTGGGATTTAAACACACAAACACGTTTGTGCAACTGACTGCTATTTATTCACAGTCAAAATTGTTGTTTTTCTTTAAATGTAATCGAATGTGACACCAGAAATGAATGGCACTGAAGTGACACTATGGACTTGCAGCTGGGATTTAAACACACAAACACGTTTGTGCAACTGACTGCTATTTATTCACAGTCAAAATTGCTGTTTTTCTTTAAATGTAATCGAATGTGACACCAGAAATGAATGGTGCTGAAGTGACACTATGGACTTGCAGCTGGGCCTTAAACCCACAAACACGTGTGTGTAACTGACTGCTATTTATTCAGTCAAAATTGTTGTTTTTCTTTAAATGTAATCGAATGTGACACCAGAAATGAATGGCACTGAAGTGACACTATGGACTTGCAGCTGGGATTTAGACACACAAACACGTTTGTGCAACTGACTGCTATTTATTCACAGTCAAAATTGTTGTTTTTCTTTAAATGTAATCGAATGTGACACCAGAAATGAATGGCGCTGAAGTGACACTATGGACTTGCAGCTGGGCCTTAAACACACAAACACGTGTGTGCAACTGACTGCTATTTATTCACAGTCAAAATTGTTGTTTTTCTTTAAATGTAATCGAATTTGACACCAGAAATGAATGGCGCTGAAGTGACACTATGGACTTGCAGCTGGGCCTTAAACACACAAACACGTGTGTGTAACTGACTGCTATTTATTCACAGTCAAAATTTCTTTAAATGTAATCGAATGTGACACCAGATATGAGTTGCGCTGGTGACTTTATGCACTTGCAGGGCATGAAACACACGCGCGTGCCGGCAACTGACTGCTATTATATTACAGTCAAAAAAGTTTTGGTTTTATTTTAAATGCAAGCTACTGTGACACCAGATATGAGTTGTGGCACTGGGCAAGTGGGCACAGTATACGCTGTGAGCCTGACACACACGCTGGCAGGCAGGCAACTGCAATTAGATTACACAGGAAAAAAAAAGCTGAATGATGTTCTAGCCCTAAAAAGGGCTTTTTGGGGTGCTGACCTTACAGCAGAGATCAGATGAGTCTTTCAGGACTGTAGTGGACACTGAATACACTAGCCTAGCTATCGATTTCCCTATTAAATCAGCAGCAGCTACACTGTCCCTCCTCTCACTAAGAATGCAGCTTCCGAATAAATCTAAAATGGATGCTGTCCAGGAGGTGGGAGGGTCTAGGAGGGAGGGTATGCTGCTGATTGGCTGGAATGTGTCTGCTGACTGTGAGGTACAGGGTCAAAATTTACACAATCGCATATGTTCGCCCACCGCGGCGAACGTGAACAAGCTATGTTCGCCGGGAACTATTCGCCGGCGAATAGTTCGGGACCCCTCTACCTGTGACCCCCCATGTTGGCGATCGCAGCAAACCGCAGGTCAATTCAGACCTGCGGTTTGCAGCAGTTTCTGAAGTTTCTGATCACCACGGTCTGTGACCGCGGGGATCAGAAACTTCAAATAACCTTTATTTTAATGTTTAACCCCCCCAGCTGCCCTCTTTGTTATCTGCCGGCAGGCGCAGCGGGGGGGGTGCGGGGAGTGCGGCAGGGAGGGCGGGGGTTGCGGGCAGTGCGGGTGGTGCTTGGGGAGGCGGGCAGGCATGCGCTCATCCGCCCGCCCCATCTCTCAGGATAGCCGAGCGGTTTGCAGAGAGCTCCCTCCCTCTCCCATCTGGGGCTTCTATGCCTTTTCAGCCCCTGATGGGAGAGGGAGGGGGCCCCCCTCCCTCCCCATCACCCACTGCTCTGCTGTGGCAGCGAGTGATGGTAACCATGGCAACCGGCAGAGGTCTAATCAGACTTTGTAAAGTGAAAATACAGTCATATTATACAGACATCAGACCCACTGGATCTTCAAGAACCAAGTGGGTCTGGGTCAAATTTTTTTTTTTTTTAAAAGTGAAAAAAATGTAAAAAACACATTTATCACTGATTAAAAATGAATTAAAAAAAATAATAATCCCTACACGTTTGATGTCACCGCATCCGTAATGACCTGATCTATAAAACGGTCATGTTGCTTTACCCGCACGGTAAACGCCATAAAAAAATAAAAAATAAAAACTATGATGAAATTGAAATTTTGCCCTTACTTCCCAAAAAAGGTAATAAAAGTGATCAAAAAAGTCGTATGTACGCCAAAATAGTACCAATCAAACTGTCACCTCATCCGGCAAAAAATGAGACCCTACCTAAGATAATCGCCCCCAAAAACTCAATAAAAACTATGGCTCTCAGAATATGGAGACACTAAAACATGATTTTTTGTTTTGTTTCAAAAATGAAATAATTGTGTAAAACTTACATAAATAAAAAAAGTATACATATTAGGTATAGCCGCGTCCATAATAACCTACTCCATAAAAATGGTCAGTAATTGCAATAGGCTGAGGTGGCTCACTCGTAATTAGCTATGGTATGGTACTGCAAGCTCACATGACCCACCCCTCAGGTGAATACCGAAAGAAAAAAAAAAACAGTGAAAAAAAAAGCTATTTTTTGTCACCTTACATCACAAAAAGTGTAATAGCAAGCAATCAAACAGTCATACGCACCCCAAAATAGTGTCAATCAAACCGTCATCTCATCCCACAAAAATCATACCCTACCCAAGATATTTTCCTAAAAACTGAAAAAACTATGGCTCTCAGACTATGGAGACACTAAAACATGATTTTTTTTGTTTAAAAAAATGAAATCATTGTGTGAAACTTACATAAATAAAAAAAATAGTACACATATTAGGTATCGCCGCGTCCGTGACAACCTGTTCTATAAAAATATTACAAGATCTAACCTGTCAGATGAATGTTGTAAATAACTAAAAATATAAACAGTGCCAAAACAGCTATTTCTTGTTCCCTTGCCTCACAAAAAGTGTAATATAGAGCAACCAAAAATCATATGTACCCTAAACTATTAACTACAATACTGCCACCCTATCCCGTAGTTTCTAAAATGGGGTCACTTTTTTGGGAGTTTCTACTCTAGGGGTGCATCAGGGGGGCTTCAAATGTGACATGGTGTAAAAAAACCGGTCCAGCAAAATCTGCCTTCCAAAACCGAATGGCATTCCTTTCCTTCTGCGCCCTGCCGTGTGCCCGTACAGCGGTTTACGATCACATATGGGGTGTTTCTGTAAACTAAAGAATCAGGGCCATAAATATTGAGTTTTGTTTGGCTGTTAACCGTTGCTTTGTAACTGGAAAAAAAATATTAAAATGGAAAATCTGCCAAAAAAGTGAAATTTTGAAATTGTATCTCTATTTTCCATTAATTCTCGTGGAACACCTAAAGAGTTAACAAAGTTTGTTAATTCAGTTTTAAATACCTTGAGGGGTGTAGTTTCTTAGATGGGGTCACTTTTATGGAGTTTCTACTCTAGGGGTGCATCAGTGGGGTATCAAATGGGACATGGTGTAAATAAACCAGTCCCGCAAAATCTGCCTTCCAAAAACCATACGGCGCACCTTTCCCTCTACGCCCTACTGTGTGACCGTACAGTAGTTTATGGCCACATATGGGGTGTTTCTGCAAACTACAGAATCGGGGCAATAAATATAGAATTTTGTTTGGCTGTTAACCCTTGCTTTGTTCTTGAAAAAAATGGATTAAAATTGAAAATTTGCCCAAAAATTGATATTCTCAAATTTCATCTCCATTTGCCAATAACTCTTGTGCAACACCTAAAGGGTTAACAAAGTATGTAACATCAGTTTTGAATACCCTGAGGGGTGTAGTTTCTTAGATGGGGTCACTTTTATCGAGTTTCTACTCTAGGGGTGCATCAGGGGGGCTTCAAATGGGGCATGGTGTAAATAAACCAGTCCAGCAAAATCTTCCTTCCAAAAACCATACGGCGCACCTTTCCCTCTACGCCCTACTGTGTGCCCGTACAGTAGTTTACGGCCACATATGGGGTGTTTCTGCAAACTACAGAATCGGGGCAATAAATATAGCATTTTGTTTGGCTGTTAACCCTTGCTTTGTTACTGGAAAAAATGGATTAAAATTGAAAATTTGCCAAAAAATTTAAATTCTCAAATTTCATCTCCATTTGCCAATAACTCTTGTGCAACACCTAAAGGGTTAACAAAGTTTGTAAAATCAGTTTTGAATACCTTGAGGGGTGTAGTTTCTTAGATGGGGTCACTTTTATGGAGTTTCTACTCTAGGGGTGCATCAGGGGGGCTTCAAATGGGACATGGTGTAAATAAACCAGTCCAGCAAAATCTGCCTTCCAAAAACCATACGGCACACCTTTCCCTCTACACCCTACTGTGTGCCCGTACAGTAGTTTACGGCCACATATGGGGTGTTTCTGCAAACTACAGAATCGGGGCAATAAATATAGCATTTTGTTTGGCTGTTAACCCTTGCTTTGTTACTGGAAAAAATGGATTAAAATTGAAAATTTGCCCAAAAATTTAAATTCTCAAATTTCATCTCCATTTGCCAATAACTCTTGTGCAACACCTAAAGGGTTAACAAAGTTTGTAACATCCGTTTTGAATACCTTGAGGGGTGTAGTTTCTTAGATGGGGTCACTTTTATGGAGTTTCTACTCTAGGGGTGCATCAGGGGGGCTTCAACTCTTGTGGAACACCTAAAGGGTTAACGACGTTTGTAAAATCTGTTTTGAATACCTTGAGTATATAGAAAAGTTCAGATGGCTCACTACTTGTAATCAGGGTCAGGTGCTCTGGTCTGATTTGAAACACCCTATTCAAAAGCAGATCTATAAATATAAAAAACGACCGGCACTCTTACAATGGGAGTAATGTGAGGCAACTAAAATACGTTAACACTATTTAATAACATTTATAACATACGGTTCAATAAAATTGCAATACGTAGATAAAAAGATACATAAAAAATAAATATGGCAATAAGAATCTATTGGATGGGATTGAGAGTCCAAGTATTTGCTGTTAATGTCCTCCTGAGGTGGCTTGCGATACGATGTGGCTTTTATTCAATCATAGAATGATGAATAGAATGATCATAGAATGATGAAAAAAAGCGCATGATTTATAACGCATGGATGGTAGTAAAAACGCATGAGAATATATTGACGTGTATATGATGGTATTACGGCGTCTATATAGTCTCTCTGTAGTGTTCCGACATATAATGCAGTTTATTAGATAGTTACTCACTGTTTCGAGCTGGCTCTTATTGCTGTGGCGTCCCACGTGTAAGTGCTCTGTGCTCTAAATCGTTTGTCGGATACGAATTTTTTTCGGACACGAAAATTTCTTTTGATTTTACAAATTTTCGATACTTTAAATTTCGCAATAGAGTTGGTCTTGGCGTTATATCAGTCCACAGCTGTTGTGCTGTATACTCCAAGTATCGTAAAGATAATCTCTACAGAGCACCTTGAATGTAGAAGTCCTTATTCAAATTTTCATATAAATTGCATGGCCATGCTCCAAGGACTTTTGTGAGCGAATGTTTCTCAGCTTTCCCAGACGCGTTTCGAAGTAATCACTACTTCTTCCCCACTGAGGAAATAACTGAAGTATGAACTCAGCCTAAGGCCTCATGCAAACGGCCGTTGTTTGGGTCTGCATCCGAGCCGCCGTTTTGGCGGCTCGGATGCGGACCCACTCACTTCAATGGGGCTGCAAAAGATGCGGACAGCACTCCGTGTGCTGTCCGCATCCGTTGCTCCGTTCCGTTGCCCCGCTAAAAAAATATAACATGCCCTATTCTTGTCTGCGCTTTGCGGACAAGAATAGGCATTTATATTGAAGGTTGTCCGTGCCGTTCCGCAAATTGCGGAACGCGCATGAACGCCATCCGTGTTTTGCGGATCCGCGATTTGCGGACCGCAAAACACACCACGGTCGTGTGCATTAGGCCTTACAGCTCGATAGTGCCAAGAAGAAGCACACTCCTTTTACAACGTCGCTAGCTTATTCCACATAGATGTTATCAGAACCTGCTCTATTAAACACGTATACAAGTAGAGCCCCCAGGACAGAGTCAATGATTAATTTGACCTTCCTCTCATCCGTCAGAACAATAACCCACAAAAAATGGATCCTGTATGTGGATCATACGCCTTCACTCAGTCAGCATTTGCTCAATAATCAATCAGTATTGCTAAAGCCAAAAAAAAACAGGAGTGGATGTAAAACAGAGTTGACACATGAATGGAATATTTGCATGTCTTCTGTGTTATCTACCCACTCCTGCTTTTGGCTACCAAATCACAAGCCAATTCTGATGGGATCATACAAGCCTTACAGCTGCTACACAGAAAGGATCCGTTATGTTTCTCATTTTTCCTTCCTTCTGACAGATCAGAATAAAGGTCAAATAAATGATGATTTCAGCCAGGCCGAAAGGCAACATAGTGGACCAGTCATGAAGTGGGGAGAGTGGGAACAGCATGAGAAGTCCACAGAGTGGACCTATGACATAGTGGTGAGGTGGAAGCAGTATGAGGAGGCCACCGAGTAGCACAATGACAGAGTCTGGAGTTGGCAGCAGTATGAGGAGGCCACCAAGTGGCACAATGACCGAATCTGGAGGTGGCGGCATCAGGAGAAAGCCACGGAGTGGCACAATGATAGAGTCTGGAGGTGGCGGATGCATTAGCAGCATCAGGAGAAGGGTACCGAGTGGCAAAATTACAGTCTGGAGGTGGCGGATGCAGCAGCAGCATCATGAGAAGGCCACCAAGTGGCACAATGACAGCGTCTGTAGATGGCAGCAGTATGATGAGGCCACCGAGTGGCACAATGACAGAGTCTAGAGTTGGCAGCAGCATCATGAGGTTGTCATTATTGTATATTTGTTGTTTCATAATATATATTTTCCACACACTTTCAGATGTCACACGACCTCACACGTCATTTGGTCCATACAGCAAAAGGAGTTTCAGTCACCCATCATTTTTACCCAAAAAAAACAACAATTTTTTTTTACCATGGCGTCATTCGGTTCATACAGCAAAAGGAGTTTTGCAGTCACTGTTCTGTTTCGCGTTATTGAACTGTTGTATAACACAAGTCAGACAGCTTAACAATAATTCAGAAGTCAAGAAACGTGAGACATCAGATCTGTATGTATTCTTTTTTCTGAATAACTTTATAAAACTACAATATAAACATAAACAAAACATATGTGTCAATACATTAAACATAATACAGCAGCCTCACTCCATCAGTGAGAGTACTCACAGACAATTCCATCATAAGTCCAGGAATAGATCAAGAGCTCCTCTGCATGCAGCCTGCTAGATCCAGGAGCAGTCATGAAATGGATAGTGTTGATCACGAATATTCGAATTTCGAATTTATATTGCGAATATAGGTACTTCGAAAATTCGCGAATATTTCGAATATAGTTATATATATTCGTAATTTCGAATATTCAATTTTTTTTTTTTTTTTTTTAATCAGTACACATGATCCCACACTGCTTCTAGCTTGTGGGCCAATAAGAATGCTGCAATATACTTGACTTGAGGAGTAGTAGTGTTTGCGAATTTTGCTCTATATTCGTTTTTTTTGAATATTCGCTATATTGCTAAATATTCTTGTTTTCGAATATTACGAATATTCGAAAAAACTAAGTAATAGCAATATAAAGAATATTCGAAAAAAATCGAATATAGAGCAATTTAGCTAATATAGTGCTATAATCTTCTTTGTCTAATAGTTGTAAGTTGAAAAATTCGCAATAAAAAAAAATTTTATAAAAAAATTTGAATTCCAAAAATTTGCATATTACACAATCATTACCTTTCCGATTTTTTGAGTAAAAAAAAATCGCGAATTTTCGAATTTGCGAATTTTTGACGAATATTCTACAAAATATTCGCAAAATATCGCGAATTCGAATATGACCCTTGCCGCTCATCACTAGAAATGGAGGAAATACAGTTCCAGGTTAAAGGTTACTGCCTGCTGACCACTAGATGGCAGCAATGTCAAACCTAACATTTCAGTATAATCTTTACAGCTCATTACATACATTTATTATGCACAAAATGGGCAGAACAGTCACCCATCAACATTACACTTTGAAAGAGTGGCATAATGACAGAGTCTGGAGGTGGTGGATGCAGCAGCAGCAGCATCATGAGAAGGCCACCGAGTGGTACAATGACAGAGTCTGGAGGTGGCAGCAGTATGAGGAGGCCACCGAGTGGCACAATGACTGAGTCTGGAAGTGGCAGCAGCATCAGCAGGTTGTCATTGTTTTCATGTACTTTTTGAATATTTGTTGTTTCATAATATATATTTCCCTCACACTTTCCGACGTCATACGACATCATTTAGTCAATACAGAAAAAGGAGTTTTTCAGTCACCCCTCATTTTTACCAAAAAAAAACCACTATGAAATAGTGGCACAATGACAGAGTCTGTAGATGGCAGCAGCATGAGGAGACCACAGAGTGGCAAGGTGACATAATGTGGAGATGGCAGCAGCAGCAGGATACCACATAGTGGCAAGGTGACATAGTGTAGAGATGGCAGCAGCTTGAGGAGACCACAGAGTGGCAAGGTAACATAATGTGGAGATGGCAGCAGCAGCAGGATACCACAGAGTGGCAAGGTGACATAGTGTGGAGATGGTAGCAGCATGAGGAGACCACAGAGAGGCAAGGTGACATAATGTGGAGATGCAGTAGCAGTAGCATCAGTAGACCACAAAGTGACCCAGTAACAGAGTGAGACGGTGGGTGGCAATGCCAGTACCCGCTGAAGAAGGTGGGTGCAAGAAGGAGCACTTGGCATCAGATGTGTGGCATCAGGCGGGTTGCAGCATCAGAATAGTAGCTGAGGCAGGTAGCCAGAAGAAACCGGTCTCTTTTGTCAAATTGTTAGTGTGGCACCATGGATGATCTAGTCTGATGCATCAAGCATTGGTGTTTGGAAATCCTGGCTGATCCACGCCTGATTCATTTTGATGCAGTGTCCCACTATTTGCTATGTTTGGCCACTTTAAACTCTTGCTAAATTTCATATAAAATGTATTGTGGTATCAGGCTGTAATTCCCTTTAACAGGCTGGCAGTGTCATTTACCTTTATTCACCCCTAGGTGGTGCTGGATAAAAAAAAAATTCCACCAAAATAAGTCACAAAAGATTTTACCACATATAACTGCAGCGCTGAATGCTGAATGAAATTAGTTTTTCCACCAGAATAATTCACAAAGGATTTTAACGCAAATAAGTGCAGCACTGAACGCGGAATAAAATTTCGCTTTCCACCAAAATATATCAATAAAGATTTTACCACATATAACGGAGCACGGAGATGGAAAGGGTCTTCGAATTCCGCCCCGCACTATATGGACGTCTCAGAAATGAACCGCTGCTCCCGACAGAAGCTGCTGGGAAGGTCATGGAGCGTCCCGGTCATCCGGCATCTATTCGCTCCGCTGAATAATTATTTTGAAAGTGTGTAGAAGCAACACGGGGGCCGCCACACTGCAGATTTATTATGCAGACATCATGGAGATTTAACCGCATATAACTGCAGCGCTCACGACTGAATACATTTTGTTTTTCGACCAAAATACTTCAATAAAGATTTTACTTCTCTTGTGGGCACCCATGTGATGTCTACCGACACGTCATCATCGTCACCTTCACCACCACTGACATTTAAGATGTCGGAGTAGGCAGCAACAGTGGGGACCACCCTCCTCGGGCTGATCTAGGTACTGTCGTCAGACCGCTGGGTGGCGGCCGTTGCTACCTCCTCTTCCTCATCTGATGCCAAGAATGGCAGCGCATCGGATGAGGAATCGGAATGTATGGGAAAATAATTCCTCTGACTCGAGTGGAGAGGCTATGGTAGTGGTGGTGGTTGTGTTGTTGGGGGTGCACACAGCAGAGAATAAGGAGGGTGCATATATAGAGGATGAGGAGGGTGCAGAAGCGGAAGGCTGAGTGAGCCACTCAACCAACTCTGGTGCGTCCTTTGATGTTATTGCACGCACCATCTCCAACTTCCCACTTAGGCTCTGGCCTGGTGCACCTGCCAGACTCCTGCCACCCCTGCGGAATGGCCTGCCTCTTCCTCTGCCTGTCATTTTCAAAATGACCCTGTGACAAAGTCCCTATAGAAGAGCAGTATTTGTGGAAGCAGGAATATAAAACCCCTTAATGATTGTTTGCTGGAAGCAGGTATATCAAACCCCTTAATCAGTTTTTTTTGGGGCAACAGGGATTTCACACCAGTTGCAATTAGTTGTTCCAATAGCGTTTGTCCCTCTGCATAACTGCGGTATCGCAGCATAACCGCACACAACTGCTACACAATACAAATGCACTATATAGAAAGAATGCAGCATTTCCAGGCCTTGCTTTGAGAGATGCTGCATTCTGCCGTTGCGGGCGTTGGCAGAGGAATTTCCACTCACAGAGAAACAGTTGTGGTTACCAATCCTACTGTGCATGCAAGAAGAGGGCGGTTTGAAGATGTGTTGGTCACTTTGGATATGAGATCATTCTTGCAGCCAACCCATCGACAGCTGCCCTCTGGATCCAGCCTCAGGGAATGCCGAATCCGACAGGTGTCCGACTGCATCGGGTTAACAGCCGATGTGGACGCTCTGAGAAGCGAGGAATCCCTTGACTACTGGGTGTGCAGGCTTGACCTGTGGCCAGACCTGGCACAATTTTCCATGAAGCTCTTGGCTTGCCCCTCGTCGAGTGTCCTGTCCGTAAGGACGTCAGCGCAGCAGGGGATCGTGACCGATAAGCGCACTTGCCTAGCTCATGACAGTGTGGACTGCCTCACATTTCTAAAAATGAATAAGGCATGTATCTCCAAGGAATTAAACACCTGTGATGACCACATTTAATTGAATTCCTCAGGCCAGCCCACACATATCCGCCACCACTCAGAACAAAGAATGGTCCCTGTCTTATGTAAATACAGCGGCATAAAAGGCTTTTTCTGTCCTGTGAATGCCTAATGTTTAGGGCCTATACTCCACTGGCCTGCAGTAAATTGGATATCCAATGACCGTCTAATATACCTGATCTTTTCTTTACGGTGAATGCCTAATTATTGGGGCCTCGGAGGAATTCAACACCTATGATGACCACGTGTTATCAAAATTCACCTATTATCATTTGGGGTTTATCATTTGGGGTTTATTTTGGGGATTTCGTTAGCAATGTTTTTAATCCAATTTTATATTTTTAGTTCTTTTAAACATATGTATTTGACATGTATTTGTACTGGCCTACAGAAAAATAGTTATCTAATGACTAATGTCTAATACACCTCCAGCCACATAATCACTTGATGTTTTCTGTACGGTGAATGCCTAATGTTTGGGGCCTGTACTTCACTTGCCTGCAGTAAAATTGATATCCATTGACCGTCTAATATACCTCCAGCCACATAATCACTTAATCTTTACTGTACGGTGAATGCATTAATTTTTGGGGCCTGTAATCTAACTGGCCAACAGTAAAATTGTCATACGGTGACTGCCTAATGTACCTCCAGCCTCATAATCACTTGTTCTTTTCTGTACGGTGAATGCTTAATGTTTGGGCCCTGTACTCCACTGGCCTGCAGTAAAATTGATATCCATTGACCGTATAATATACCTCCAGCCACATAATCACTTGTTCTTTTCTGTACGGTGAATGCAAAGTTTTTGGGGCCTGTACTCCACTGGGCTGCAGTAAAATTGATATCCATTGACCGTCTAATATACCTCCAGCCACATAATCACTTGATATTTTCTGTACGGTGAATGCCTATTGTTTGGGGCCTGTACTCCAGTGGGCTACAGTAAAATTGTTATTCAGTGACCACATAATGTACCTCGAGCCACATAATCACAATTTCTTTTATGTCAGATGAATGCCTAATTTTTAGAGACCGTACTCCTGTGGCCTAAAATAAAAATTTTCTAGGCTCCAGCAGGACACATTTTTGAGACTTTCCCTTTAAGACGCATAAAAATGGCCCATGATTAAACAATATATTTTTCGTGGGAATTTTTGTCATTGATCCCCCTCTAGTATGTCACTGTCCATGTCGTTGGACTATTTGTGCACTTCTAGTAAGTATTTGGTGGCTGAAAATATGACCTGAAGGCTTTTCAGGTTCGCCTGCCATTAAAGTGAATGGGGTCCGCCGCGAACTTGCGGTTCGCGAACATTTGATCGCGTTCGCACGTTCGCGTTATCGAATCATCCCGGCCGATGTTCGTCCATCACTACGCGCCTATACGCTTTCACCAGAAATGACTGCAGAAGTGACCTGAGAATATATATTTCTTGTTGAAATGAAATAGGCCACTATACACTTAACCAGAAAACAACTAAATAGTAAAGTGCATATATATTTTTCTGGTAGTACTGAAATACGTCCCTATATGCTTTCACCAGAAATAAATGCAACAGTGCAGTGTGTATATATATTTTTTATTTTAATGAATTACGCCCCTATAGGCTTTCACCAGAAATAACCACAGAAATGCACTGAGAATATGTTTTTATTTTTTTACTGTAATATGCCGCTATACGCTTTCACCAGAAATAACTGCAACAGTGCAGTGCGTATATATTTTTCTTATTTTACTGAAATACGCCCCTATAGGCTTTCACCAGAAATAAGTACAACAGTGCAGTGTGTATATATTTTTCTTATCTTACTGAAATACACCCCTATACACTTTCACCAGAAATAACTTCAACAGTGCAGTGCGTATATATTTGTGGTTTTTACTGAAATATGCCCCTATACGCTTTCAACAGAAATAACTGCAACAGGGCAGAGCGTATATATTTTTCTTTTTTTACTGTAATACGCCCTTATACACTTTTAACAGAAATAACTGCAACAGTGCAGTGTTTATATATTTTTCTTGTTGTACTGAAATACGCCCCTATACGCTTTTACCAGAAACAACTGCACCCCCTGACGAAGGCGGGTTTGGGTACACTGAGCTCTCCTGGGTAAGTCTCCTTCCATTTGGTTCCTCGGTATTTTGGCCCTTTGGGCAGTTTTCACACTCCTGTCCCTGGTTTTGTGGGCAGCATATAGCTTGATATTGTGTTTTCTCAGAACTGTTGGTAATAATCCGCAAATTTCTGTTTATGTATATATTGATGTAACATATGAGACTTATCCTCTTTCAATACATGTCAAACAACAAGTCTTTAAATTATAATATGAATCTACAGCATTTTGTCTTTTTCTGCTACCTTCTTTTTAAGTGACAACGTCTTTTATATATGTATTATTGTGATCTCAATAAAATATTTTTGTATTTGTACCTTGTGAGCTCCAATTTTTGTATTTTTTTTTTGTTTTGGCTTAGGAGCTGGTACTCTTACCTTTTCAATAGTTGGCCCCCTCATTTTGCCACAATATGTATTGTATATACTAACTGTAGTTTTGGCATGTGGGCCACTTTTGGTCTTGTTTTTGTGCAACAGTGCAGTGCATATATATTTTTTCATTTTTTTTACTGAAATACGCCCCTTTACGCTTTTACCAGAAATAACTGCAACAGTGCTGTGCGTATATATTTTTAGTTGTTACTGAAATACGCCCCTATACACTTTTAACAGAAATAACTGCAGAAGTGAAATGTGTATATATATTTTTTGTAGTACTGGATAAGATACTAAGACATAAGTCTCTAAAGGCTTTTCAACATAAGACTTGCAGCCCAATAACAAAAATCATGAATGACAGAGCTGTCTAATGACTATTTTGATCCCCAAATAATTGTTCCCTGCACTTGTAAATCACTTTCCTATCAATGTCCCTAGCGCCTTCTGATGTCTCTCCCTGCACTAAGATGCCGTGAAATGATTCCTCCCTATCCTTTCCCTGCACTTATAAATCGTTGTTTCTGTCTTTTTTTCCCCCAAAATAGTTTTTTCCAGTAGCTGTCCATAGTGCCTTCACACGTCTGTCCCTACACTCTGAACACTGGAAAATGGCAGAATCTAAAATGGCTGGCGTATTTATAGGGCTGTGACATCACAGGGCTGGCTTGCTGCTGATTGGCTGCATGCAGACATGTCAATCAGGGTGATCCCGCCTTCCCAGAATTCCTTGCTCCAAGTCCTCAGTTCTCACACGTGTAGCCGCCCTTTTAGGAAAAATGTTATTCGTTACCATGAAGCACGAGTAAATTCGCATTCGTTACAAATCAAATTTTTCCTGAAATTCTAAATGAATTCCACTTCGTCAGCTTTGATTCGCTCATCTCTAGTTAGAAGATTTAATTTGAGCAGGGAAAAATTCAACCCAAATGCAAATTGCTTCATTTGGCATGTGTGCATGACACTTTGAGTTCTCCTTTTTTTCATAAATCTCTTTTTCCTCCTTTCAAGCCCTTTACTGCAAAGACAGCAAATAAATAATATAGAAAAAAAGTCAAAGTGACACTGACATTGTATATATCTATGGGTAAATGCATGGTGGATGGTGTTAAATAGCCCATTTAAAAAAATTAAAACACATATTACTATATTTGTTATGCTTTTTAAAATTAAAAAAGTTCCAAACGTGCTTTAATATCAAGTCATTCAATCTTCTTAATATATCTTTCCAGTTCCTAACACTGCCCCTGTAAGACCATAAACTGGCTGTCTTGGGCATCTAATTGCTGTGTCTGTGACAGACATTTCCTATCACATCAGTGACTGACCTCAGAATGGCTTCACTTTTTGGAACCTTACATTGTCCCTCCTGATTGACTGTGAGGCGGACTGCAAGACACTATGGGCAAGCCCGCCTGCTAGGGCTCCGCCTAGGGTCATACGATCCTCCATCCTCATATTCCCTGCTCTGTTTCCCTCACTAGTGTACTGAGAAAATATGAAAACCGTCAGGAACCATTTTGTGCTATTTGTCCAAATCACTAAAACTTTAACTTCCTTTGAAAGTTGAATGAATTTATAATGAATTTGATTGATTTAGAATAATCAAAACAACATAATACAAGCCATAAATCATTGTCTTTTTCTAAAGATGGTATGCATGACCCTGAATATACCATCTGTGTACATATCATATGCTTTGGAGTAGTTATGGGTAACTGATAATCCTGAGTAGTGCAGTTACTGAGGAAGCCCCTGTACCTCTTGTTTGTTGTGTATTTCCAAGTATCTGAAAACTAGTGAATGTATCAGATTTTTTAGCTTGTCATTTTCTTGCTTTCAGAAGCTTGAAATTCTGTTAAGTGTCCCATTATAAATAGAAAAGCATATTTCAAATGACAACTCTGTAATTTGCTATCAGGACACGTCCTCTATTTCTACCATTAATTATCCATTTCTCTATCATTCGTATTATCTTGACAGAAACAACATCTATAGCATACTGCTAGAACTTCTGTCATCACATTATAATTGTTAAATATGTACAATGAAAGTAATTCAGATTTATGTAGCCATGTTTATATTTGAGCTACTGTTAATACAAGTTTATCAAATCTAGAAGATTACGTTACTTTATGACTATACAAGTCGGCATTTTGGAGGGTGTGAATAATTACTGTTACAGGTCAATGTAGCAGAAAGCTGGGAAATGACATCTTATTAGCCCCATGTTTTAAATACTGTACTGTACAATGTTATTTGGTGGTGATAGCTATGTATGAAGGAAACTTCTGAATAATTACATACTCTTATTGAACAGCATATACAGTAGTTAGAATGTCCATCAATAATGGCTTAAAAATTTTAAGAATAATGCAGAAAACAATATCACCACATGATAGACTAAATTGATGAAAAAAAAACATCAGGGGACTAGGAAGCAGCCCTGGTCTTGAGTCTTAAAAGGGAACATTTATAATATTCTAGAATACATTAATTGCAATACCTAATTAACTTCGATTTGGCATGACCTAATTAACTTCGGTTTGGCACGTGTAAAGCTGAAAGTAGATTTCTACTCTTTATCATAATATATTTTTAAGTCCATTAGTGCCATTGTTAGTGGTTCCCCATTCTGGCTCATAGAGAGGGGATTCTGAGCAGTCACTACATGATCACCTCATTATTCCTCAGGGGCATACATATGGGGGAGGTTAACATGGTTTAAACCTTCTCCTTGTTCCCTAACTCTTCAAGGATTCGCACCTCTGCTTTCCTCCTCCAGCTCATAGTATGTAATACTATTTGCCATCTGCCAGTGAATGTAGCATGGGAGATGTTCACCTTTCAGCAGCAAATGTCACACAATAGTATAGAGTATTATAACCTGTCCAGTGAACACACATCCACTGCCAGACCTGAAGCTAGCTCCCCGTTTTGGCAAGAGCTGAAGGAACTTGCCCTTCAACACCATTATCACTACAGGAATCCTGCCTACAGCAGAATGGTTGGTCCCAAAGAGGCAATCATACTCATAAAAGTTACCCCGAGAAGTCAGTTATGAAATCTTATTTTGCGTTAACTGAATAGCTATTAGCAGTTGAAGTGAACCTGGTCAGGACCAAAAGGGAAATAACGTCAAAACTAAATCAGTAAATAGAATCCACAACAGAGAAAAGCCGGGTCAAGAGCAACAAAGAACATAGTGTACAGCTGGGAAAATCAGTGTTAATATTTGGTACAGAAGCCTTTGTTTGCAATTACAGAGGTCAAACGTTTCCTGTAGTTCAGGACCAGGTTTGCACACACCGCAACAGGGATTTTGGCTCACTCCTCCACACAGATCTCCTCTAGATCTGTCAGGTTTCGGGACTGTCGCTGACCAACACTGAGTTTCAGCTCCCTTCAAAGATGTTCTATTGGATTTAGGTCTGGAGACTGGCTAGGCCACTCGAGAACCTTGATATGCTTCTTACGGAGCCACTCCTTGGTTATCCTGGCTATGTGCTTCGGGTCATTGTCATGTTGTAAGACCCAGCCACGACCCATCTTCAATGCTTTGACTGAGGGAAGGAGGTTGTTGCTCAAAATCTCACAATAAATGGCCCCATTCATCCTCTCCTTAATACAGTGAAGTCGTCCTGTCCCCTTTGCAGAAAAGCACCCTGAAAGCATGATGTTACCACCCCCATGCTTCACAGTAGGGATGGTATTCTTGTGATGCAACTCGTCCTTTTTCCTCCAAACACGACGAGTGAAGTTTAGACCAAAAAGTTCTACTTTGGTCTCATCTGACCACATGACTTTCTCCCATGCCTCCTCTGGATCATCCAGATGGTTATTGAGCAGGGTAACCTTCCATGCAATGCATGATTTGAAACCATGACGGCGTAGTGTTCTACCGACAGTGACCTTTGAAACTGTGGTCCCAGTTCTCTTCATGTCATTGGGCTGATTCCTCACCTTTCTTATCATCAGTGATACCCCACGAGGTGAGATCTTGCATGGAGCCCCAGTCTGAGGGAGACTGACAGTCATCTTTAGCCTCTTCCATTTTCTAACAATTGCTACAACAGTTGATCTATTTTCACCAAGCTGCTTGGCAATTGCCCAGTAGCCCTTTCCAGCCTTGTGGAGGTCCACAAATTTGTATCTGGTGTCTTTTGACAGCTCTTTGGTAGTGCCCATGGCAGTAGTTGGCGTCTGACTGACTGTGGGGCGGACAGTTGTCTTTAAAGAGCTCAGACAAGTGCTACTAAGTTAGATTAATGAGTGCAGTAGAGGTGAACTTTTTAAAGGCACAGTAACAGGTCTTTGAGAGCCAAGAATTCTTGCTGTTTCTCAGGTGTTCAAATACTTATGTTCAGCAGTGCAAGACAAATACATTCTTTAAAAATCATACAATGTGATTTCCTGATTTATTTATTTTTATTCTGTCAGAGTGGGAATGCACCTACAATGTGAATTTCAGACCCCTCCATGATTTCTAAGTGGGAGAACTTGCAAAATCGCAGGGTGTTCAAATACTTCTGTTCCTCACGGTACAGGAAGAAGGTTGAATGTTAAATAACTAGCATTCAGCAATTTCACAGCAGTATATAAGCAGAACACGTATCTAACTCATTGGCTCTCAAGCCAAAACCCCTCCTGTCTCTCTGCTCTATGTTAGGAGCCAGAGCTATTGAGTTCATCACAGCTCTCAGGCTACACCCACTCCTTCCTCTTTGCCTGGCTTCTGGAGCAGCAATTGTTACAAAGAGGGTAAGAACTTACCACTTTTGCATCTTCACATCACTTCTAGATGAATCAGTCTGCTTTTCTGTAACCACAGTGTGAATATATATATATATATATATATATATATATGTGTGTGAATGCACTGTGTGTACTGTACACATGTGTGAAAACAAGCATGTGAGTGTGCTTTTTGTGTACTTTTTCATGTAATATGCAGGACAGCACTGTATTTGTCCTTGTTCATGTGAATTCTGCATACACCCCTTTTATCACTACTAGTGGAATTAATAATAGCACTTTATTGTACAGCCTCATGGAAGAACAATATAGACGGCTGATGGAACAGTAAATCAGTGAATCTGCCAGCTGAATACGCTGCCATCTATATGGACAGCATATTACAACTACAAGTCCTTACTCATATTAGATAAATAGCACAATAAAGATCTTTTTTTCCACTTGGCTAATCAAAGGAATGGAAAAATACAGTAGACTCATACTGTAGATATGAGCCCACTGTATTCAAGAAGGGAGCACTTGTCTGCTTCTCCCCACCTCCTCCTGCCCCTATCCTCAGTGAATGAGAAGCTGGTGCATATACATGTATATACAGTAGCCTCTCAATCATTATTATGAGGGGTCGGGGAATGGCGGGGAGACAGTGGACTCTTTAGTCCTTTGTATTCTTTTATCACTCCTATTAGCTAAAAAACATTATTCTTTGCGCCATTGCAGCTAACAGGAGTACAGACTTGTGTCTGTAACATGCTGCCATTAAAGTTGTGAACTGTGATTGAATTGGGGTTGGGTTGGTTTACTACAAAGTATGGATATATCTTTTTTATTTTACAGTGCTCTGAATAATATTTTTTCCCGTTTCTAGCCTTGTTTGAAAACCGAAGGAAATCTGTGTACAAAATTCAGCAAGCCGTGTACTGTCAGTCACATTGCCGAGGCCTGCCTGAATGAAAAACCAAGGTCAGTGGAAGTCTGCACAGATGAGTGAGACCTGCTGGAGACAGGACATAAACTGCTTACTTGGTGTCAGTTATTGACAGCTCCAGACTAGTCCTAAAAGCAGGTTGTGCAACTAATGATATTTAACCGTATAGCAGCAAAACTATATTGATGTCATATGGTTTCCCAATGAAGCAATGATCATAAACCATGAAAGCGCTGCCCTATTCATTCCCAAGTCTCCTTTATTGCTCTTATTAAAATTCACAATATGGTCATAGTTTTCAAGCTAATTGATTACAGCATGACTTTGATGAGCACAACTTACAGTGAACGCATTCCAGATCGGGATAATTTCCTGCCATTGTAAGGTTTATATATTACGTCTTCTATATTTCTAGACAAATCACATTAAACATGCTAATATATGAAGGCAGCAAAGATGAAACAGGTGTTCCGTCTTCATTTTGCTGAATCTTAAATGTGCTAAATAAGATAAATAATTTACCATAGCCTGATAAATACACGGGTGTTCCCATTTTATAACCTGTTCATAAATCAGTTTTGACAAAGTTAAATCATTATTTCAAAAGTGTTTTCTAACTATAGTCTTAGGGGCAACAAACAGGCCGGTTATTCCATAAATCCAAAGCATATGCTCATTATCCTTAACTAAATGTAATTACTGTGAATTATGCAAATGAGACTTTCAAAGAGATGTGTTAAAGCCTTGTCTTGTGCACAGTCTACTGAGGACTGGAGTTGGACAACGCTGATTAACCAAAAAGTTCCATTTTTCATCTGTTTCTAATTTTATTTCAAGCATTTTAGTTCACTACATTATAATAAATCTGCAATAATCTATTCCTACTGCAGAAAGCCTCCATTTAGTTTACAGAGGCAGCATTAGCGTACAGCCAGCACCGTCTCAAAAAAAAAAAGAGAAACTGTTTAATATGATTTAAGAAACAGAAAATCCTATTGTCATTCTGATCGCAGCCCAGTCTCGCCACTTTCTCTCGCTGCTCCGATTCTAAAGCACAGCTGTGAGTTGATCCATTAGTGTTATCATACTAAAATGAAATGAGAGAGAAAATACTAAAGGCAATTAAAATGATCAAACTCTCAGAAATGCATTATAGGTTAAAATGGAAAGGTCACTGTAGAAAATTGCAAATAAAAATAGGGAACATTCAAATCCATAAAATTTTAGACTATTGCTTCGTAAGAAGATGAAGCGTAATGTGTAATTTGACTTTGCAAAGGCAGCTTAATATGTGGTTCAGGTCAATGTAAGGCATTATGTAGTCCTCCTAATGAAACATATCATTTTAAGGGTGGCTATTCCTAAAAAATAAACATGTTCTAGACGATTTCAAAGTGGTTCCCAAGCTAATGCAATTTTCCATGTAATAGAATACATACCCTACTATATTATCCTTGCAACACATCAAAATTCACAGTTGATAGCTTGGATAGAAATGGAACAATAGATGGTAATGCCAGTAGTAAAGAACTTAGTATCTGATGATAGGAATAGAACATTAGGTGCAGTATGAATGTTATGAATGAATGGAAAGTGCATTTTTGACTCTATAACTACATAAAAATTGTAGCATTTAAAAAAAATATATTCTTCAGTGTTTGTTATGATGCTCTGGAGTGGCATGCCCACAGAATTCAGGCCTTTATTATAAATGCTCTATTTTGATGGATAGCTGGATTTCATTTAATGTTACGTGCATAGTATGAAAGCTCTGACACTGACATCAAAAAGGGGCATTTTTTAAAAGATTTTTTGGCCGTTTTCTTTCGCATTTTTTCAGCAAGATAAAATGACTATATAGATAGGTAACCCACTGTCAGTTTACTTTTGCTGGGAGGGAAAGATGTTATCTGTTAGTAATAGTAGTTTAGTAAAATTAGGATAACGGTATGACAGTTATGTTGTTCTCCTGACAGGTCTAGATAAAGATGTCCACAGATGACCACAGAAGAGTATTGTACTTATAAGTGTAATGAGTGATGCTCTAATTGAGTCCATCTCTGGACACAGTGAAAGGCCTGACTGAGAAAGTCAAGTTTGGCAGTTTTCTGTGTTAAAAATCCAAAAATACAAAGAAGGAAATTGAAGAGCCAGGATGGGAAGTGGAAAACATGGAGGGACTTCGAAAAATAATATTCAGAAAACCATCCACCCATTTTTCTGCACAGAAACCTATACAGAACCAATACAGAATATTCACATACAGGCTATTAATATATAAGAAAAAAAAAGTTTTGATGCTAGTGTCCCTTTAACTCCATCCTGCACCTGGACAAAACTGTACGTCCAGGTTAGCATTAACTTGGCGCATCTGGACATACTGTTATGCGCAAATTTTTAACCACTGCTGTGATACAAGCGAAGGGCATGGTGCCAGTGTCTCAGCTGTCATGGATGATCGCTTTGATTGACTAGTCTGTATAGACTAGCCATTCAGAGAGTAACTCTGTGAAAAATGCCATTTACAGGCTCTGATCTTTCCAGTTCTTGTCAGTGAAGATCAGAGCCTGTAAGTGCAGCCCCCTTTGTGTCCCCTGCTGTCCCCTCAGTGCCTCCTGCTGCCCCATCTATGGATCATGCCACTTCCTGTCGACCCACAACATTATGGAATGAGGATGGTGGCATCTCAGGTACTTAGCCACAGCCATAAGAAGTGTGTGTCAGCTATAGCATAAGATGAGATCGGTGCTGGTACTATTTTAATCCCTTACATGTGACGATCGGTAGCCACTGCTAGATGTAAGTGGTTTAACAGAGGGAGGGAGCTTCCTCTCCCCCCATCTGGCTGCCACGTTGTGATGGCAGCATCCCAATGGTTGCCTTACATAGGTCCCCAGGCCTGCCATGTACCAAAGGCTGCCAAGCCCTGCCAGAGGCAGGGTCTTATTAGGCCAAATGTCAATGTGAAACTGACATTACAATACACTGCAATACATGACTATTGCAGTGTACTGTACAGCCATCAAACTTATTGGATTTTCAAGAACCAAGTGTAAAAATGTGAAAAAAAAGTGAAAAAAGGAAAACAATTCAGTAAAAAATATATAAATAAGTAACATTTTCCCATATCCACTAATTTATAAAAAAAATCTGTTAATAGTGAAAAAAATAAAAGAAACTACATATAATTGGTATTAATGTATCTGTAAAGACCCGATTTATAGAATTGTATTACTTATCCCACACAGTGAACAACGTAAAATAAAAAGATGAAAATGATGATGTCACCACACCCAGCGCCCCTGCATGGTGGCATCATACACGACCCCACGTAAGATTTTGCGCAGTATCTTCAATCAAGATGTAATGTTTCAAAGACCCTTTGGACCCGGGATATTCAATAATATAGTTTAATTCAAATAGCCTAGTTACCTAGACTAGTAAACTCCCGTTTCTGGTCAATTTAAACGTTACGTTTTAAATTGACCAGAAACGGGAGTTTACTAGTCTAGGTAACTAGGCTATTTGAATTAAACTTCAATCAAGATGGACGCAACAGGCTCTTCGCACGCAAATGGAGTAGAATATGTATCTTTTTGTTTTACCACCATTTCAGGGTAAATTGATTAATTACCACGAAGCACAAGGAGTTTCGGCTTTGTGGCGAATCAAATTTTTCCTGAAATTCGGAATTGAAGTCAATTCGTTTGACTTTGATTTCCTCAAAATTAATTGCCATAATCAGATCGACCCACATAGTAAAGTTACAGTATCATACCAAATATACCACATGAAGAACCCCATCAAAAATTTTAATAAAAAACACAGAATTGCACAGAATTGCAATTTTTGCCCACCTCAACTCCCCAAAAATTAAATAAAAAGCGACCCCTTACATAGATCAGTCAACAAAAATTAAAAAAGTTATGGATCTTAAAAACATTCTGCAAATTCTATGTTAGAAAATAAAGATGCCGCTTCTTTCCTTTTGCAGTTTATGACCATATATAGGGTGCTGCCATATTCAGGAAAAAGTGCATAACAAATTCTGGGGTGTATTTTCTCATGTTACCCATTGTAAAAATAAAAATTTGTGACTTAAGCAACATTTTCTTGGAAGTGTTTCTAAATTCTATGAATATATATATATATATACACTCACCTAAAGAATTATTAGGAACACCATACTAATACGGTGTTGGACCCCCTTTTGCCTTCAGAGCTGCCTTAATTCTACGTGGCATTGATTCAACAAGGTGCTGATAGCATTCTTTAGAAATGTTGGCCCATACTGATAGGATAGAATCTTGCAGTTGATGGAGATTTGAGGGATGCACATCCAGGGCACGAAGCTCCCGTTCCACCACATCCCAAAGATGCTCTATTGGGTTGAGATCTAGTGACTGTGGGGGCCATTTTAGTACAGTGAACTCATTGTCATATTCAAGAAACCAATTTGAAATGATTCAAGCTTTGTGACATGGGGCATTATCCTGCTGGAAGTAGCCATCAGAGGATGGATACATGTTCTCATTCTGTTTACGCCAAATTCGGACTCTACCATTTGAATGTCTCAACAGAAATCGAGACTCATCAGACCAGGCAACATTTTTCTAGTCTTCAACAGTCCAATTTTGGTGAGCTCGTGCAAATTGTAGCCTCTTTTTCCTATTTGTAGTGGAGATGAGTGGTACCCGGTGGGGTCTTCTGCTGTTGTAGCCCATCCGCCTCAAGGTTGTGGGTGTTGTGGCTTTACAAATGCTTTGCTGCATACCTCGGTTGTAACGAGTGGTTATTTCAGTCAACGTTGCTCTTCTATCAGCTTGAATCAGTCGACCCATTCTCCTCTGATCTCTAGCATCCACAAGGCATTTTTTCCCACAGGACTGCCGCATACTGGATGTTTTTTTCCTTTTCACACCATTCTTTGTAAACCCTAGAAATGGTTGTGCGTGAAAATCCCAGTAACTGAGCAGATTGTGAAATACTCAGACCGGCCCGTCTGGCACCAACAACCATGCCACGCTCAAAATTGCTTAAATCACCTTTCTTTCCCATTCTGACATTCAGTTTGGAGTTCAGGAGATTGTCTTGACCAGGACCACACCCCTAAATGCATTGAAGCAACTGCCATGTGATTGGTTGACTAGATAATTGCATTAATGAGAAATAGAACAGGTGTTCCTAATAATTCTTTAGGTGAGTGTATACAAAGTGGCAAGAGTTTATTGAGACCTTTACATATAAACCCAACACATTGACTCACACAAAGGTCTCCTGCATCTATGAAAGACCCCTGTGTTGCGTTTGCGGTCCTGCTCCTAACAAGAACATTATTCATTGAGCTACTGCTATCCCCATTTCTGCTACCACCACTCCCCTCCTCTCCTTGTTGTGTGCAGTTGCACGGCTGCTTCTAATTGTAATCATCTTCTGTTACAAATGCTGCTCTGTTGTCTCAGTTCTTGCCTGAGCTTAGGTTATCTAGTCTCTAGTTAACGGCAAAGGTGCTATATCCTGTCTGAGTACAGGTGTACTGAACACCACCCTATTAACCAAAACTGACTCCTAAACACTTTCCTGACCTTTGCCTGTTCTTGGATTGCGCTACTGCTGCCTGCCCTGACTTTGGAATTGTCTGTTGAATACGCTAGTACACTGCCTGCCGTAACCTCAGCCTGTCTCCTGACTACGTACAGTACAGACCAAAAGTTTGGACACACCTTCTCATTCAAAGAGTTTTCTTTATATTCATGACTATGAAGGCATCAAAATTATGAATTAACACATGTGGAATTATATACATAACAAACAAGTGTGAAACAACTGAAAATATGTCATATACTAGGTTCTTCAAAGTAGCCACCTTTTGCTTTGATTACTGCTTTGCACACTCTTGGCATTCTCTTGATGAGCTTCAAGAGGTAGTCCCCTGAAATGGTCTTCCAACAGTCTTGAAGGAGTTCCCAGAGATGCTTAGCACTTGTTGGCCCTTTTGCCTTCACTCTGCGGTCCAGCTCACCCCAAACCATCTCGATTGGGTTCAGATCCGGTGACTGTGGAGCCCAAGTCATCTGGCGCAGCACCCCATCACTCTCCTTCATGGTCAAATAGCCCTTACTTTCAAAGTTTTCCCAATTTTTCGGCTAACGAACTGACCTTCATTTCTTAAAGTAATGATGGCTACTCGTTTTTCTTTACTTAGCTGCTTTTTTCTTGCCATAATACAAATTCTAACAGTCTATTCAGTAGGACTATCAGCTGTGTATCCACCTGACTTCTCCTCAATGCAACTGATGGTCCCAACCCCATTTATAAGGCAAGAAATCCCACTTATTAAACCTGACAGGGCACACCTGTGAAGTGAAACCCATTTCAGGGGACTACCTCTTTCAGCTCATCAAGAGAATGCCAAGAGTGTGCAAAGCAGTAATCAAAGCAAAAGGTGGCTACTTTGAAGAACCTAGAATATGACATATTTTCAGTTGTTTCACACTTGTTTGTTATGTATATAATTCCACATGTGTTAATTCATAGTTTTGATGCCTTCAGTGTGAATCTACAATTTTCATAGTCATGAAAATAAAGAAAGGTGTGTCCAAACTTTTGGTCTGTACTGTATATATACTGCTTAATTAAATTGAACACACCCAGAAAAAAAGTAAATTGCAACCGTGTGGAATTTGAATATATGTAAACGGACGGTTGAGACTTGACGCTCAATTTCTCGTTAATGCACACAGGTAAATTGCTGCTTGTAGTAATTATATATATATATATGTATATATAGGTTTAATTTAAAGTTAACAATCCCCCCAAAAAATTTCAATTCCAACTGCTTGAAAACTGAATATACGTAAACGGACGATTGAGGCTTGATGCTTAATTTCACCTTAATACACACTGGTAGATTGCTGTCACACCATTTCTATTGCTGTAGTAATTATGTATATATGCAGCTTAATTAAATGGAACCCTACAAAAAAGAAGGATTTCTGTTAAAATGGAAAAAAAAATGAAAGTATTTGCTTGCAGGTAGCTACTTTTAAGGTTCACCCTTCACTTCTGATAGCAGGCACAGTAAGCCACTGATCCTGTCTTTTCTTTCTGTCAGCTGCACTGCTTCTCTCTATTGTATACAACACACACAATTCTTCTTTGGAATCATAACCTTTCTACTCACTCTCCCTGGCAATAACTTTAATGATTTCTGAATGTCGCTGATTGTTTTTTCACTGTCCCTGACTACTAGAGATGGCCTTGCGGTTCGCCCGGCGGTTGTTTCGCGGCGAACTTTGCGTGTTCGCGATTCACTGAACATGCGAACATATGGAGAAATTCGCGCCCACCATATTCTTTTACATTATGAAGAACTTTGAACCATGACACATCCATCAGGGGGTACAGGACAGCCAATTGAGACATTTCAGCACATGGACATACCCCCTACCTTATAAATAAACCTGATCTGGCCGCCATTTTACATTCAGTGTTTTGCCAGTGTAGGGAGAGGTTGCTGTGTGGAGCAGGGACAGGCTGTTAGGGACACCAAACGCTAGCTAATAGGGCCATAAAGTAATTTTAAGGACTAGTATAGGTGTGCAATCGATATGTGTGATACACAGAGGGGTGCGATATAATATACTTTTATAATGAGTCAAAAACACATAGATCTATATAGTGATCACCTGGAATTCAGGAGCCTAGGGTCTAGGGGCTTACTAGGGTAATTTTTATATAAAGTAAGGTTCCGGACGGGGGCGCTCTTATCAGGGCGGGTGGTCTGTGGTTAGGCTATCAGGGCCAGAATAGCACCCCCTGTAGGGCAATATCAGGGACAGTTCTTTGCCCACCTTGTCCTTCAATACCACATCATCATCTAGCCCAGGGATAGATGTTTTTTGCTTTCCCTCTGGGATCCATGGATGTGCACTGGAACCCCCCGGATTGTGGTAGGACATATGGTTTCTGATTTAGTGCCGCCGGGCTCTTGTTATTGCCTACCACATCTATGCTTTTTGCTTAACTTTAATAATTTAATTAATTTTCATTTTGAGGGATATCTTTTCCATTCACACGTCCGCAAAATGGGTCCGCATCCGTTTCGCAATTTTACGGAACGGGTGCAGACCCATTCATTTTCAATGGTGCCGGAATGTGCTGTCTGCATCCGCATTTGCGGATCCTCATCCGCATTTGCGGATCCGCACTTCCGCATCTGTGCTTCCGTTTCCGCAAAAAAATAGAACATGTCCTATTCCTGTCCGCAATTGCAGACAAGATTAGGCATTTTCTATTATAGTGCCGGCGATGTGCGGTCCCCAAATAGCGGAATGCACATTGACGGTGTCCATGTTTTGCGTATCCGCAAAACACTTACGGACGTGTGAATGGACCCTCATAGTAAAATTATTAAAGGTTATGTTTTATCTTTATGTATATTCTAATGGATTCCCTCTCTTGTACAATGTTATTATATACTTTCTATGTTAGAAAGTATATTATAGTGCATTTGTATTGTGCGTCAGTTGTGTGCGGTTCTGCTGCGATACTGCAGGTATATAGAGGGACAAGCGTTATTGGAACAAATAATTTCTACTGGTGTGATATACCAGTCGTCCCACAAAAAAACTGATTGAAGCGGGGTGTTATATACCAATATACTTTCTTTATAGTGCATTTAGGTACTGTATAGTGCATTTGCGCATGCGCGTACGTGAAAATTATATTGCCGATATTTCGCATTGAAAAAATAATGAATGGAGATTGCAAATTCGAATAATACATCTGGTATGTCACTGTCCATGTTGTGGGACTATTTGTGCACTTCTAGTAATTATTTCTTGGCTGCAAATATGAGCTGAAGGTTTTTCAGGTTCGCCTGCCATTAAAATGAATGGGACCCGCCGCGAACTTGCGGTTTGCGAACATTTGATCGCGTTTGCGAACCGTCCCAGCAGATGTTCGTCCATCACTACTGACTACATCAGATCAATTGTTTTCCTGGCAGACACAGTAAGACCCAACCACCCTCTTTCACATCCCAGCACAAAATGGTGTTCTGCTTGTTCATCTAGGGCAGGGGTAGGCAACCTCCGGCTCCCAGCTGTTGTGAAACTACAATTCCCAGTATGCTCCATTCATTTCTATGAGAGTTCTTAGAAGAGCAGAGCAAGTATGCATACTAGGAGTTGTAGTTTCACAACAGCTTGGAGCCGCAGGTTGCCTACCCCTGATCTAGGGCATCTCTCTGCCTGCTGCATTGCTGATTGGGTCATCCAGGCTGTCTGTCAGCCTGGGAGCCATGGTAAGCCTCCCCCCCACTTCCTCTTAGGGTCATGTGAGAACCCTTCTTCTTCCTCCCTAGTGCTTTTTCCCTCTGACATATCCACTAAAATGACGCTATGCCATTTAGGGCGTATGTTTTAGTGCATACATTTTAGTGAAGTCGTCCGGAGCGAGTCTGAAAATATTTGGGTTCGTCTGGCCTCCAAAAAATAGCAAAGTTTGGACCAAACCCAGTTCAGTCTGAACTGGTTTGCTCATCCTTGGATGCTGGCAAATTCTTTGTTTATAAAGTGATCATTGAATACTGGCCACTTGCTGTTACATCGGGCAGATGCCAATACACACCTGTGCTATCCACATCTTTTCTATTTTGAAGCTTTCATTTTCTGTCACCTGGTAACTAAATTACATTTTTTTTTAGGTTCTACATATAATTCATCTGTGAATAATTTTATATAGAATTTTAGCTTTACACCAGTGGATAAATCTATTTAAGTGTTGATATGGTTACATTTATCTCTGTTAAGACTGATGATCCTGTACAATGAGTCATTAATCTTCTTCATAACACATACGGTAACCAGCTGAAATATAACAGTTATTATTGAGAGAAATTCTTGGATGTTACTATATATACCAGCAGCTTTATCAGGAATTTGTTTCTGACTGTAATATGGATCTGTTCAACCAGTACTGGAATCAACAGACAAACGAGTTCATTGAAGCACACGTGTAACACAGCCAAGACTCTTTCAGATGTGTAATTGAAGACAAATATTTGGCATAGGGATCAAAAGTCCTGCCATGATCAACAAATGCAAAATGATCATCAAATCCACAAAGGAGCATTGTTCATGCAAAGAAGCATGAAAATAATTACCTGGGACAGATGGAGAACATCTTCTGTAAAATGTCCTTAATAGTAGGACCTAAAAAATGTGACATCAATTTTAAGGTAGGGATATACTTTATTTGGACAGAAAGGCAGCTGTATCATAGTTTCTGGTTATTATTTCATAAAGTATTGTACTTAACATTTATTTACAGTTAAAGAGAAATCCCACTGTAATAGCCATCATATTCTTGGGGTGACAGTTCCCAAACCCCTATACATGGACCTGCTTGTCTTGGCATGTACCTGCCTCCTGAACAAAAAGTCTCTTCTGGCCATGGCTTATCTCCCCAAGAATAAAAGCCCAATCTCTTTCTCCTCTGACATCTCCCATTGGGAAAAAGTCAAGGGCCCCAGTGCACATTGACTGATCCTACCAAGATTGCTGGGTTTAGCTGATATATAACTACTGTAGGGTGGTACCTTTAATAACCAGATCATTTTGCCGGTTCTAAATAGTTGATTGTCATGTCATGAATCATCAAAAAGTTCTTGATTTTGCACAGGTAGAAACTATTTAAATGAGGACAACTTATGGCTGATACTGAACGTAGCCACTGCAGGAAAGATGTGGTATGACATGGTGCTCGTTTTACTGTAGTATGTTTAATGCAAGGCACCAATGAAACAGACCAGTGAGGATGAAGTAAAAGGGGTTTATTAACAAAATAAACAAAGTCCAGGTAAACTTCACTGGGCAAACATCAGACAAACAAAAAACAAAGGAAAGCCAGGAGTAGTCCCGATCCGTGCATAGGTCTCTGTGCAACTTGCCAGGTAAACGGATGCATCACGGAAAGTCCCGGATCCTGGGTCCCACTGGAACGGACGGAGTCCCAGCAAACTTCAGTCAGTAGCTAGCAGTACTGACCTGCACCTGGATAAGGAAGGATAACAGTGGGCACTGACCGACCTGGGAGGCCACATTTTATGTGGCTGCTAACGAATCCCAGGGCGCCAAGTGTCCACTACCCATAGGTCATGATCCTGCCCTACACCTGTGTACAAAGGTTTGGTTGGTCATTAGTCAATTAGACCAATGCCGGCCCCCTAATCTGATTTGAACTTGCGGCCAGGTGCTATTCCCTTCGCTGGCATAAGAAGCGAGTATGCGCGACCGCGTATCCCCTTGAAAACCCGTTTTTGAGCGTAAATGCGGAGGCACGACAGGCTCTGTGAGATTGCGTGAGCACGTTGACATGGACACCGGAATGGAATCCGCAATAGTCACCGGAGACAAGCTTGGCCACAGCGTACTGCCACTAGCCCAGCCAAGCTGTTCCCCGAAAGCCAAGCGCTCTTCCCCTACGGCGCACATGCGAACGCATCCCCACGTCGGTTCGCAAACGGGTCGGAGCTGGTGTATCAATGGAGGCACGCGTAACCTGTCCCTCAGCTCCGCGAGGACCCTGTCTGTATAATGACTTCATTGTGAGAGATAAAACAAAATCTTTTATATCTTGGCATGATCAACAAACATGTTAGATGCTTTCAACTTTGACAGCTGCTCCATTGCACCAATTTTCTGCTTCTTGGATTGAATTATTATAAAAGTAGAACACTTTGAAATATATAGGGGCACATTTACTAAGGGGCTTGTGACTATTTTAGGTGTAAAATAATCACAAGTACCCATTTTTAACTTGCCGTGTGACCAGTTGGGTGGAACGGGGCAGAGTATGGGCGTGTTAGGGGAGGGGCCTGGGTGGAATTCCAGTCCTGGCAAATTTGCTAACATTAACGCTGGTAAACAGAGCTGGTGTCGTTTTTACACCAGGTGCAAGAACTGCTACTGCTGCATCTAATTTATGAAGAGGCACCCCGCCAGCACAAGGGGGAAACTAAGACTGTCATAAAAAGCCGGTCTTAAGCTACTTTCACACTAGCATTTTTTGCGGATCCGTCATAGATCTGCAAAAATGCTTCTGTTAAAATAATACAACCGCATGCATCCATCATGAATGGATCTGGTTGTATTATGTCTTCTATAGCCATGATGGATCCGTCCTCAACACAATTGAAAATCAATGGGGGACGGATCTGTTTTCTATTGTGCCAGATTGTGTCAGAGAAAATGGATCCGTCCCCATTGAATTACATTGTGTGCCAGGACGGATATGTTTGTCTCCGCTTCGTCAGGCCGACAGCAAAACGCTGCAGGCAGAGTTTTGGTGTCCGCCTCCAGAGCAGAATGGTGACTGAACGGAGGCAAACTGATGCATTCTGAGCGGATCTTTATCCATTCAGAATGCATTAGGGTAAAACTGATCCGTTTTGGACCACTTGTGAGAGCCCTGAACGGATCTCACAAACAGAAAGCCAAAACACTAGTGTGAAAGTAGCCTTAGTAAATATGCCCCATATTGCTGCCTAGATGTTCTCCTTTAGAAATGCTGAAAAACATTTATTAATTGAGGATATTGCCACACAGCTTTTTCTAAGTTTATATCACCTATTGGTGGTCTTATTTTGTGACACAACTTTGTGGCCAAATTTGGGCACAATTTTGGTGCAAAATGTCACATCCTTGGCCATGTCTCCTTCTCCGCTAAGCTAAGCCTTTTCTGCTAAGCAATGCTACCTTGGCAAACTTGTTGGGGTGAATTTTTCTAAAACTACAGGTAGCTGTGCTAAATGTCTAATAATCAGGAATATTTCTTTCCTACTGTTCGAAAACATGTAATAAAAGTAGATTTTAATGTTAATCAATAGAAAAAAAAAAAAAAACTGAAAATCTGTATAAACAGCTTGTTAATAAAATACTGTAAAATATATCTGTTATCTAGTATATGTACTACATTGCTCATATGACACAATAGGGCAAATGTCTCCACTGGTGATCAATGATTACATTCCACTTCCAAAGCAAAATATGTTACTTTTAGCCTTGAAACTTCAGTTATTATGGACCACTACGGCGGGAGAAAATGGAAAAAAAGTTCAAGTGCTGACAGATAATGGGTTGCGATATAAATGGCCCAACAGCTTAACAAGAATTTTATCAGAGTGGAACAGTCTTTTTCATGCTCGATTTCTCTTGTAATCAAATTGCCCTGAAGGAAACAGTATACTTTTCTATATTGTAATATCACAGTAGAAATTTGAGTCATTGTGTAAGTATGAGAGACGAGAAAAAATAATATCAGTTAATATGTGTGTGTTAGCCGGAGGTAGAATAAATTATGAAAGCAGACCAGTAGTCTGTGCAATGACTGTATCAACTAAGATTATAGTAATTGTTGTTCTCCTAATGACATCCAGTAGGTCAAGGATTCACTTTGGTATATCTGATGTACTGTATGCTGCCTAACAAACAGAATCATTTCATCTTCAGTAAATATCATCTGATTTCTGCCCAATGAAGGAAAATTTGTCACTAAAATGTTTGTGGTCAACGAATGAACATAATTGTATGTCACATCTTTTTAGCACATGGCTAATTGCCTTTAATAATCAGCCCACCTTACACAGGCTCTGCCATGTTTGATAAATCTATATACCATGTTAATTTTTGTATATTCCCTTTACCGTACTGCACACGTATTGTGCGGGAAACCAATTACATTTTTCTGAAGAACAGGCTCCATTTATGGAGAGATGCATCCTTGTCAACAGAACTGTGGTCTAGAGCCCACATGTGATAAATAGGTCATTGATTTGTCAGTCCAGACAAGCTGTGCTTGGTACTGCAGCTCATCCCCATTCACTTGAATGGGGCTGAGCTGCGCCTAGCTACAGGACGGATGTATGGTGACATCACTGGTGCCGTGGCCTTTGGTGCTGCAGCCTCTTCATACATCTGAGACCCTCCGTCGATGTGATATTGATGACCTATTCTCCTGATCATAGGTCTCCAATATGGAATTCCCGGATACCGACTTTATTAATTAATTAATAATGTCTGGTTTTGAGCTTCTTTCACAACATCCTGATATTTTGATATAATATATAAAAATACATAAATGTCATTGTTTATTGTTATTGGCATTCACTCCCGATTATGGGGAGAATTTACATCCTCAAAATAAGTTGAGTGATTAATAGCACAGTCCACAGCATCAAGCAAGCAGTTCATTTTTTACTGCCAGGTACCAGCCTTACGCTAATCTACTCTGCTCACTTCTACTCGATTTAAGTACTAGGTAGTTTACTATGCACTATGGCTATGGTACCTCCTCAATGTAAATGGTAGCAGTGTAGTGATCATTTTTGAGGAACAATCACTAATCAGCAGTGTGGCCAAGTGACCTTAAAAATATCCTAAAATGTGGTGTCAGGTACTACCTGCACCTTTGCCCTAGTGGGAAAAAAAAGCGGAAAAACAGGGTCGAGTCAAGTTCACTTGAGCTGGTTTCATGCCGTGGAAAGTGGGCTAATGATTCTTATCTCATCTGGATAGAGGAGGAAAAGTTAAACTTTATGCCTATGTGACATTCTCCAGAACTCAGGATCAGTTCTTGCAAATCCCTTCCTAGTCTCCAGATGTCAGGGCTCTATTTCCTGACATTTCTAAGATGCCATTATTCTCCTGTTGTGATCACACTTTGGCCGCTTGTTGAGAAGAAAGGTTACTTGAACCCTGCATAGAAGATTCTCTAGTGTGAGATTATGAAGGATTAGGGATGGTGACAGAGTAAAGGTAAAATAAAATAAAAATATTTTTTTTCTTCATCATTCTGCACTGAATATCCCATAATGCTTACCCCTTATTAAGACCATGGAACTGAACAAACAAACAATCTGATTTTCTGAAATCTTCTGTGGCCTGTAGGTATTGCTGAACATATCTACAGACGTCTAGACTGTGGAACCTAGTCTCCTTTGAGGATACCCCCTGAGCACAAAAAGAAGGTAGAGGAACTTCCTGCTGGCAATGGAATGGTGAGAATACTTTTGGTAAAAAGGAAGGGGAGTGTTTTAAAATAATCCTATTTTCCAGAATAGTTAAATATGGAGGTTTACATGAGAAAGCTTGGATTTCTTCTACTAATCTAGCCATAGTGATGGCAACCAGGAAAGCCATTTTTAGAGAAAATAACTTTAGGGAAATCTCACTGGTAGGTTCAAAGGAATGATCCAATAAAACTGATAAAATATTATTGAGATCCCAAGGTGGCACTGTTGAATGATAAGATGGTCTGATTCTGCTTGCCTCTTTTATGAATCTTTTAACTAATTCTACCTCTGATACACTATAATCCTAAAAAGGCTCTAAGGCAGCTATCTGGACTTCCAAGGTACTTACTTTAAGTCCATTGTCCAGGCCTTTTTGGAGGAAATCCAAAATAAAATCTGGGGCTATAGAAGGATCCCAGGAACCATCTGAACATTTAAGAAAAGCGTTTCATGTTCTGTTATAAATTTTTTATGTTATAGGCCTTCTACTCATTAATAACGCAGTAATAACGGAATCAAAAAGGCCTTTACCCCTCAGGATGACCCGTTCAGAATCCAAGCAGATAGTTTCAGCTGCAGAACATTTGGATGGACTGCAGGGTCGTGGAGCAATAGATCCGGTATCTGACAGAGACGTCAGTTTCCTCTCGACAATTGAAGAAGGAACGGAAACCAAGCTCTCTAGGTCCAATATGGAGCCACTAGAATCATTTGGCTTTTCTCCTCTTCTAGCTTTGCTAAGGTTCCCGAAATGACAGTGGAGGAAGAAAATGTCATATGATTAGAGTCTAACCTGATTCCTAGGAAGTTCTTCTGCTTACTTGGGCAGAGGTCTAATTTTTCTGTGTTTATAACCCATCCCAATGATTCCAGGGTTGTTTCACTATTTTTATGTGGTTCAGTAGAATTTGTTTTGTTTGGGTTACTAAGAAGAAATCGTTGAGGTAAGGGATGAATATTATTCCCTGTTGGTGAAGATGAATTTGAGATTTCCACCATAATCTTTGTAGAAATACACGGAGCCGAGAGACCAAAGGGAAGGGCCTGAAACTGTAGATGATGTAGATGGTTTTGTATGTAGATGGCTATCCTTAGATAGCTCTGATGTTCCTCATGAATTGGAACGTGATAATATGCATCTACTAAATCTAAGGATACCATCTGCCAGTCATGTAGGTTTATTGTACAGTAGATTTGATTGTCTCCATCCTGAACTTCTTGTACCGGACATTTTTTTTTCAAATGTTTGAAGTATTATCACAAGGAAGACAGAAGAATAAAACCCTTTTCCCTCTTTCTGTGTTGGAACCTGTACAAGAACAATTTTTGTATGAGCAGAATAATTTGGGATTCCAGAAGATGTTGTTTTTCCTGCTTTAAGGTTTTGTTTACTATGAACCTTTCTGGCTGAAGGGAGTCAAATTCTATTCTGTATCTAGCTTCAATGACCATTAGAATTTGATGGGAATAAGATATTTTTACCCAGGCAAAAACACAGTTTTTTAATCTTCCTCTCACCTGACATCTGGCGTCATTGGTTAGGTTGTGTGGTGGACTTGTCCTGGTTGAATAGGAAGCCTCTACTTCTTCCTTTTGAATTTTGCCAGCCCGAGGAACCCTCTTTTTCTATTGGTCAGGGTTACCACGTCTCTGCATCCGAAAGGAACATTGTTGAAAATATCTTGACTCCATCGGAAACCCCTTTTTTCTATCTTAATACTTAAGCAAACAATCTGTCAGTCTCACAGGAAATGCTACATAACCTATTTTTGTATGTTGCATCCCCTGACCAAGATCTCAACCAAATAGTTCTACAGGCTGCGTTGGATAAGGCCGAAAATCTTGCTGAGAATCTAACAACATCCACTAAGGTGTCAGCGATTAAGTTAGCGGCTTGCTTCAACACCGTCAGGGATTCTTTTGGAGTACCAGATGTTAGATGTTCTTCTAATTGAGACAATCAAGGAGATAAGGCTCTTGCTGTATAAGTCTATTTCCAGGATTTTTTAAGGATAGATTCATGTCCATGGGTTCTCTCAACAAACCCACATCTTCAAATGAGGACTTCAAAATCCTTGCCACTGGCACATCCACTTTAGGGGTTTTATCCCACAGCCTAGATTCTTGTTCATCAAATGGTTACTTCATTTTGAATATTTTAGATAGCCCAGCTCTTTTTTTCAGGATCCTTCCATTCATTAGCAACTAATTTCTTAATTCTTTCCTGTATAGGGAATTCTCTTTGACTTCTTCAATATTAATAGTAGCTTGGATCATTTTATAAAAGAGATTCAGTCTTTTCTATTGTACACAGCCACCACCCCAAGTCTTCTTCAGAGGAAGCAGAGTCAGAATCATATGAAAGTTCACCCTCATCTACAGTATCTCTCAAAAGTGAGTACACCCCTCACATTTTTGTAATTATTGTATTATATCTTTTTATGGGACAACACTGAAGATCTGAAACTTCGATACAATGTAAAGTAGTCAGTGTACAGCTTGCATAACAGTGTAAATTTGGTGTGCCCCTAAAATAACTCAACACACAGCCATTAGTGTCTAAACCACTGGGAACAAAAGTGAGTACACCTCTAAGTGAAAATGGCCAAATTGTGTCCAAAGTGTCAATATTTTGTGTGGCCACCATTATTTTTCAGCACTGCCCTAACTCTCTTGGGCATGGAGTTCATTAGAGCTTCACAGGTTGCCACTGGGATACTCTTCCACTCCTCCATGATGACATCACTAAGCTGGTGGATGTTAAAGACCTTGCGCTCCTCCATCTTTCATTTAAGGATGCCCCACAGATGCTCAATAGGGTTTAGGTCTGGAGACATGCTTGGCTAGTCCCTTAGTTTCTTTAGCAAGGTAGTGTTCATCTTGGAGGTGTGTTTAGGACTGTTATCATGTTGGAATACTGCTCTGAAGGCCAGTTTCTGAACGGAGGGGATCATGATTTTCTTCTGTATGTCACAGTACATGTTGACATTCATGGTTCCCTCAATGAACTGTAGTTCCTCACAGCCAGCAGCACACATGCAGCCCCAAAAAAATGACACTCCCACCACCATGCTTGACTGTAGGCAAGACACAATTGTCTTTGTACCTCTCACCTGGTTGCTGCCACACACAGTTGAAACCATCTGAACCAAAAATGTTTATCTTGGTCTCATCAGAACACAGGACATGGTCCCAGTAATCCATGTCCTTAGTCTGCTTGTCTTCAGCAAACTGTTTGTGGACTTTCTTGTGCATTATCTTTAGAAGAGGCTTCCTTCTGTGGCAACAGCCATGCAGACCAATTTGATGCAGTGTGGGGTGTATGGTCTAAGCACTGACAGGCTGACTTCCCACCCTTGTAACCTCTGAAGCAATGCTGGCAGCACTCATACTTTATTTTGAAAAGACAACTCTGGATATGACACTGAGCATGTGTATTCAACTTCTTTGGTCAACCATAGCAAGGCTTGTTCTGGGTGGAACCTGTCTTGTTAAACCGCTGTATGGTCTTGTTCACTGTGCTGCAGCTCAGTTTCAGGGTGTTGGACATCTTATTATAGCCTAGGCCATCTTTATGTAGAGCAACAATTCTGTTTTTCAGATCCTCAGAGAGTTCTTTGCCATGAGGTGCCATGTTGAACTTCCAGTGACCAGTATGAGACAGTGTTAGAGCGATAACATCAAATTTAACACACCTGCTTCCCATTGACACCTGAGACCTTGTAAAACTAACAAGTCACATGACACTGGGGAGGGAAAATGGCTAATTGTACATAATTTCACTTTTGTTGCCAGTGGTTTGGACATTAATGGGTGTGTGCTGAGTTATTTTGAGGGCACACCAAATTTACACCGTTATACAAGCTGTACATTGTAACAAAGTGTCAGATCTTCAGTGTTGTCCCATGAAGAGATATAATAAAATATTTACAAAAATGTGAGATACTGTAAATCCAAATCCTCATCTACTAGGATTTGAGGCACAGCTTTTGAAGTAGATGATTTCTGTGACAGACCAGGCAGCTTTGCTTCTATTGCTGAGCTTACTTTTTCATTAATTTGTGATCTAAGGTTCTCAATTATAGAAGATAGGGATTATTCCAAGACTACTTTCACTGTACATTTAGTGTGTAATTGCTTCTTATAGGATGACGCCAGCAACTTCCTACATAAAGCACATTTTTTGCACTTCAGTTAAGGTTCTTCTGACTTAGAGGCAGCTTTGGCCTAAAAGATAAATAAGTATTCCTAAGCAACTGCTAGGATTCAAGACCTTGAAGGGAACCTCCACCAAAGCACTGCAAAAAGGTTTTCCCCAGGCCTCCCCCATTTAACCAGTGTCTAAAGCCACAATATTATAAAAATTTGGAGGAGGATGAGGCTTACAAGGCTGAGGGCTCTAGGAGGATCCAGATTTTTGTGGGCAATGCGCGCATCAGTGGGAAGAGACATGGTGACTGCTGGCCATAAAATGGCAACTTTCAGGCAACCTCCGATCCATCTTCCCCCATTTTATTTTGGCAGACTTCCGGGTTCCACGCTCCACCTGACTGCTAAGTCACAATGCACACGCCAGCGCACTCCCCATGACATCAGAACGTGCGCCGTCCATCTTCTGCTACTGTCACCATCTTGTACTGTAACTGCCACTGCTGTTGCCTCCCACCTCCCCACCCTCTGACTGGGCCACTATTGTAACTCCTTATGATGTTCACACCCTCACCACTCTGTGACTGGGCCACTATGTTAAATCCTCATGCTGTTGCCACCCACCCCGCTCTGTGACTGGGCCACTATTGTGACTTCTTATGCTGTTCACACCCTCACTAGTCTGTGACTGGGCCACTATTATTACCGTTCATTCTTTTGCCACCCTCACTAGTCTGTTCTTGGTCCACTAGTGTCCCTGTCTGGCCTTGTTGATATCACTGTTAATTTTACTATTCTTTACCATTCTTCTGAAGAATCGAAAATATGAAAAACACAACGGATCGTGTCTTTGGGGCATCCATAAGACCTCAATTACACGGTCAGGATTTGATCATGATTTGGAAGCCAAAACCAGGAGTGGGTCCAAAACAAAGAAGACATGTAAGTATTTCCATCACATGTCATCTCTTTTTTGGACCCACTCCTGTTTTTGCTTTACAAATACTAATCCATTAACTGACTGTGCGAAGGCGGATGCTCAAATTGCAGGATCCATTTTTTTGGGGGACTCTTCTCCTGATGGATCAGAAGAAATATAAACAGTGATGTCAACACAAACCTTACCCCAATTGAATCAGTGGCTAACATAATACATTATCTATCAATCAATGTGGACACCTCACAAACAGTGAAATGAGAGAGCGCTTTCACACTATATTAAAATCAGTGGCTAACGCAATAGGTTATCTATCAATTAATGTGGACACAGCAGACGGTGTTAGATGAGACAGCTCTTTACCACTATATTAGAATCTTGGGCCACTCCATGGTTAAGTAAATTAGACCTGATGCTTACATTGACCTATAAGGCTGAGTTAACACTTGAGTTATTTGGTCAGTTAATTCCAGCAGTCACTGTATGGTGAGCCAAAATCAGGAGAGAATCCTACTCTCAGATAAAGTATTATGAAAATATTTGCACCTTGTATTTTTGACCCATAACTGACCAAATAAGTGAAGTGTGAACGAGGCCTAATAGTAATGCACAGCCATTCTACAGCTAACAGAAGCGATTCAAAAGCATGTATTTGCACTGCCACAACATGGCTTAAAAGAACCTTTTTTTTTTCTCCACTACTTCATTGGCACTGCCTCCATATCCTTTTTTTGTTCCACTAAAGAATCATTGGGACACAGCTCCTGCAGGGGCACACAGTGTTTTTTTTTTCCTTTACCGAAGGCTGCCGTATGCTGTTCTTTTGGTTTAGTCTAAGGATTAGCTAGGATTGTTGGTGGCCTGCAGGACGATGCGCAAGTCCATATACTCTATGAAACCTGCCTGTCACAGTAACTGTTTCACTATCAGAAAGGATCAAAAATGCATGTTGCTTGAATGCACAGTGATGTACACTGAAATACTTTCCCTGCAGTTTAACTATAGGCCAGGATATAGCTGATTTAGCTCGCTTCATGGGTCCGACTCCTGAACCCCCTGTCAATAAGCTGTTTGAAGACACCGCAGAATTTCATTGAGCACTGTGGCCTCTTTCTGGGCCAGAGATGTCATGTTTATCGTTCACATAGCCTATATGCAACTCTGCCCCAGTCAATTGAATGGACCTGAGTTGCATTAATAAGCACAGTCACTATACACTGTACAGTGCTGTGTTTGGTATGTTGTGAGGAGTGACCCCCACTGATCTAAGTATAGGTCATCAATACAGTTCTCCCAGAAAACCGCTTTAATTGTCTGGTGTAGTTAACACACAAACTGTTTAAGCTACATGGATACATACACTAAATGAGGGAACACATAAAAATCCCATCATTTATCATATGTATAATGATGTGCAAATTAAATCTCCACAGTTCCCTACATCATAGAAATATTGTGTAGCCCACATGCATAGTAATAATCTTCAACCTGTTGTAGTGATGAGGGTTTATGATAGACCTAGTACAGCTATGTAGAAAATGGAGCGTTAATAAAGCCAAGTGCATGAGTCTTAGGCTAGGGCTACACTACGACATTTGTCGTGCTACATTTTGTCGCACCAATGTCGTGCGACAATTTTTATAATGATAGACTATGGTGTCGCACTGCGACATGCAACATACTGCAACACAACAGTAGCAAAAAATCCATCCAAGATGATTTTTCTGCGACTGTCGTGTCACAGTCGCAGCATGTGGCACCTCACAGTTGCGATACCACAGACTATCATTATAAAAATTGCCGTGCGACATTGGTACAACATCAATGTCGTGCGACACATGTTGCAGTGTAGTTGTGCCCTATGTGTCGCGTGACTTAATGTCGCACGACATGTCATCGTGTAGCCCTAGCCTTAGGCCTCATGCACTCCATCTCTACCGTATGTATTTTGCGGTCTGCAAAAAACATATCCGCACAAAATACGGATGATGTCCGTGTGCTTTCTGTATTTTTCAGAACAGAACAGCTGGCCCCTAATAGAACAGTCCTATCCTTGTCTGTAATATGGAAAATAATAGGACATGTTCTATTTTTTTGCGGAATGGAAATACGGACATACGGAAATTGAATGCACATGGAGTACCTTCCGTTTTTTTTGCGGACCCATTGAAATTCATGGTTCCATATATGGTTCGCCCAAAAAACGGAACGGACATGGAAAGAAAATACATTTGTGTGCATGAGCCCTCAATCGAAATTTGCCGTTTGCTTTTGAGTCTACAAATCGTCAGCATTTTTATGAATTTTACACTGACATACCTTACTGTAATTTCATTAAAAACGACTAAACTGAGTTTAAAATTCTTAGAGTGTTATGATCCCCTTCCATGATTATTAATATTTCAGATTTTTTTTTTATCAGATTTTTTTTTCCCCCTAGGAAAGGTCATGAAATAAGCTGCATATTAATTTCTTCCATAGAATTTCTACTAAAATTTTTTGGATTGATAATTTTAGTGTAACTCATTGATAGCTTTGTGGTATGATGCAATATTTCATAGTGACAATTATTTGTTTGAATTTTTTTTAGTAATTCAGTTTAACAATTAAACAAACATACAACCAGAAGGAATATAAATGAAACTATGCAGAGTGTAATCACAGCTCAGCTGGACTTTGTCAGATTAGAAAATGTAATAATCTTTTCCTAAATAAAAAAAAAGTATTTATTATGCTTCTTAGTTATAATTCATTTGCATTTTATGATAATCATAAGGCAAAACAACAACCTGGCAAATCATTCTTTTGTAATCCCAACACAATCTAGTTATTTTAGGATTGGATGTTGTACAGAATGCACATGGAAAATTATCACTAAATGGAGGGATCTGTTAATAATATGGTACATCAATAAAAAACAAGGACAAAAATATCAACAGTATGTATGCACAAATCTGATTTATTTCAACAAATGTATTATTAGGCTTTGCATACCGCTGCAGCAGATCCACTAGTTTCAAAGGTCTGAGTCCCAGGTGGCCTTGTCTCTTCATCTGCAGATTTTCTACTTTAGGTGAGCACACTGTTCCTGGCCAGCACACCCCCCCCCCCCCCCTTATTTTTCCCAGCCCATAACTGTTCAGTCCTGGGTATTTAAGGTGCCTTCCCATGGGGGAGGGTACCTGAGCCATAGGTTTACTAGGTAGATAATCCCTGCAAAAGCCATTTGTACTGTTTGCTTGCAGATATACCAAACTCTGCCGGCTGTCCAGCGTTGGTTCTTTGCTGCATGATCTGGCCTTTGCCAGTTCCTTGTATTGACCCTCTGCTGCCTGCCCATTCCTTTGGACTGCTTGCTGGATTGCACAAATGTTGCCCACGATAACCTCGGCTTGTTTCCAGACTATGGCTGCTAGGTCAGCCTGAAGCCTTAAAAAGGGCTCTGGGTCTGCCTACTGTGGAGGCCTATGAGGCATAGCCCACAGGCTGGGTCTCTTAGGCAACTGTCAGTATAATACTGACAGTCACAATGCATTTCAATGCGTAGAAGAAATAAGTCCCCTCCCTCCAAAAAAAAAGTTTAAGTCCCTATAGAAAGGCACAAGGGACCATCATAGATGGAAGATATGTGTCACCGAGGTTCCTGGCCTCAGTGAAGTAGGAGCCAGTAGTGTAAATGTCCGCAGCAGTTGCTGATGGACACTTTGATAGTTAGCATAGCTGTGAAAAGCTAATCTGGGCCGGCTCTTACCTGGAGCAGCCAAAGTGCAGGGAGGGTTGGCTGTTCCCCATGGTCCAGGCCGGGTTTTGAAGGGCTTACAAAAAGTCAGCCAGCAGGGTCAGTGGTGTGATTACCTGGCTGATGGTGGAGCTCTGTGTAGCTGTGTGTTTTTGGAGCCGAGTGAAAACCAGAGGGTCTCTGCTGAGAGACAAAGGACAAAGCAAGGTTCCCATCCACTCCGTGGGGAGTACGGTACTGTGCCCTAAAACTTTCTATGTGATTTTTGAGATTCAAGACTGAACTGTTTTTCTTTAAGTGTCAGCTGAAGTAAGCTGATCACTGCCGCCTGTTGAATTGTGGTGTGCCAACAATAAAATACATTTATTACTTTGATTTCCACCACTAAAAGGCTACTGTGTATTTATCTGAAGGCTACCATTTGGGAAATCCCTACAGTCCCCTAGAGGGACAAAAATAAAAACAAAAAAAAAGTTTTATGTAAAAAAGTGCCTCTTTCCCCTCATTAATCCATTTAAAATAAAAAAAAATAAAAAAATAAAATGACATATTAGGTATTGCTACATCCGTATAGACGGGATCTATAAAAATATTACATAACCTACTCTGTCAGGCGAACACCATAAAAAAATGGTGCCAGAATAGTTATCGTTGGTCAACATTTTGGTCACCATAATATTAAGCAATTACTGTAACTTGCACCTAAAATGGTACCAATGAAAAAGTTCCCTGGTCCTGCAACCATCACTAAAAAATAATATGTCTCTCCAAAAATGGGGACACAACATTATTTTTTTTCAGTCATGCTTTGTGTAAAAGCGGTACTGACCAGCAGAATAAATATAACATGTAATTTCCCGCATGGTGTATGCCACAATAACAAAACCCCAAAACTGCTGCCTTTTCTTTATCCTTCTTCCAAAAAAGGAAATTAAAAAGCAGTCAAAAAGTTGTATAAACCCTAAAATAGAACCAATGATAATGGCAACTTATCATAAAAAAAATATATATCTTTTACAAGAAAAAAGAGGCTGTTCAAAAGCAACATTTCTAGATTTGCACATAGAAATCATTAATAAGACCATAACCACAAAAACCCATTTTAAAAAAGTTGACACCAACAGCTATCTTAACTTCAAAAGCTGCCATCACCAGAGATGGAAAACCAACATTCCCTATGGCCAAATGAAAAGGATCCGCAGTAGTAGTAATGATGCTACCATGAAAAAGCAGTTAGACATTCTGAAAGAAAGATTTAAGGAGAAAGGCTATCCCAACAAACTAATAGCAGAATCTGAAGCCAGGATCCTGAAAGAAAGCCAAAAAGAGAGTCTTACAAAAACCACGAAAAAAGAAACCCAACAAAAATACACTAATGTAAGTCTAACTACTAGTTATAATAATCGCCATGCAGACATTAGGAAAATAATCAATAATCACTGGAAAATCCTATTGAAGGATCCAATTATGGAAAAAAAACATCCCATCAGCTCCTACCTTAACTTTCCGTAGAGCAAAAACTCTCATGTCCTAAACTACCTCAGAAAACTATACAAACTGACTATAAAGGCCTGACGAGTGGCGTAGGATCATCCAAATGCGGCTCAAGAAAATGCAAATGTTGCCAAATGATACATTGTGGAAAAACACTGATTCTTCCACCACCAAAAGAACCAATTTCCCTTAAATATGCAATGAATTGTAACACCTCCTATGTCATTTACCTATTAGAATGCCCCTGCAAGCTATTATATGTAGGTCGTACCATACAGGCCTTAAGAGAACGTATGAACGAGCATCGCTCAAACATAAAACGAAAGGTAATCACACATAGTGTGTCTAAACACTTCTCACTGTACCATGAAGGTGACGCAAAGGGCCTAAAAGTTACTCCGTTGGAATGGGTTCCACAATCATATCAGACATTATCAAGAAAGGAGATGTTTTGGATATATAAATTAAACACACTTACACCATTTGGTCTCAATGAAGCCTTGGAATACGCCAACTACTAGCTTTTGGACCAAGAGAATAAACATTTACTTGGGAAGAGATTCCATGATTTTATAGGTTATCTATGTACTATTAGCATTTTATACATTTTTATTGAAGATCAAGCTGATATATAGATTTGAATATAAGTGTTTTTTACACCATATTTTATATTTTACATTCTATATTTCACTTTCATTCATTATTTGGAAAAGATTATATTTGATAATATTGTCATTATTTTATTATTGATTATTTATTATCTATTATCGATTATTTATTACGGATTGTTTATGAACTGTTTGTGATTTTTATACATGCAGTTTTTTTGTTCTTCCACACCCACGCATCGACCACCCGTGTTTTTTGAAATTATTATGAAATTTATTTTTTATTTTTTTTATTATGAATTTTATCTTACTATGAATTTTCTGTGATTTACATATATTTATTTTATGTCCCTCTATATTTATATATCCGTTTCTTCTATATTAATTCTTTTCAAAATCATGGAATAATCCATATTAGGGGACCCTACAATAATGTATGCAAATACAAACCGTTAGGAGGTAGCTATATTTATATTTCTCATTAATAGCAATTTTTAATATATATATATCTATATAAATCCTTCAACTTAATTTACTCCTCCTTTTAGATCTTATGGGCAAGCGGTGTGTATAAAGTGAAGGACGCCGCTATTGATAGGTCTCTCCCTCTTTCACTTCCTATACTGGTGCGTTCCACTATCTGGAGCGCACCCAGACGGGAAGTGACATTCCCCTGAGTCGGCGTGCGTTCCATGTGCGGCCGACATGCGTTCCACTGAACCGGAAGTCGTGGTGTTTACGCGACTTCCGGTGCTGGGATATGTTCCACCCGACCGGAAGCCGCGAGTGCACGTGACTTCCTGCCCCTTTGCGATCCCAGAGCGCGGGAACAGGATGCGGTGGTGTGAGGAACCTATTTATTGTGTGAGTTTTCTTATTTTTATGTATTAGTACCTTGCTCCTGAGGAAGGGGTTTTCTATAACCCCGAAACGCGTAGAGCTTTGCTTATTAAAATATGTGAAGAAACCTTTTTCAAGATTGGATGTACTGTTTTCCAATTTGGAGACCACAACAAGCAGACTCGGCCGGGGGGGTACTGTCTTAGGTAATTTACACTACACCTGTTTGGCAGGCCCCCCAGTGAAGTGAGTAACAACTGTCTTACCAGATTTACTTGTTTTCTCAAAGTGAATTCTAGCGACCCTGGCCAGGGGGGTATACTGTCCTAGGTATTTGCGACTACTGACCTATGTGACAGCCCCCCCCCCCCCAATGAAGTGAGTAGTCCAATTCACTTTAGGTTAAAATCACCTACTTTCTATTTGTGCTCTTTTTCCTGGGAGCCTTGCTTGGGGGGTCACTGTGGCAGGCGCATTTATACCTGTTTGACAGCCCCCCATCGGAGTAAGTCACTATTTATCACTATTTACGGCTATTACTGACTATTCGGTTATTTGTCCCCTTTTAGAGATATTATTATACCCAATTGCGCTTTTACATTTTATATAATCTGTTAGTTTTATGTTTGTGGGGTTTAGGCGCTATCTATGTGTATTTAGAAGTCTTGAAGGTCATTAACACTATAGACCAAATTCTACACATATATATTTCTCTTTCGCTACAAAAGCAACATGGCACCCATAAACCAATCCATCAAAATATGCACTGCAAAAGCCAAAAGGTGGTGTTTTCCTTGTAAACCCTGCAGTGTACCCGAACAGCCGTTTGCGTACACATTAATGGCATTTCAGTACCCAGTACAACCTAACAATTCTAAAGGTGTGGTTTGTCTTAGATGGCACAAGCTAGGCACAACATATTGAGCACTAAAATTCCATATCTGTGGAAAACTTGCAATTTTCATTTTACACGGTCGCTGCTCATGAATTTCTGCTAAACACCTGTGGTGTTAAAATGCTCCCTGTACCCCTTGATAAATAACCTATGGGGTGTTGTTTCTAAATTGAGGTCACTTATTGAGTGTTTCCACTGTATCTGAAGGGCTCTACAAATGTGATGTAGCACCTAAAAACTATTCCAGCAAAATCTGTGCTCCTAAAGCCAAATGGTACTCCTTCCATTCTGAGCACTGCTGTATGCCCATCCAGTAGCGTATGTCCACATTTAAGGCATTTCCATACACAGTAGAACCCACCTATCAATTCAAGAATAGTGGCATGAGTCTCAGATGACACCAGCTGGCCACAGCATATGGGACATTAAAATGACATATTCATTTTCACTTTACATGGTCCGCTGCGCATTAATTTCTACAAAATACCTGTGGCCTTAAAATTCTCACACCACCCCATAATAACTTGATGGGCGGAGTTTCCAGAATGGGTTCACTTATTAGGGGTTCCATTTATTATTTCACCCCTGAGTCTCAGCAGTTGTCAGCACAAACAGTATAAATCACCACACGGGGACTCAAAAGCACATGGTGCTTGTTTACTCCTGTGCCCATTCATACTTTCAGGCAAAAGAGTAGGGCGACACGTAGGTGGTTTTCAAAACCAGGAACCACAGCATAATGTCTAGGGATGAGCGAATCAACTTCGGATGCTTCATCCGAAGTCAATTTGCATAAAACTTAGTTGTAATAGTGTATTGTGTGGGAGCTCCGTACAGTATTAGAATGTATTGGCTCAGATGAGCCAAAGTAATTACTTTGCAAAGTCTCGCAAGACTTCGTGTAATAACTTCATGAATTAAAAAACCTTGATACCGAACTCGGGTTCGGTTCCACTTGGATTACATGAAGTAATAACTTTGGCTCATCGGAGCCAATACATTCTAATACTGTACGGAGCTCCTACTCCGTACAGTATTACATCAAAGTTTTATGAAAATTGACTTCAGATGAAGCATCTGAAGTCGATTCACTTATCCCTAATAATGGGCATTGAAATGGCATATCTGTGGCAAAATTGCAATTTTCACTTTGCATCATCTGCTGTGAATTCATTTTTGCAAAACGCCTGTGCTTTGGAGCAGATGACCCAGCATTGAATTGCCTCCTCTATTTGCCTTAACCCTATCCTAGCAGTTATCTACAGCTACCACTTGGGGGTGCTCACTATAGATAGTGGAATACTAGCTGTACAACTATATAGCTTGCTTCCCCTAGTGGTTCACAAATGCAGCTAGATAAGGGGATAAGGGACCAGACTGAGCTGTGGCTCTCACCACTCAACCTTGAACCAGGCATGGTTGTGTCTGATAATGGCCGTAACTTGGTGGCGGCTTTGATGCTTGGCAAGCTCACACACATACCATGCCTAGCTTACGTGTTCAACCTAGTGGTTCAACCGTTTCTCAAAATCTACCCCAATTTGCCTGAGCTACTGGTGAAGGTGCGCCACGTGTGTGCCCATTTCCTCAAGTCATCGACAGTTTTCGCCAGTCTGGCAACGCTGGAGCGGCACTTGAAATTGCCAGCTCACCGACTGTTGTGCGACGTGAGCACGCACTGGATCTCCAAGTTACACATGTTGGCCAGGCGTTGTGCGCAGCAGAGGGCAGTAGTGGAATACCAGCTGCAACATGGTCGTCGCCTTTCCAGTCAGCTTCCGCTTTTCACAAGCGACGAGTGGGCATTGATGTCTGACCTCTGTGAGGTTTTACACAACTTTGAGGAATCAACACAAATGGTGAGCGGCGATAATGCTATTATCAGCGTAACCATCCCACTTCTGTGTCTACTCAAAAGCTCGCTGCTCACAATTAAGGTGGACGCTTTGTATGTGGAAAAGGTAGAAATGGGGGAAGAAAGTACACAGGGTGATAGCCAGACCACCCGCCGTACGTCTTCTCAGCGCAAATTGGATGATGATGATGAGAAGGAGCAGTAGACAGTTGCCTCTGCTACAGAGGGTAGTACCCACAACAGGTTTATTCCATCTGTTCAGCGTGGATGGGTAGAAGAGGAGGAAGCGGATGAGGAGATTGAGAGTGATACTCCTGATGAGGACAGCGAAGTCTGTTGGGACTCTGGCACACATGGCTGACTTCATGTTAGGCTGCCTTTCCCGTGACCCTCGCGTTATACTGATTACTGGTTGTTCACCCTTCTCGACCCCCGCTACAAAGAGAACTTCTCATCTCTCATTCCTGTGGTGGTGAGGACTAGCAAAATGGTGCAAGAAGGTCCTTGTGGAATAATTGCTCCAAAAATTTCTAGCTGACAATGCTGGCTGCAGAGTACTTAGTTCCTTGGCCAACCGAGGAGGGAAGACGAGGGGAAAACACAGCAGTTCTAACAGAGGCAAGGCAACACTCCCCAAGGTCTGGGACAGTTTTATGACACCCCGCCAGCACCCTAGTGTCACAAGGAGGGAAAAATTTTGGAAGATGGTGAAGGAGTACGTAGCAGACTGTCAGCATCCTCAGTGATCCCTCTGTGCCTTACAACTATTGGGTGTCCAAGCTGGACATGTGGCATGAACTGGCGCTCTACACCTTGGAGGTGCTGGCCTGCCCCATCCCCAGCGTTTTGTCAGAGCTGGTATTTAGTGCTGCTGGGGGCATAATAACTGATAAGCGCATCAGCCTGTCAATTGAAAATGCTGACCGGTTGACTCTTATAAAAATGAACGAGGCCTGGATTGCCCTGACATCTATAGTCCACCAGAGGAAAGAGGCTGAACATAAAGGAACTCTAAATGTGGCTTTTATGGTGTATTGAATACACTGTATTCCCATACACCCCTTCCACCACTAAAAAGGGTATTTGGTTCAATCTCACTTTTCTCGTCCTCCTCCATCATATCAACATGTTTATTAGACTGCCTTCGCTCCTAATGTTTTAGAGGGTCAGCTCAGCAGCGGGCCCTCACCCATAATGTTTTAGAGGGTCACCAGCATGCCCTCACCCATAATGTTTTTGAGGGTCACCAGCAGGCCATCAACCATAATGTTTTAGAGGGTCAGCTCAGCAGCAGACTCTCACCCCTAAATTTTTAGATGGTCAGCTCGGCAGCAAGCCCTCGTCCATAATGTTTTAGATGGTCAGCTCGGCAGCAGGCCCTCGCCCACAACATTTTTTAGATGGTCAGCTCGGCAGCAGGCCCTCACCCCTAATGTTTTAGATGGTCATCTATGCAGCAGACCCTAACCTCTAATGTTTTAAATGGTCAGATCAGCAGCAGGTCCTCGCCCCCAATGTTTTAGAGGGTCACCAGCAGGCCAGCAATCATAATTTTTAAAAGTTGTGTATGATGCCCTCCTTTATGTGTAATAAAGGATGTATTGGAGTGCCGGTTCCTTGTAATTTTTGGCAGCCCTTTGCCGTGCATAGGCTTTATGAGTGTAGGAGTCCCACTACCTGAACAATTGTACCACAATGTGAATAAGGCCCTCCTTTATGTGATATACAGGTCTTATCGGAGTGCCTCTTCCTTGTAATTTTGGGCAGCACTTGCACTTTATATACAAGGAAATATACAGGAAAGAATGTTTCCTAACAGTTTTTCCTCTAAAATCGATTTTACACTGCGTGCAGAATTATTAGGCAAATGAGTATTTTGACCACATCATCCTCTTTATGCATGTTGTCTTACTCCAAGCTGTATAGGCTCGAAAGCCTACTACCAATTAAGCATATTAGGTGATGCGCATCTCTGTAATGAGAAGGGGTGTGGTCTAATGACATCAACACCCTATATTAGGTGTGCATAATTATTAGGCAACTTCCTTTCCTTTGGCAAAATGGGTCAAAAGAAGGACTTGACAGGCTCAGAAAAGTCAAAAATAGTGAGATATCTTGCAGAGGAATGCAGCACTCTTAAAATTGCAAAGCTTCTGAAGCGTGATCATCGAACAATCAAGCGTTTCATTCAAAATTGTCAACAGGGTCGCAAGAAGCGTGTGGAAAAACCAAGGCGCAAAATAACTGCCCATGAACTGAGAAAAGTCAAGCGTGCAGCTGCCAAGATGCCACTTGCCACCAGTTTGGCCATATTTCAGAGCTGCAACATCACTGGAGTGCCCAAAAGCACAAGGTGTGCAATACTCAGACACATGGCCAAGGTAAGAAAGGCTGAAAGACGACCACCACTGAACAAGACACACAAGCTGAAACGTCAAGACTGGGCCAAGAAATATCTCAAGACTGATTTTTCTAAGGTTTTATGGACTGATGAAATGAGAGTGAGTCTTGATGGGCCAGATTGATTGCCCCGTGGCTGGATTGGTAAAGGGCAGAGAGCTCCAGTCCGACTCAGACGCCAGCAAGGTGGAGGTGGAGTACTGGTTTGGGCTGGTATCATCAAAGATGAGCTTGTGGGGCCTTTTCGGGTTGAGGATGGAGTCAAGCTCAACTCCCAGTCCTACTGCCAGTTTCTGGAAGACACCTTCTTCAAGCAGTGGTACAGGAAGAAGTCTGCATCCCTTAAGAAAAACATGATTTTCATGCAGGACAATGCTCCATCACACGCGTCCAAGTACTCCACAGCGTGGCTGGCAAGAAAGGGTATAAAAGAAGAAAATCTAATGACATGGCCTCCTTGTTCACCTGATCTGAACCCCATTGAGAACCTGTGGTCCATCATCAAATGTGAGATTTACAAGGAGGGAAAACAGTACACCTCTCTGAACAGTGTCTGGGAGGCTGTGGTTGCTGCTGCACGCAATGTTGATGGTGAACAGATCAAAACACTGACAGAATCCATGGATGGCAGGCTTTTGAGTGTCCTTGCAAAGAAAGGTGGCTATATTGGTCACTGATTTGTTTTTGTTTTGTTTTTGAATGTCAGAAATGTATATTTGTGAATGTGGAGATGTTATATTGGTTTCACTGGTAAAAATAAATAATTGAAATGGGTATATATTTGTTTTTTGTTAAGTTGCCTAATAATTATGCACAGTAATAGTCACCTGCACACACAGATATCCCCCTAAAATAGCTAAAACTAAAAACAAACTAAAAACTACTTCCAAAAATATTCAGCTTTGATATTAATGGGTTTTTTGGGTTCATTGAGAACATGGTTGTTGTTCAATAATAAAATTAATCCTCAAAAATACAACTTGCCTAATAATTCTGCACTCCCTGTATCTTCGGTTTGGTGCATATTATTGTCAGTCTGTAAAAGTGGCGTACTACTCGGACAACATCGTTCCCAGCAGCGACCTGGGAGTCCAAGATGCAGCCAGACATCCTCCCCATTCTGTTCCCAAACCATTTCAGTGGTGTTTGCATCAATTTCTGACCTTTTACTATGAACCAGACACTTTCCCCTCTTCAGAGCAGTGGGTGCCTGGTTTAATGCTTGGGTTCTCCCATTGACTTCCATTGTGCTCGGGTGCTCAGTAGAGCACCCGAGCATCCTGAGGTGTTCTACTCGAGCACCCGAACAGCCGAGCACTTTGGTGCTTGACCAACACTAATTGTTATATGTTAATGGTAATTCCAGCTATGCAAGGAATTATTGAACAAAATATTGTATAAAGGCTTGCACTTATTTTACAAAGCCATACAGTATAATACAAGATAACATAGATGTATTACAGTATTTGACTGCAGAACCTTTCAGAACAATGTGATGATATTCACAATGCATAAACATACTAACAAAATAGCTTGAATTGGTTTCTTCAGACTAGCTCACAGGACGTTTTGTAAAACAATTACAAAGTAGCATTTTGAAAATTACTTCTGCTTGGCAGAAAATAGCTTCCTTTGGCAAGTTACATTGAAATATAAAATACACATATTATAGTAAAAATAATTTGCCATCTGGAGTGTGATGGATCATTCCCCTGACACTGGAAAGCTCCAGAAGATATACTTATTAACTTTTGAAAAGTAGATGTAGGTGAAATTTACCACTAATCCATTGCACATTATGCTATCTGCTTTCCTTTATGTTTAGTAAGTAGCCTAACTGCCACAGCACAATGGAATGTCTGCAGATGCCACTCGTTTATCAGCAAAAAGCTTTAATCCTGGCTTAAAAGGGTTATGCAATGAATGATGTAAATGCTGAAAATTAGACATAATATAAGTAAGGCTGAGTTCACATCAGCATTCAGCCTTTCCTTTCTCTTGCTCCTGAGGAGAACGGAAAGGATGGATTTGGCACATAACGGAGACGAATGGAGCCTACGGACCTCATGGACTATAATAGGTTTCGTTAGGTTTCGGCTCAGAGCAAGATATTTGAAGCTAAGACAAAAGTCCTGCTTGCACAACTTTTGTCTCTGCTTCACAAATCTTCCTCTGAATGGAAACCTAATAGCCCCCATTATAGTCTATGGGGTCCGTAGGGTTTGTTCGGCTCAGTTATGTGCCGAATCTGTCCTTTCTGTTCTCCTGCTCCAGGAGAATGGAAAGGCAGAACTCTGATATGAACTCTAACAAATCAGCCCTATGCACCCCGCATCACAGTGCAGACCCATTTCCTTCAATGGGTCTGCGATCCACGTTGCGGCCAAAGATAGGACACGTCCTATCTTTTGTCGGACGGCCTCACAGACCCGGAAGCACACAAAGGTGTTTTTGTGCACTTTTGTGCCTGTGTGGCCACGCCCCATAAGATAGGACAAGTCCTGTCATTGGCCGTTACATGCAAGTCACAGACCCATTGATGTTAACGGGTCTGTACCGTGATGGGGGGTTCACATGGCTGGTGTCCGTATTTTGCAGATTCATGATTTGCGGTCTGCAAAATGGACACAGTTTTCTGAATGCACTCTAACTGTTACAGTTTCTAACTGTAGATATAGTTGGTGACAATGGAAGGATAGAACTGAGGCAATGCTACTTTGTTCATCCAGTTTAATAGATGGACATGTACAGTACTATAAAAGTTTAAGACCAAGGTGTCCAGTTTGACAAATTTTTCAAAATATTATGTTTGGGTCTGAATTGATTGTACACAAATCAAATATCCTAATTTGGCCTGAAAATTGATAAATGACACTCTGAGGTCTCCTAGAACTCAGACTTTTTATATATTTTAATTTTTCTTCTTTGTTATGCTTTTTTTAATATTAAAAACCGTCCCAAAATTGTGGAGGGCAGATAGTGTATTTTTTCTCATAATACTCTCGGTATTAAGAGAAAGAAAGAAAATTGTGATTTATTGGGACCAAGCGTCCAAAAATTATTCCGTAACAGGGACAGATCCTTGCCCCTGTTTATACACAGACACACGTCCAAAAATGATGCATTAACAGGGGCAAAATGCCTGGTTGTGCTTATACACACAAAGGATAATTGTCATAAGAAACAGTGGCTTGGAAAAATTCTCCATTTTACTTGGAAGCAACAGCAGCAAAGTGTGGATGTAGAAAAGATAAGGTCTTTAGGGGTAATAGTGGCAACAATAGTAACTACACCAGTAGCAGCATAGCATGGAACAGACAAGGCATCAGATTGTGTGCTGCTGTGTTAGGGTAGTAGTAGTAGTAGTAATAGTGTAGTAGTAGTAGTAGTAGTAGATGTGGCTATGTAACTATAATGGTAGTGGTGTTAGTTGAAATGGAAGTGGAAGTAGGGGGATTAGCAGCAAGGGGTAACAGCTGCAGCCGTGGTGGTAGCAATAGCAGCAGCGATATGCTATAGTTTAACTCTCTTTTGTACCATATGGTATGGAACAGGATGGTAGGCAGCATACACTGGCAATGGCATAATGGCAGCAGCAGCCATATGGTACAAAACATGATGGTAGGCAGGCAGACAGCATCAGTGACTTGATGGATGCAGCTGCAGCCATACAGTATGAAACATGATGATAGCTGAAAGCTATGGCAAGCCATGTACACATTGTATCCTAGTAATAAAGCAATGTGGCCTCCTTTCTACAACAAGAAAACATTCCCCCATTTTACTTTTATAGGGAGGGTCTAAATACATTGCTATCCAGTAATAATCAGATTTCTAATACTGATGATAAGGGTACACCTGTCATTATGTAAACAAACAAGCATACAGCTTGCCATATTTGCCAGCATGCCTGAGGACCCAGTTTGTCCAGCTCCCCCCATTAAGATGATTGGTTATGGTTGCTGTCGTCATCAGCAGCAGCAGCAGCAGCAGCAGCTTTGTCCTCTTGCACAAGTGACTCCTACTGCTGCTTCTCTTCCAGTGGTAGCTCCTCATCCTCATTCTCCTCTTACTCCTGCATGGGGCTTTTACTGTGTGGGTCACCAACAGCTACAGATCAGCCTGCAAGATCTGTAAGCTGTTCTTCTTCTGCCATCTCTTATTGGATCGACTTGAGCATCTGTTCTAATATATGTATCTGGGAAATGACATTGTTGATGCTGCAGTTGTCCCTACTGACAAATCTGGTGGCCTCTGTAAAGGGCCTAAGTACGTGAGGAGCTATCACTGCCTGAACTCAAAACAATACATGCTCCCTGCTGAGGAGTTCTGGTGCATGACAAAATTATTCACTTCTATATGCTGTTTGTACAGACGCTTTAGCATATGCAAGGTGGAATTCCAGACAGTTGCAGCGGCGTCACAGATCAAGTGGTGCCATGGCAGAATCTTCTGTTGCTACAAGTTTAGGAAGAAGTATCTTGCCACATAAGAATGGCTGAAATGTGAGGACAGTCTTCTTGACATGGCCAGCACACTTTGTAAGCCCCTGTACTTTTAAAAAAAACATTGCATGACATAATTTATGATCAACTGCATGCCAACTCTCACCAAGGTTAATCAGCTGTAACACAGCATGGCAACTCTTCACTTTACACATATGATAGGAGAGAGTAAGACCAATGCTCTACGCTGCTTCTGTTGGGGATTGGAGGAGGTGGTAAGAACTTGGTGTGGGAACCAGACTGACAAAAACATGGAGGTAAAAAATAAACGAACCAGCACCTCCACAATAAGTGAATATAAGAACGCAGGTGCACGCTACCTTGGCTAAAACACACTTGCTAGTCAATTGCACAATGATATAAGCAAACACTGAAAGAATAAATGCTTGGTGGTCATACTTACTGCAAATGCAGCTAGAAGCTCTTTGCGAATATAATTGATCAAAAATATTTCGGGCCCATCTACCGGGCGTCAAGGTCGCTTCTAATCAGATGGGTCCTACTCTGACATGCCTCTCCTGGGCTTACAGCCTACAATCTGGGCAAAGTAGTACCAAGCTGCATCCTACGCATGCCTCTCCCAGGCTGTGAGCCTGCAGTATGGGCTGGGTAGAGCACCACCAGCCCATTTACCATGTGTTTTTAATTAGATAGCTTGTACAGCTGTATTCTACCCAGCCCATACTGCAGGCTCACAGCCTGGAAGAGGCATGCGTAGGATGCAGCTTTGTACTACTTTGCCCAGATTGTAGGCTGTAAGCCCAGGAGAGGCATGTCAGAGTAGGACCCATCTGATTAGAAGCGACCTTGACGCCCGGTAGATGGGCCCAAAATATTTTTGATCAATTATATTCGCAAAGAGCTTCTAGCTGCATTTGCAGTAAGTATGACCACAAAGCATTTATTCTTTCAGTGTTTGCTTATATCTTTGTGCAATTGACTAGCAGAGTGCTGTTACCTGTAGTTCTACTAATCCAAAAACATGGAGGTGTCATTAGGACCTGGCCTTCTTGCTTCTAACTGCCAAGAAAAACGTTGACCCAGGGGGTCATAAAAGACATGTATTTTCTTTGCCTGTAACAGCTGCCCATAACAGCTGCTCCATAGTAGCATGCGCTTTGCCGCACAGCAAGAATTGCAAGAAATGGCCTCCTCGAATTTAGAGTACAAGGCAGTATTTTTATTTTTTTATAAATAATGTAGACAAGACATCTTCTAGTAACGTTGAGTGCAGCCATCTGCTCCCTAAAGACAGCAAAATCCACTAAGTGGTACAGCAGCAACTGCACAGCCAGGTGGGAGTTAAGCTTGCTCACTAGCAGATTGCTGGGCATGTAAAATTGTTTCCTGGCTAAATATTCTATTAATGATAGCTGATGATGGAGCAGGGTAGGAGCAGAAGGAGTAGTCTGAGCAAGACAATCCATAATTCATGATGACAAAGACATGGACACTATGTGGACTGCTGCAAAGGAGACTGGAAGAAGTAGAACACTATTGTTGCACTAGCTTGTGGCCACTTCTATTCTCCCACACTAACTGATTATACCGCATCATGTTTGAACAACCACCGCTTATTTTAATCCAGATCTTGCACATGGCATGCTTTTGTCTTATGACACAGTGGAGAAAAACAGCCTGATGGGAGATACACACTCTGCACAGAGCATACCATGCTTAGGTATGTCATGGTTTGAGCATAGGCCCACACTATCAGCTGCATCACCAGTTCCCAAGCTGACCATAATAGAAGCAGATTTTGCTGTACATTGCCTTAGCTCTTTATTGCCACTGCAGCCAACACCCTCCATCACTGGTTACCTCCTCCTCCTCAGCACCCCGATCTGGCTCCCAGGTCCTGTGCAACACACAAGCATCATCATCGTCATCCTCATTCTCCATGCCACTTTTATCAGGCTGTGATATGTCATCATGGGCTCATTGGCCCCCCTCCTTACTCCTAGCTCTGTTTTTATCTTGAGTGCCACTGTCTCTACACTGCCCCTACCACTAACACAGTGGCTATAAGTGCCACCACTACTTTCACCACCACAAATCCAGCTATGCATGGGGTCCCATGCCTCTGCCTGAACCTCCTCCTCATGGCTGTCTGAACACTGACTGTTCTTACACAAATCATCAATAAGGAGACTCTCTTGAGTAGCTTCCATAGTGTGTGGTGGGGTTTTGTTAGGAAAAAAGGCGCCCCACTAAGATGGGGGAAGTGAAGACAGAGAGAATGCAACTGAAACTGAAAGGCTTCTCTAGGGTTGCAAGGAGGAGGAGCAGGAGGAATGCTATTACCCCTTACTCCAAGGCACAGTGTCAGACTCAGAGATGACATCCACTTAATCGTTTTGATGGAAAAGTGAACCATCAGTCCACAGTATCATCCTCTTTGTCTTCAATTATAATGTGGTACCTATAGAAAGCCAGTGAGAACTGTGGACTACTGCTACTACAGGCCCGATGTCTGGAAATGATACTGCTGCTACTACCCACATTCTGTCTCATGGACGATGAGACCTGGGTCCTTCGCTTTGTACTCTTCCATTTTCCAGACATTTTATTATGAGGGCTATATATATGAAAAGTCAAAAGTTTGGTACACACATTATGAAATGGTAATAGAAAAATTGCAAGTGTTTTTTCTGTAATTTAAAGACAAAGGAACAATTAAATGTCCTACATTATGATTCAGTAATGCATTCACTAACATGGGTATATGAATGCAATTTTTACAGTAAACTGTCTTTGAACTACAAGCTATGATGCAGGAATGTGTTCACTAACACAGGTATAACAATGCAACCTTTGCAGTAAAATGTACTGATGCAACACGTTTTTTTTAAATAAAATGTGATTAATAACACGGGTATAAAAATGGCATTGTTGTAATATTGCTTTTACTGTAACTACCTAATATTTTGAAGTAGTATGTAATGTTTTTTTAATAACATTGGTATAAAAATGGTGTTATCACAGTATTGCTTTTGCTGTAACTATCTGTTATTGTGCAGTAATACGCAGCACATTTAATAATACGGATATAAAATTGACATTATTGCAGTATTGATTTTGATGCAAGCTACCATGTGCAAAAGAACGTTACCAACAAAATGAAGTGGTACATTCCATACACATAAAGAAAAAAAACTCACTGAAAAAAAGTGGCCTAAACGGGTGGAAATGATCCAAACCCAAACACTGTAGCGTGTCTATAACCGGGGGAGCAATTCCTCCACATGTGGTCTGCAGATAACGGCAATCCCCAGCAAAAAATTCGTACAATAGAGGATGCTGGAGCGGACCGCATGCGGAGGAATTGCTCCCCCGTTTATAGACATGCTACAGTGTTTGGGTTTGGAGAATTTCCACCCACTTAGGCCACTTTTTTCAGTGAGTTTTTTTTCTTTATGTGTATGGAATGTGCCACTTTATTTTGTTGGTAACGTTCTTTTGCACCTGGTAGCTTCTGTGTCACATAGTCTGTTGTGGGTGCGGCTCACAGCTTTATTCTACCTCACAGTGCATTGGTGATACCACTATGGAGGCATGTGAGAGTCTGGCTGTGAGTTGGTTTCTAGCACTGTTCAGACCTTGTTCACACACCACGGGTAGTTTAGTGGTAGAACCCCATGCTGCTGAGACACCGTAATGTGGTGCATGAGGGGCTCCGATATGTTCCTAACTGGAAGATATTGGCAAAGTACTCAGCTTTTAACATCAGCTTGAGGAATTAGCTAGTATTGGCAGTTGCGTATCATTTTGGTGCATCTTTTGCAGTGATTTTTGTATTTATATATTTTTTAATCTGCACATTGTATCATTTTGTGTAAGATGTCCTTGTGGTGCATGTGGTCCGCACCGGCATCCTCCATTGTATGCATTTTTTGCTGGGGATTGCCGTTATCTGCAGACCACATGTGGAGGAATTGCTCCCCCGGTTATAGACACGCTACAGTGTTTGGGTTTGGAGCATTTTCACCCGTTTAGGCCACTTTTTTCAGAGAGTTTTTTTTCTTTATGTGTATGGAATGTGCCACTTCAGATATTGACAAAGTTCTCAGCTTTTAACATCGGCTTGAGGAATTAGCTAGTATTGTCAGTTGCGTATCATTTTGATGCATTTTTTGCAGTGATTTTACTGGAAATGGTTTTTATAACCTGTCAATCACTTACTTAAGGTGCCCAATGGGAGGTCCGTTAATACAGGGTGCCCGCCCGCACCCCTTGCCGTCCGGTGCCCAGCACCGCCTTCCCTGTCTTCAGCACCGCCTTCCCTGTCTTCAGCGCCACCTTCTACAGCTCAGCGCCTCCTCCGCAATCCTGCTGTCTGTGGGCATGATCCGGCTCCTGACAGGTTTTCCCGGGCTGTGAGAGGTTGGCGCCAATCTGCAGGTCATATCAAGGTAGAGTGAAGTGCGCATCGGCGCATGCGCACTTCGTTCAACAAAGCCGCTGCCAGGAGTCCGCACGGGCGCATCAGGCTGATCCTAGTGCGCACATGTGGGATCTGGCAGAGGGATGGGGGAGGATTGTGGAGGTGGCGCTGAGCTGTAGAAGGTGGCGCTGAAGACAGGGAAGATGGCGCTGAAGACAGGGAAGGCGGCGCTGAAGACAGGGAAGGTGGCACTTGGCACCGGATGGCGAGGGGTGCGGGCGGGCACCCTGTATTAACAGACCTCCCCTTGGGCACCTTAAGTAAGTGATTGACATGTTATAAAAACCAGTTTTTTGGGCAAATAGAGCCACAGTGAGGTTTAACCACCTCTGGACCGCCGAACGCAGCGACGCGTCCTGGAGGTGGTTGATTCATTCCTCCTGGACGCATATGCGAGACGCGAGATTTCCTGTGAACGCGCGCACACACAGGATCGGAAGGTAAGCGAGTGGATCTCCAGCCTGCCAGCGGCGATCGTTCACTGGTAGGCTGGAGATGCGATTTTTTTAACCCCTAACAGGTATATTAGACGCTGTTTTGATAACAGCGTCTAATATACCTGCTACCTGGTCCTCTGGTGGTCCCTTTTGTTTGGATCGACCACCAGAGGACACAGGTAGCTCAGTAATAAGTAGCACCAAGCACCACACTACACTACACCCCCCCGTCACTTATTAACCACTTATTAACCCCTGATCACCCCATATAGACTCCATGATCACCCCCCTGTCATTGATCACCCCCCTGCAAGGCTCCATTCAGACGTCCGTATGATTTTTACGGATCCACTGATACATGGATCGGATCCGCAAAACGCATATGGACGTCTGAATGGAGCCTTACAGGGGGGTGATCAATGACGGTGGTGATCACCCCATATAGACTCCCTGATCACCCCCCTGTCATTGATCACCCCCCTGTAAGGCTGCATTCAGATGTCCGTATGTTTTTTACGGATCCACGGATACATGGATCAGATCCGCAAAACACATACAGGCGTCTGAATGGAGCCTTACAGGGGGGTGATCACCCCATATAGACTCCCTGATCACCCCCCTGTCATTGATAACCCCCTTGTAAGGCTCCATTCAGACGTCTGTATGATTTTTACGGATCCACTGATACATGGATCGGATCCGCAAAACGCATACGGACGTCTGAATGGAGCCTTACAGGGGGGTGATCAATGACGGGGGTGATCACCCCATATAGACTCCCTGATCACCCCCCTGTCATTGATCACCCCCCTGTCATTGATCACCCCCCTGTAAGGCTGCATTCAGATGTCCGTATGTTTTTTACGGATCCACGGATACATGGATCGGATCCGCAAAACACATACGGACATCTGAATGGAGCCTTATAGGGGGGTGATCAATGACAGGGGGGTGATCAATGACAGGGGGGTGATCACCCCATATAGACTCCCTGATCACCCCCCCTGTCATTGATCACCCCCCTGTCATTGATCACCCCTCTGTAAGGCTCCATTCAGACATTTTTTTGGCATTTTTTTAGCGGAAATTATTATTTTTTTTCTTACAGTCTCATTTTCCACTAACTTGTGTCAAAAAATAAAATCTCACATGAACTCACCATACCCCTCACGGAATCCAAATGCGTAAAATTTTTTAGACATTTATATTCCAGACTTCTTCTCACGCTTTAGGGCCCCTAGAATGCCAAGGCAGTATAAATACCCACATGTGACCCAATTTTGGAAAGAAGACACCCCAAGGTATTCGCTGAGGGGCATATTGAGTCCATGAAAGATTGAAATTTTTGTCCCAAGTTAGCGGAAAGGGAGACATTGTGAGAAAAAAAAAATCAATTTCCGCTAACTTGTGCCAAAAAAAATAAATTTCTATGAACTCGCCATGCCCCTCATTGAATACTTTGGGGTGTCTTCTTTCCAAAATGGGGTCACATGTGGGGTATTTATACTGCCCTGGCTTTTTAGGGGCCCTAAAGCGTGAGAAGAAGTCTGGGATCCAAATGTCGAAAAATGCCCTCATAAAAGGAATGTGGGCCCCTTTGCGCATCTAGGCTGCAAAAAAGTGTCACACATCTGGTATCGCCGTACTCAGAAGTTGGGCAATGTGTTTTGGGGTGTCATTTTACATATACCCATGCTGGGTGAGATAAATATCTTGGTCAAATGCCAACTTTGTATAAAAAATGGGAAAAGTTGTCTTTTGCCGAGATATTTCTCTCACCCAGCATGGGTATATGTAAAATGACACCCCAAAACACATTGCCCAACTTATCCTGAGTACGGGGATACCACATGTGTGACACTTTTTTGCAGCCTAGGTGGGCAAAGGGGCCCACATTCCAAAGAGCACCTTTCGGATTTCACAGGTCATTTACCTACTTACCACACATTAGGGCCCCTAGAATGCCAGGGCAGTATAACTACCCCACAAGTGACCCCATTTTGGAAAGAAGACACCCCAAGGTATTCCGTGAGGGGCATGGCGAGTTCCTAGAATTTTTTATTTTTTGTCACAAGTTAGCGGAAAATGATGATTTTTCTTTTTTTCTTTTTTTTCTTACAAAGTCTCATATTCCACTAACTTGTGACAAAAAATAAAAACTTCCATGAACTCACTATGCCCATCACGAAATACCTTGGGGTTTCTTCTTTCCAAAATGGGGTCACTTGTGGGGTAGTTATACTGCCCTGGCATTTTAGGGGCCAAATGCGTGAGAAGTGGTTTGAAATCAAAATCTGTAAAAAATGGCCGGTGAAATCCGAAAGGTGCTCTTTGGAATGTGGGCCCCTTTGCCCACCTAGGCTGCAAAAAAGTGTCACACATCTGGTATCCCCGTACTCAGGAGAAGTTGGGCAATGTGTTTTGGGGTGTCTTTTTACATATACCCATGCTGGGTGAGAGAAATATCTTGGCAAAAGACAACTTTTCCCATTTTTTTATACAAAGTTGGCATTTGACCGAGATATTTATCTCACCCAGCATGGGTATATGTAAAATGACACCCCAAAACACATTGCCCAACTTCTCCTGAGTACGGCAATACCAGATGTGTGACACTTTTTTGCAGCCTAGGTGGTCAAAGGGGCCCACATTCCAAAGAGCACCTTTCGGATTTCACCGGCCATTTTTTACAGATTTTGATTTCAAACTACTTCTCACGCATTCGGGCCCCTAAAATGCCAGGGCAGTATAACTACCCCACAAGTGACCCCATTTTGGAAAGAAGACACCCCCAGGTATTTCGTGATGGGCATAGTGAGTTCATGGAAGTTTTTATTTTTTGTCACAAGTTAGTGGAATATGAGACTTTGTAAGAAAAAAATAAAATAAAAAATCATCATTTTCCGCTAACTTGTGACAAAAAATACAAAATTCTAGGAACTCGCCATGCCCCTCACGAAATACCTGGGGGTGTCTTCTTTCCAAAATGGGGTCACTTGTGGGGTAGTTATACTGCCCTGGCATTCTAGGGGCCCTATTGTGTGGTAAGTAGTTTGAAATCAAAATGTGTAAAAAATGACCTGTGAAATCCTAAAGGTGCTCTTTGGAATGTGGGCCCCTTTGCCCACCTAGGCTGCAAAAAAGTGTCACACATGTGGTATCTCCGTACTCAGGAGAAGTTGGGCAATGTGTTGTGGGGTGTCATTTTACATATAGCCATGCTGGGTGAGATAAATATCTTGGTCAAATGCCAACTTTGTATAAAAAAATGGGAAAAGTTGTCTTTTGCCAAGATATTTCTCTTACCCAGCATGGGTATATGTAAAATGACACCCCAAAAAACATTGCTTAACTTCTCCTGAGTACGGCAATACCACATGTGTGACACTTTTTTGCAACCTAGGTGTCACGGCTGAGGATGGGGGAAACCCTCAGCCGTGTGCCGGAAGGAAGATGGTCGCTGCTTGACCAGGACAAACAGGATTAGGGAGCAGGTCACCTCCTACAGCGTCCCTAACCTGACCCTAACTCCTACCTGCATGGGCCGACCTTGAAGGTAGGAGGACCCATGCGCAGGAACCTCGGATCCCTACTCGCCCTCAGTCGGTCCCTAGGCTAGGAGTCAGAGTAAGACATCCTGTTCCTTCTGGATACGGAGGAACAGGAGTCTAACTGGCCAAGCTGCAAGGAAGGGAGAACAAGTGCAACCTATGGCAGTGGCAGGTACTTGCCACAAACATCACATTGACCTGCCACAGACAACCAAGCCTGGAACCCATGTGGGTGTACTGCCCACAGACAGCAGGACTCAGCACACAAACAAACAACACACGGGAACCCAGGACCACAGGTGCAATAAAGAAACATAAAAGCAAACACATCTCCCAGACACCAAAGGACATATATATTAGCTTATGACCAGAAGGTTGGCCCCCACTGGCAGTTGGTAAGTAACCAGGAGGATGTCTACAGCCAGCATGGCTGAAACACCCTCTCTGGCTACTGCCTACAACTGAGGCTATATAGGGCCAAGAGGCCACACCCAACAATCAGACACACCCCGTGACTCACACACACTGAAAGGGAGTTAACCCTTCCAAAACCACAGAAGGGAAAACATGACTTAAAGGGGAAGTGTCCAAACAATAAACACACTGTGGCTGTTGCCGCAGGCAACGACATGGGTGGCAAGCGTGTCCTGGGAGTCAGCCCGAAGGCCGGGACACTGCCACCACATGTACATCATACAACCAAACGTTGCCACGGACAGCCACAGTGCAGGGAAAATGTCAGTGCACACCAAACATAAACAAAGTGCACACAGACATACAAAAGTGCTACAAACATGCACATAACTCCAAGGGAACCGCACACATAGCAGTTGTCCGCGGCAACCGCACCTGAGGCCAACTACATTATGCCTCAAGCTGCGGTTGACACTACAACCCAAAACCGCGGGCAACAGTATGCGGCTCCCAAGGAGTCACGGCCATAACCGTGGCCGTGACACTAGGTGGGCAAAGGGGCCCACATTCCAAAGAGCACCTTTCGGATTTCACCGGCCATTTTTTACAGATTTTGATTTCAAACTACTTCGCACGCATTTGGGCCCCTAAAATGCCAGGGCAGTATAACTACCCCACAAGTGACCCCATTTTGGAAAGAAGACACCCCAAGGTATTTTGTGATGGGCATAGTGAGTTCATGGAAGTTTTTATTTTTTGTCACAAGTTAGTGGAATATGAGACTTTGTAAGAAAAAAAAGAAAAAGAAAAAAATCATCATTTTCCGCTAACTTGTGACAAAAAATAAAAAGTTCTATGAACTCACTATGCCCATCAGCGAAATACCTTAGGGTGTCTATTTTCTGAAATGGGGTCATTTGTGGGGTTTTTCTACTGTCTGGGCATTGTAGAACCTCAGGAAACATGACAGGTGCTCAGAAAGTCAGAGCTGCTTCAAAAAGCGGAAATTCACATTTTTGTACCATAGTTTGTAAACGCTATAACTTTTACCCAAACCATTTTTTTTTTTACCCAAACATTTTTTTTTATCAAAGACATGTAGAACAATAAATTTAGAGAGAAATTTATAGATGGAAGTCGTTTTTTTTGCCAAATTTTACAACTGAAAGTGAAAAATGTCATTTTTTTGCAAAAAAAATCGTTAAATTTCGATTAATAACAAAAAAGTAAAAATGTCAGCAGCAATGAAATACCACCAAATGTAAGCTCTATTAGTGAGAAGAAAACTAGGTAAAATTCATTTGGGTGGTAAGTTGCATGACCGAGCAATAAACCGTTAAAGTAGTGTAGGTCAGAAGTGTAAAAAGTGGTCTGGTCGTTAAGGGTGTTTAAGGCCTCTTTCACACTTGCGTTGTCTGGATCCGGCGTGTACTCCACTTGCCGGAATTACACTCCGGATACGGAAAAACGCAAGTGTACTGAAAGCATTTGAAGACGGAACCGTCTTCAAAATGCTTTTAGTGTTACTATGGCACCCAGGACGCTATTAAAGTCCTGGTTGCCATAGTAGGAGCGGGGAGCGGGGGAGCGGTATACTTACAGTCCGTGCGGCTCCCGGGGCGCTCCAGAATGACGTCAGAGTGCCCCATGGGCATGGATGACGTGTCTAATGCGATCACGTGATCCATGCGCTTGGGGCGCACTGACGTCACTCTGGAGCGCCCGGGGAGCCGCACGGACGGTAAGTATACTGCTCCCCCGCTCACCGCTACACTTTACCATGGCTGCCAGGACTTTAGCGTCCCGGCAGCCCTGGTAACCATTCAGAAAAAGCTAAATGTCGGCTCCGGCAATGCACCGAAACGACGTTTAGCTTAAGGCCGGATCCGGATCAATGCCTTTCAATGGGCATTAATTCCGGATCCGGCCTTGCGGCAAGTCTTCAGGATTTTTGGCCGGAGCAAAAAGCGCAGCATGCTGCGGTATTTTCTCCGGCCAAAAAACGTTCCGTTCCGGAACTGAAGACATCCTGATGCATCCTGAACGGATTTCTCTCCATTCAGAATGCATTGGGATAATCCTGATCAGGATTCTTCCGGCATAGAGCCCCGATGACGGAACTCTATGCCGGAAGAAAAGAGCGCAGGTGTGAAAGAGCCCTAAGCTAGGGGGGCTGAGGTGGTTAATAAGGCCAGCTTAGGATTCTTCTTATTAGTCTGGACATGAGCATATGTTTAGGTTAGAGGGGTAAAATCTGTTGACATAATCCCTTTAATGGTTCATCTAATGTATTGTAAAACTTAAAAATTTATGTGAGTTGAAATGGGATACACATGACTTTTTGATCATTTTTTATTCAATTTGTTTGGGAGGTGAGGTGACAAAAACAGCAAATCCATCATTGGTTTAGAAATGTTTTTATGGCGTTCACCACACTGGATTAGTAACATGATCCTTTTATAGATCAGGTTGTTACGGACGTAGCAATACCAAATATGTGTAGTTTATTTTATTTTTTTAATCAATTATAAATGAGCAGATATGGGAGAACACTTTTTTATTTAAATTGTATTAATTTTTTTTTGCATTTTTTACTTCAAGATCCAGTGGGGTTGATGGCTGTACTATACTCTGCAAAATTCTTCTATGGCAGAGTATAGTACTGTCAGTTGCATACTGACACTAATGCCTCTTGCACACGACCATATGTATTTTGCCGTCCGCAAAAAACGGATCCGCAAAAAACACGGATAACATCCTTGTGCATTCCGTATTTTGCGGAACGGAATAGCTGGCCCCTAATAGAACAGTACTATCCTAGTCCGTAATGCAGACAATAATAGGACATATTCTATTTTATTGCTGAACGGAAATACGGACATATGGAAACGGAATGCACACGGAGTACCTTCCGTTTTTTATGCGGACCCATTGAAATTAATGGTTCCATATATGGTCCGCAAAAAAACCGGAACGGACACGGAAAGAAAATACATTCATGTGCATGAGCCCTCAATCGAAAAATTTGCCCGTTTGCTTTTGAGTCTACAAATCATTAGCATCAGGGTCTATCATAGGGCTCATGCACACGAACGTATTTTCTTTCCGTGTCCGTTCCATTTTTTTTGCGGACTGTATGCAGAACCATTCATTTCAAAGGGCCCACGAAAAAAACTGAAGCTACTCTGTGTGCATTCCGTTTCCATATGTCCGTATTTCCGTTCCGCAAAAAAATAGAATATGTTCTATTATTGTCTGCATTATGGACAAGGATAGTACTGTTCTATTAGGGGCCAGCTATGCTGTTCCGCAAAATACGGAATGCACAAGGATGTCATCCATATTTTTTGCAGATCCGTTTTTTGCGGACCGCAAAATACATACGGTCGTGTGCATGAGGCCTTAGTTACATGGTAAGCCTAGATGCCTTTGTAAGGCATCCACTTGTCTTTGTGGTTTTTTAAGGGAAACGTTGCATCTCATTTGAACTTACGCTTCTGGATCATGAGCTCTTCAGAGATAATCTGCTTTTTCCTTACTATGCTCTATTACTTGAATTATTCCTGTTACAAATGGAAGTCACTTAATTAATAGGGGACAGCAGATGTGGAAAATTGAATCTTCCTAATAATGTGTCTGCATTTCTCTGCAATACTCAGCAAGGGAGGTGGCAATGAAGAGAACATAGGGCTGGTTTAATGGCCTATATTCTGCTGGTAGCCCCAGGTACTGTATGTAGCATCTGAAATCTGATTTCCCCATAGTAGGTCTCTGCTATTGCTAGAGTCATATGAAAGTCAACAGTTCAGGTATAGTGCAGTTGCTCCCAAATATTCAAGTAACATTTTACAGAATAAGCCTGAAATGCATAAGAGTGGCCCTTCTGTGTTTATTCTGGATTTTATGGCATATTAAATAAAGCCTTAGAATTTGATGTCCCTGTTGAATGCTTAATTTCTTTTGCCTTTCTTATAATGTACAGTGCAGCTCCTCTGTGCAGCCATGAAATCACAATATATAGGTGAAATTTACTTTTTTTCTCAAAGTTAAAAGGGGTTTTCCAGAATGAAACTATTGGTAGGAATGGGCTCAAAATGGCTAAAAGAACCAATACTTATTTCACTAGTCCCCTGGTGTTCCAACCCTACCTTGTTCCCCACTGCTGTCTACTTTTTGCTCCCATCTTAACATACAGGAAATACTGTCAAAAACCCTATACTTTCTCTAAATACTTATAAGATTAGAATGATGATGAAAACATTTAATCCGCAGCATTGACAAGAACAACATTTCAGTGAAGATAACAATAACATTCCTCAGGTCTAATTGACCTGTCCTGGACCTAACGTGAAATCTTTTCTGACTGATGACATCAACATGTCCCATCATTAATAAGCTACCAGAGTTCTAGATGGCTTCTTTGGTAATATATAGCCAGTTCAGGCACTATCCTGTGAAATATTTATTTGAAAGAATGAGCACTGTTCCAATTATTACAGAAACCATGTATCAATAATATTCTTCATCCTAAGTTCTCCTTCCACCTGTCTTAGTTGGGAATTAAACAAGGTTATACATATTTCTTGATTATTATTTTATTTAAATGCAAATATGAAGACAATGGACTCACGTATGAAGCTGCCGGGTTAAAAGTCACTCTGAACGTTGCAATATTTATTACCTTGATTTCAGCTCTTTTATTAGAGCCCTCTAACTTCCTGTACAAATGTCATTAAAACCACAGGGAGTTCTAGACCTTTCAATGCAAGAGAACACTCTATTATTTAGTACCTCTGTAAGACAATCTTTTCAACTGCAGTTTTCAAGTGATAATTCAAAAAAAAAAGATAAACCTTGATTGAACAGATACTAGCTGTTAGCCACTTAGGAATAAAAGGCAGTTAAGTGACTTTTACATTTATCTACTGGGAGTTACATTTTCAGACACAGATATCAAACAAACTAATATAGTGTGTTGTCTTCATAAGACTTAACAAAGCTGACTTTTATCCTTGAAAAATGCAGGACATCAGTACAAAAGGTCTTCTTAGTATTCACAACCAGCACGATTTACAGAGAAGGTCTATGTATTTTCAAATGTTCTGCTACCAGTCTGTTTTTTAAGTGTAGCTCTTTTAGATGACAATTATTATTATCTACACACACATTTAGTTCCAAATTTAGTTTTTTTTTTTTTTTTGTGTGTGTGGGGGTCATGAATTTAATTAAACCAGCATATAGGTGATCAGTAGTGTTGAGCGAATCAAGCCATTTTAATGCTGCACAGAGACCCAACATTAAAACGTAAGGGCTCCGGCCAGTTGAAATTTACCAATTTAAAAAAACAAAAAAACAAAACTTGACTTTGGCAAGAGAGAAGCCAGGCAATGCTCCTATGGGTTTCTGGGGAAAATATATGCAAATTAGCATATATAACATCTGGTGGCATCAGAAATGCTTAGCTTTTTTAACTTTTGAAAAAAATGCTAATTTGAAGAAATTAGCGAATTTTTTAAAAATGCAATTCTTCGATTCGCCAAATTTTTCGGGAAAAATTTGGTTCGATCCGTATACATTTGTAGCGAATTACGTAAAAAAACAGCTATTTCCTGGCTGCTGAGAGCCTTTATAGTGGTGTAGAAAACTGTGCCTTGCAGTAATACGCATAGGGAGTCTGCTTTGGTAGTGAAATAATACTGTGAGTCCGAATGACATGCAGATGACATGCGTCGCTCTTAGAATCACTGCACACTTCACTTATTTGGGCAGTCACGGTTCCAAAACGGACCAAATAACTCAAGTATGAACTCAGCCTTATAAGTCAATGTTAGTGTCAAGAAGAAGCACACTCCTTTTAGATCTTCGTCTCCTGATTCCACATAGATGTAAACAGAACCTGTTCTATTAAACGATTATAAAAGTAGAGCCCCCCCGACAGAGTGGAGAGGGTGTCAGCAGTAAGTTTGTGTTGACGTCACTGATTATTTTGCCCTTCCTCTGATCCATAAGAACAACAACCCCCCAAAAAACGGATCCTGTCTGTTGAGCATTTGCCTTCACTTGGTCAGCATTTGTTCAGTAATCCATAAGTATTGCTAATGCCAAAAAAAACAGGAGTGGATCCAAAACAAAGATGACACATGAACCGAATATTTGTATGTCTTCTGTGTTTTGTACCCATTCCTGCTTTTTGTTACCAAATCATAAGCCAATTCAGCTGCAAAATAGGGACCATGTCATGCAGGCCTTACAGCTATAACATTGACAGGATCTTTTGTGCATCTCATTTTTCTTTCCTTGTGACAGATTAGAAGAAGGGTGAAATAAATGATGTCAGCCAGGCCAAAAAGCAAAATAGTGGCCCAGTCATGAAGTGGGGAGGGAGGGAACAGCATGAGAAGTCCACAGAGTGGCCTATGACATAGTGGGGAGGTGGAAGCAGCATGAGGAGACCACAGAGTGGCCCAATGACAGAGTGTGAAGGTGGCTGCGGCAGCAGCAGCATCAGGAGGAGGCCACAGGATTGCACAACGACAGAGTATGGAGGTGTCGGCAGCATCAGGAAGAGGCCACAGAGTGTCAGGACGACAGAGTGTGGAGGTGGTGGCAGCATCAGGAGGAGGCCACAGAGTGGCACGACGACAGAGTCTGGAGGTATTGGCAGCAGCAGCATCAGGAGAAGGCCACAGGGTGGCACAATGACAGAGTCTGGAGGTGGCGACAGCATGAGGAGGCCACAAGGTGGCACAATAAAATAGTGTGGAGGTGGCAGCAGCATCATCAGGAGGCAACAGAGTGGCACAATGACAGAGTGTGGAGGTGGCAGCAGCATCATCAGGAAGTCACAGAGTGGCACACTGACAGAGTGTGGAGGTGGCAGCAGCATCCGGAGGAGGCCAAAGGGTGGCACAATGACAGAGTCTGGAGGTGGTGGCAGCATCAGGAGGCAACAGAGTGGCACAATGAAAGAGTCTGGAGGTGGTGGCAGCAGCATCAGGAGGAGGCCACAGAGTGGCACAATGATAGAGTGTGGAGGTGTCGGCAGCAGCAGCATCAGAAGCAGGCCACAGCAAGGCACAATGACAAACTGTGGAGGTGGCGGCAGCAGCAGCATCAGGAGGAAGCCACAGGGTGGCACAATGACAGAGTCTAGAGGTGGCGACAGTATGAGGAGGCCACAGGGTGGCACAATAAAAAAGTGTGGAGGTGGCAGCAGCATAATCAGGAAGTCACAGAGTGGCACACTGACAGAGTGTGGAGGTGGGAGCAGCATCCGGAGCAGGCCAAAGGGTGGCACAATGACAGAGTGTGGAGGTGTCGGAAGCAGCAGCATCAGAAGCAGGCCACAGCATGGCACAATGACAAACTGTGGAGGTGGCGGCAGCAGCAGAATCAGGAGGAAGCTACAGGGTGGCACAATGACAGAGTTTGGAGGTGGCGGCAGCATGAGAAGGCCACAGAGTGGCAAAAGAATCAGCATCAGAAGCAGGCCAGAGCATGGCACAATGACAAACTGTGGAGGTGGCGGCAGCAGCAGCATCAGGAGGAGGCCACAGGGTGGCACAATGACAGAGTATGGAGGTGGCGGCAGCATCAGGAGGCCACAAAGTGGCACGACGACAGAGTGTGCAGGTGGGTGGCAAAAACAGTACCCGCTGATGATGGTGGGTGTAAGAATGAGCACCTGGCATCAGATAGCTGGCATCAGGCGGGTGGCAGCATCAGAATAGTAACTGAGGCAGGTAGCCATTTTTATGATGTGTTGTAGATGGGTGTATAACTTCAGGAACCGCTTGACAACCAGATTGAACACATGTGCCATGCAGAGCGCATGGCTCAGCCTTCCTTGATGCAGCGCCGACAAAATGTTCTTCCCGTTGTCGGTCACCATGGTTCCGATTTTGAGTTGTTGCAGAGAAAGCCATGATTCGATTTCTTAGCGAAGGACACACAGCAGTTCCTCCCCTGTGTGACTACTTTTGCCCAGGGAAACAAGGTGCAGAACAGCGTGACACCGCTGTGCCCTGCACATGTGGTATGCTGGAGGGCCTCTGAATTGTCCTTGCAGTGGATGCTAAGGACACGGTGGAGGATGAGGAGGCAGAGGCGGACATTGTGGCGCGACCAACGGCGTGGCAACGTGGAGGCGGAAGCACCGTCACATGGCCAAGTTGCTGGTGTGGCTTTTGAGGAACCACATTCACCCAGTGGGCCATAAAGGACATGTATTGTCCCTGCCCGTATTTACAGCTCCACACGTCGGTGCTGCCGTGCACTTTGGCAGACACCGACAGGCTCAAGGACTGGCCCACCTTCTGTTCTCCATGTGTGTGCAGGGCTGGTACTGCCTTTTTGGCAAAGAAATGACAGCTTGGGACTCTCGACCTCGGCTCGGCACAAGCCATCAGTTCTCTGAAAGGTGCAGAGTCCACCACTTGGAAAGGGAGGGACTGCAGCACCAGAAACTTGGCCAGGAGCAAATTCAGCTTCTGCACCATTGGATGCGTGCACGCATACTGTTGTCTCTTGGCAATCGCTTCGTTGATCGATTGCTAACGGAATGACTGACAAGGAGTAGGAAGAGGAGGAGCTGGAGCATCAGGACCAGCAGATGATGGGAAGGACAGACCGCTCCCTTCGCCTGAGGTGGTGGAGAATTGACTGCCTGAAACCGGGTGCGTGCCACTGGGTGATGCAGCGGTTGCTGTGGCAGGCTGGAACACCACATCAGAGACACGGTTCTTCCAGGTCACTTTATGATGACACTGCATATGTTGACGCAGGGTCGTGGTGCCAACATTGACACCCTGGCCACGCTTAACCTTCTGCCCACATATTCTACATATTCACCTCCTTCGGCGGCTTAACAAAAAAACTGGCACACTGCCGAGTAGGTGATTTTACCCCCAACACTACGCACTGACTGACTGCTACCGCCGCTACCTACGTGAACCCGTGCACCGCTACTTCCCAGGCAGGTTTCGCTACCAACCTCCCACTGATGCCACTCTGCTGACTCCCAGCCACGCTAGCGACTTGATGGCTCACGAGAAAGCTGTCACCCTCTTCTCCCAATGATGATGAAGCCGCTTAGTCACCCGGCTCCCAAGTGCGATCAGCTACATCATCATCATCGAGTACTGTCTGCACGTCACTGATGTCCTCCTCAACCGTCTCTGGGTCAGGAGCTTTACCGCTCGCGAACCTAGCTCCCACGGCACTCTTCTCATCACTACTTGCCTGCCTAGTGGAGGATACGGCGGATTTCTCCTGCACATCTTGGCTTGCCAGTAGCTGCTGACTGTCTTCTAGTAGCTCGTCCTCACTGTATAGTCGAGCTGAGCCCACAGCATACAATACTTCTCTGGCTGAGGGAACAGAAAATGACAGAGGCAGGTTGAGGACAGGTGAGGACACATGGCCGGCTCCCGGGTCATGCCAACTAAGAGTCGTGTCAGAGGAACCCACCGACTCTTGGCTGGGGGTGTCTGATGTCACTTGGGACGAAGTGGATGACCGAGTCAACCATTCAAGAACCTCTGGGTTGCTGGTCAAGACACAACCGCTAGTTGACACCGGGAGCTCAGACCTCTCTCTGCGATCTCTGCTGCCACGCCCCCTGAGTCTGCTGCAACCTCTGCCTGCGCCAGAAACATTTAGGCCTCTATTACTCCCCTGTGCAGGTCCGTGCACTTCTCTGTCTGACATACTGTTATATAGAGTTGAGCGGACACCTGGATGTTCGGGTTCGACGGGTTCGGCCAAACTTCAGAAAAAAGTTCGAGTTCGGGACCAGAACTGGACCCGAACTTGACCCCGAACACGAACCCCATTGAAGTCAATGGTGACCCGAACTTTTGAGCACTAAAATGGCTGTAAAAATGTCATGGAAAGGGCTAGAGGGCTGCCAATGTCATCAAAATGTGGTTAAGAGCATGGCATGTGCTCTGCAAACAAATGTGGATAGGGAAATGATTTAAAATAAAATAAAATACGTTAAAAAAAATAATAATAATCTTGATCTAGGAGGACCAGGTCCATATGGAGTAGGAGGTTGAGGAGGCAGTGGATGTGGCAGTGTAGGTGGAAGTGGCAGTGGAGGAGGAGGTAGCCTACACTGTTTTTTGTTTTAAAATGTATTTATATTTTTTAAAATTAGGGTACACCCCAAAAGATTGGGAAATATAACCCTCCAGTCGTGCTAAACACACGTTCAGACAATACACCGGCTGCAGGGCAGGCCAGCACCTCCAAGGCGTAAAGGGCAAGCTCAAGCCATGTACCCAATTTGGCGACCCAGAAGTTGCAGGGGCTGACCCCTGTCAGTTAGTTCGTGTAGGCGTGTGCATACTTACTGCCCCACCATGTTGCAAGTCCCCGTAATGTTCACGATCCAATTTGATATCTGCTCTATCAACTTTCGATGTTCTTTTATGCGCCTACCATGGTGATTACGGGTGGCGGGGAATCAGGGTTCCAGGCCGGAGAGGGAGCATGAGAAAAAGAGACCAAATTTAAGGGAAATACATTTATTTTAAAAGATTGGGATCGAGAAGAAATGTGGGAAAAGCTATTGAGGCGCAAATGTGGGACAAATTACAGAAGCCCAAATGTGGGCCAAAAGAGTCAAGTGGAATTGTGGGAAAAGCTATTGAGGCGCAAATGTTGGCGAAAAGAGTATAGCGGAAATGTGGGACAAAGTATTGAAGCTTAAATGTGGTACAACGTGTTTAAGTTTAAGCATTGAATCAAAGGAGGTGGCGCGCATCAATAAAAGAAGCATTTTAGAAACTTTATTCCCTGTCACCTATGCAGAGCAGGGGTTCATTGACGTCTAAAATTGTATAATGTCAACCCAAGAATGTAACAGAAAAATTACATTCTACTTGGTAGAGGAGGGGTCTATGACAGAAAACAATTGTTTATTGTCACCCGAAAATGTAAAATAAAAATTATTGAAATATATTAAGCTGTCAACTAGGTAGAGGAGGGGTATATTACACCCAAAAATTGGTAAATTTGACCATAAAATGTAACTGACAAATGTTTTTTTTTTTTTCACGGTCTAATAGGTATAGAAGTGGTACATCACACCAAACAATTGCTGAATTTCACCAGAAAATGTATATGACAACTTTTTTGTTTTTGTTAACCGGCCTACTAGGTATAGCAGTGGTACTAAACACCCAAAAATTGGTTAATTTCACCCGAAAATGTAACTGACAATTATATATTTTTTTTAAATGGCCTACTAGGTATAGCAGTGGTACATCACACCCAAAAATTGGTGAATTTCACCATAAAATGTAACTGACAAATAGTTTTATTGTTTAACCTGTCTACTAGGTATAGCAGTGGTACTTCACACCCAAAAATTGTTGAATTTCAACTGAAAATGTAACTGACAAATTAATTTTTTTGTTAACCGGCCTACTAGGTATAGCAGTGGTACTATACACCCAAAAATTGTTGAATTTCACCCGAAAATGTTAATGACAATTTTGTATTTGTTTCTTTAACCGGCCTACTAGGTATAGCAGTGGTACTAAACACCCAGAAATTGATTAATTTCACCAGAAAATGTTAATGAGAATTTTTTTTTTTTAACGGCCTACTAGGTATAGCAGTGGTACTATACACCCAAAAATTTGTGAATTTCACCAGAAAATGTAAATGACAAAGTAGTGAAATGATATAAAATAAAACACGTACAAAAAAAATAAAATTGATTTATGAGGTGGAGTTCCATATGGAGTAGGAGTTTGAGGAGGCGGTGGACGTAGCGGACAGGCGGCTGCGCTTGTCTGTGATGACGCCCCCTGCCGTGCTAAACACACGTTCAGATAATATACTGGCTGCAGGGCAGGCTAGCACCTCCAAGGCGTAAAGGGAAAGCTCAGGCCATGTGCCCAATTTGGAGACCCAGAAGTTGAAGGGGGCAGATCCGTCATTCAGTACTCCACTATTGCCTGCTGCTGCTTGCACAGTCTGGCCAGCATGTGCAAGGTGGAGTTCCACCTTGTGGGCGCGTCGCATATGAGGCGGTGAGCGGGAAGCCCGAAGTTAAGCTGCAGCGCTGACAGGCGAGCAGCAGCAGGGTGAGAATGCCGAAAGCGTGAACAGATGGCCCGCACTTTATGCAGCAGCTCTGACATATCGGGGTAATTTTCAAGGAATCTCTGCACCACCAAATTCAGCACATGTGCCAGGCAAGGGATGTGCGTCAAACCGGCTAGTCCCAGAGCTGCTACGAGATTTCGCCCATTATCGCACACCACCAGGCCGGGCTTGAGGCTGACTGGCACAAACCACTCATCGGTCTGTTGTTCAAGGCCCGTCCACAGCTTCTGCGCGTTGTGGGGTTTGTCCCCCAAACAGATAAGTTTTAAAACTGCCTGCTGTCGTTTACCCCTGGCTGTGCTGAAGTTGGTGGTGAAGGTGCTACGCTGACCGGATGAGGAGCTGGTAGAGGATGAGGAAGCAGAGTAGGAGGAGGAAGCAACAGGAGGCAAACTGAAGCGCCCTGCAATCCTCGGTGGTAGAAGGACCTGCCTGGCCAAACTGCTATCAGCCTCAGGCCCAGCCGCCACTGCATTTACCCAGTGTGCTATTATGGAGATATAACGGCCCTGACTGTGCATACAGGTCCACGTATCCGTAGTCAGGTGCACCTTGCCACAGATGGCGTTGCGCAGTGCACACCTGATTTTATCACAAGACACGGAGGCTCCTATTGCTTTAACTCCTCTTTACTGTTACCATAGCAGCAAAGAAATGAACAGTCATTCACAAAGAAAACCATAGTAACCAACTCCTCCCTTCTATCCCAGCATATAATGACTCAACCCCTGGGATCATCCTCTTTCTTTGCTGCAGCCATGGCAGATGAGTATCCGTTTACCTGTGGTGTATTCATGATTTGTTCTTTTGCTTTTCTGCTTACAGCTCAGGGTTAATTTCCCTGGGGTTCATTTATGTATTGTTGGCCCTTTTTCCCTTCTGGGTCGGGCCGTTATCTTGTGGTTTATCCCTATTTTGCGCTTTTCCTCAGAACGCTGGTCTCTGCATTTTTCCTCCCCACACACTTTAATCCCCTGTTCCATCGGCGCTTACCGGGCTTCCAGCCTTCTTCTGGTCCCTCCGTTCGGTTCCCGCACCCTGTCTCCTTCCCGCCCGAGTTCTCGCGAGTGCGAGACTTCGGGCGCCATCTTGGTAATCCCTCTCGTTCCACCCGCGATATCGCGGGATTTCGGATCTCTACAGCCCCCTTTCTGCCGAAATATCGCGGGATCTCGGCGCCATCTTGGCCAGAGTCGCGTCCTCGCCACACTAGCTGCAGGAGTCCCGATCTGTCCTCCGGTGACCCTTGGTGAGTCCCCCTCCCGTTCTGCATTTGTGTCCCTCATTGCTTTTCCGGATTTTGGATCCTCATTCGTTTTTTCTCCCTTGTCCTTAGGTCTGTTTTCCTGTGCTCTTGTGGTCTGGGGTGAATTATTCCTGCCACACATCCATGTCTCGCCGTAGCACCAGTTCTACCCCTGGACAGGGAAACCCCGCTGCCCTTCAGTGCCCCCCTGCATTAGACAGCCGTACTGATGTTTCCCCTAATGACATGCAGAACGCAGCTCTGCAGCAATATATCTCAAACGCGATTGCCTCGGCTATGGGCTCGATGTCCTCAGCCATAACGCATTCTATCTCACAGGCCCTATGTTCTCAGTCAGCCTTGGCTACTCAGAACTCAGATGTAGATCTTAATATGCCCTCAGCCTCCAGAACCTCTGTAACCGATGGAAATCCATCACATGATCACGCGGTTGTCCCGCGTAAAAGAGCCTGCACGCGACAGGCAGAAAGATCTCGCGCTTGGAAGACGGCCAGGACCCTGCCTGAGCCACTGTCGGATTCAGACAAGGAATCCCTAGAGGAGGCACAGAATGAGTCTAATTATGACTCGGTTGAGGAACTGGCAGATGTTACGGTTGATCCCCTAGACTTATTGCCTAACCCCATACCTGCCAGAGCTATGACCACTCTTATGGAGAGTCATTCAATGCGGGAGGATCTTTTGGTTGACCCCCTGGGGGACCCCTTATTCAACCCCAATGAGCTACATCACCCCCGCTCTGCGGAATTGCTCCGGGCCACTCATGTGGCTCAGTATTTTGAGTCTAAAATTCGCACTCCTCTAAGCAAGGAGTCGCTCAACAAGTTGCGGGCAGACTGCCCACGCCCTCTTATCCCTCACAAGGTGTGTGAGACACCCACGGTGGACCCCAAGATGGTCCAGTTTCTGTCTAAAACGGGGTTTAACCCCAAGAAGGGGTTGGATTCGGCTCTTAGAGCCGTTCAGGATAAGCTCCTAGACATTACGGGTCCTCTTGCCAGAATATTCGATATGGCGGAATCCACCAAGGCAGAGGGTAAATAAGTAGACCCCATAGAATTGGGGGGCTGGATCCAGAGGGCCATTTGTATTACAGGGAATGTGAATACCTCCCTGGCTATAGAAAGGCGAAAAGCCATTTTAATGAAAGTGGAGCCAAAACTCTCCAACCTAGCCTTATCTGAGGCGGGCAAAGATGCCCAAGGCCTTTTATTTGGAGAGTCATTTATAAAAGAATTGGGCAGATACGTCGGGGCTTTTACAGTTCTGGACAAGGCCCAGACCTCCATGAGAAAAGTCTTTAATAACCCTTTCTCCAGTAGGGCCGGCAGCTCAAGGGGCCGTCTGTCCGGCCGTTCTAACTTCCACCCCCGCGGCACGGGGAGAGGCTCCTACAATTACAGATCCTCGCTTCAGGATCCCAGACACCAGCCTTCCTTCTTCCCCTCAAGGGGCACACCAGGACGTTCCAGGGGTTTCCGTGGAGCTCCTTCCTTTAGACGACCAGTTGGTAAGTACCTACCCTACTCTCCCTTTGCCTTCTTTAACAGATTGTGTCGGGGGCAGACTCTGTCTCTTTTTCCATGCCTGGTCCGAGATCACCTCAGACCGGTGGGTGCTGAACACCGTCAGAGGTTTCACAATAGACTTAGTAGCCCCCCCCCGAGCCTTATACCACCCCTCCGTCCTATACCTTTAACCGGTTCAATCCAACAACACCTGCACAAGGAGCTTATGGAATTATTCCACAAGAGGGCAATAGAACGCACCACGACTCACAACTCGGGTGTGATCAGCAATATGTTTCTGGTGCAGAAAAAGGGAGGTCAGATGCGCCCAGTTATCAACTTGAAACCCCTCAATGGGTTAGTCCAATATCGCCACTTCAAGATGGAGGGCATCCATCTACTAAGGGACATGCTTCTCGCAGGCGACTGGATGGTCAAATTAGACCTCAAAGATGCGTACCTCACGGTCCCGGTGGCCCCTGCCTCCAGGGATCTGCTCCGTTTTCTTTGGGGAGATCAGATCTGGCGTTTCACTTGCCTACCTTTTGGCCTCTCGTCCGCCCCTTGGTGTTTCACCAAGGTGATGAAACCTGTGGTGACTTGACTGCGCAGCAGAGGGGTGCGCATGATAATTTATCTAGACGATATTCTTATCATGGCGCAAAGTCCGTCCCTCCTTCGCAGACACCTCGCCATGTCCGTCGATCTCCTTTCAAGGTTAGGGTTTATCATAAACCAAGAAAAGTCCAGCCTCACGCCATCTACTTCGATGGAATTCCTGGGGTTCAGAGTAGACTCCTCGTCCCTGACCCTCCACCTACCCCTATCCAAAATCCAGTCGATTCGCAAAGAGCTACGCCATGCTTTGCTTCGACCACAGTTATCTTTACGACACTTGGCGTGTCTAATATGGCTTCTGGCATCGTCTATCCAGGCCATATTTCCGGCCCCCTTACACTACCGAGCCCTCCAGCGGCTCAAGATTGCCCATCTTCGGTCTGGAGCCACGTACTCAGACATGGTCTTTCTAGATAGGGAGACAAAGGACGAGTTGCGATGGTGGATTCAGAACCTGTCGGTTTGGAGCGGCAAGGCCATATTCGGTCCGCAACCGGACCTTGTCATAGAGTCAGACGCCAGCTTGCACGGCTGGGGGGCACACTGCAATGGGGTATCCACTGGAGGCCCTTGGTCCCCAGAAGAGACTCACCTCCATATCAATGGCCTAGAGTTGTTGGCAGGGTCTCTGGCGATTCGCAGTTTCGCCAATGACACAGTCACAACTTGTATCAGACTACGGATGGACAACATCTCCGCCGTCCGGTACATCAACGGTATGGGCGGAACACGTTCTTCGGTTCTCACCTACCTGGCGAAGGATTTCTGGGAGTTCTGCCTCGCCAGGGGTATTGTGGTAGTTGCGGAACATCTCCCTGGCCTCCACAATGTGTTAGCGGACTGTAATTTGCGATACATATCAGATTCCAGCTACTGGAAGCTAGACGAGAGGGTATTCCTAGTTTTGTCATCACGTTGGGGTCCTCCCTCTATAGATTTGTTCGCGAACCGTTTGAACGCCCAACTGCCCAGATTCTTCAGCTGGCGACCAGATCCTCTGGCAGAAGCGGTGGATGCGTTCCTGCAACAGTGGGGGGGGAAACGTTGATGTACGCATTTCCCCCATTTGCTCTGATCCCTCAAGTTCTCCTACAAGTTCAGCGTCAAGCGGCAGAGCTTGTCTTGATCCTGCCCTTGAGGAGGTTGCAGCCTTGGTTCCCTCTGGTCCTGGATCTTTTGGTGGATTTTCCGCTTCTCCTTCCGGACCAACTCTCCCTGCTTCAGAGCCCGACAGGGGAATCCCATCCCCTACTACAGGCAGGGCTGCTACGACTTCTCGCTTGCAGGATCTCGGGTGTTCCAGCATGTTGTCTGGAGTTTCGGACACAACTGTTTTCCTACTGGAAAACGCATGGGCCCCCGGAAACAGACGGGCTTATCGAGCCGCCTGCGACGCTTGGGCTCGTTGGTGCGGAGAGCGCACTTTGGATCCCCTTCGTGCATCTGTAAATACGGTTTTGTCTTTTTTGTCTTCCCTCTATGACGCGGGGAAGGCTTATCGTACTATCAACCTTTACAGGTCAGCTATATCATCTAGACACAAGGGTTTTGAGGGATGCTCTGCGGGCCAACACCCTCTTGTTTGTAGTTTGCTAAAAGGCTCTCGTCTGTCCCGACCTCCCAGACCTCGCTTCTCTGCTACTTGGGATGTGGGGTTGGTATTACATTTTATATCTTCTTGGTCTACTAACGCTCAACTGTCCCTTCGCCAATTATCGGCAAAATTGGTAACGTTATTTTGTCTCATATCTTGTAAGAGGGTCTCGGACGTTCGGGCCCTAGATTACGATGCACGTTCTTTCACTCCAGAGGGTGTCCAGTTTAACATTTTCCAGACGTACTAAAACTAACATCCGTTCTGTGACTTATCCTTCCTTCCGGCAGTCGCCTCAACTTTGGCCGGTAGCTTGCTTGCAGGAGTATGAATCCCGTACTGTTACTCTGCGTTCCTCATTTGTTTATCTCTTTTCGTAGACCTTATGCTCCCATCTCTAGTGTAACCTTGTCACGTTGGGTTAAGGAGATACTGGGCCAAGCGGGCATTGACACTAATATATTTACAGCTCATTCGGTTCGCAGTGCTTCTGCTACTTCCATAACTGTCTCGGGGGCCCGCCTGGAGGATGTCATGCGATTAGCAAACTGGTCTAGAGTGTCCACTTTTCGGGAAATTTATTTTTGTCCCATATCGCATGCTTTTTCTTCTGTCGTTTCTCAGCTTTAAACTTGCAAAAGGAGCCTCCGTGTCTTGTGATAAAATTTCATGATTTTCCTATTCCATGACGTAAAGTCATGATTTTATTAAAGACACGGAGGCGAGTATTGCCCTCCCTTTCCCGCCCTTGTTTAGGTGATAAGTCTTGATTTGTAGGATTATCTTCATCCTATCCTTCTCATATATTTTGTCTCAGGATCATAGGTATCGTTTAGAACTCATGTATGCCTTGTACTAGTTATTGTCGTTATATTTCTATCTCTGCTTTATTTTCTATTCCACAGGTTGAGATGTCGACTTGGTTGAGGATTCAGATTCAGGTGCATGGCCGGTTCGTTTACAGCGTCAATGAGCATTTTTCCTTCCGTTGAGGAGTTTGGTTCTCTGAGTTATCAGGAGTTGTGGTTCTAGACCGGGATGGCCAGTTTCAGAATGTTTGCAGTTCGGAGTAGCTGTACAAAGAAAGAGGATGATCCCAGGGGTTGAGCCATTATATATATAGAAGGGAGGAGTTGGTTACTATGGTTTTCTTTGTGAATGACTGTTCATTTCTTTGCTGCTATGATAATAGTAAAGAGGAGTTAAAGCAATACTCGCCTCCGTGTCTTTAATAAAATCATGACTTTACGTCATGGAATAGGAAAATCATGAAATTTTGTCCCCTACTTGGTTGTGCAGGGAAGGGATGGCTCGCCTTGAAAAGTAGTGGCAGCTGGGCACGACGTACTGTGGGTGTCACGACCGCTACCCCAGCAGCAGTCGTGTCGCACCAGACGGAGGGGAAGGGGGACCCTTATCTACGGATAGGAATCGTATGGCCACCCCTGACTAACCCTAAGCTGGCACCTGTCTGCCCTGATACCCTAGACGGGGTGTGAACCCGTGCGGCGAGCAGGATGCCTAAACCCTCAGTCACCCTAAAGCCTAGAGTGGGGAAAGGCCGATGGAAGCACTAGTCACCATCACTCATGTCTAGGAGAACAGCAGGGGAAGACAGCAACAAACAAACTATATCAGAGATAGACTTATCCAGTCACGAGCAGAGAAGGCGATCCCAATCACGACCGTCCACGCCGGACAAGAGCTTCACAGCAACACCATCAAACGATCTCCTTCAAAGGTCAGAATAGAACTGGAAGTAAGGACTATATCTGGCAATGACTGCAAGTGAAACTGAAACTAATATAGTAGCTGGGAGTGGCAGACAGGACTCACCTGAGAAGGATGCCTACAAACTCCCAGTCAGGACAAAAAGGTTCACAAGGCAAAACACAGATGACATACCCTGAACCACGGAGCAAACTCACAAGCTATCGCGAGTAGCAAGTCGCTGCGACCTTCTCCTCCCAGACCTGTCTGGATCAGTCACAGTCGTGACAGTGGGTCAGCCACTGCCATAAGGCCTTTAAAACTATCCGTTTCCACCAGACGGAATGACAGCATTTCAAAGGACAGTAATTTAGAAATGCTGGCATTCAGGGCTAGGGATCGCGGGTGGGTAGGGGGGTACTTCCTCTTCCTCTCCAGCATTTGGGAGATGGAGAGCTGAACGCTTCCGTGGGACATTGTGGAGATGCTTTGTGACCCAGGTGTTGGTGTTGCTGTCAGATCCTCTGTTTGCGGGGTTGCAGGTGACACTGTCACTCCAGAGGTGGATGAAGAGGCCGCGACTGCAGCAGAAGAGGAAGCAGGAGGAACCAGAGACCTTTCTTGGTTTTTGAGGTGTCTACTCCACTGCAGCTCGTGCTTTGCACTTAAATCCCTGGTCATGCAGGTTGTACTCAGGTTGAGAACGTTTATGCCTCGCTTCAGGCTCTGATTGCACAGCATGCAAACCACTCGTGTCTTGTCGTCAGCACATTGTCTGAAGAACTGCCATGCCAGGCAACTCCTTGGAGCTGGCTTTGGTGTGCTTGGTCCTTTACTGCGGTGGGCAGTAGGATGCATACTGTCTAGAGGATGGCCGCTCCGCTTTTGCACCCTGCTCCCTCTTCTGCTGTTGCTGGTGGCTCTGTGCGACCGCCTCTTCCTCCGATCTACATAGGTCACTCGCATGACTTTGATTCCATGTGGGGTCGAGGACCTCATCGTCCTCCACATCATCTTCCACCCAGTCTTCACCCCTGCCTTCCTTGTCGGTCTGCACACTTTCTAAAGCCCCAGCAGTTTGCACCCGTGTTTCGTCATCATCCGAGACGTGCTGTGATGGTCCTCCCATGTACTCATCTTGAAAGATAAGTGGTTAGACATCGGTGCACTCAATCTCTTCCACTTCTGGGGCAGGGCTAGGTGGATGGCCCTGGGAAACCCTGCTAACATAGTCATCAAAAAGCAGAAGAGACTGCTGCATGACTTGGGACTCAGACTGCTTGGCTGATTTGCAAGGGGGTGAGGTGAAAGACTGATGGACATCGGATGCAGGTGCCAACTGTGGTCTTTCAGCAGGAGACTGGGTGGGAGACAATATGAAGGAACTGGATCCACTGTCAGCAACCCAATCTACTATCGCCTGTACTTGTTCAGGCCTCACCATTCGTAGAGCAGCATTAGGCCCGACCAAATACCGCTGCAGGTTTTGTCGCCTACTCGCACCTGAGGAAGGGGTTTCACTTGTGCATGTAGCTGGCACAGATCGACCACGTCCTCTCCCTGCAACAGGAGCTCCACCAGCAGCACCACGACCTGGGCCACGTCCCTTATTTGACGCTCTCCTCATATTTTTCGAATTTAGGATCTTGCCCTAAATGGGGGTTTAATTAATAGTAGAAAAGAACGACAGTATGTAAAGGGTGTATCTCACACGGTCTGAACCAGTGTAGGCCTGAATTAAATATTCTTTTGCCCAAAATGGATGTATTTCAAATGGCTGCATTTCAAATGCCTGAATCAAACCCCTGTATGTAGAGGGGATATCTCACACGGTCTGAACCAGTGTAGGCCTGAATAAAAAATTTCTTTGACCAAAATGGCTGTATTTCAAATGGCTGTATTTCAAATCCCTGAATCAAACCCCTGTATGTAGGGGGGGGATCTCACACGGTCTGAACCAGTGTAGGCCTGAAGTATTTATTTCTTTGCCCAAAATGGCTGTATTTCAAATGGCTGTATTTCAAATCCCTGAATCAAACCCCTGTATGTAGAGGGGGTATCTCACACGGTCTGAACCAGTGTAGGCCTGAATTAAATATTTATTTGCCCAAAATGGCTGTATTTCAAATGGCTGTATTTCAAATGCTTGATTCAAACCCCCTGTATGTAGAGGGGGTATCTCACAGGGCCTGAACCAGTGTAGGCCTAAATTAAATATTTCTTTGCACCAAATGGATGTATTTCAAATGGCTGTATTTCAAATCCCTGAATCAAACCCCTGTATGTAGAGGGTGTATCTCACACGGTCTGAACCAGTGTAGGCCTGAAGTAAATATTTCTTTGCCCAAAATGGCTGTATTTCAAATGGCTGTATTTCAAATCCCTGAATCAAACCCCTGTATGTAGAGGGTGTATCTCACACAGTCTGAACCAGTGTAGGCCTGAATTAAATATTTGTTTGCCCAAAATGGCTGTATTTTAAATGGCTTTATTTCAAATGCCTGAATCAAACCCCTGTATGTAGAGGGTGTATCTCACAGGGCCTGAACCAGTGTAGGGCTGAATTCAATATTAATGCACCAAATGGCGGTATTTCAAATCTCTTAATCTAACCCAAATTAATTAAGGGTGTATCTCACAATGACATCTGCATTAAAGGCTGGTAACTAAATTTTTTTGGCCCAAATGAGTGTTTGTTTAACCACCTCAGCCCCCAGTGCTTAAACACCCTGAAAGACCAGGCCACTTTTTACACTTCTGACCTACACTACTTTCACCGTTTATTGCTCGGTCATGCAACTTACCACCCAAATGAATTTTACCTCCTTTTCTTCTCACTAATAGAGCTTTCATTTGGTGGTATTTCATTGCTGCTGACATTTTTACTTTTTTTGTTATTAATCGAAATTTAACGATTTTTTTGCAAAAAAATGACATTTTTCACTTTCAGTTGTAAAATTTTGCAAAAAAAACGACATCCATATAGAAATTTTGCTCTAAATTTATAGTTCTACATGTCTTTGATAAAAAAAAAATGTTTGGGTAGAAAAAAAATGGTTTGGGTAAAAGTTATAGCGTTTACAAACTATGGTACAAAAATGTGAATTTCCGCTTTTTGCAGCAGCTCTGACTTTCTGAGCACCTGTCATGTTTCCTGAGGTTCTACAATGGCCAGACAGTACAAACACCCCACAAATGACCCCATTTCTGAAAGTACACACCCTAAGGTATTCGCTGATGGGCATAGTGAGTTCATAGAACTTTTTATTTTTTGTCACAAGTTAGCGGAAAATGATGATTTTTTTTTTTTTTTTTTTTTCTTACAAAGTCTCATATTCCACTAACTTGTGACAAAAAATAAAAAGTTCTATGAACTCACTATGCCCATCAGCGAATACCTTGGGGTCTCTTCTTTCCAAAATGGGGTCACTTGTGGGGTAGTTATACTGCCCTGGCATTCTAGGGGCCCAAATGTGTGGTAAGGAGTTTGAAATCAAATTCTGTAAAAAATGACCTGTGAAATCCGAAAGGTGCTCTTTGGAATATGGGCCCCTTTGCCCACCTAGGCTGCAAAAAAGTGTCACACATCTGGTATCCCCGTACTCAGGAGAAGTTGAGGAATGTGTTTTGGGGTGTCTTTTTACATATACCCATGCTGGGTGAGATAAATATCTTGGTCAAATGACAACTTTGTATAAAAAAATGGGAAAAGTTGTCTTTTGCCAAGATATTTCTCTCACCCAGCATGGGTATATATAAAATGACACCCCAAAACACATTCCCCACCTTCTCCTGAGTACGGAGATACCAGATGTGTGACACTTTTTTGCAGCCTAGGTGGGCAAAGGGGCCCATATACCAAAGAGCACCTTTCGGATTTCACTCGTCATTTTTTACTGAATTTGATTTCAAACTCCTTACCACACATTTGGGCCCCTAGAATGCCAGGGCAGTATAACTACCCCACAAGTGACCCCATTTTGGAAAGAAGACACCCCAAGGTATTCCGTGAGGGGCATGGCGAGTTCCTAGAATTTTTTATTTTTTGTCACAAGTTAGTGGAAAATGATGATTTTTTTTTTTTTTTTTTTTTTTCATACAAAGTCTCATATTCCACTAACTTGTGACAAAAAATAAAAACTTCCATGAACTCACTATGCCCATCAGCGAATACCTTGGGGTCTCTTCTTTCCAAAATGGGGTCACTTGTGGGGTAGTTATACTGCCCTGGCATTCTAGGGGCCCAAATGTGTGGTAAGGAGTTTGAAATCAAATTCTGTAAAAATTGACCTGTGAAATCCGAAAGGTGCTCTTTGGAATATGGGCCCCTTTGCCCACCTAGGCTGCAAAAAAGTGTCACACATCTGGTATCTCTGTATTCAGGAGAAGTTGAGGAATGTGTTTTGGGGTGTCTTTTTACATATACCCATGCTGGGTGAGATAAATATCTTGGTCAAATGCCAACTTTGTATAAAAAAATGGGAAAAGTTGTCGTTTGCCAAGATATTTCTCTCACCCAGCATGGGTATATATAAAATGACACCCCAAAACACATTCCCCACCTTCTCCTGAGTACGGAGATACCAGATGTGTGACACTTTTTTGCAGCCTAGGTGGGCAAAGGGGCCCATATTCCAAAGAGCACCTTTCGGATTTCACTTGTCATTTTTTACAGAATTTGATTTCAAACTCCTTACCACACATTTGGGCCCCTAGAATGCCAGGGCAGTATAACTACCCCACAAGTGACCCCATTTTGGAAAGAAGAGACCCCAAGGTATTCGCTGATGGGCATAGTGAGTTCATGGAAGTTTTTATTTTTTGTCACAAGTTAGTGGAATATGAGACTTTGTATAAAAAAAAAAAAAAAAAAAAAAAATCAGCATTTTCCACTAACTTGTGACAAAAAATAAAAAATTCTAGGAACTCGCCATGCCCCTCACGGAATACCTTGGGGTGTCTTCTTTCCAAAATGGGGTCACTTGTGTGGTAGTTATACTGCCCTGGCATTTTCCAGGGGCCCTAATGTGTGTTAGGTAGGTAAATGACCTGTGAAATCCTAAAGGTGCTCTTTGGAATATGGGCCCCTTTGCCCACCTAGGCTGCAAAAAAGTGTCACACATGTGGTATCGCCGTATTCAGGAGAAGTTGGGGAATGTGTTTTGGGGTGTCATTTTACATATACCCTTGCTGGGTGAGAGAAATATCTTGGCAAAAGACAACTTTTCCCATTTTTTTATACAAAGTTGGCATTTGACCAAGATATTTCTCTCACCCAGCATGGGTATATGTAAAATGACACCCCAAAACACATTCCCCAACTTCTCCTGAGTACGGCGATACCACATGTGTGACACTTTTTTGCAGCCTAGATGCGCAAAGGGGCCCACATTCATTTTATGAGGGCATTTTTAGACATTTGGATACCAGACTTCTTCTCACGCTTTGGGGCCCCTAGAATGCCAGGGCAGTATAAATACCCCACATGTGACCCCATTTTGGAAAGAAGACACCCCAAGGTATTCAATGAGGGGCATGGCGAGTTCATAGAAATTTTTTTTTTTTGGCACAAGTTAGCGGAAATTGATATTTTTTATTTTTTTCTCACAAAGTCTCCCGTTCCGCTAACTTGGGACAAAAATTTCAATCTTTCATGGACTCAATATGCCCCTCACGGAATACCTGGGGGTGTCTTCTTTCCGAAATGGGGTCACATGTGGCGTATTTATACTGCCCTGGCATTCTAGGGGCCCTAAAGCGTGAGAAGAAGTCTGGAATATACATGTCTAAAAAATTTTACGCATTTGGATTCCGTGAGGGGTATGGTGAGTTCATGTGAGATTTTATTTTTTGACACAAGTTAGTGGAATATGAGACTTTGTAAGAAAAATAAATAAAAATTCCGCTAACTTGGGCCAAAAAAATGTCTGAATGGAGCCTTACAGAGGGGTGATCAATGACAGGGGGGTGATCAATGACAGGGGGGTGATCAATGACAGGGGGGGGTGATCAATGACAGGGGGTTGATCAATGACAGGGGGGTGATCAGGGAGTCTATATGGGGTGATAACCACAGTCATTGATCACGCCCCTGTAAGGCTTCATTCAGACGTCCGTATGCGTTTTGCGGATCCGATCCATCTATCAGTGCATCCGTAAAAATCATGCGGACATCTGAATGGAGCTTTACAGGGGGGTAATCAATGACAGGGGGGTGATCAGGGAGTCTATATGGGGTGATCACCACAGTCATTGATCATGCCCCTGTAAGGCTTCATTCAGACGTCCGGATGCGTTTTGCGGATCCGATCCATCTATCAGTGGATCCGTAAAAATCATGCGGACGTCTGAATGGAGCTTTACAGGGGGGTGATCAATGACAGGGGTGTAATCAATGACAGGGGGGTGATCAGGGAGTCTATATGGGGTGATCACCACAGTCATTGATCACGCCCCTGTAAGGCTTCATTCAGACGTCCGGATGCGTTTTGCGGATCCGATCCATCTATCAGTGCATCCGTAAAAATCATGCGGACATCTGAATGGAGCTTTACAGGGGGGTGATCAATGACAGGGGGGTGATCAGGGAGTCTATATGGGGTGATCACCACAGTCATTGATCACGCCCCTGTAAGGCTTCATTCAGACGTCCGGATGCGTTTTGCGGATCCGATCCATCTATCAGTGCATCCGTAAAAATCATGCGGACATCTGAATGGAGCTTTACAGGGGGGTGATCAATGACAGGGGTGTAATCAATGACAGGGGGGTGATCAGGGAGTCTATATGGGGTGATCACCACAGTCATTGATCACGCCCCTGTAAGGCTTCATTCAGACGTCCGGATGCGTTTTGCGGATCCGATCCATCTATCAGTGCATCCGTAAAAATCATGCGGACATCTGAATGGAGCTTTACAGGGGGGTGATCAATGACAGGGGGGTGATCAGGGAGTCTATATGGGGTGATCACCACAGTCATTGATCACGCCCCTGTAAGGCTTCATTCAGACGTCCGGATGCGTTTTGCGGATCCGATCCATCTATCAGTGCATCCGTAAAAATCATGCGGACATCTGAATGGAGCTTTACAGGGGGGTGATCAATGACAGGGGTGTAATCAATGACAGGGGGGTGATCAGGGAGTCTATATGGGGTGATCACCACAGTCATTGATCACGCCCCTGTAAGGCTTCATTCAGACGTCCGGATGCGTTTTGCGGATCCGATCCATCTATCAGTGCATCCGTAAAAATCATGCGGACATCTGAATGGAGCTTTACAGGGGGGTGATCAATGACAGGGGGGTGATCAGGGAGTCTATATGGGGTGATCACCACAGTCATTGATCACGCCCCTGTAAGGCTTCATTCAGACGTCCGGATGCGTTTTGCGGATCCGATCCATCTATCAGTGCATCCGTAAAAATCATGCGGACATCTGAATGGAGCTTTACAGGGGGGTAATCAATGACAGGGGGGTGATCAGGGAGTCTATATGGGGTGATAACCACAGTCATTGATCACGCCCCTGTAAGGCTTCATTCAGACGTCCGGATGCGTTTTGCGGATCCGATCCATCTATCAGTGCATCCGTAAAAATCATGCGGACATCTGAATGGAGCTTTACAGGGGGGTGATCAATGACAGGGGTGTAATCAATGACAGGGGGGTGATCAGGGAGTCTATATGGGGTGATCACCACAGTCATTGATCACGCCCCTGTAAGGCTTCATTCAGACGTCCGGATGCGTTTTGCGGATCCGATCCATCTATCAGTGCATCCGTAAAAATCATGCGGACATCTGAATGGAGCTTTACAGGGGGGTAATCAATGACAGGGGGGTGATCAGGGAGTCTATATGGGGTGATAACCACAGTCATTGATCACGCCCCTGTAAGGCTTCATTCAGACGTCCGGATGCATTTTGCGGATCCGATCCATCTATCAGTGCATCCGTAAAAATCATGCGGACATCTGAATAGAGCTTTACAGAGGGGTGATCAATGACAGGGGGGTAATCAATGACAGGGGGGTGATCAGGGAGTCTATATGGGGTGATAACCACAGTCATTGATCACGCCCCTGTAAGGCTTCATTCAGACGCCCGTATGCGTTTTGCGGATCCGATCCATCCATCAGTGGATCCGTAAAAATCATGCGGACATCTGAATGGAGCTTTACAGGGGGTTGATCAATGACAGGGGTGTAATCAATGACAGGGGGGTGATCAGGGAGTCTATATGGGGTGATCAGGGGCTAATAAGGGGTTAATAAGTGACGGGGGGGGGGTGTAGTGTAGTGTAGTGGTGCTTGGTGGGACTTTACTGAGCTACCTGTGTCCTCTGGTGGTCGATCCAAACAAAGGGGACCACCAGAGGACCAGGTAGCAGGTATATTAGACGCTGTTATCAAAACAGCGTCTAATATACCTGTTAGGGTTAAAAAAAAACACATCTCCAGCCTGCCAGCGAACGATCGCCGCTGGCAGGCTGGAGATCAACTCTCTTACCTTCCGTTCCTGTGAGCGCGCGCGCCTGTGTGCGCGCGTTCACAGGAAATCTCGCGTCTCGCGAGAGGACGCACCGGCGCGTCCACCCAGAAGAGCAGGGCCGCCGCAAAGACGCAATCCTGCGTACGGCGGTCCTGAGGTGGTTAACAACTGAATTTGACAGCAGTATATAAGCCTGTAATTTTACACGTGCTGATGCTGCAAGGCCTGAAAATAGTGTTTTTTGGCAAAAAAGTGTGTTTTTAAAACCCCAGAAAATAATGGGTGTATTTCTAGCTTAAATTGCACACTGACTAATCCAGATGTTGTAGATTGCCAAAAAAAATGGTGATTTGCAATGTCCCAAAAGCTCAGAAGCAGTGCTGGTGCATTGATCTTGCATAAAATGGCCGCCGCCGCCACCCACCTAATTAACGGAATTTTAAAAGTTATTTTTCTTTGGTCAATGGCCTCAGGGCACGGTTAAATGATTGTGCCCTGCACCCACACAACTATTTCTCTGTAGATCGCTGAGTTAGATTCTCTCCTATTCTCTCCCTACACTTGTAACAGCAGAGTGACGTTCAGCGCTACATGACTCAAGCTTATATAGAGCCTGGGTCACATGCTGCTCTGGCCAATCACAGCCATGCCATTAGAAGGCATGGCTGTGATGGCTTCTAAGGTCAGACAGTTAATCGTTTGTTGATTGGCTGCTGTGCAGCCTTTCAAAAAGCTCCAAGAAAGCGCCGAACACCGAACCCGAACACTTTTACGGAAATGTTCAGGTCCAGGGTCCAAAAATCCTAAAGTTCGGTACGAACCCGAACTTTACAGTTCGGGTACGCTCAACCCTACTGTTATATCAAATAATCTAATGTTAGATCAAATATTTTTTATTTTGCCACTAATACACGGCAAACTGGGCTTCAGAATATATCACTGCACCGCAGAACGGCAATTAGGCCCAAATTATTTTCTACTTTTACACAAAAGGCTTTTCAACAGTTATATGCAACTCTGGAAGGCGAATATATTTTTATTTCACCAATAATACATGGCAAACTGGGCTTCTGAATATATCATTGCACCGCGGAAAACTCAATTAGGACCACATTGTTTTCCACTTTTACATGTAAGGCTTTTCAACAGATATATGCAACGCTGGGCGGAGAATATATTTTTATTTCACGAATAATACACGGCAAACTGGGCTTCAGAATATATCACTGTACCGCAGAACGTAAATTAGGCCCAAATTATTTTTCACTTTTACACAACAGGCTTTTCAACAGATATATGCTACGCTAGACGGCGAATATGATTTTTATTTTGCCACTAATACATGTAATATATCACTGCAGCGCTGAGTGGCAAAGATATTTTTTCTTTTACCACTAATACATGGAAAAAAGGGCTTTAGAACAGATAACTGCACCACTAAAAGACAAATATTTTTTCTTTTTCCACTACTACACGCACAAAAAAGGTTTTTAAAACAGGTAACTGCACCGCTGAGCGACAAATATTTTTTTCCTTTTTCCACTAATACCTGGAAAAAAGGGCTTTAAAACAGATAACTGCACCGTTGAAATGCAAATATATTTTTCCTTTTTCCACTAATACATTTGTGTATCCAGAATTGGACTGTGGGCGCGGTATATTGATGACATTTTCATCACCTAGAATGGTAGCCCCTCTCAGTTTGAGTCATTCGTGTACCGACTGAATCAAAATGAGATAGGCATGAGATTCACATACGAGACACATCCAACTAGCCTACCATTCTTGGATATCAAAATTACCAAGAACGCCAGGGGAGAACTAGACACCTCGATTCACAGGAAATGCAATGCGACTAACTCTCTCCTGAGATGGGAGAGCAGTCACCCTCTCCCACTCAGGAGGGGGATACCAAGAGGGCAGTATCTTCGTCTGCGCAGAAATTGCTCAGACAAGAAAGATTTTGTGGCTCAGGCAGCTGACCTAAGGGCTAGATTTCTACAAAGGGGGTACCCTGACTATATCCTAAGATCTGCCTACAAAGCAGCTCTTGCACGACAGAGACCCACCCTACTAATGACGAAACAGCCGAACGCATCTACAACCAAACTGTCCCGTGTAATCACCACGTTCGACAGAGGTTCGAGCCAGGTCAGAAAGATCTTACAATGCCACTGGGGGATCCTCAAGATGGACCCTGACCTCCAGGATATACTAGGAGACAGTCCACAAATTACATACAGACGTGGCACCAACCTGCGTGATAAACTTGTCCGCAGTCACTTTTCACCTAGTATTACACACTCAACATGGCTACGGTCTACCGTAGTGGGCAGTCACAGATGCGGCAGGTGTGTTGCCTGCAAACACATCCTGACCACTAAAACCTTCACTAGCTCGGTCACGGGCAAGACGTATTCCATTCCACACTTCATTAACTGCAAATCCAGAGGTGTGATATACCGCATCCTATGTGAGTGTGGTTTGGAATACGTCGGCAAAACCATAAGGGAATTTCGGAGGAAGATTGGTGAGCACATAGGGGATGTCACACATAAGAGGGACACCCCTGTGTCCAAACACGTGCACACCAATCATAATGGCAAGGCCCGGTTAAAGTTCATGGGCATTGACCTTGTGAAACCCCCACCAAGAGGGGGAAACTGGGACAAGAGCCTACTCCAACGTGAAGCACGCTGGATTTTTAATCTGAAAACAGCAGCTCCAGGCTGCATGAACGAAAGGCTAAACTATGCCTGCTTCCTTTGAAAAATGACACTTCATATCTATCATAAAGCCTGGTTTATAAATATAATTGTGCTTTTCCCTCATGGTCCCCTGGGTAAGTGTGCTGCACTTGTACGTGCACTGATGGTTACGCCCTCCAAACCGCTGGTGCGCATTACAGTGCACATGCATATAGTGCAGAGCTTTCCCCTCGCCCCTCCTGCATTTCCGCATATATATGACTGAGTTCGAATATATACATGTGCCGCTCTTAGCACAATCCCTCTGGGGTTGGTGTAGTTAATAATTGACTGCAATCCATGCCGTATTGGGGTTGCGCCGTGTAGTGTACTTTTACAGGGATCCCTGGTTGATATTACATGGCACCCCTGTCCACTATACAAGCGCACCCACATACATATATCTGATTTCATGTGGCCCAGCTAGCAAGATCTCTAGCATCATCTGCATCCCGTTCTGCACCAGTCAACTCTGCATTAAATGCCACTAGCCGTCTCTAGGCTTTATTTCTATTTACTATGTTACCAAGGAGACGCATACACTTTGCGTCCCATGTGATCACCAGACCATCTAAACATTGGCTGAGTGATCACTACTTCCGCCCACCCCCTGCCGCAATCCCGCCCTTCCCACGTGGTGTTGCCGGCGTGTGGCGTCACTAGCTGCGTCCGCCCTCTGCCCTGTGTGCGGTGACTCTCCTCAGGTTTTCCTGGTGCTTGGGTCACGTGACCGGGCGGACGGCGGTGCTCCTGGATGGCGTCGCGTGTCGATGGCATCACTGGGAGGGAGGGGCGACGGAGATGGAGCACAGTCATTTAAACTCACTATGGAGGCACACAATTGTGGCTGGTCTACTATACCGTTACCCCCAACCACAAGGGTTTCATGTGTTTGGGATTACTATATCCCCCAGACCGTCCTGCCACTCGGCATCCCACCCTGGGTTAAGCAGAATCTGCATCCCACCCTGGGTTCAGCAGAACACAGGCCTTTACAGCCTGTTCTTTTCCCCAGTGTCAAATTAGCCTAAGGTCAGATACCTACGGCTACACTGTTACCTCCTGCAGTCGTTCCCCTGAAGAAGTCACGGACAGAAACGTGCCACATCGGGAGACCACTGGAAGTATCATCATTCATCCATCACTGGTAAAATTCTCTGTAGTTTTAGGGTACAGGTCCACTATAGGGACAGGCTATCGGACGGGGTCGCCTTTTCCAAGGCGAGTGCTCTGTGTAGACAGGTAGTAGCATAATAGCCCCTTTCACCTTGATAGGGATATATAGGACCCTTCCTACTGTCTGATCTACCCGACTACACAGCAGAAGCACCTTCATCCCGCCCGGCATACACCCAGTGTCTCCTGCCTTCTGTCATCAAGGAACCTCACCTACTATCTACTAAGGGTCTGGTAAGACTGTTTGCGTCTTCACCGACGGAGCAGAATTTTTTATCTGTACCAGCTGGGCACCATTAAGTTGGTCCTATCCGTGTATGTATGTCTATATTGTTTAGTGAGTCCTTTTTACTTTGTCAATCCTAGAATATATTAAAAGCTATATTTTAAATAAGTATACTCCCCCCTTCCTCTGTATAGGGGCCCATTGCCTCCTTTTTCCACTAATATACAACAAAAAGGGCTGTAATAAATGCAAATAAAACGTAGAAATATTTCCTTGTAATAACACCTGTTAGTGCATCATTCAAACAGCACTTGCACCCCAATAACAAGAACGGTTTGCTGGAATTACAGAGCTGTATAATGGCAATTTGGATCCCCAGTCAGTGCAGCAAGGTGTAATCGGATTGTTCCTATTACCCAGGCTGTCACCTTCCCGACTGAACCCTGTTCAACAGAAATGCTGAAATGATTCCTGCCTATCCTTTCCCTACACTTGTAAATAGTTTTTTTTCACCACAATCAAGTCTTTGCTATCACTGTCCCTAGCGCCTGCAGACACATCTCTCCCTGGACTAAGTAAGCTGGTGAATGGCAGAATCTAAGATGGCTGCCATATTTATAGGGCTGTGACATCACAGGGCACCATGTCCTCTAACATCTATTGTTTACCACCTCTCCTGAGGCAGATTAATCAATCCTAATAGCTTCAGTAATGCAAATGCAATCAACATCTTACTTCCATGAGGCCCTCAATCTGGTGTTGATTACGATAAACAGATTATGCTGACTGAAGCATGAGTCACCAGTATTTATTGCCAGAGATTCCTTGTATGATTCATTCTAGTTGAGAAAGCCAGTTGGATGAAAGAGTTAAATGCCTTCCTGCTTCAATATCAGATTAGTTGTGGTCCAACTTTCAGAACCCCCACTGATTAACTGTTTGAAGGATTTTTGACACACCAAAGTATAGACTATTAATATCAAAGTTCTGGAGAAGCCATTTAACACAGACAATAAAACCATAAATCTGTATGCTTGCCGGTAGGGGTCACAAAATAATTTTTATACTTGAAAGAATATTTAGAGAGAGCCATATAGAATAAATAGTGCTAGTATCTCTCTCTTTATATATATATATATATATATATATATATATATATATATATATATATAAGTTTATGTTGCATAATGTGTTTGGAATAATTCTTAAAATAATAGACATCTTATAGTTGGTCTATATGCATGTTAGTATTTGTGCAACCATCTCAAGTTGTTAAGCCAAGCCGTTTTGTATTTCGTCTTCAGGTCTGTTGAATATGTGTCACAATCCAAATTTTATAGATTGCGCAACTCTTTCATAATGATCCCACTTGTGATATTTATAAATGCAATTTACGTTGCTTTTTGTGTGCATTTCATATTATAAATATACCACATTCTCCCTATTTCCATACTATAGATTAGGGAAATCAGAAAAAAATGCACAGAAGTAAAATATTACAAATGGTTGCCACATTATAAATGTATACTAAAGGTGCATTTATATATTATTTCCAGTGGGTCACCTTTAAAGCACTTTACACATTAATTGGCATTTATGAACTGGAACATCTGCAGGCTGGCAGTAAAGGCAGGCATTTTTACTTGCATTTTCCATTTAAGGATAAAACTTTTTTATCTGCAAGGTAGATAACTGCAGAAGATTTTCTTTTTAATATATAGTAGCAAACCACTATGAATGATGACCCTTTTTAGTAGATTATTAACAATCTTTATTATTTTTAAGATTCTATTATTTATTATTTTTAACGCCACACATTAAAGTACAAAAACAACATCTTTAGTGATCAATTTAAAAGACAATAATGACAGTAATACAATGCAAGGAGTGTTGGAATATAGAACAAAGACTGCCCCCACAAACAAATGAACAAGTGGTCATAAATTAATAAATAGGTGTATAGCCACAAGATAACAATATCATATACTTAAGTCTCTAAAGCACATGGCACATTTGGCTTACACTATATATTAATTATTAAGCTGATTTTGAAAACCCCATTATTCACATTTGCAACAATTGCCTGTAGCACAAAAAACAACAACCATGTGCAGGTAACAAAATGTAAAATGATGGCCCTAACTAGCAATACAAGCCAGTCTACCTCCACAAACAATCAGCAAGTGGTACAATACAATCACTACAGTAAGAACTGACCAGTTTAGAGAGAGCCAGAGGCCCGACATACGTTTCGCTGGTGTGCTTCTTCCAGGGGGTGTGTTTCTTTGCATGTCCTAAACCCACCTATATATGCCTCTTGATTGATACTACTTAAAAAGTGTCCAATCAGTGTCCTTGTATCACCTCCCCTAAGCGCCACCAAGCGGTACTAGTATCGCGAGAATAAAATGGATTAATAACATGATTGTAAAATTAAAATCAAAATCAATCTAGAGTATGATGATCGCCCGCTCAAATAGGTCGTCAGAGATGGAAGGGTAACCGGGGATTAATGAAGACATATCTATATGGATCACAAAGACACATATTTCTAGTTGTCTGAATTTTTTAGATGTTCTATTTAGCCAATTCCCTTAATCATGTGTCCGGTAGACGTGGCATCCAGCATCTTATTTAGCAATATATGATCCCACACTTGCTATATTATCTTGTGTATCTGTGGATATTTAACTATTCCTGTATTTTTACAGAAGGAATACTCCGAAAGGAAAATAGGGATTTTCGATCACATAATACTGCTTGGTCATCCCAGGTGGATGCGGTTTTTGAAGGGGGTGCTGGATGTGGAGATGATCCAATTCAGAGCCAATAGGACTAAAAATTGCAATTGCCGGATTTGAGTCGGGAAGGAATTTTTTCCCCCTTAAGTGGGGAAAATTGGCTGGTACCTCACAGTTTTTTTTTTTTGCCTTCCTCTAGATCAACTTGCAGGATAACAGAACGAACTGGATGGACAAATGTATTTTTTTGGCCTTATATACCTTGTTACTATGATCACGAGACATGATTTCGCACTTGTATGGTGTGGTCTCACGTTACTTACACTGTCTGGATGCTGATTAGTGCTTTTATTCTCGCGATACTAGTCCCACTTGGTGGCGCTTAGGGGAGGTGATACAAGGACACTGATTGGTCACTTTTTAATTTCCATCAATCAAGAGGCATATATAGGTGGTTTTAGGACATGCAAAGAAACACATCCGCCAAAAGAAGCGCACCAGCAAAACGTACGCCGGGCCTCTGGCTCTCCCTGAACTGGTCAGTTCTTACTGTAGTGATTGTATTGTACCACTTGCTGATTGTTTGTGGAGGTAGACTGGCTTGTATTGCTAGTTAGGGTTCTCATTTTACATTTTGTTACCTGCACATGGTTGTTGTTTTTTGTGCTACAGGCAATTGTTGCAAATGTGAATAATGTGGTTTTCAAAACCAGCTTAATAATTAATATATAGTGTAAGCCAAATGCGCCATGTGCTTTAGAGACTTAGGTATATGATATTGTTATCTTGTGGCTATACACCTATTTATTAATTTATGACCACTTGTTCATTTGTTTGTGGGGGGAGTCTTTGTTCTATATTCCAACTCTCCTTGCATTGTATTACTGTCATTATTGTCTTTTATACTGATCAATAAAGATGTTGTTTTTGTACTTTAATGTGTGGCATTACTATTTTTAATTTTTTTTATATGATCCCACACTTGCTATTATTATCCTGTGTATCTGTGGATATTTACCTATCCCTATTTACTTCAATTGGAGCAGCTCTGCACTAACCAGCTCTGTCTACTACACAAGGAACAGAGTGGTGTATGTCCAGTACCTCAGCGACTGCAGAACAGCCGATCTGCAGTGGTGCAAGGTGCCAGAATCCCAACAATCAGATAACCATCACCTATCATGAGGATAGGCCATCATTTGTACGCTCCTGGATTAATTGTTACTGGAGTGCTCCACTTTTAGGCTACATTCAGACAAACTTATTTTGTTTCTGTGTCCGTTTAGTTTTTTGGGGATTGGATGAAGACCCATTCATTTCAACGGGTCTTCAAAAAATGTCCGTTCCATAGCCCCGCAAAAAATGTAGAGCATGTCCTATTCTTGTCCATTTTGCGGACAAGGCTAGGCATTGTTACAATGGATCCGCCCAAAAAAACAAATGCAATTCGGATGCCAAATGGACGTCATCCGTATTTTTTGCGGATCAGTGTTTTGCGGTCCGCAAAATACATACGACATACGGTCGTGTGAATGTAGCTTTACAGTTTATCTTGAGAACATACTGCAACTACTGCCCTTTCAGACAATGTCAAAGATTTTTTTTTTTAATCCACACTTAGGTTATGTCACTGAATACAGATTTATATAGCTTATATTAAGCTGAGTACTAGTTATATAAATATGCAATTCAACTAGATCGACACAGCCTGTTACATAACAGGGATGTACCACCTAAATATATATCAACAAAATGAGGACCGGTACTATATAGTATCCATTGAAATAGTTTCTTTATTATTAAAAAATGACATAAAAGACATAAACCAATACATAAATATAGAGACCATTCAGAGTGCCATCAAAGGCAGTCCACATATAAATCACTGTAACAGCAATGGATAATCGCTATACATCCAGCTATATTACTTTGGAAGGGCTGTATATCAACCGTCAGGTCAGCATAGAATATCCAAGCTGGCTCTGGCTGTGTCAATAGCTCCCTGACTCCAAAGATACATGCAGCTGGGGCATAGGCAGGGTGTAAACAATATGCTTATATTGAGGCCGACATCCTATACAATGCATCACGATGCTACTATGTGTGTAGTCAGGCCGATCAAAGTCTCATTCTCTTACCCTATATCCAGTGCGGTATAAGTATGGGCTGGCTTCGTTTGGCGTGCTCCTCGACGCACGTTTCGCTTTTAATGCTTCATCAGGAGGGGCTAATTTTTTCATGAATCCTGAGGTCTTTTAATATGGTACTTGACCAATGGCGCAATCGCTTTAGTGTCATGTGACTCCTCTGACGTAAACTTCCTTTCCGGCGCGGCATGCGATGGCTAGATTGGGAAATGTAATGGGGCTTCCGCCCTTCCGTCTGCGTGATCGAGGTGAGGGCAGAAGGCGTCTGACGTCACCCAGATCTCGCCTGACGGGACGGCAAAAGTCCTCCCATCCGCAATCCATGACGCGCACTGAAGTATAGGTCTAGGTTTCTTATATATCTGAAGGAAACGGGAAAGGGGGGAAGGGGGAAAGTTGAACTTCATCTCTTCTTGATTGAATATATATGTATTTTTTTGTTGTTGTTCATCTTCACCATATAATAATATATCAATAGTGGAGATAGCATATATATTTAGTAGGTATTTTATATTAGAGACTTTAATCGCCCCTATAACATCTACAAGTAGCCACATATGATATCGCTACATCAGCATACAGTCTATATGGTTATTACATGCTCTATATATATAGAAAATTAAGAGGTGCACATTTGCAATTACATAAGTAAAATATCAAGTACATATTGAATAAATACAACAATCCAACATAAAGTGTCCTGTGCATATGTACCCTATATAATATAGTGTATATATAATCAAGTTTTATTTAATATATACCATTCAGTGCAATAATATTATAGTCGTGTTAAAGTGATATGTGCCAGTGTAGTGTATCTTAGATACATCTATCTACTGTTATTAATACTACTAAATAAAGTGTCATGTGCTAGTGACAGTCTAAAAGCATGTACATATCTAATCTATATATAAAATGTACATAGCTAATCTATATATAAGGTATCCTGTGCATATATAGTGTTAATCTCAAACAGTTCATTATTATTTTCAATAATTATTCCATATAATAAAAATGGTACCTCAGATAATTTAATAAATTTGTTGAATATCCAATCTTTCTTATTTTCTATATATATTTTTACATTTTTTTATATATATATATATATATATATATATATCCTTCTTTTCTTTTTTTCTCTCCTTCCCTTATTTTCTTCTTTCCAGTTTACTTCAGTGGACCCACACCATGACTACGGCCATCGATCACTCCAATGTAAGCAGGTAAGTTCTACAATCATTACAATAAAATAATATGATAATATGAAACCTCCTACAATTATAGGAAGGAACTGAATCCAAGGGTTTCATTTAGTCCCCTAGGTGCCATAGTGCCCAGTCTGAAAATCCATTTACTCTCTATTTGAGCTAACCTTTTGTTAAGGTCTCCCCCCCGTATTCCCATATGTACCTGGTCTATACCTGTGAATTTTAGCAGTTTTTCATCGCTTTGGTGATATAGTTTAAAATGTTTGGGTATTGTTTTTAAATTGGTCAGATCTTCTTCCTCCTTACTCTTCTCTATGTCCCTTATGTGCTCCCTGATGCGTACTCTCAGTTCTCTGGATGTTAGCCCTATATACAGTACAGACCAAAAGTTTGGACACATCTTTTCATTCAAAGAGTTTTCTTTATTTTCATGACTATGAAGGCATCAAAACGATGAATTAACACATGTGGAATTATATACATAACAAACAAGTGTGAAACAACTGAAAATATGTCTTATTCTAGGTTCTTCAAAGTAGCCAGCTTTTGCTTTGATTACTGCTTTGTACACTCTTGGCATTCTCTTGATGAGCTTCAAGAGGTGGTCACTTGAAATGGTCTTCCAACAGTCTTGAAGGAGTTCCCAGAGATGCTTAGCACTTGTTGGCCCTTTTGCCTTCACTCTGCGGTCCAGCTCACCCCAAACCATCTCGATTGGGTTCAGGTCCGGTGACTGTGGAGGCCAGGTCATCTGGCACAGCACCCCATCACTCTCCTTCATGGTCAAATAGCCCTTACTTTCAAAGTTTTCCCAATTTTTCGGCTGACTGACTGACCTTCATTTCTTAAAGTAATGATGGCCACTCGTTTTTCTTTACTTAGCTGCATTTTTCTTGCCATAATACAAATTCTAACAGTCTATTCAGTAGGACTATCAGCTGTATATCCACCTGACTTGTCCTCAACGCAACTGATGGTCCCAACCCCATTTATAAGACAAGAAATCCCACTTATTAAACCTGACAGGGCACACCTGTGAAGTGAAAACCATTTCAGATGACTACCTCTTGAAGCTCATCAAGAGAATGCCGAGAGTGTGCAAAGCAGTAATCATAGCAAAAGGTGGCTACTTTGAAGAACCTAGAATATGACATATTTTTAGTTGTTTCACACTTGTTTGTTATGTATATAATTCCACATGTGTTAATTCATAGTTTTGATGCCTTCAGTGTGAATCTACAATTTTCATAGTCATGAAAATAAAGAAAACTCTTTGAATGAGAAGGTGTGTCCAAACTTTTGGTCTGTACTGTATATTTTATTACCGGGGCATCTGGCATGATATATCACCCCTTTTGAGGAGCAGGATATGTATTCTCTGATTTTATATCTTTTACTGTGGTTTAGGCCAGTGAATTCAGTTGTTTTAATCATATTTTTGCATGCTTTGCATGTCCCACATGGGAAAGACCCTTTTAGTCTGTCATTGTTGTCACTACCGGTTTTACTTATGTAGTGACTGTGCACCAACAAGTCTTTAAAATTCTTAGCTCTTTTGGCTGTAATAAGGGGTTCTTTTGAAATACATTTATTGAGCACAACATCTGTTTGTAAAATGTTCCAGTGTCTTTTTAGAATATCTTTTATTTGCCACCATTGACTGTTGTATTCAGTCAAAAATCTGGTGTCAAATGGTAGATCATCCGTTTTAATCACATTGGGGCAAAACAATTGTTCCCGAGTTTTTTTCTTTATTTTACCCGCTCCTCTGTTTATTTGCCTGTTGCTGTATCCCCTGGCTTTAAATCTCTCCATCATTTCTTGACTTCGTTCCTTATGCTTACCCTCACTGGAGCAAATCCTTTTAATTCTTGCAAATTGCCCAGTGGGTATTCCATTAATGGTAGCTTTAAGGTGGGATGATTCGGCATGTAATAATGAATTGACCGCGGTTTCTTTTCTATGAACATCGGTTTCCAAGATGCCATCATCATTAATCCGTATCTTCAAGTCTAGAAAGGTAACCTCTTTTCCCATCTGGAAGGTTAGAAATATATTACGATCATTGTTGTTGAGAGTCTTGATCAGTTTTTTGAGTTCATCTTGGGTACCCTCCCATAGAAAAAAGACGTCATCAATAAAGCGCATCCAATTGTGCACTTTATTGATGTGGGGTATCATATCGTTCATAAATATTTCTCTCTCCCAGGCTCCTAAAAAGAGGTTGGCATATGATGGGGCACATGTCGCCCCCATCGCCACACCTTGTATTTGCAGGAAAAAAATCATCATTAAAAAGGAAAAAATTGTGATCCAAAATGAATTTCAGTAAAGTGAGGATAAGCTCAATAAATTCCCCTTCCATGTTATTACCTTTAAGGTATTCTGCCACTGCTTTTAAGCCATCTTCGTGCTTTATGTTAGAATACAGCGCTTCCACGTCCGCTGTAACTAAAATCATATTTTCTTCCACTTGCATGTTGTTAAGTCTGTTTAATGCTGCCGTGGTATCCTGTATATAGGATGGCAAAGTGTTAACCAACATTTTAAGGTGAGAGTCAATAAATTGACCAATTTTCTCACACAGCCCTCCATTACCTGATATTATAGGTCGGCCAGGCGGATCTGTGGTATTTTTATGCACCTTCGGTGTCATATAGAATGTTGGCACTCTAGGGGATGGTATTATCAGCAGAGGCTTTATTTTCGATGGAATGATCTGTCTTTCTTCTGCTCCATCCAGTATATCATTCAATTTTTTCTGAAAGGTGAGGAGGGGGTTAAAATCTAGTTTACGATAAAAAAATTTGTCTCTCAGTATTTTGTAGGCCTGTCTCATGTACATGTCTTCTGGCCAAACAACTACATTACCCCCTTTATCCGCCTGTTTAAATAGCACTCCTTTTAAATCTCTTAGTGCATCTAATGCACCTTTTTCTTTTAGACTTAGGTTTTCTGCTCTTTTTTTACCTTGGCTATTAAGAGCGGTAAGGTCTTCACTAACCAATTTTACAAAAATGTCAATTGCTGGACACAATTGTAAAGGAGGGAAGTTAGTGGACCTTTTGTGTAGTTGTTTGGGGATCACACTTACCTTTGTTTGTTCTTCATTTTCATTCATCAAGTCCTCTAGGATTTTTAATGCTTTAATTTCTTCTTCTGAGTAAAGGCCATCATAATTGTTTCTTTTATTGTTATGTAGTTTTTTGAGGAGTAATTTTCTTGCAAATAAATGTAGGTCTTTTGTTACTGTAAAAAGATCAAAATTATTTGCTGGTGAGAAACTTAAACCTCTATTAAGTAGGTTAATTTGATCCTCCGTTAATTCTATTGATGAGAGGTTAATTACCTGGGGGGTATCATCTTTCCCCTTTTTGCTCTTATTTTCTATTTTCTCATCCGTTTTTCGTTTCCCTCCTGCATTTGACAGCCAATTTTTTTGTTGTTGGGTAGGGATGAGCGAACCCGAACTGTATAGTTCGGGTTCGTACCGAATTTTGGGGTGTCCGTGACACGGACCCGAACCCGAACATTTTCGTAAAAGTTCGGGTTCGGTGTTCGGCGCTTTCTTGGCGCTTTTTGATAGGCTGCAAAGCAGCCAATCAACAAGCGTCATTCTACTTGGCCCAAGAGGCCATCACAGCCATGCCTACTATTGGCATGGCTGTGATTGGCCAGAGCACCATGTGACCCAGCCTCTATTTAAGCTGGAGTCACGTAGCGCCGCACGTCACTCTGCTATGATCAGTATAGGGAGAGGTTGCAGCTGCGACGATTGGGCGAGATTAGGCAGATTAACTCCTCCAAAAGACTTCATTCTGTGATCGATCTGCAACTGTGGATCATTGAAGTGCTATTATTGACTAGCTCACTTTTTTGAGGCTGCCCAGAACGTTTTTAGATCACTTTTTTTCTGGGATGATCGGCGGCCATTTAGTGACTTGTGGTGCGCCAGCACGAGCTATCACCAAGTGTATTTAACCATCGATAGTGTGGTTATTTTGTGCTATATCCTACATCAGCTGCAGGCTGAGCCTGTGTCACCGAAGTGCATTTAACCATCAACAGTCTGGTTATTTTTTGGCCATATACTACATCAGCTGCAGGCTGAGCCTGTTTCACCCAAGTGCATTTAACCATCAACAGTCTGATTATTTTTTGGCCATATACTACATCTGGTGCAGGCTGAGCCTGTGTCACCGAAGTGCATTTAACCATCAACAGTCTGGTTATTTTTTGGCCATATATTACATCAGGGGCAAGTTGAGCCTGTCACCCAGCGCCTAAAAAATAGACCTGACATTTCTATTCAACCAAATCTGCACAGTTTTAGCTGGTCAAGTTATTTGTAGTGACCGTCAAAGCAGACTTTTAGTTCTGGGTTGAAAAAGCATTCCCAAATTTGCCATTCTGAAAATAACTAGTTTGTGGTATTTCAGGCCTACTTGAAATCTATCCCTAAAAGAAAATCTTTCATTAAAGTTATTGATAGTATCATTCAGAAAAACCTAAGACACAAACTAGCGTGCTGATAGAAGTGTCATTCTGTGATTAAACCTATAACTGTCACACAGCGCAAAAAAAAACAGGTCTCACATCTCTATTCAACCAAATCTGCACAGTTTTAGCTGGTCAAGTTATTTGTAGTGACCGTCAAAGCAGACTTTTTGTTCTGGGTTGAAAAAGCATTCCCAAATTTTCCTTTCTGAAAATAACTAGTTTGTGGTATTTCAGGCCTACTTGAAATCTATCCCAAAAAGAAAATCTTCCATTGAAGTTATTGATAGTATCATTCAGAAAAACCTAAGACACACGCTAGCGTGCTGATAGAAGTGTCATTCTGTGATTAAACCTATAACTGTCACACAGCGCAAAAAAAAACAGGTCTCACATCTCTATTCAACCAAATCTGCACAGTTTTAGCTGGTCAAGTTATTTGTAGTGACCGTCAAAGCAGACTTTTTGTTCTGGGTTGAAAAAGCATTCCCAAATTTGCCATTCTGAAAATAACTAGTTTGTGGTATTTCAGGCCTACTTGAAATCTATCCCAAAAAGAAAATCTTCCATTGAAGTTATTGATAGTATCATTCAGAAAAACCTAAGACACACGCTAGCGTGCTGATAGAAGTGTCATTCTGTGATTAAACCTATAACTGTCACATAGCGCAAAAAAAAAACAGGTCTCACATCTCTATTCAACCAAATCTGCACAGTTTTAGCTGGTCAAGTTATTTGTAGTGACCGTCAAAGCAGACTTTTTGTTCTGGGTTGAAAAAGCATTCCCAAATTTGCCATTCTGAAAATAACTAGTTTGTGGTATTTCAGGCCTACTTGAAATCTATCCCAAAAAGAAAATCTGCCATTGAAGTTATTGATAGTATCATTCAGAAAAACCTAAGACACACGCTAGCGTGCTGATAGAAGTGTCATTCTGTGATTAAACCTATAACTGTCACACAGCGCAAAAAAAAACAGGTCTCACATCTCTATTCAACCAAATCTGCACAGTTTTAGCTGGTCAAGTTATTTGTAGTGACCGTCAAAGCAGACTTTTTGTTCTGGGTTGAAAAAGCATTCCCAAATTTGCCATTCTGAAAATAACTAGTTTGTGGTATTTCAGGCCTACTTGAAATCTATCCCAAAAAGAAAATCTTCCATTAAAGTTATTGATAGTATCATTCAGAAAAACCTAAGACACACGCTAGCGTGCTGATAGAAGTGTCATTCTGTGATTAAACCTATAACTGTCACACAGCGCAAAAAAAAACAGGTCTCACATCTCTATTCAACCAAATCTGCACAGTTTTAGCTGGTCAAGTTATTTGTAGTGACCGTCAAAGCAGACTTTTTGTTCTGGGTTGAAAAAGCATTCCCAAATTTGCCATTCTGAAAATAACTAGTTTGTGGTATTTCAGGCCTACTTGAAATCTATCCCAAAAAGAAAATCTTCCATTGAAGTTATTGATAGTATCATTCAGAAAAACCTAAGACACACGCTAGCGTGCTGATAGAAGTGTCATTCTGTGATTAAACCTATAACTGTCACATAGCGCAAAAAAAAACAGGTCTCACATCTCTATTCAACCAAATCTGCACAGTTTTAGCTGGTCAAGTTATTTGTAGTGACCGTCAAAGCAGACTTTTTGTTCTGGGTTGAAAAAGCATTCCCAAATTTGCCATTCTCAAAATTGTGGTGAACGGGAACAATGAGGAAAACATCTAATAAGGGACGCGGACGCGGACGTGGACATGGTCGTGGTGGTGTTAGTGGACCCTCTGGTGCTGGGAGAGGACGTGGCCGTTCTGCCACAGCCACACGTCCTAGTGAACCAACTACCTCAGGTCCCAGTAGCCGCCAGAATTTACAGGGATATTTGGTGGGGCCCAATGCCGTTCTAAGGATGGTAAGGCCTGAGCAGGTACAGGCATTAGTCAATTGGGTGGCCGACAGTGCATCCAGCACGTTCACATTATCTCCCACCCAGTCATCTGCAGAAAGCGCACAGATGGCGCATGAAAACCAAGCCCATCAGTCTGTCACATCACCCCCATGCATATCAGGGAAACTGTCTGAGCCTCAAGTTATGCAGCAGTCTCTTATGCTGTTTGAAGACTCTGCTGCCAGGGTTTTCCAAGGGCATCCATCTAGCCCTTCACCAGGGGTGGAAGAGATAGAATGCACTAACCCACAACCACTTATGTTTCCTGATAATGAGGACATGGGAGTTGTGGCGGGGTATAGAACAACAGACCGACGAGTGGTTGCTGCCGGTGAGCCTCAAGCCCGGCCTAGTGGTGTGCGATAATGGGCGAAATCTCATTGCAGGTCTGGGACTAGCCGGTTTGACGCACATCCCTTGCCTGGCGCATGTGCTGAATTTGGTGGTGCAGAAGTTCATTCGCAACTACCCCGACATGTCAGAGCTGCTGCATAAAGTGCAGGCCGTCTGTTCGCGCTTCCGGCGTTCACACCCTGCCGCTGCTCGCCTGTCTGCGCTACAGCGTAACTTCGGCCTTCCCGCTCACCGCCTCATATGCGACGTGCCCACCAGGTGGAACTCCACCTTGCATATGCTGGACAGACTGTGCGAGCAGCAGCAGGCCATAGTGGAGTTTCAGCTGCAGCACGCACAGGTCAGTCGCACTGCGGATCAGACCCACTTCACCACCAATGACTGGGCCTCCATGCGAGACCTGTGTGCCCTGTTGCGCTGTTTCGAGTACTCCACCAACATGGCCAGTGGCGATGACGCCGTTATCAGCGTTACAATACCACTTCTATGTCTCCTTGAGAAAACTCTTAGGGCGATGATGGAAGAGGAGGTGGCCCAGGAGGAAGAGGAGGAAGAGGGGTCATTTTTAGCACTTTCAGGACAGTCTCTTCAAAGTGACTCAGAGGGAGGTTTTTTGCAACACCAGAGGCCAGGTACAAATGTGGCCAGACAGGGCCCACTACTGGAGGACGAGGAGAACGAGGATGAGGAGGAGGTGGAGGAGGATGAGGATGAAGCATGTTCACAGCGGGGTGGCACCCAAAGCAGCTCGGGCCCATCACTGGTGCGTGGCTGGGGGGAAACACAGGACGATGACGATACGCCTCCCACAGAGGACAGCTTGTCCTTACCTCTGGGCAGCCTGGCACACATGAGCGACTACATGCTGCAGTGCCTGCGCAACGACAGCAGAGTTGCCCACATTTTAACGTGTGCAGACTACTGGGTTGCCACCCTGCTGGATCCCCGGTACAAAGACAATGTGCCCACCTTACTTCCTACACTGGAGCGTGATAGGAAGATGCGCGAGTACAAGCGCACGTTGGTAGACGTGCTACTGAGAGCATTCCCAAATGTCACAGGGGAACCAGTGGAAGCCCAAGGCGAAGGCAGAGGAGGAGCAAGAGGTCGCCAACGCAGCTGTGTCACGGCCAGCTCCTCTGAGGGCAGGGTTAGCATGGCAGAGATGTGGAAAAGTTTTGTCACCACGCCACAGCTAACTGCACCACCTCCTGATACGGAACGTGTTAGCAGGAGGCAACATTTCACTAACATGGTGGAACAGTACCTGTGCACACCCCTCCACGTACTGACTGATGGTTCGGCCCCATTCAACTTCTGGGTCTCCAAATTGTCCACGTGGCCAGAGCTAGCCTTTTATGCCTTGGAGGTGCTGGCCTGCCCGGCGGCCAGCGTTTTGTCTGAACGTGTATTCAGCACGGCAGGGGGCGTCATTACAGACAAACGCAGCCGCCTGTCTACAGCCAATGTGGACAAGCTGACGTTCATAAAAATGAACCAGGCATGGATCCCACAGGACCTGTCCATCCCTTGTGCAGATTAGATATTAACTACCTCCCCTTAACAATATATTATTCTACTCCAGGGCACTTCCTCTTTCAATACTATTTTTAATTTCATTTTACCATTATATTGTGGGGCAACCCAAAGTTGAATGAACCTCTCCTCTGTCTGGGTGCCGGGGCCTAAATGTGTGACAGTGGCCTGTTCCAGTGGTGGGTGACGTGAAGCCTGATTCTCTGCTATGACATGAATACAGATTCTGCGCTGACATAAGGCCAGATTCTCTGTTACGGGACCTCTCTCCTCTGCCTGGGTGCCTGGTCCTAAATGTGTGACAGTGGCCTGTTCCAGTGGTGGGTGACGTGAAGCCTGATTCTCTGCTATGACATGAAGACAGATTCTGCGCTGACATAAGGCCAGATTCTCTGTTATGGGACCTCTCTCCTCTACCTGGGTGCCTGGGCCTAAATGTGTGACAGTGGCCTGTTCCAGTGGTGGGTGACGTGAAGCCTGATTCTCTGCTATGACATGAATACAGATTCTGCGCTGACATAAGGCCAGATTCTCTGTTACGGGACCTTTCTCCTCTGCCTGGGTGCCTTGGCCTAAATGTGTGACAGTGGCCTGTTCCAGTGGTGGGTGACGTGATGCCTGATTCTCTGCTATGACATGAAGACAGATTCTGTGCTGACATAAGGCCAGATTCTCTGTTACAGGACCTCTCTCCTCTGTCTGGGTGCCGGGGCCTAAATGTGTGACAGTGGCCTGTTCCAGTGGTGGGTGACGTGAAGCTTGATTCTCTGCTATGACATGAAGACAGATTCTGCGCTGACATAAGGCCAGATTCTCTGTTACGGGACCGCTCTCCTCTGTCTGGGTGCCGGGGCCTAAATGTGTGACAGTGGCCTGTTCCAGTGGTGGGTGACGTGAAGCCTGATTCTCTGCTATGACATGAAGACTGATTCTGCGCTGACATGAAGCCAGATTCTCTGCTATGGCATGAAGAGACTGATTCTGTGCTGACATGAAGCCAGATTCTTTGCTATGGCATGAAGAGACTGATTCTCTGCTGACGTGAAGCCAGATTCTCTGCTATGGGACCTCTGTCCAATTGATATTGGTTCATTTTTATTTTTTTAATTTTTATTTTAATTCATTTCCCTATCCACATTTGTTTGCGGCGGATTTACCTACATGTTGCTGCCTTTTGCAGCCCTCTAGCTCTTTCCTGGGCTGTTTTACAGCCTTTTTAGTGCCCAAAAGTTTGGGTCCCCATTGACTTTAATGGGGTTCGGGTTCGGGACGAAGTTCGGATCGGGTTCGGATTCCGAACCCGAACATTTCCGGGAAGTTCGCCCGAACTTCTCGAACCCGAACATCCAGGTGTTCGCTCAACTCTATTGTTGGGCTCTCGTAGATCTTTGCATTTGTCTATGGCTACTGTCTTCATTCAGTTCAGAAGTCTCTGAACTAGTGGAGGCAAAGGAGGAGGTTCTTACTCTGGAGGTATCTTGAAGATTTTTTTGCCATTTGTATACTTTTTTATTATTATAATCTCCTATATCTCTCTGAAATTTCTTTGTTTTTTGACCTATGATTTCTTTTTCCCATACTACAAATGCTTTTCCTATTTCTTCTTCAAAGTTTGTTTTCCGGACAGCTTCTAGATTGTCTTCTATCTGTATTTGCAGCATATTTAGTTCTTTCTCTATTATTACTAACTTTCTACTATTTGCCTCCATGATTAGATCAATCATTTCCATCGAACATCTATTTATTGCACTCCATATTTATGTATTGGTTTATGTCTTTTATGTCATTTTTTAATAATAAAGAAACTATTTCAATGGATACTATATAGTACCGGTCCTCATTTTGTTGATATATATTTAGGTGGTACATCCCTGTTATGTAACAGGCTGTGTCGATCTAGTTGAATTATATAATTATCCTGTGCCTATTTCACAGATCAGTGATTGACTGCAGTCATGAATTTGGGAGCCAGAGAAACAGTCTGGATCACTCAAGTCAATGACATTTTTAAAATAGAGACCAACAGAGTTTTTAATGAAGCTACAATACAAGTGAAGGAACAGATGAAAACGTACAAAAATTTATGCCATATTAAAATGAAAATCTGGTGGAACCGTACCACTCTAGAGAAATATAAAGATAAAAGGATTATACCAAGAGGTCTAAGAATACAAAAATTCCCGGGTTTTGGCCTGGATGAGGAAGAGTTAAGTGAAAAATGGGAAAGTGCAATAAATAGATGTTCGATGGAAATGATTGATCTAATCATGGAGGCAAATAGTAGAAAGTTAGTAAAAATAGAGAAAGAACTAAATATGCTGCAAATACAGATAGAAGACAATCTAGAAGCTGTCCGGAAAACAAACTTTGAAGAAGAAATAGGAAAAGCATTTGTAGTATGGGAAAAAGAAATCATAGATCAAAAAACAAAGAAATTTCAGAGAGATATAGGAGATTATAATAATAAAAAAGTATACAAAAAATGTATGGCAAAAAAATCTTCAAGATACCTCCAGAGTAAGAACCTCCTCCTTTGCCTCCACTAGTTCAGAGACTTCTGAACTGAATGAAGACAGTAGCCATAGACAAATGCAAAGATCTACGAGAGCCCAACAACAAAAAAATTGGCTGCCAAATGCAGGAGGGAAACGAAAAACGGATGAGAAAATAGAAAATAAGAGCAAAAACGGGAAAGATGATACCCCCCAGGTAATTAACCTCTCATCAATAGAATTAACGGAGGATCAAATTAACCTACTTAATAGAGGTTTAAGTTTCTCACCAGCAAATAATTTTGATCTTTTTACAGTAACAAAAGACCTACATTTATTTGCAAGAAAATTACTCCTCAAAAAACTACATAACAATAAAAGAAACAATTATGATGGCCTTGACTCAGAAGAAGAAATTAAAGCATTAAAAATCCTAGAGGGGCGGGGCGTGGTTTGCCTGCCGAGTGAGATGGCCGCCTGAGCTGAGAGTTCCCGAGCCCTATATAGCGACTAAACAGCTACAGCAAGTTGGCACCTACATAACTCTGCTGACCTTACTGCACTAACCTCCCTCCTGGCCCCCATGATGACGAGGGGCAAGAAATCGATGAAGAAGCAAGGGAAACTGGACTTCTTTGTGGAGAGACTGAGGGACCAAGATGGCGCGGGCTCGCCGGTCTCCACGCGCTCCTCAGGCTCTGCGGATCCGACTTCACCAAATGTCTCCCCACCTCAGCGAATGAGTCCGCTTGCCTCCCAATCCTCCCCGATACGCTTACCTCCTCCAACCGAGCCTTCCTTAGCTCCACCGGAGACGAGCTCGACTGGCCAGCACAGCTTTCCCAGTCCTCGCGACAGAGACAGCTCCCCCTGCCAGAGCCCACCGAAGCAAAAGCAACGGCTCCACGGAGACGCATTACCAGCAGCGGGGGTGAGTGAACGGGATACCCCTTCTCTAATTGACTATCCTACAACTGATGATGTAGCCACTGGGAGCATGATAAAGGATATGCTAGTCGTCTTCAGCCGCTCCATGCATAATGAACTTGCGGCCCTGTTGTCGCCCCTGCAGGCCTCCATAGCTGAGGCTGATAAGCGCCTCTCACATGTGGAGACAAAAATGGGGGACTTCGCGGCATCACATAATCACCTGGTAGATGCTCATGAGGAACTCTCCTCTGAAGTTGAGAGACTCAAAAACAAGGTGGTGGACCTAGAGGACAGGTCCCGCCGTAACAATATTAAACTTAAAGGGAACCCAGAAAATATACCGCCAAAGAGACATATATACTAGACCTAATGAGATCTCTCCTACCAATCATGGATGACAAAGATCTGACATTAGACAGAGCGCACAGAGTGGCCCGGCCGAAACACCTGCCAGATTCTGTCCCTAGAGATGTCCTGGCTCGAGTCCATTTTTTCCAAGTTAAAGAGCTCCTCATGAACGCCGCCAGGAAGAAAGACTCCCTGCCAGCCCCGTATGAAGGGGTTAAAATCTTTGCCGACTTATCTGCCTCTACCCTCCAGCAAAGGAGAGCCTTGGCCCCTTTCACAGCTGTTTTACGGGACCACAACATACCGTACCGTTGGGGCTTCCCCACTAAAGTTCTGATCCAAAATCAGGGTACCCTGCATTCAGTGCATTCTCTAGACCTAGGACGGAAACTCCTAGCGGATTGGAACATTCCCATGCCAGAACCTCCAGACCTTCAAGCAAAAGGCCTTAGACCAATTGCCACGGACTGGCAAACAGTATTACCCAAGCGCAAGCCAAATCGCTGATGTTGACCAGCCAAGATGCTGTATGTCTGCCTCTCCTTGCTTGGGCTCGGTGCGGTTAAACGGGTAAAAACCGCCTCACAAGCCCTCACCAAAGTGCCTGATGAATATCAGGTGTTTTCTCAGGACGTTTGTTTTTTCCCTTTTTTCGTTTTTGTTTTTATTCCCTATCCCAGGTTTTTGTTATATTAATGGTTCCTCTTCTCACCTTCCTCAAGTACCAGTGAACAAGGTCCTGTCAGGTCCAGAAGTGATATTCTGTACGCTGGGGTCAGTCCTATTGATTCTTCATATATGTAAGTTAAAACATAAAAAACAATCTTTTCCTCCCTTATCATGGTTCTCAAAATCGCTGCTTTGAATGTTAAAGGGCTGAACAGCCCTTTCAAGAGATCTATGCTATGGAAGGAAATAATTGAACAAAAGTGTGATGTCTTTTGTGCTACTGAAACGCATCTGCTCAAGTCAGATGGCCATAGGATCCATCATTCTAAATTTCCGTATATCTACCAATCACACTACATTAAAAAACAGAGAGGAGTTACGGTGGCCATAAGAAATTCAGTGGCCTTCTCTTTGAGATCCTCGGTCATAGACCCTAACGGTAGATTTATCATCCTGGTATGCTCTATTAACAATGTGGTCTACACGTTAGTATTTGTATATGCACCAAACAGACACCAGGTATCATTTCTCCGCCGCCTTGCTCTAAAGGTTTGCCGGCTGCGGTCTGGCCATGTGATCTGGGGGGGAGATTTTAACTCTATTTTAGATCCTGAAGTTGATTCCACGACTAGCTCTAGAGATACCCCTAAAGCTTTAAATTCCTTGTTTCTACAAGAAGATCTGTATGATGTCTGGAGACTCCAGCATGGTTCTGAAAGGGATTATTCCTTTTTCTCAGCAGCTAGTCAATCATACTCTAGAATTGATATGTTCCTAACGGGTAGATCTGTGATTGCTAATGTGATTTCATCATCCATCCGCTCGATCACATGGTCAGACCACGCTCCGATTGTTATTACGCTTAAAGAATCCCATATAGCCAAACCATACTCCCCCTGGCGGAATAACACTTATGTGATTGATCACCCTGTCCTCTCTAAAGAACTTGATTCCGCAATAACTGAGTTCTTCAATTTAAATGATGGCTCTGTTTCTAATCCCTCCATCCTATGGTGCGCCCATAAGGCGTTTATTAGGGGCGTCTTCATCAAAATTGGTAGCAGACTGCAGAGAGAACGTAGGGAGAAGATAGACAAAATACTTAAAGAGATTAAGATAGTGGAAACACTCAACAAATCCTCCATTTCTCCTACGCATTCAGAGACTCTGAAGTCACTTAGAGCTCAGCTATCAGCCTGCCTTCTTTACAAGCATGAGTTACGCTTGAAAAAGACCCAAGCCACCTTCTACTCCCAAGATAACAAAGCAGGTCGTCTGTTAGCTAGCCGGCTAAAACAAAGAGCTGCTAAATCCAAGATCCCTTTCCTAGTAGACCCCTCATCAGGAAAAAAAATAGCATCCCCAACGGAAATAGCTGACGCTTTTGGAGAGTTTTACGCTTCCCTTTATAATTTGTCTTCCCAAACATTAGTCAAGCCTCCACAGAAAGACCATATTGAGAGCTTTCTAGACAAACTTGGCCTCACGAAATTGACGCCGGTACAATTAGACGCTCTAAATGCCCCCGTGACAGTGGAAGAACTCCAGGCTATAGTGAAGAAACTACCTTCACATAAGGCCCCAGGCCCAGATGGATTATCCAATGCCTATTACAAGGTTTTTTTTAACCAACTTTCTAAATATATGCTTCAGTCATTCCAATCAGCCAGGGATTCAGGATCCTTCCCTAAAGAAATGTTAGAAGCATTAATAGTGACCATTCCCAAACCCAACAAATCAACTGATGATCCAAAAAATTTCCGCCCCATATCCCTCCTAAACACGGATATTAAAATATTCGCTAGGATCCTGTCAATTAGACTTGCCCCTCTTATCCCTTTACTAGTCCATTCCGACCAGGTTGGATTTGTTAAGGGTCGCCAAATACATGAAAACTCCAGGAGAGTCCTAAACATTCTCGCTCATTTACACAAAAAAAAGACCCCTGCATTATTTGTAACGCTAGACGCTGAAAAAGCGTTTGACCGCATATGTTGGTCATTCTCTTTCGCTGTATTGGCTAAAATGGGCATAGCAGGCCCTATACTTACCTCAATACAGGCCCTATATAAAGATCCCTCAGCGAGGGTTTGGGTTAATGGGTCCCTCTCCAGACCATTCACTATTTCCAACGGGACCAGGCAAGGGTGCCCCTTCTCCCCTCTCATGTTTATATTATCAATTGAACCCCTTGCTCAAGCTTTAAGGATGGGAAGGGAGGTGTCGGGCGTCAAGATCGCAGATCGAAATCATATATTGAGCCTCTACGCAGATGATGTGATACTCACGCTTACCGACCCTTCCTCTTCCCTACCCTCAGCCTTGGACATGATCTCAAACTTTGGCCAACTCTCTTATTATAAATTAAACTCCTCCAAATCTCAAGCCCTACCTCTCAACCTAGATCCCCAAATGGTGGCATCCCTAAAAGAGAAATATGATCTGGACTGGCAACCAACTCAAATTCAATACTTAGGTATCCACCTCACCTCCTCAACTCAGAACCTGTACTCGGCCAACTATCCTCCTCTTCTATCTAGCATAAAGAAAGATCTAGAGGATTATGACAAGTTTGAAATCTCCTGGCTAGGTAGACTAGCCACATTCCAAATGTTTACCTTACCTAAATTTCTTTACCTTTTCCGGGTCCTCCCCATAAAACTACCTCTATCCTATTTCTCCCAATGCAATAAACTACTGAATAACTTTCTATGGCATGGTAAGAAACCTAGAATAGCATCTAAAATTCTACAGATTAGGAAACAACTAGGTGGTATTAGCCTTCCCAACATACAGGATTATTACTTAGCGACACAAATTGCCCAATTAGAGAGCTAGTGGAAATTAGACTTCACTAAACAATGGGTTCATATTGACTCCACGGAAGTCCCAAGAGGAGACTTAAAAGCCTTGTTGATAGCCTCACTAAATAACTCATTTATAAAACCCAATCTGGGCTTTCTTGCTATTAATGCTCTAGATAGTTGGATCCGTTATCATACCCTCACATCCAAAAAGTCCTGCCCTGCCTCAAGCCCTTTTCCTCTAGTGATATTAGATTACCTTATCCCAGATTTAGGAGTGAGTTCCTGGTACAAATATGGTATGATGGAGACCCTACAGTTATTTCAGGGTGATAGCCTTTCTTCCTTTGAATGCCTACACAACACCTTCCAGGTTCCTAACGTTGAGTTTTACAAATTCCTCAGAATTAGACATTTTTTAGCGGATAATCCATCTCTCCAGTTGGCAAACAGGAGGATCTTAGAAGTATGGTCTACACCTAATCCAAAACTAAAAACCCTTCGTCCCTTATACTCACAACTTGGTGGTAAAGACACTTTTATTAAGACAACACCTCTCCTATCCTGGGAAAGGGATTTAAACTCTAAGTTCACGCCTATACAATGGCAAGCAACTTTTAAGTATGTTTCGAGCAATATTACCTGTGTGACTCAATATGAATCATTCGTGAAGACCTCCCTGAGATGGTACTTTACCCCGGAAAGGTTACATCTGATTTACCCGAATGTCTCTTCCTTGTGCTGGAGGAGCTGTGGCAATAAGGGTTCGCTATATCACATACTTTGGTCCTGCCCGATTATTCAGACATTCTGGAAAGAAGTCTTCTCCTTAATCTCCCAAATCAATGACTCTAGTTATTCCCTAAATACCCCCTCCCCCTCCTTAGCATTAATACTGGTTGGTATTACAGAAGTGCCCACTGTCTTTAGAGGAGTGATCTGCCATATCCTCCTTTCTGCCAAATTGGCTATCACCTCAAAATGGAAGTCCATACCTCCCCCAACAGTACAGGATGTAACTCAAAGGGTTAACAAAACATGCCTTTTTGAACAAACAATGGCCTTTGCTTCCTCAGACGGGAATGGCAATATTGCAAAATATGAGAAGACCTGGCGAGTCTGGAAGGAGTCACCTTTCTTCATCTCCCCTCCCCCTTTCAACCCCAATACCTGAAGGACCACAAGCCTCTATACTATGTTCCCTTCTTCCCCCCCCCCCACTGGTACGTTTGAGGAACTGTTGGTTGTTCTGTAATATATACTAGACGGCTATAACTGTCTGTGATGTTTTATGTGTTATCTCCCTTGCAAGGGAGTTGAGTTATATGTGTATGCCTTTATGTGAGCCACTCACCTGCGTGTGAGGTTTACCTATGTAAGTTTGGAAATTTACAATAAAAATTTACTGATTCGAGAAAAATCCTAGAGGACTTGATGAATGAAAATGAAGAACAAACAAAGGTAAGTGTGATCCCCAAACAACTACACAAAAGGTCCACTAACTTCCCTCCTTTACAATTGTGTCCAGCAATTGACATTTTTGTAAAATTGGTTAGTGAAGACCTTACCGCCCTTAATAGCCAAGGTAAAAAAAGAGCAGAAAACCTAAGTCTAAAAGAAAAAGATGCATTAGATGCACTAAGAGATTTAAAAGGAGTGCTATTTAAACAGGCGGATAAAGGGGGTAATGTAGTTGTTTGGCCAGAAGACATGTACATGAGACAGGCCTACAAAATACTGAGAGACAAATTTTTTTATCGTAAACTAGATTTTAACCCCCTCCTCACCTTTCAGAAAAAATTGAATGATATAATGGATGGAGCAGAAGAAAGACAGATCATTCCATCGAAAATAAAGCCTCTGCTGATAATACCATCCCCTAGAGTGCCAACATTCTATATGACACCGAAGGTGCATAAAAATACCACAGATCCGCCTGGCCGACCTATAATATCAGGTAATGGAGGGCTGTGTGAGAAAATTGGTCAATTTATTGACTCTCACCTTAAAATGTTGGTTAACACTTTGCCATCCTATATACAGGATACCACGGCAGCATTAAACAGACTTAACAACATGCAAGTGGAAGAAAATATGATTTTAGTTACAGCGGACGTGGAAGCGCTGTATTCTAACATAAAGCACGAAGATGGCTTAAAAGCAGTGGCAGAATACCTTAAAGGTAATAACATGGAAGGGGAATTTAATGAGCTTATCCTCACTTTACTGAAATTCATTTTGGATCACAATTTTTTCCTTTTTAATGATGATTTTTTTCCTGCAAATACAAGGTGTGGCGATGGGGGCGACATGTGCCCCATCATATGCCAACCTCTTTTTAGGAGCCTGGGAGAGAGAAATATTTATGAACGATATGATACCCCACATCAATAAAGTGCACAATTGGATGCGCTTTATTGATGACGTCTTTTTTCTATGGGAGGGTACCCAAGATGAACTCAAAAAACTGATCAAGACTCTCAACAACAATGATCGTAATATATTTCTAACCTTCCAGATGGGAAAAGAGGTTACCTTTCTAGACTTGAAGATACGGATTAATGATGATGGCATCTTGGAAACCGATGTTCATAGAAAAGAAACCGCGGTCAATTCATTATTACATGCCGAATCATCCCACCTTAAAGCTACCATTAATGGAATACCCACTGGGCAATTTGCAAGAATTGAAAGAATTTGCTCCAGTGAGGGTAAGCATAAGGAACGAAGTCGAGAAATGATGGAGAGATTTAAAGCCAGGGGATACAGCAACAGGCAAATAAACAGAGGAGCGGGTAAAATAAAGAAAAAAACTCGGAAACAATTGTTATGCCCCAATGTGATTAAAACGGATGATCTACCATTTGACACCAGATTTTTGACTGAATACAACAGTCAATGGTGGCAAATAAAAGATATTCTAAAAAGACACTGGAACATTTTACAAACAGATGTTGTGCTCAATAAATGTATTTCAAAAGAACCCCTTATTACAGCCAAAAGAGCTAAGAATTTTAAAGACTTGTTGGTGCACAGTCACTACATAAGTAAAACCGGTAGTGACAACAATGACAGACTAAAAGGGTCTTTCCCATGTGGGACATGCAAAGCATGCAAAAATATGATTAAAACAACTGAATTCACTGGCCTAAACCACAGTAAAAGATATAAAATCAGAGAATACATATCCTGCTCCTCAAAAGGGGTGATATATCATGCCAGATGCCCCTGTAATAAAATATATATAGGGCTAACATCCAGAGAACTGAGAGTACGCATCAGGGAGCACATAAGGGACATAGAGAAGAGTAAGGAGGAAGAAGATCTGACCAATTTAAAAACAATACCCAAACATTTTAAACTATATCACCAAAGCGATGAAAAACTGCTAAAATTCACAGGTATAGACCAGGTACATATGGGAATACGGGGGGGAGACCTTAACAAAAGGTTAGCTCAAATAGAGAGTAAATGGATTTTCAGACTGGGCACTATGGCACCTAGGGGATTAAATGAAACCCTTGGATTCAGTTCCTTCCTATAATTGTAGGAGGTTTTAGATAAGTTTTAGATGTTTAAGTTTAGATATAACAATATTTTAATATCATTTTATTGTAATGATTGTAGAACTTACCTGCTTACATTGGAGTGATCGATGGCCGTAGTCATGGTGTGGGTCCACTGAAGTAACCTGGAAAGAAGAAAATAAGGGAAGGAGAGAAAAAAAGAAAAGAAGGATATATATATATATATATATATATATATATAAAAAATGTAAAAATATATATAGAAAATAAGAAAGATTGGATATTCAACAAATTTATTAAATTATCTGAGGTACCATTTTTATTATATGGAATAATTATTGAAAATAATAATGAACTGTTTGAGATTAACACTATATATGCACAGGATACCTTATATATAGATTAGCTATGTACATTTTATATATAGATTAGATATGTACATGCTTTTAGACTGTCACTAGCACATGACACTTTATTTAGTAGTATTAATAACAGTAGATAGATGTATCTAAGATACACTACACTGGCACATATCACTTTAACACGACTATAATATTATTGCACTGAATGGTATATATTAAATAAAACTTGATTATATATACACTATATTATATAGGGTACATATGCACAGGACACTTTATGTTGGATTGTTGTATTTATTCAATATGTACTTGATATTTTACTTATGTAATTGCAAATGTGCACCTCTTAATTTTCTATATATATAGAGCATGTAATAACCATATAGACTGTATGCTGATGTAGCGATATCATATGTGGCTACTTGTAGATGTTATTGGGGCGATCAAAGTCTCTAATATAAAATACCTACTAAATATATATGCTATCTCCACTATTGATTTATTATTATATGGTGAAGATGAACAACAACAAAAAAATACATATATATTCAATCAAGAAGAGATGAAGTTCAACTTTCCCCCTTCCCCCCTTTCCCGTTTCCTTCAGATATATAAGAAACCTAGACCTATACTTCAGTGCGCGTCATGGATTGCGGGTGGGAGGACTTTTGCCGTCCCGTCAGGCGAGATCTGGGTGACGTCAGACGCCTTCTGCCCTCACCTCGATCACGCAGACGGAAGGGCGGAAGCCCCATTACATTTCCCAATCTAGCCATCGCATGCCGCGCCGGAAAGGAAGTTTACGTCAGAGGAGTGACATGACACTAAAGCGATTGCGCCATTGGTCAAGTACCATATTAAAAGACCTCAGGATTCATGAAAAAATTAGCCCCTCCTGATGAAGCATTAAAAGCGAAACGTGCGTCGAGGAGCACGCCAAACGAAGCCAGCCCATACTTATACCGCACTGGATATAGGGTAAGAGAATGAGACTTTGATCGGCCTGACTACACACATAGTAGCATCGTGATGCATTGTATAGGATGTCGGCCTCAATATAAGCATATTGTTTACACCCTGCCTATGCCCCAGCTGCATGTATCTTTGGAGTCAGGGAGCTATTGACACAGCCAGAGCCAGCTTGGATATTCTATGCTGACCTGACGGTTGATATACAGCCCTTCCAAAGTAATATAGCTGGATGTATAGCGATTATCCATTGCTGTTACAGTGATTTATATGTGGACTGCCTTTGATGGCACTCTGAATGGTCTCCATATTTATGTATTGGTTTATGTCTTTTATGTCATTTTTTAATAATAAAGAAACTATTTAAATGGATACTATATAGTACCGGTCCTCATTTTGTTGATTTATATAAATATGCAGTTAGGTCTGCTGCATTTGCCAGAATTATGTACCATATTTTTCGCCCCATAAGACACATTTCCCCCCCCCCAAAAGTGGGGGAAAAATGCCACTGCGTCTTATGGGGCGAATACTAATGAGCGCTTCCAGTATTGAAGCGCTCTCTGGTACCAGAGGACCAGTAAGCGGTGAAGGCTCTGTCTCACTGCTTCCTGGTCCTCGGCTTTCGGCTGTGCAGTGGCTGTGCACAGCATGAGGGCGCTCTGTGACCTCAAGCTGTGCGTGCCAGTTCACAGCACAGCTGACAGCAGGAGGAAGCAGATCACGGGCGGTGAGGAGCGGCAGCAGCCAGGAGCAGGAGAGGTAAGTGTTTTTTTTATTTTATAAAACATAAGGCTGCTTAGGGCTGAGGCAATGGGGGTGATGAGAGGCATAATGGGGGCTAAAAAAAGGCATAGGGCTGATAATTGGGGCTAATAAGAGGCATAAGGCTGATAATGGGGCTAATAAGAGGCATAAGGCTGATAATGGGGGCTAATAAGAGGCATAAGGATTGATATGGGGCTGATGAGAGGCATGGGGGTTGATATGGGGTGATGAGAGGCATAGGGGCTGATATGGGGCTGATGAGTAGAGATGTCCCGAACTATTCGCCGGCGAATAGTTCCCGGCGAACATAGCTTGTTCGCGTTCGCCGCGGCGGGCGAACATATGCGATGTTCAGTCCGCCCCCTATTCGTCATCATTGTGTAAACTTTGATCCTATACCTCACAGTCAGCAGACACATTCCAGCCAATCAGCATCATACCCTCCCTCCCAGACCCTCCCACCTCCTGGACAGCATCCATTTTAGATTCATTTGGAAGCTGCATTCTTAGTGAGAGGAGGGACAGTGTAGCTGCTGCTGATTTAATAGGGAAATCGATAGCTAGGCTAGTGTATTCAGTGTCCACTACAGTCCTGAAAGACTCATCTGATCTCTGCTGTAAGGACAGCACCCCAGAAAGCCTTTTTTAGGGCTAGAACATCATTCAGCTTTTTTTCCTGTGTAATCTAATTGCAGTTGCCTGCCTGCCAGCGTGTGTGTCAGGCTCACAGCGTATACTGTGCCCACTTGCCCAGTGCCACCACTCATATATGGTGTCACAGTAGCTTGCATTTAAAAAAAAAAATACTTTTTTGACTAATATAATAGCAGTCAGTTGACGGCAAGTGCATAGTGTCATCAGTGCAACTCAACAATTTTGACTGTGAATAAATAGCAGTCAGTTGCACACACGTGTTTGTGTGTTTAAGGCCCAGCTGAAAGTCCATAGTGTCACTTCAGCGCCATTCAGTTCTGGTGTCACATTCGATTACATTTAAAGAAAAACAACAATTTTGACTGTGAATAAATAGCAGTCAGTTGCACACACGTGTTTGTGTGTTTAAGGCCCAGCTGAAAGTCCATAATGTCACTTCAGCGCAACTAATTTATGGTGTCACAGTAGCTTGCACGCATTGTACAACTTAACTAATCTAAAAAAAATGACAGGCAGAGGCAGGCCACCTCGCAGGGGCCGTTGTGGTCGTGATGCTGTGATTCCCTTTGGCCCTAGAATAATGCCCAGTGTTCAGAGGCCACGTACCCTGAACTCGAAAAGTTCTGAGGACATAGTTGACTGGCTAACACAGGACCCCCAATCTTCTACAGCTTCCGCTCGGAACCTTGACGCACCATCCTCCTCCAGCTCCGCTTCGGGCACCTCTCAAGTTCGCCCGCCTGCCGCCACCACCAACACTAGCACCACAGCCGCTTCACTTGATCTGTCAGAGGAGTTATTTACACATCAGTTGGAAGAAATGAGTGATGCGCAACCATTATTGCCACAGGATGTAGATAACAGGGATATGTCTCAGTCAGGCAGCATTACACACATGGACGTACGGTGTGATGATGATGATGTTGTACCCGCTGCTGCTTCCTTTGCTGAGTTGTCATATACAAGTGAAGCGGTTGATGATGATGATGTGTCCGTGGATGTCACGTGGGTAACCGCTCGAAGAGAAGAAGAACAGGGGGAAAGTTCAGATGGGGAGACAGAGAGAAGGAGGAGACTAGTTGGAAGCAGGGGGAGGTCGTCGCAAGGAGCAAGTGGCACAGTCAGACAGCATGCATCGGCACCCGGGGTTAGCCAGACAGCACGCCAATCAACGCATGCTGTTGCCACCACCAGAATGCCGTCATTGCAGAGCTAAGCAGTGTGGCATTTTTTTTGTGTGTCTGCCTCTGACAACAGCGATGCCATTTGCAACCTGTGCCAAAAGAAACTGAGTCGTGGGAAGTCCAACACCCACCTAGGTACAACTGCTTTGCGAAGGCACATGATCGCACATCACAAACGCCTATGGGATCAACACATGAGTACAAGCAGCACACAAACTCAAAGCCGCCATCCTCCTCCTGGTCCAGCATCTTCAGCCACGTCAACCACTGCTGTCCTCCTTGCCCCCTCTCAACCATCCGCCACTCCGTCTCTCGCCTTGAGCAGTTCCTGCTCATCTGCCCACAGTCAGGTGTCTGTCAAGGACATGTTTGAGCGTAAGAAGCCAATGTCACAAAGTCACCCCCTTGCCTGGCGTCTGACAGCTGGTTTGTCTGAACTCTTAGCCCGCCAGATTTTACCATACAAGCTGGTGGAGTCTGAGGCATTCAAAGAATTTGTAGCTATTGGGACACCGCAGTGGAAGGTACCCGGTCGAAATTTCTTTGCACAAAAGGCAATCCCCAACCTGTACTCGATTGTGCAAAAGGAAGTAATGGCATGTCTGGCACACAGTGTTGGGGCAAGGGTCCATCTGACCACTGATACCTGGTCTGCAAAGCACGGCCAGGGCAGGTATATCACCTACACTGCGCATTGGGTAAACCTGCTGACGGCTGCCAAGCATGGAATGCGTGGCTCTGCAGAGGAGTTGGTGACACCGCCACGACTTGCAGGCAGGCCTGCTGCCACCTCCTCTACTCCTCCTACTCCATCCTCTTCCATAACCTCCTCGGCTGAGTCCTCTTCTGCTGCTGCGTCTTGCTCCACATCAACTGCACCCCCCCAGCTCCCCAGGGGCTATTCCACATCCCGGATACTGCAATGTCACTCCGTCTATGGGTTGACTTGCCTGAAAGCAGAGAGTCACACCGGACCAGCACTCCTGTCCGCCCTGAACACACAGGTGGATCAGTGGCTGACTCCGCACCAACTGGAGATTGGCAAAGTGGTGTGTGACAATGGAAGCAATTTGTAGGCGGCATTGAATTTGGGCAAGTTGACACATGTGCCATGCATGGCACATGTGTGTAATCTGATCGTAGAACGCTTTGTGCATAAGTACCCAGGCTTACAGGACGCCCTGAAGCAGGCCAGGAAGGTGTGTGGCCATTTAAGGTGTTCCTACATGGCCATGGCGCACTTTTCAGATATCCAGCGGCGAAACAACATGCCAGTGAGGCGCTTGATTTGCGACAGCCCGACACGTTGGAATTCAACATTCCTAATGTTCGACCGCCTGCTCCAACAAGAAAAAGCCGTCAACGAGTATTTGTATGACCGGGGTGCTAGGACAGCCTCTGCGGAGCTGGGAGTAGGCTCATGCGTCCTTTTTTGGAGGTGACAAACCTAGTCAGTCGCACCGAAGGCACCATCAGCGACATCATACCATTTGTTTTCTTCCTGGAGCGTGCCCTGCGAAGAGTGCTGGATCAGGCCGTAGATGAGCGTGAAGAGGAAGAGTTGTGGTCACCATCACCACCAGAAACAGCCTCATCAGCATTGCTTGCTGGACCTGCGGCAATGCTGGAAGAGGATTGTGAGGAATAGGAGTCAGAGGAGGAATGTGGCTTTTAGGAGGAGGAGGAAGACCAACCACAACAGGCATCCCAGGGTGCTCGTTGTCGCCTATCTGGTACCTGTGGTGTTGTACGTGGCTGGGGGGAAGAACATACCTTCAGTGAGATCAGTGAGGACGAGGAACGGGACATGAGTAGCTCGGCATCCAACCTTGTGCAAATGGGGTGTTTCATGCTGTCGTGCCTGTTGAGGGACCCTCGTATAAAAAGGCTGAAGGAGAACGACCTGTACTGGGTGGCCACGCTACTAGACCCCCGATATAAGCAGAAAGTGCCTGAAATGTTACCGAATTACCACAAGTCGGAAAGGATGCAGCAGTTCCAAAATAAATTAAAAAGTATGCTTTACACAGCGTATAAGGGTGATGTCACAGCACAACGGGAATCTAACAGGGAAAGAGGTGAAAGTAATCCTCCTCCTCCCACGACCACGCCGGCAAGGACAGGAGGCTTTACAGACGTGTTGTTGATGGAGGACATGCAGAGCTTTTTTAAGTCCTACGCATCGCCACAGCCCTTCGGGGTCCACTCTCAGAACAACTCGACCGACAGGTAGCAGACTACCTCACCTTAACTGCAGATATCGACACTCTGAGGATCGATGAATCCCTTGACTACTGGGTGTGCAGGCTTGACCTATGGCCTGAGCTATCATAATTTGCGATAGAACTTCTGGCCTGCCCCACTTCAAGTGTCCTGTCAGAAAGGACCTTCAGTGCAGCAGGAGGTATTGTCACTGAGAAGAGAAGTCGCCTAGGTCAAAAAAGTCTAGATTACCTCATCTTTATTAAGATGAATGAGTGATGGATCCCGAAGGGACTGACAGTGGGCGATACATTCGACTAAAAAAGGCCTGATGAGATGAGCTGCCTTGGGCTAAAAATGGTCCACACGATGCTGTATTTTATCTCTTAATGCCGGATGACTTGCGTGATTTAACCGGCCCCAACTTGGGTTCAAGCCGCAATGTTTTAGGGCACTTTCTGCCTGGGAAACAAACATAAATTTTTCTGGCCGCTGCTATAGCAGTGGCTGTAACAATACCTAATTTTTCAGGCATGTGTACATGCCTAATTTTTCTGGCCTCTGGTGCTGCACTGTGGCTTCAAAAACCAAACAAAAAAAAAGTCACATACATGTGTCAATTCCCCTTCGTGATCGTTACCTTGTCGTGGTGAAGGGGCTTGCGTATCACAATGAAGCGACCACCTCTATGAGTGTGTTGGCAATGGCAATGTTGGCACACCCCAGATGATAAGGTCGTTGCTTCATTGTGAACAGACCAAAAGCGATCGGCTGGATAATTTTGCATAGAAAAAACATTAATTTTCTTTGTGATCATCTAAGGTGATCATTAACCACCTGCCATCTGGGCCATTTGCCCCCTACCTGACCAGGCCAAATTTTGCAAAACTGACATATCTCACTTTATGTGGTAATAACTTTGAAACGCCTTTATTTATCCAAGTCATTCAGAGATTGTTTTCTCGTGACACATTGTACTTCAATTTCTCTGCTTTTAAAACAGAAAGTGATACCTCATAAAATATTTAATATTTAACATTCCCCATATGTCTACTTTATGTTGGCATCATTTTGGAAATGTCATTTTATTTTTTTAGGACGTTAGAAGGCTTAGAAGTTTAGAAGCAGTTCTTCAAATTTTTAAGAAAATTGCCAAAACCCACTTTTTAAGGACCAGTTCAGGTCTGAAGTCACTTTGTGGGGCCTACATAGTGGATACCCCCATAAATGACCCCATTGTAGAAACTACACCCCTCAAGGTATTCAAAACCGATTTTACAAACTTTGTTAACCCTTTAGGCGTTCCACAAGAATTAAAGGAAAATGGAGATCAAATTTTTTAATTTCACTTTTTTGGCAGATTTTCCATTTTAATCAATTTTTTTCTTTAACACATCGATGGTAAACAGCCAAACAAAACTCAATATTTATTACTCAGATTCTGAGGTTTACAGAAACACCCCACATGTGGTCATAAACTGCTGTATGGGCACACGGCAGGGCGCAGAAGAAAAGGAACTCCACATGGTTTTTAGATGCCATGTCCCATTTGAAGCCCCCTGATGCACCCTTACAGTAGAAACTCCCAAGAAGTGACCCCATTTTGGAAACTAGGGGATAAGGTGCCAGTTGTATTAGTACTTTTTTTGGGTACATATGATTTTTTGATCATTCATTATAACACTTTATGGGGCAAGGTGACCAAAAAATTGGTTGTTTTAGCACAGTTTCTATTTATTTATTTTTACAGCGTTCACCTGAGGGGTTCAGTCAAGTGACATTTTTATAGTGCAGATTGTTACGGATGTGGCGATACCTAATATGTATACTTTTTCTCATTTATTAAAGTTTTACACAATAATAGCATTTTTGAAACAAAATTATGTTTTAATGTGTCCATGTTCTGAGAGCTATAGTTTTTTTTATTTTTTGAGAGATTTTCTTATGTAGGGGCTCATTTTTTGCGGGATGAGGTGACGGTTTTATTGGTACTATTTTGTGGGACATACGCGTTTTTGATCACTTGGTGTTGCACCTTTTGTGATGCAAGGTGACAAAAATTGCTTGTTTTGACACAGTTTTTTTTTTTTTTTCTTTACTTCACTTTTTCTTTTTTTTTTTTCACTGTTGATTTCTCCTGTAACTGGGGCTGACATAGTAGCCCCAGTTACAGGACAAATACACCCCTAGAGAGGCTGTACAGTAGCAATCCAGCGCTGTACAGCCTCAGAGCAGGGCTGATCGAGGTCTCTGAGAGACCTCACACAGCTCCTGCACGCTCCGATCCCGGCGGTCACATGACAGCCGGGCCGGAACAGGAAGCGCACAGCGCTTCCTTCTCTGCATACAGAGCGCTCGGTGAGCGCTGTGTCTGCAGCGATCCGGAAGGCAGGGACACCTGGGCACTGTCCCTGCCTTGTCTTAGGGTTGCCCTGCTGTCACTGACAGCGGGCAACTCGATCAGCAGCTGCACGATTAGCGTGCAGCTGCTATTTCTGAAAGGACGTTTTAAAACGTTCTTTCAGAAATAGAGGTCCACCCATAGGACGTTTATATCCTATGGGCGGACGTAAAGCGGTTAAAGCCTACTAGGCCAACAATGGGCCCACGCTGCAGAATCATTGTTTTCTGGGTCACTTAACTGTCACTGAACTACCTCAGCACGACCATAGGCTTTGAAAAACCCCCATCGCCTGCAATCTCCCAAATGTCATAACTACACCAAGATTGACGCATAGAGGTATAAAATTTATGTCATGAGTGTGTCAACTATTGACAACTCTTTGCAGTTGTCTAAAATCTATTCCATACACGTCCCCTGATAGGGGACGTAACAGGAATTAAACTGATAAGAATAGTACTACTTAGCACACCACTCATATCTGGTGGCACATTAGATTGCACGCGCAGTGCCCCAAATTTGAAGTAGGAGGACCGACCAAGCATCTTTTCCCATCTCCCGGTTCCTAAAATCGATTCCATATACACGTCCCCTGATAGGGGATGTAACAGGGATTAAACTGATAAGAATAGTACTACTTAACACACCACTCATATCTGGTGGCACATTAGATTGCACGCGCAGAGCCCCAAATTTGAAGTAGTAGGACCGACCAAGCATCTTTTTCCATCTCCCGGGTCCTAAAATCGATTCCATATACACGTCCCCTGATAGGGGACGTAACAGGGATTAAACTGATAGGAATAGTACTACTTAACACACCTTATAATAATAATAATAATAATAATAATACTAGTGAACGTAACAAGGATTAAACTGATAGGAATAGTACTACTTAACACACCACACATATTGGGATTGCACAGTACATTACACAGCGCACGCGCAGTGCCCCAAATTGGAATTAAGAGGACCAACCAAGCATCTTTTTCCATCTCTCAGTTCCTAAAATTGATTCCATATACACGTCCCCTGATAGGGGAGGTAACAGGGATTAAACTGATAAGAATAGTACTACTTAACACACCACTCATATCTGGTGGCACATTAGATTGCACGCGCAGTGCCCCAAATTTGAAGTAGTAGGACCGACCAAGCATCTTTTTCCATCTCCCGGTTCCTAAAATCGATTCCATATACACGTCCCCTGATAGGGGACGTAACAGGGATTAAACTGATAGGAATAGTACTACTTAACACACCTTATAATAATAATAATAATAATAATACTAGTGAACGTAACAAGGATTAAACTGATAGGAATAGTACTACTTAACACACCACACATATTGGGATTGCACAGTACATTACACAGCGCACGTGCAGTGCCCCAAATTGGAATTAAGAGGACCATCCAAGCATCTTTTTCCATCTCTCGGTTCCTAAAATTGATTCCATATACACGTCCCCTGATAGGGGAGGTAACAGGGATTAAACTGATAAGAATAGTACTACTTAACACACCACTCATATCTGGTGGCACATTAGATTGCACGCGCAGTGCCCCAAATTTGAAGTAGGAGGACCGACCAAGCATCTTTTTCCATCTCCCGGTTCCTAAAATCGATTCCATATACACGTCCCCCGATAGGGGACGTAACAGGGATTAAACTGATAGGAATAGTACTACTTAACACACCTTATAATAATAATAATAATAATAATAATAATAATAATAATACTAGTGAACGTAACAAGGATTAAACTGATAGGAATAGTACTACTTAACACACCACACATATTGGGATTGCACAGTACATTACACAGCGCACGTGCAGTGCCCCAAATTGGAATTAAGAGGACCAACCAAGCATCTTTTTCCATCTCTCGGTTCCTAAAATTTATTCCATATACACGTCCCCCGATATGGGACGTAACAGGGATTAAACTGATAGGAATAGTACTACTTAACACACCACTCATATCTGGTGGCACAGTACATTGCACGGCGCATGCGCAGTGCCCCAAATTGGAAGTAAGAGTACCAAGCAAGCATCTTTTTCCATCTCTCGGTTCCTAACCTCTATTCCATACACGTCCCCTGATAGGGGACGTAACAGGGATTAAACTGATAGGAATAGTACTACTTAACACACCTTATAATAACGCAGAGAGAGGAGTCTGAAGAAGAGGAGTCAGAGGAGGAAGGTGGCTTTGAGGAGGTGGAAGACCAAACACAGCAGGCGTCCCAGGGGGCTTGTTGTCACCTTTCGGGGACCCTTGGTGTTGTACGTGGCTGGGTGGAGGAAGAGACCTTCAATGACATCAGTGAGGACAAGGAACGGGACATGGCTAGCTTGGTATCCAACCTTGTGCAAATGGGGAGTTTGCGGTTGTGCAAATGGACTGTTTGCGGTTGTTTGCGGTGCGTTAAACAGGGAGTTTGGTCTGTCACTGTGAAGCGGGCGTAACCGTTACACTACCTAATCGATACAACATCATACCTGATGTTTTAAAGCACGTTATTCCAAACAATTTAGGAATGCTAGGTGATTTATGCCCTTTATGGATTAAAACCCGACTCTGCGTCAACTACGTAATTTTCCATGGGAGTTTTGCCATGGATCTCCCTCCGGCATGCCACAGTCCAGGTGTTAGTCCCCTTGAAACAACTTTTCCATCACTATTGTGGCCAGAAAGAGTCCCTGTGGGTTTTCAAATTCAAATTTAAGTCTATGGCGGTTCACACGGTTCGCCCGTTCGCGAACATTCGCGAAAATTCGCGTTCGCCGTTCGCGAACTGAAATTTTGATGTTCGCGACATCTCTACTGATGAGAGGCATAGGGGCTAATATGGGGGTGACGAGAGGCATAGGGGCCGATATGGGGGCTGATGAAAGGCATGGGGCTCAGCTTAAGTCTGATTAACATTGAGGGTCTGATTGGTGGTCTGACCTGAGGTGTAATGAAATTTTTTTTTTCTTATTGTCCTCTTCTAAAACCTAGGTGCGTCTTTTAGGGCAAAAAAAATGGTAATTTATTACAACTGAACTTCACTACACAGACACAGTATATCATGAAAATAAACAGCAGAAAATTTTGGGCATCAGCAAAGTCATGTTTTTTGTGTCTTGTATTTGCATTAATGGTACACATTGTCAACAAAACTTGGACATAATATTGTGTATCCAGGGGTAGAGGTGGTAGATCATTAAGGTTTATGATGTAAGGTTTTAAAGGGTAACTGATTTTTACTCATTTATGGCATTTCAAAAATAGAAGTAATAGTTTAAATTTAGTCGTTTTCTGCAGCAGGACAATGACCACAAAAATACAGCAAATTTAATGAAAAACTATCTTCAGTGTAAAGAAGAATAAGATATCCTGGAGGTTATGATATGGCTTACACAGAGGCTTGACTTCAAAATCATTCAGTCTGTCTAGGATTACATCAAGAGACAGAAGGATTTGAGCAAGTCTAAATGCACAAAAGATCTGTGGTTAGTTCTCCACAATGTTTCGAACAACCTCCCATGCAAGTTCCTTTGAAAACTGCATGTATCTGTACCTAGAATTGATGCTGTTTTGAAAGCAAAGAGTGGTCACACCAAATATTGATCTTTTGTTCATTCACTTTCAATTTTGCTAATTGATAAAAAAAACTTTTAACACCTCTATTTTTTAAAGTATTCTTACTTGGCAACATTTTCCCCATATCTCCCTAAAACGTTTTCACAGTACTGTACCATCAATAGTTGTCAGCCTGATTTTTTTTCTCCAGCTAACTTATCTAAAAATTGCAGACAGCCAATAGATTTTTTAGACACATTGGAAAATTATAAAGAAATGATACATGTCTACAACCCATTATTTGCAGCTTTGACTGTGACCTACAAAATTATGAAATTTATGGTCCTAATAACTAATTCAAGCTCACCCAGTGTCAATGACATCAGTGCCACTTTTTTTTTTTACAGACACTGGAAGAAGTCCCCTACTTTTATTGACTGTCCTGTAATTTATGGACAGTTGCAACCCTACTGATCGCAATTCCACTTGATCGCCCCTTACACATGCACGCTTGGTTAAACTGAACTAGTGTGTGCTTTCAGTGGATAGACAGAAATAAACCTCTGCCAATCACGGAAGGGAAGGGGGGTTCTCCTGACCTTAGTCTAAATGAGTATGGTCATCTTTATTCCTCTGTCCAGATATGAATTTTTGCAATCTCTAATATCATTATAGGAAGATTCAATAGACATAGATCTTTTTGGAACCTCAGGGAGCTGTTGCATGTTCATTTTATGTCTTGGAGATTGAAAACAAAGGGATTACAAATGGTGAACTTAAGGTAATACAGCGGTAAAGTTTTAGAGTCACAGCGGATCAGCTTACAATATTAAATGGATCGTCGGCTCAGTCACACTCAGATGCTGCATGCCCTTCAAATGCAATCTCTGCAACAATAATATAATCATTCTTGCCTAAGCTGGGATTCTCGCTTCATACAGAACTAAGTTTATACTGCTCCATTTATGCAGATGTGTTAGAGTATGTATTTACTCTCTCTTACGCTGACACCTGGATAACATAACCTGACAGCAACTGCAATTCAGACAACAAATACTGACAAATGAACAGATATTAAATGTCACTGAATCAGATCACTATATTTTTTTTTCTTTGTGTGAACAGAGCATCAAACCTCAGGCAGTTTGCCTCACAGATCTACTCACATTATGTGCTCTTCTATCTAGTCTTCTAATCATTCTTGCCTGTTGGGAGAAGAACCATTTTCTGCGGATGCTAATGCTACATATGCACACAGCCGTATGCAATTTTCCATCTGCGAAAATAGTTTTTTGCTCCTCGCCTTCCTAGAGCCATAACTTTTTTATTTTTCTGTTCCCATAGTTGTATGAGGACTTGTTTTTTTTTTTGGGCAAGACAAGTTGTACTTTCTAATGGCACCATTTAATATTGCATATGATGAACAGGGGAGCTGAAAAAAAAAATTCAAAATGGGGTGGAATGGGGAAAACCTCGTTTCATTTCTTTTACTGGGTAGGCTGTAAATTCCAACCCCATTCTCCTAACATGGGACTAAAACACCCAGTGAAAGAAATGAAGTATGGATAAGTCGTGAATGGAAGATGGTTACCCAGTTACGGATGAGGAATAAGGGTGGACTTTGGCTCAGAGGATATTGGGTGTTGATAGCACTCGATACCTAGGTACACCATAACAGGTGTGTGGCGATGGTCACTCAAGTGACACAACCACATATACCGCACCTTTTCCAGTCAAGCTTTATATTAGCTGTTTTCAGTTTTATATTAATTCTATACATTTATTTTCCATAGTTGCACTGTCCCTTTAAGGGACTTATGATTGCACGATCTTCCGACATTCATGTCTTGATATCCTCATTTATCAGCATTTGTCTAAACTCTCTTAGTAGTACTTTACAACCTGACCATTCCCTACGTGGCACTTCATTTCCCCGGTTTTTCTTGATTTGCGGTGCCCTGTCCTGCCCTGGATGGTAGTGAGATGCCAGTCTAGGGACGCTTCCCGGTTGCCGAGCGACGGCTCATGTGATGTTCTCACATGATTCTGTGGCTGGGCGGTGGGACATTACCTCTGGCTCGTCATGCTTCGGGGGAGGAGCCTGCTTGCCGGAGCACGCCTCGCGACTGACATCATGCATCAGGTGACGTGTCACGGGTTGTGTGTACTGGTTTCCAGGCAACCGAGCATGCGCAATGATGGGCCGGGGACGCCGAGACAGACGCCATCATAGTACTCATTTTTTTGTATTATCTTTGCGGCCGATTGACCGCCACTTAACGCACACAGGTGATCACTCTAATTGATGCACATGGCACTCTATGAAAATAGCCAAAGGATGTGTAGAATAAGCCACGGCACTCCAAAGGGATCCAATCAAATAGCTTCTGCCTATAGGTTTGCTTAAATACTCAATATAACTGAGCCCCAGCGCCTAGTGACATGAAGATAGCGATGCACGATCATGTGACATCGCGTCACTGGAGCGACAGGGTCATGTGGTCGGACAACAGGGCATAGCCTGGCGGAAGTGCGCCTGAAAGGGCGGAAGTGATGTCGCGCCTGCGCAGATTGGATCTAGGGACGCCGAGTCCTCATGGAATAGCGGGAGAACATCGTTATGTACCTGAAGTGATGAGGGCTTGACGGAGTCTCCTACAGCATGCTGGTGAGGATGATAAAAGTATGTCATCAGGGATTGACAATGGGGTTGGCAATTTGTGAATGTTTTTAGGCAGTAATGAGGGGGTTAATGGGCAGGGCTTAGCAATAGCCAATGTGGGGCTATGGGATTGTATTTAAAGTTCAATTTGTTATCAGTGTATTGGGAGCTTGATAAAGACCATTAGGTTGAAACGTTGCTGCACTAGGTGTAATAAAGTATTTGATTGGATCCCTTTGGAGTGCCGTGGCTTATTCTACACATCCTTTGGCTACTACGGGAATCCTAGGACCAGGATTCAACGCTACAGGCACCACCACGTATTAGAATTATTGCAACAACAGTGAGTAGTGCTGGCCTGTTTTTCTATTTATGCATATGGAGGTCTGAGGACATGCACACTCACCCAGTATAGCCTTTGTTACCTATGCTGGAAACCGTGGGAGGATAAAAATGGATACACCTAAAAGCCTTCTTTATACGAGTGAACAAATTTCGCACATCTTGAGTGGGAGTGAAGACGAGGGAGCATTCCTGAGTAAACCCACAGCTGATTTGATAAAACGGAAATGGGAAATAGAAAAGAAACAGCTTATTAACACCGAACTACACCTATCCACATTAAGGGAATACTACAAGGCTGAACGCATACCGAGAGGACTAAGGACACACTTGAGACCAATTCTGTTTCCTAATAATCCAGAGTTCCTAACTAAGTTCGCCTTTTTAGCGTATAGATTTTCGATGGATATGATGCTATTAAATATGGATTACCTACAACAAGACTTGTTAAATATACAAGTAAGAATAATAGAGTATGAAAGACAACTACCAGCTCTCCAAACTGAACAGGAACATCAAGTTGTAAAAGAACGGATGGAGCAGGATTTACGGAAATATCGAGATAATATCGAGACAACAAAAAGACAGAAGTGGAGTAGGGACCAAGACGATTACAGCAAAGGTAACATCTACAAACCAATAACAACAAATAGGAACAGGAACCCAAGGTCCCAAAGAAGATTCAAGACACAGATAACTAGAGTCAATCGAGCGAATCTAACAGATACAGAGTCTTCAGGCGAACAAAGTGAAGCTTTTTTAGGAGAAAGAACAAGAGAAGCACACGGAGAGGGGGACGAAAATGCCAACACCAGGGACAAAGGAGAAGACGTAGCGAGAGTCACACGATCAATGAGGCCACCGACGGGAACCAGATATACCAGGAAATGAATGGAGGACTGGACAACACTTTAGTGGTAAATATTTCGTCCTGTGAACTTTTTAGAGATGAAGTATTGCTCCTAAATAGGGGACTATCTTTTAGTCCAGAGGCTGAGATTGACTGGTTTCAGGTGGAGATGGACCTACACAATTTTTTTAGGCGCATCAAACTGAAGGTACACTTCAGTGAAATGGTGCATACAGGAGATAAGGATGTACATAAGGAAGTACTTTCGCTTAAAAGTGTAGGCCTTTTCCTCAAAAGTGACTTCCAACCGCCAGTATATAATAAAGCCATTGAGACCTTTGTCTCCCTTGTCAGACTGGAGATTGAAAAACTTAAGAGATCAAAAATGGATCTAAATATCACCAATCTGACAAGGGGTGAGAAAGCGGCACATAAGTCCTTAAAAAATAGGAGGGAAATTACTATCAAAAGGGCGGATAAGGGAGGAGCCACCGTGGTGATGGACACAGAGAAGTATAAAATGGAGGTGATGAGACAAGTGAATGATAAAGAAGTATATAAACCTCTAAGTCAAGATCCAAAATGGAATATTATGCGCAAGATCAGGTTATTGGCGGACAATGCCTTCGCAAATGACCTGATTGATGCCAATTTACATACTTACCTTGTGCCACAGAACCCGGTGACTCCTCTCTTGTATACCCTCCCTAAGATACACAAAGGGTTGATAGACCCGCCAGGACGCCCCATAGTGTCGGGTATGGGGTCAGTCTTCTCCAATGCAGCCACTTTTCTCGATAAAGTCTTAAGATCTTATGCAATGGAGGCCAGATCCTATGTGAGAGACACTACAGATTTTCTGTTAAAAATTGATGCACTAGAATTTCAAGAGGGAGACTTATTGGTTTCATTTGATGTAACCAGCCTCTATACCAGTATTGACCATGAACTGGGACTGGAGGCAATTAAATGGGCCCTAGATAGGTCGGACTTTGGTTCTGACATAAAAACCTTTCTAATCTCCCTACTTGAAATTTTACTGTATCATAATTATTTTTTGTTTGAGGATGTGTTTTATGAGCAATGTCGGGGCACCGCGATGGGGTCCAACGTGGCCCCGACATATGCAAACATATACATGTCAAACATGGAGGAGACGTCTATATACCCATCCACCTTCTACAGTCATGTGAGGGGGTGGATGCGGTATATAGACAACATTTTCCTAATATGGAATGGTACGGAAGAAAAACTGCATGAATTTCATGAATATATTAATCAGTTACATGATCAACTGAAATTCACAAAAGTGTACTCAGCGGTATCTTTACAATTCCTAGATACGTTGGTTTATGTAAGGGAAGGTAAATTAGAAACCGATCTCTTTATTAAGCCAACGGACAGGAACAGCATGTTATGCTTTGATAGTGCACACCCTAGGAGGTCAGTGGAATCCTTGCCTTTTAGTCAGTTTTTACGAGCAAGAAGAATAGTGTCAGAAGAGAATTTGGTTGACGATAGATTGAAAAAAATGGGACAAAGATTCAGGGATAGGAAATACCCCAAAAACCTGATAGATAGGCATTTAGAAAAAGCCAGGAATAGTGATCGACAGCAACTATTAACTACAACAACGAAGAGGGAAGAACAAAAAATAAGTAGGATCCCATTTGTGTCAACCTATAGTAAAATGAGTAATCGTATCTCTGGCATATTGAGACATAACTGGCATATACTAACACATTCTTTCCCAAAGGTAATTGAATTCCAATCCCCCCCGCTGATGTCATATAAGAGGCCTAGAAATCTTAAGGATAGCCTGACATCAGCTGATGTAAAAGTTAAGAAAAAAGAGGTTGGTAGAAGGGGGTGTTACCCTTGCTTGGGCTGCTGCAATTGCGGCAGCCTAATCAAGGGTGACCTTCTGCCACCCTAGAACGGGGAAGAAATATGACATTAGAGGACACTAAACGTGTAACACAGATTTTGTTATCTACAGCTTACAGTGCCCGTGTGGCCTTCTCTATATTGGAGAGACGACACAGCCCTGCAAAAACAGGATAAATCAGCATCGGTACACAATACGTAAGCTGTTAGCTAAAAAAGAAAAAGGGAATCAGCAAAATCAGGAATGTGAAGATGTGGCTGAGTTACCGGTACCTGAACACTTTTGGAAATATAGGCATAATGTCTCTCAATTGAGATATAGGATCATTGATAGTGTTCCAGTCTTGAGGAGGGGTGGAGATAGGGAGAAGCTGCTAAAACAGAAAGAACTAAGATGGATCTATGAGTTGGAGACAATGGAGCCGAAAGGCTTGAACAGGGAATTTAAGGTTGGTTCCCTTTTCTGAACTCTCGATCAGGATGTGCGGAGATATGATTTAAACATCAGGCTTAGTAGCCGTGTTTTTTATATGCTTACATATATGTATAATATGTAACCCTTATTTTATTTGCATCTCCATTTTTATGATATTAGTTTATTTATTTTTCTTTCCCTAGATGGAGAACATACGCATGCTGTGGGAGAACCGTCTTTTTGGCCTTCACGATACCTCTATAAGAAAGTTCTATAGCTGATGAGGGAGTAGGGGAACCTGCTATGTGGATTTCCTGATGGAGATGTGAGGCTGCTGAGGTCTGCATCAGATATAATATAATTTTTTATATATAATTTGTATAGTGTACAGAGACTGCAGCCGGAAGGGCCTAGTTGCTTGATTTGTATAACTTGAGAATCTATCTATTTGTAAGGACAATAGAGTGAAATGGTGTTGAAGCTGAATAATGATATAGCGGGATTAACCATAAAAAATTGTGTGGTTGTGAGAGGTAGATGGAGACCCTCCTTTATGGTGGGTAACTCCACACATCTCTATTCCTACCTCCCTGTAGAATGAATGTCAGTATGGGACTGGATGGGCTAGTGGACTGAGGGCTTATCACCCCTGGAACACTTGCTCTATATTCCAGCCACTGGATGAATGATGGAAAACCTGCATGAACAGCCTTAGAATAAACGCCATGTTATTCACTCTGTAGCTTCTCGAGGTGTGATAAAAGCACCCCTAAATAAGGATGCAATGATGGACCCTATGGCTGCAGCTTCTTCACTTATGTAACTTATGTATTATAATGATTTGATAAATGGTTAAAAATATTAGTCCTTTTCTATGGTGTGCACCAGGCAGCCCACATCATCCAATCGAGAGCTTCTGCCTATAGGTTTGCTTAAATACTCAATATAACTGAGCCCCAGCGCCTAGTGACATGAAGATAGCGATGCACGATCATGTGACATCGCATCACTGGAGCGACAGGGTCATGTGGTCGGACAACAGGGCATAGCCTGGCGGAAGTGCGCCTGAAAGGGCGGAAGTGATGTCGCGCCTGCGCAGATTGGATCTAGGGACGCCGAGTCCTCATGGAATAGCGGGAGAACATCGTTATGTACCTGAAGTGATGAGGGCTTGACGGAGTCTCCTACAGCATGCTGGTGAGGATGATAAAAGTATGTCATCAGGGATTGACAATGGGGTTGGCAATTTGTGAATGTTTTTAGGCAGTAATGAGGGGGTTAATGGGCAGGGCTTAGCAATAGCCAATGTGGGGCTATGGGATTGTATTTAAAGTTCACTTTGTTATCAGTGTATTGGGAGCTTGATAAAGACCATTAGGTTGAAACGTTGCTGCACTAGGTGTAATAAAGTATTTGATTGGATCCCTTTGGAGTGCCGTGGCTTATTCTACACATCCTTTGGCTACTACGGGAATCCTAGGACCAGGATTCAACGCTACAGGCACCACCACGTATTAGAATTATTGCAACAACAGTGAGTAGTGCTGGCCTGTTTTTCTATTTACTCTATGAAAATAGATATTGATGTTTCGGATTCTTTGAAGATCGGCAATTATGGTCTCACAAAATATATGCACTATTGATCTAATAAATGTTTTCTATAATATTTGTATTATTTGTTCACATTGGATCATGTATTTTTAACATATTTGTATAACTGATGATGCAATTGTCACTGATTAACTTAATTACTGACTCACAAAGCCTTGTGGGTATAAATGTGGATATTCTGACACCAGTATGTATGCTTGAGAAAGACTGCAATGAGCAGTTGAAACGTTGCAGAGGGGAATAAAGCGGGTCATTTCACCTTTACATTGGAGTGCTGCCTCTTTTTTGGAAAACTATATATATATATATATATATATATATATATACACACACACTTTTTTTTGTAATTACAAATTTTTTACAATTACTAAAGAAAATGTAAAAAAAAAAAGTATTTTTCTATTTTTCGCCCATAAGACGCACCTAGGTTTTAGAGGAGGATAATAAGAAAAAATATTTTCCATTACACCTCAGGTCAGACCGGGAATCAGACCCCCAATGTTAATCAGACTTCAGCTCACAGTCCCAATCAGACCCTCAATGTTAATTAGACCTCAGATTAGACCTCCAATGCCTCAGATCACCCCCCATGTCAGCCATCAGCCCCCCATGTCAGCCATCATACCCCCATGTCAGTCATCATGCCATCATGCCCCCATGTCAGCCATCATGCCCCCATGTCAGCCATCAGCCCCCCATTGTCATCCATCATGCCCCCATGTCAGCCATCATGCCCCCCCATGTCAGCCATCAGCGCAAATAAAATAAAATAACTTACCTCTCCTGCTCCTGGACGCCGTCGCTTCTCACCACCAGCGCTCTCTCTCTTCTTCCGGGTTTTTGTCTGTCAGCTGTGAAGGCTGCACACAGTGAGGTCACATAGTGTGCAGCCCTGCACAGCAAACAGCTGAGCAGAGGACCAGGAAGCGGTGAGTACAGATCCTTCACCGCTTCCAAAATTGGAAGCGCTTCATTAGTATTTGCACCATAAAACGCAGGGGGGGGGGGGGAAACAGCATCTCATGTGGTGAAAAATATGATACATAATTTTTTTTTACTCTCTATTTCTGAAAAGATTCGAACTCACAAGCTTCTACATTACAGTCCAGAATGTTAACCACTACACTATAGAGCTGCATGACCAGTTCCTTAAAAAAAAAAGCAAATATGAGACTTCTGCTGTATAGGAATACTTACTACTAGTAAGTATTTCTATACAGCAGAATTATTTTATTTTTTTGTAACTGGCCATGCAGCTCTATAGTATAGTGGTTAACATTCTTAGCTGTATTGTAGAAGGTTGTGAGTTTGAATCCCGCCAGAAACTTTTCAGAAATAGAGGCTAAATTACAAACCGGATTCCAAAAAAGTTGGGATACTATACAAATTGTGAATGAAAACTGAATGCAATGATGTGGAGGTGCCAACTTCTAATATTTTATTCAGAATATAAAATAAATCACGGAACAAAAGTTTAAACTGAGAAAATGTACCATTTTAAGGGAAAAATATGTTGAATCAGAATTATATGGTGTCAACAAATCCCCAAAAAGTTGGAACAAGGCCATTTTCACCACTGTGTGGCATCTCCCCTTCTTCTTACAACACTCAACAGACGTCTGGGGACCGAGGAGACCAGTTTCTCAAGTTTAGAAATAGGAATGCTCTCCCATTCTTGTCTAATACAGGCCTCTAACTGTTCAATCGTCTTGGGCCTTCTTTGTTGCACCTTCCTCTTTATGATGCGCCAAATGTTCTCTATAGGTGAAAGATCTGGACTGCAGACTGGCCATTTCAGTACCCGGATCCTTCTCCTACGCAGCCATGATGTTGTGATTGATGCAGAATGTGGTCTGGCATTATCTTGTTGAAAAATGCAGGGTCTTCCCTGAAAGAGATGACGTCTGGATGGGAGCATATGTTGTTCTAGAAACCTGAATATATTTTTCTGCATTGATGGTGCCTTTCCAGACATGCAAGCTGCCCATGCCACACGCACTCATGCAACCCCATACCATCAGAGATGCAGGCTTCTGAACTGAGCGTTGATAACAACTTGGGTTGTCCTTGTCCTCTTTGGTCCGGATGACATGGCGTCCCAGATTTCCAAAAAGAACTTCGAATCGTGACTCGTCTGACCACAGAACAGTCTTCTATTTTGCCACACTCCATTTTAAATGATCCCTGGCCCAGTGAAAATGCCTGAGCTTGTGGATCTTGCTTAGAAATGGCTTCTTCTTTGCACTGTAGAGTTTCAACTGGCAACGGCGGATGGCACGGTGGATTGTGTTCACTGACAATGGTTTCTGGAAGTATTCCTGAGCCCATTCTGTGATTTCCTTTACAGTAGCATTCCTGTTTGTGGTGCAGTGTCGTTTAAGGGCCCGGAGATCACGGGCATCCAGTATGGTTTTACGGCCTTGACCCTTACGCACAGAGATTGTTCCAGATTCTCTGAATCTTCGGATAATGTTATGCACAGTTGATGATGATAGATGCAAAGTCTTTGCAATTTTTCGCTGGGTAACTCCTTTCTGATATTGCTCCACTATCTTTCTGCGCAACATTGTGGGAATTGGTGATCCTCTACTCATCTTGGCTTCTGAGAGACACTGCCACTCTGAGAAGCTATTTTTATACCCAATCATGTTGCCAATTGGCCTAATTAGTGTTAATTGGTCTTCCAGCTCTTCGTTATGCTCAAATTTACTTTTTCCAGCCTCTTATTGCTACTTGTCCCAACTTTTTTGGGATTTGTTGACACCGTGAAAATTGGAATCAACGTATTTTTCCTTTCTGTCATCTACATTCTATTACAAATAAAATATTGACATTTGCCATCTCCACATCATTGCATTCAGTTTTTATTCACAATTTGCTTAGTGTCCCAACTTTTTTGGAATCCGGTTTGTAGATTTGAATACACTGTCTCGAGCATCGCGATCAAACACACAAGAAATTTGGCCGAGCATAGCGATGCTCTCTCAACACTAGCATTTATAATACATATCTCTGTAAAAATATTACAAGCTAGTTAATGTCCATTGTGAACACAATAGTATAGATAATATATATGGAGTTTACTGACATTACACATGTAATGATAGTTATTAGTAATTGATAATGAGGCCAACTACAACTTCATTAATTATTATGATGATACAGGCATACATTCAATATTGCTTACATTTTATATTTATAGTCATGAGGGATTAACTACATATTTCACATACCTTCTTTATACAAATAGAATGGTTCAGTTTTTTTTCACGCACATTAAAAACGCAATGCAATCCTCATGTCACCCACGTGGAAAAAACGCAATCACGCAACGCAAATGCATTCAAAACTGCCAGCACTTGCAAGCAAAATCGCACGAGTTTCACTGAACGCACCCTGACCTAATCGAACTTACAACCTTCTACATTACAGTCCAGAATGTTAACCAGGTTAAAAACACAATGCAATCAGCATGTCACCCACGTGGAAAAAACCCAATCACCCAACGCAATTGCATACAAAACTGACAGCACTTGCAAGCAAAATCTCGCGAGTTTCACTGAATGCACCCTGACCTAATCCGTCACGCTCTTATGAAAAAGGGCTTACTCTGTGAGTCTTCTCTGCAGCATGTGGATGCAAGTTCTGCTACTGTAAATAGTATTGATCTTCCACACGCAATTCCACTGCGAACAATCAGCAGCTTTTATACCATATGTGACCCTACCCTTAAAGAGATTGTCCAAGTTATTTTTATTGATGGCCCATCCTCAGGATGGGTGGATGACGTTGGAGTAACATCAGGCAACAGGATTGAATTATTTTTTACAAATTATGCGTTATTGATAGCATTACTTGCATGAAGACTTTAGTATATATACACCCTAATTATTGTCCGGGATTGACTACAATCATGATTTGCATGATGGTATTAATCACTGTTGTGTTGTGTTGTTGCGTAGCGGGTTTCCATGGAGATGGAGACGCGTCTTGAGCGGCGCGTAGCATATGAGTCAGGCGGAGATTGTTGGGATCATGTGATTTAATCAGATGACGCCATGACCTATTTTGTCTTTGGCGGGGTAATTTCTGATGACGTTCCAGACATGCGCAATGCAAAACCAGAGACGCCAGTGTGGAATCCTAGGTGCTTGATGTGGATCTCTTACAGTCGCCATCCACCATGACGTAACACAGATATTCACTAATTATTATCAGCTAATGGTGTTGTGTAATGACTATAGGGAGATGTTTTATTGGATCTTTTTAATTAGTGGGTGTTACAAAGTTTGTGGATTGGTCCTCCAAACAATAGGAGGAGTTATATGTACTATATATGTTCATCCTGTGGCACTGAATATTATGCTTGATAAAGGCTAGTACTGTATGTAGCCGAAACGTTGCACTTTATTGCTCTTTTGGTACACATTCATTGAAATACGATGAATAAAGATCGACTGGAGATGCTGCCGTCACCTGTTTGATTGCTGATCTGTGGACCGTTGGGGATCTATGGTCGTGGACATATTGCTGCATTCCAGCCTTTTCCAAGAGGGTCCATGGGTGCTGCTCTTAATCATTGTTGTTTCACTATCCTCAGTATAGGTCGGATATCAGATCGGCGGGGTCTGACAGCCTCCACCCCGCTGATCAGCTAGTTGAAGAGAAGGCATGCACCATGCCAGGGCGACCTTCTCTTCATTGTTTACCTGCTTGCCATCGCAACTGCAGCAGTGAGCAGGTGTAATCACAAGAAGCCATCCCATTCACTTCAATAGGACGGCTCGTTCCTATACAAGTGTATGCCACAGAGTCATCCCATAGAAGTGAATGGGCCGTTTATTTGTAATTACACCTGCTCACCGATGCAGCTGCGATGGCGAGCAGGTAAACAATGAAGGAAAGACTGTGCTGGCAAGGCATGCACCTTCTCTTCAACCAGCTGATCAGTGTGGGTGCCAGGTGTTGGACCCTTGCTGATCTGATATTGATGATCTATCCTGAGGGTAGGTCATTAATAGAGAAAAACAAAGTTTTCAAAAATTCAATTTGAACGAATTGCTGAACTTTGTCAAGAAATTTGATTTGTTCCAAATTAATTTGTCATGAATCGACATAAATCTGGTATACCCAAACACCTAATCGTATTCATCCCATTTGGTAACCAAATCTCAGTGCGAATGTTTGGAACTTAAATTGCAGGGAGAGTGTATCGCCGTATGCATTACATTCTATTGCACCTACATTCATAGTTGATCCATTCTGTAGGTATTGTGATGTCAGTATTACAGGCAGTTGTAATTTATCGCCGTCTACATCACTGTGCAGGACACCAAGATTTATAGCTAATCCCATCTATTAGCTGTCGAATTACTGTGCGTCAGTATGACAGGTCAATGAAAGCATCAGGTCTAATTTATCACCATGGACTTAAATGTGCAGTACACCAAGTTTCAAGTTGTCAGCAGTGGTGGCAGTAACAGTGTACACGATTCTTAGCTAATCCCTTCTTTTAAACAAATAGAAAAGCATACAGCACACTTAATTAAAGCAAAAAAAAGCCATGCACGACACAGCAGAAGCTGTGTCCAAGTTGCTCCTTAGTGGAACAAAATAAAGAAATGGAGGCAGCGCCATTAAAGTAGGAGAGAGAAAAAAAAAGTTTTTTTAATGTACAGTCAGGTCCATAAATATTGGGACATCGACACAATTCTAACATTTTTTGGCTCTATACACCACCACAATGGATTTGAAATGAAACGAACAAGATGTGCTTTAACTGCAGACTGTCAGCTTAAATTTGAGGGTATTTACATCCAAATCAGGTGAACGGTGTAGGAATTACAACAGTTTGCATATGTGCCTCCCACTTGTTAAGGGACCAAAAGTAATGGGACAGAATAATAATCATACATCAAACTTTCACTTTTTAATACTTGGTTGCAAATCCTTTGCAGTCAATTACAACCTGAAGTCTGGAACGCATAAACATCACCAGACGCTGGGTTTCATCCCTGGTGATGCTCTGCCAGGCCTCTACTGCAAATGTCTTCAGTTCCTGCTTGTTCTTGGGTCATTTTCCCTTCAGTTTTGTCTTCAGCAAGTGAAATGCATGCTGAATCGGATTCAGGTCAGGTGATTGACTTGGCCATTGCATAACATTCCACTTCTTTACCTTAAAACCCTTTGGTTGCTTTTGCAGTATGCTTTGGGTCATTGTCCATCTGCACTGTAATGCGCCGTCCAATGAGTTCTGAAGCATTTGGCTGAATGCTGATAATATGGCCTGAAACACTTCAGAATTCATCCTGCTGCTTTTGTCAGCAGTCACATCATCAATAAATACAAGAGAACCAGTTCCATTGGCAGCCATACATGCCCACGCCATCACACTACCACCACCATGCTTCACTGATGAGGTGGTATGCTTAGGATCATGAGCAGTTCCTTTCCTTCTCCATACTCTTCTCTTCCCATCACTCTAGTACAAGTTGATCTTGGTCTCATCTGTCCATAGGATGTTGTTCCAGAACTGTGAAGGCTTTTTTAAATGTCATTTGGCAAACTCTAATCTGGCCTTCCTGTTTTTGAGGCTCACCAATGGTTTACATCTTGTGGTGAACCCTCTGTATTCACTTTGGTGAAGTCTTCTCTTGATTGTTGACTTTGACACACATACACCTACCTCCTGGAGAGTGTTCTTGATCTGGCCGACTGCTGTGAAGGGTGTTTTCTTCACCAGGGAAGGAATTCTTCGGTCATCCACCATAGTTGTTTTCTGTGGTCTTCCGGGTCTTTTGGTGTTGCTGAGCTCACCAATGCGTTCCTTCTTTTTAAGAATGTTCCAAACAGTTGTTTTTTCAAGGACTATTTTATAGCCATTTTAATGCAAAAAAGTGCCAATTTTAGTGCCCTAAATTGAAAAAATTCTTATTTTCAATTGTCGGGTGACATTTTACAATTTTTGGCGTATACAAACCTCTGCTGTGCCTGGGTGACAGGGGCCTAAATCTCTCAAAATCCTCTGTTCTATTGCTGGGTGACAAGATCCCCCTTTTGCCGTGAATAAACCCCTGCTGTGCCTGGGTGACAGGGGCCTAAATCTCTCAAAATCCTCTGTTGTATTGCTGGGTGACAAGATCCCCCTTTTGCCGTGAATGACCCCCTGCTGTGCCTGGGTGACAGGGGCCTAAATCTCTCAAAATCCTCTGTTCTATTGCTGGGTGATATGAACCCCCTTTTGCCGTGAATGAACCCCTGCTGTTCCTGGGTGACATGGGCCTAAATCTCTCAAAATACTCTGTTCTATTGCTGGGTGACAAGATCCCCCTTTTGCCGTGAATAAACCCCTGCTCTGCATTACTGACAGGGAACTACATTTAGTGAAAACATCTGTTACTGATCGGAAGATGCGCGACTACAAGCGCATGCTGATGATAGCATTCCCACCTGACAGCGGGGGCACAGTGGAAGAACAAGGCGAAGGCAGAGGAGGAGGAAGAGGTCGCGAACGCAGCTGAGGCACCGCCAGCACCTGAGAAGGCAGGGTTAGCATGGCCAAAATGTAGAAAAGCTTTGTCAGCCTTGGAGGTGCTGACCTGCCCTGCAGCCAGTGTATAGTGTGAATGTGTGTTTAGCACGGCAGAGAGCATTATCACAGGCCGCAGCCAATGTGGTCAAGCTTACGTTTATTAAAATGAACCAGGCATGGATCCCACAGGACTTGTCCGTACCTTGTGCAGAATAGACATTTATACCAGCCTCAACCATCCATTCTTGTACTTAAGTGCACTTATTCTTTGTTTTATTTTGTTATATGTCCCAATATTTTGTGGGATACCCCAATTTAAAAATAAAAAATAACACAAATCAGTGTTGGCTACCTATTCCTCCTTCACCGCCGCTTCCACCTACACCGCCATGTCAACCTACACCGCCACATCCACCCATCCACCGCCTCCTCAACCTCCTACTCCTAGATCCAGATTGTTATTTAGAATTTTTCTGTATTTTATGTTATTTTAAGTCATTTTCCCTATCCACATTTGTTTGCAGAACAGTTGTCATGCTCTTAAGCACATTTTGATGCTTTTTGCAGCCCTCTAGCCCTTTCCAGGACTATTTTAGAGCCATTTTAATGGCCAAAAGTTCGGGTCCCCATTGACTTCGATGGGGTTCGGGTTCGGGGTCAAGTTCGGGTCAAGTTTGGGTCCCGAACCCAAACTTTTTTTTCCAAGTTCGGCTGAACTCGTCAAACCCGAACATCCAGGTGTCCACTCAACTCTACTTCTAAGCCTTCTAACGTCCCAAAAAAAGAATATGTCATTTACAAAATGATCCAAACATGAAGTAGAAATATGGAAAATGTAAAGTAATAACTATTTTAGGAGGTATCACTGTCTATTTTAAAAGCAGAGAAATTGACATTTTGAAAATTGCGACTTTTTCCAGATTTTTTGTAAATTTGGTATTTTTAATAAATAAAAATCAAATATTTTGACTCAAATTTACCACTGTTATGAAGTACAATATGTGACAAGAAAACATTCTCAGAATGGCTTGGATAAGTAAAAGTGTTTTAAAGTTATCACCACATAAATTGACACATGTCAGATTAGCAAAAAATGGCCTGGTCCTTATGGTGAAAAATGGTAGGGTCCTGAAGGGGTTAATCCTGAGGCGCAGTAATTGTATGTATAAATTAATAGATTAACTGTGAATGTTCCAGCGGTTCAACAAGATGCACAATGTGATATATTACACCCCACTTTAATACTGAGGTGAGGCATAGTAATTCTTTGTTAAAATTAAAAGATTAACTGAGATTGTGGCAGCAGGTAAAAAAGATGCACACTGTGATTATACTCAACCTGCACTGTCCCTGCAGTCTCCCTATGTTCTCCCTACCGGGTCTAAAAACTCTCCATACTATCTCCCTACACTGTCCATGCACTTTCCCTGTCCAAATAAAAGCTTTCTGCAACACTGTCCCTAGCGCATAAGCGCTTGTCAAGTCTTTCCCTAAGCTCAGTTCACATTGAAATTTACATATGCTATGCGCTAAAAGTATTTTTAAACTAAAGATATTTTGAGAGATAGATAGATAATAGAAAGACTGACAGACATACTATATAGAATAGATAGAAACGCAGGATAGATAGATAGATAGATAGATAGACAGATAGCTAGTTAATAGATAGACTGACAGACATAATATATACACTGCTCAAAAAAATAAAGGGAACACTTAAACAACACAATGTAACTCCAAGTCAATCACACTTCTGTGAAATCAAACTGTCCACTTAGGAAGCAACACTGAGTGACAATCAATTTCACATGCTGTTGTGCAAATGGGATAGACAACAGGTGGAAATTATAGGCAATTAGCAAGACACCCCTAATAAAGGAGTGGTTCTGCAGGTGGTGACCACATACACTTCTCAGCTCCTATGCTTCCTGGCTGATGTTTTGGTCACTTTTGAATGCTGGCGGTGCTTTCACTCTAGTGGTAGCATGAGACGGAGTCTACAACCCACACAAGTGGCTCAGGTAGTGCAGCTTATCCAGGATGGCACATCAATGCGAGCTGTGGCAAGAAGGTTTGCTGTGTCTGTCAGCGTAGTGTCCAGAGCATGGAGGCGCTACCAGGAGACAGGCCAGTACATCAGGAGACGTGGAGGAGGCCGTAGGAGGGCAACAACCCAGCAGCAGGACCGCTACCCCCGCCTTTGTGCATGGAGGAACAGGAGGAGCACTGCCAGAGCCCTGTAAAATGACCTCCAGCAGGCCACAAATGTGCATGTGTCTGCTCAAACGGTCAGACACAGACTCCATGAGGGTGATATGAGGGCCCGACGTCCACAGGTGGGGGTTGTGCTTACAGCCCAACACCGTGCAGGACGTTTGGCATTTGCCAGAGAACACCAAGATTGGCAAATTCGCCACTGGCGCCCTGTGCTCTTCACAGATGAAAGCAGGTTCACACTGAGCACATGTGACAGACGTGACAGAGTCTGGAGACGCCGTGGAGAACGTTCTGCTGCCTGCAACATCCTCCAGCATGACCGGTTTGGCATTGGGTCAGTAATGGTGTGGGGTGGCATTTCTTTGGAGGGCCGGACAGCCCTCCATGTGTTCGCCAGAGGTAGCCTGACTGCCATTAGGTACCGAGATCAGATCCTCAGACCCCTGTGAAACCATATGCTGGTGCGGTTGGCCCTGGGTTCCTCCTAATGCAAGACAATGCTAGACCTCATGTGGCTGGAGTGTGTCAGCAGTTCCTGCAAGACGAAGGCATTGATGCTATGGACTGACCCGCCCGTTCCCCAGACCTGAATACAATTGAGCACATCTGGGACATCATGTCTCGCTCTATCCACCAACGTCACGTTGCACCACAGACTGTCCAGGAGTTGGCAGATGCTTTAGTCCAGGTCTGGGAGGAGATCCCTCAGGAGCATGCACAGGCGTTGTAGGGAGGTCATACAGGCACGTGGAGGCCACAAACACTACTGAGCCTCATTTTGACTTGTTTTAACCCCTTAAGGACATAGGACGTACCGGTACGCCCTATTTCCCGAGTCCTTAAGGACACAGGACGTACCGGTACGTCCTGACTTAAAATCTGTATTCCGGCGCCCGAGGGGTTAAACGGAACGGGATTTCGGCTGAAATCCTTCAGCCGGCATCCTGTGACAACGCCAGGGGGGGTCATGTGACCCCCCCGTGTCGGCGATCGCAGCAAACCGCAGGTCAATTCAGACCTGCGGTTTGCTGCGCTTTTTGCAGTTTCTGATCCCCGCGGTCCCTGACCGCGGCGATCAGAAACTTTAGAGTGGCTAAAATCTATATTTTTCACCCCCCCCTGCACCCCTGCATGATTTGATGCCGGCGGGTGGTGCGGGGGGGGTGTCGCATGCGGTGGGGGCGTTGCGGGAGGCGGGCGGTGCGGCAGGTGGGATCGCGATCCCCCGCCCGCCTCCCCATGAACGATCGTTGGCTTCTAGTGGGTATACCAGGGTGCCAGCACATTGCTGGCACCCTGGTATAAACGGCTGACATCTGTGCAGATGTCAGCCGTTTAACCCTTTCCATACCGCGGTCCGTACGGACCGCTGTATGGAAAAAGTTAACTGTCATCGGTCAGGGAGCTCCCTCCCTCTCCATCGGGGGGCTGCTGTGCCTTTGCAGCCCCCCGATGGAGAGGGAGAGAGCCCCCCGACAGCCCCCAGAGATCCCCCCTCAGCTCGTGCTTACCCTTCCCCGTCTGCGAAGTTCTGAGCAGACGGGGAGGGTTCCCATGGCAACAGGACGCCTGCTTAGGCGTCCTGCTGTCCATGGTGCTGAACAGATCTGTGCTAAAGGCATAGATCTGTTCAGTGTAAGTAAAATACAGTACAGAACAATATATATTGTACTGTACTGTATTATACAGACATCAGACCCACTGGATCTTCAAGAACCAAGCGGGTCTGGGTCAAAAAAATGTAAAAAAAAAGTGAAAAAAGTTAAGATAAAAAAAAAAAACATTTATCACTGAATAAAAATTAAAAAAATAAAATAAACTACACATATTAGGTATCGCCGCGTCCGTAACGACCTGATCTATAAAAAGGTCATGTTACTTTCCCCGCACGGTGAACGCCATAAAAATAAAAAAATAAAAACTATGAGAAAATTGAAATTTTGCCCACCTTACTTCCCAAAAAAGGTAATAAAAGTGATCAAAAAAGTCGCATGTACGCCAAAATAGTACCAATCAAACCGTCATCTCATCCCGCAAAAAATGAGACCCTACTCAAGATAATCGCCCAAAAGCTGAAAAAACTATGGCTCTTAGACTATGGAAACACTAAAACATGATTTTTTTTTGTTTCAAAAATGAAATCATTGTGTCAAACTTACATAAATAAAAAAAAAGTATACATATTAGGTATCGCCGCGTCCGTATCGACCGGCTCTATAAAAATATCACATGACCTAACCCCTCAGATGACCACCGTAAAAAAATTAAAATAAAAACTGTGTAAAAAAAGCCATTTTTTGCCATCTTACATCACAAAAAGTGTAATAGCAAGCGATCAAAAAGTCATATGCACCCCAAAATAGTGCCAATCAAACCGTCATCTCATCCCGCAAAAAATGAGACCCTACTCAAGATAATCGCCCAAAAACTGAAAAAACTATGGCTCTTAGACTATGGAGACACTAAAACATTTTTTTGGTTTTAAAAATGAAGTTATTGTATAAAACTTACATAAATAAAAAAAATGTATACATATTAGGTATCGCCGCGTCCGTGACAACCTGCTCTATAAAATTACCACATGATCTAACCTGTCAGATGAATGTTGTAAATAACAAAAAAAAAAATGTGCCAAAAAAGCTATTTCTTGTTACCTTGCTGCACAAAAAGTGTAATATAGAGCAAACAAAAAATCATATGTACCCTAAACTAGTACCAACAAAACTGCCACCCTATCCCGTAGTTTCTAAAATGGGGTCACTTTTTTGGAGTTTCTACTCTAGGGGTGCATCAGGGGGGCTTCAAATGGGACATGGTGTCAAAAAAACCAGTCCAGCAAAATCTGCCTTCCAAAAACCGTAGGGCATTCCTTTCCTTCTGCGCCCTGCTGTGTGCCCGTACAGCTGTTTACGACCACATATGGGGTGTTTCTGTAAACTACAGAATAAGGGCCATAAATAATGAGTTTTGTTTGGCTGTTAACCCTTGCTTTGTAACTGGAAAAAAAATATTAAAATGGAAAATCTGCCCAAAATTTGAAATTTTGAAATTGTGTCTCTATTTTCCATTAAATCTTTTGCAACACCTAAAGGGTTAACAACGTTTGTAAAATCAGTTTTGAATACCTTGAAGGGTGTAGTTTCTTAGATGGGGTCACTTTTATGTAGTTTCTACTCTAGGGGTGCATCAGGGGGGCTTCAAATGGGACATGGTGTCAAAAAAACAGTCCAGCAAAATCAGCCTTCCAAAAACCAAACGGCGCACCTTTCACTCTGCGCCCCGCTGTGTGCCAGTACAGTAGTTTACGGCCACATATGGGGTGTTTCTGTAAACAGCAGAGTCAGGGCAATAAAGATACAGTCTTGTTTGGCTGTTAACCCTTGCTTTGTTAGTGGAAAAAATGGGTTAAAATTGAAAATTAGGCAAAAAAATGAAATTCTCAAATTTCATCCCCATTTGCCAATAACTCTTGTGCAACACCTAAAGGGTTAACGACGTATGTAAAATCAGTTTTGAATACCTTGAGGGGTGTAGTTTCTTAGATGGGGTCACTTTTAGGGAGTTTCTCCTCTAGGGGTGCATCAGGGGGCTTCAAATGGGACATGGTGTCAAAAAACCAGTCCATAAAAATCTGGCTTCCAAAAACCATACGGCGCACCTTTCACTCTACGCCCCGCTGTGTGGCCGTACAGTAGTTTACGGCCACATATTGGGTGTTTCTGTAAACGGCAGAGTCAGGGCAATAAAGATACAATCTTGTTTGGCTGTTAACCCTTGCTTTGTTAGTGGAAAAAATGGGTTAAAATGAAAAATTTGACAAAAAAATTTAATTCTCAAATTTCCTCCCCATTTGCCAATAACTCTTGTACAACACCTAAAGGGTTAATAATGTATGCAAAATCAGTTTTGAATACCTTGAGGGGTGTAGTTTCTTAGATGGGGTCATTTTTGGGTGGTTTCTATTATGTAAGCCTCGCAAATCGACTTCAGACCTGAACTGGTCCCTAAAAATTGAGTTTTTGTAAATTTCTGAAAAATTTCAAGATTTGCTTCTAAACTTCTAAGCCTTATAACATCCCCAAAAAATAAAATATCATTCCCAAAATAATTCAAACATGAAGTAGACATATGGGGAATGTAAAGTCATAACAATTTTTTGGGGTATTACTATGTATTACAGAAGTAGAGAAACTGAAACTTTGAAATTTGCAAATTTTTCCAAATTTTTGGTAAATTAGGTATTTTTTTGTGCAAAAAAAAAAATTTTTTTGGACTTCATTTTACCAGTGTCATGAAGTACAATATGTGACGAAAAAACAATCTCAGAATGGCCTGGATAAGTCAAAGCGTTTTAAAGTTATTAGCACTTAAAGTGACACTGGTCAGATTTCCAAAAAATGGCCTGGTCCTTAAGGTGAAAATGAGCCCGGTCCTTAAGGGGTTAAGGACATTACATCAAAGTTGGATCAGCCTGTAGTGTGTTTTTCCACTTTAATTTTGAGTGTGAATCCATATCCAGACCTCCATGGGTTAAAAAATTAGATTTCCATTTTTTTTTTGTGTGATTTTGTTGTCAGCACATTCAACTATGTAAAGAACAAAGTATTTCAGAAGAATATTTAATTAACTCAGATCTAGGATGTGCTATTTTTGTGTTCCCTTTATTTTTTTGAGCAGTGTAGAATAGATAGAAACGCAGGATAGATAGATAGTTAATAGATAGACTGACAGACATAATACACTGCTCAAAAAAATAAAGATCTGAATTAATTAAATATTCTTCTGAAATACTTTGTTCGTTACATAGTTGAATGTGCTGACAACAAAATCACACAAAAAAAAAAAATGGAAATCAAATTTTTCAACCCATGGAGGTCTGGATTTGGAGTCACACTCAAAATTAAAGTGGAAAAACACACTACAGGCTGATCCAACTTTGATGTAATGTCCTTAAAACAAGTCAAAATAAGGCTCAGTAGTGTGTGTGGCCTCCACGTGCCTGTATGACCTCCCTACAACGCCTGTGCATGCTCCTGATGAGGTGGCGGACGGTCTTCTGAGGAATCTCCTCCCAGAACTGGACTAAAGCATCTGCCAACTCCTGGACAGTCTGTGGTGCAACGTGACGTTGGTGGATAGAGCGAGACATGATGTCCCAGATGTGCTCAATTGGATTCAGGTCTGGGGAACTGGCGGGCCAGTCCATAGCATCAATGCCTTCGTCTTGCAGGAACTGCTGACACACTGCAACCACATGAGGTCTAGCATTGTCTTGCATTAGGAGGAACTCAGGGCCAACCGCACCAGCATATGGTCTCACAAGGGGTCTGAGGATCTCATCTCGGTACCTAATGGCAGTCAGGCTACCTCTGGCGAGCACATGGAGGGCTGTGCGGCCCTCCAAAGAAATGCCACCCCACACCATTACTGACCCAATGCCAAACCGGTCATGCTGGAACATGTTGCAGGCAGCAGAACGTTCTCCACGGCGTCTCCAGACTCTGTCACGTCTGTCACATGTGCTCAGTGTGAACCTGCTTTCATCTGTGAAGAGCACAGGGCGCCAGTGGCGAATTTGCCAATCTTGGTGTTCACTGGCAAATGCCAAACGTCCTGCACGGTGTTGGACTGTAAGCACAACCCCCACCTGTGGACGTTGGGCCCTCATATCACCCTCATGGAGTCTGTTTCTGACCGTTTGAGCAGACACATGCACATTTGTGGCCTTCTGGAGGTCATTTTGCAGGGCTCTGGCAGTGCTCCTCCTGTTCCTCCTTGCACAAAGGCGGAGGTAGCGGTCCTGCTGCTGGGTTGTTGCCCTCCTACGGCCTCCTCCACATCTCCTGATGTACTGGCCTGTCTCCTGGTAGCGCCTTCATGCTCTGGACACTACGCTGACAGACACAGCAAACCTTCTTGCCACAGCTCGCATTGATGTGCCATCCTGGATAAGCTGCACTACCTGAGCCACTTGTGTGGGTTGTAGACTCCGTCTCATGCTACCACTAGAGTGAAAGCACTGCCAGCATTCAAAAGTGACCAAAACATCAGCCAGGAAGCATAGGAACTGAGAAGTGGTCTGTGGTCACCACCTGCAGAACCACTCCTTTATTGGGGGTGTCTTGCTAATTGCCTATAATTTCCACCTGTTGTCTATCCCATTTGCACAACAGCATGTGAAATTGATTGTCACTCAGTGTTGCTTCCTAAGTGGACAGTTTGATTTCACAGAAGTGTGATTGACTTGGAGTTACATTGTGTTGTTTAAGTGTTCCCTTTATTTTTTTGAGCAGTGTATATAGGATAGATAGATAGATAGATAATAGATAGATAGATAGATAGATAGATAGATAGATAGATAGATAGATAGATAGATAGATAGATAATAGATAGATAGATAGATAGATAGATAGATAGATAGATAGATAGATAGATAGATAGATAGATAGATAGATAACCGAGCCCTTATCATTTTACATTGCCAGAAGATGAAAACTTGCTCTGGACATCTATATCTTTGTTGATTACTTTGTGTCACTGAGTCAATAGAAAAAACCTATTTCTTTATTTTTATGTGTCAGTTTGAGTTTAATGACCTGTTGGCCCACATCAAACATTTTGTACAGCAGCATTTTATGTTTTAATTTGTTTTTCAGATTTTGCCTTAGGTGCTTCTGTGAAAAAGGTCACTTTAGAAATATAGACACCTGAATATGTCACGAGTCACTGGAATACTGAGGCCACTGCTTGACTTTTTATTTTTATTTTTTTTGCCTGAATTTTGTTTTACTTTCATTTATAACTTTCCAATTCATTCTTTTACTACCAACAGTCTATCATTATATCATGGTTTGCTAAAGGGTGTCATTTAATGTTATATTTCAAAGCTTACTAAAGGTAAAAACAAACGTTTTATAACTTTATTATGTATTTTATGTTTCAATCCTTGAACAGCAATGTAAACAAAGAACCAGCATTGCCAGCAGCACCTAACCATGGTTGACTTTGCTAGGAGACACTGATTCTGACCGCTTATATATTGGCCATGAACTCCTCTCCCCTGTCCAAGGCTGTTATCAATTGGTAAAGAATAAAGCTGCTTTCTACCTATCCTGAGTTTAGAGGTAGAGAGAAAGATACTATGGGGTCATTTATTACCTTACATTAATATCCCTTTAGCTGCCGGTGGATGCGCTGAATTTATGTGGAGGCGCCAGCCTTCGCAGTATACACCGCCTATCTAAAGCTCTCTTGCTGGCGTAGATTTAGACCATTTTCTATACCTAAAACAGACATGGAAAATGATAAGTGAGACTGGCCTGCTGATCCGCCCCCGTCCACAACATGCCCTCTTTTTTAGACCTGACACGAATGAGGGAAATGTCGCAGATTGCAGTGCAAATAAACTTTGCGCTGTAATCTGTGACAGATATATGCCAAAAAATTGGCGCATATCTGTTTGTAAATGACCCTCTATAACTTTTCTGTTGTCAGGTACAGCGGTTAGTATAGGAACCCATCTGAGTTAGGTCACCCTATCGTGAACAATGGACTGCTCACAAGAGCTGACAATCCATGAAGAAATAGGGATGACACAAATAATAAAAAGTGCTTGATTTGTACGATGGTCTGACTATGTTAACTAAATAGAGGAATGAATATAGAGCTTGAGTCAGTCACCATTCTGTATCGGTAGTGCTTTTTAGTGCATATGGAGCAGTGGATACTGTTAGGTGGGGGGATCACGTTTTGAGGGAAATTTTTGGCGGGGGGTGAACATAGAAGGGTTAGATTAGGGAATGTAATAGGTCACCCTGAAAAGATGTGTTTTGAGTGAAAACTTAAAAATGTGGTCATTGAGCGTTCACCTAATTCTCTGGTGTAGCTCCAGAGAAGTCTTGGAGATAGAAGTGAAATGTTCAGTCTATGGAGGATGCTGGTTGTAAATCTTTAGCAGAATGGAGAGCACGAGTAGGATGGTAGATAGAGATGATAGGTGGCTGGCACAGGGTGTAGGCGTAGGAGTTGGACAAATAGATGACCTTGTCTGCTGCATTCAGGATAGATTGATGATGGCAGAGTTTATTGTGGAGAAGACTGATTAGTAATGTGTTACAGTAATCAAGATAAATGTGGATCAGGGCAGCAATGACCCTTTTTGCTGTTTCCACAGTAAGGAAAGGGTAAATTCTGGAAATGTTTCTGATGTGCAGGTGGAATGAGTGGGCAAGTGATTTAATATGTTAAATAGGTGAATGAAAGCTTTTTGTAAAACATAACCCCAAGATTGCAAGTGTGCTGCCTATGAGTTATGGTAGTGCCACACACATAGAAGGAAAAAGCTGATTTAGGTAGCTTAGTAGATGGAGAAAAAACAAGTCCAGTTTTCAATATATTCAGTTTGAGATAGAGAGGACATGATGTTAAATACAGTAGACAGGCATGTGACTTCAGATGAGATATAGTATATAACTGTGTGATGTCAGCATACAGTACATATGGTACTGAAAGGGCGATGTAAAGAGATGAGAGGAGAGAACCTACAAATGAACCCTGAGAAACCCTAAAAGCAAAATGAACAGGAGATTTAGTCATCAGGAGATCACTTGACACTTTGGTAAATGCAGTTTCTGTAAAGTATGGAAACCAGATTGCGAGAAGTCAAGGAGAGAGTTAGAGAGCTAGAGGAAGAGGTGGGAGTAGACCAGATGGTCTAGAAGGTTAGAGATAAAGAGGACAAGTCACTCAGTAGTTAGTTGCACAGGCTGGGACAAGGAATATTTTTTTTATAGTGAGGTTATGACAGAATCTTGAAAAGAGAAAGAAAAAATACTAGAAGATAGAGAGGTTAAAAATATTAGGATTGTAGTGACAGCTGAGGAGAGAGAAAGAGTGGACAAAGGGTGAGGAAATAGTGTAATAGGGTACAGGGGCGGACACAGGCAGCAAAGGGCCCCTGTGCAAAGGATGTACCTGCCCCCTCCCCAAACCATACATACAAATATAAACATATAAGTGCAAATAAAAAATATCTTGTGAATATGTTTACAATATGTACAGTATATATATTCTTTTCATACTAGGTCACGCCTCTAACTCTGCCCAAAGCATAACTATACACACCCAGTCCCCTTAATGCCACCACATAGTAATTATCCCCCCTTTGTGCCAGTACATAGTAATTATGTCCAGATATGTGCTCCCTCACAGTAGTAATGGTCAGATATGTGCCCCCTTCACAGGAAGTTAAAAAAACTATACTCACCTAGTTCCTCATGATCACAGTTCAGCCGCTGGCACTCCACAGCAGTAGCAGGATGTAGTGTCACACATTGCTCTGCTGGTCTGTGTAGCAGGAGGAGCTTAGCAGATTCCCCGCCGCACCGCTCCTCCTCCTACACAGACCAGCAGTGTGATGTGTGACACTACATCCTGCTACTGCTATGGAGCCAGGTCCATATTTAGATTTGATGCTGCCCTAGGCACTTTAGTGCCAGCTTCCTCCCCCTAATGAAGTCCATAGCTGATGGTAAAATGCTCCCTAGGCCTTCAGCTATCCCTCAAGACTCCCTCATACACTTGGACAATTAAAGGACTGACCTGTTTTGTGTGCGCTTGGCAGCTGAAGGCATCTGTGTTGGTCCCATGTTATCATGTGCCTGCATTGCTGAGAAAAATTATGTTTTATTATATAAAACGGGGGCGTTACCATTACACCTAGAGGCTCCGCTCTCTCTGTAACTTCCTGCACCCTCTGCACTTTAACATGGCCCGGTGGGATGACATTTTCACTGCCAGGCTCTGTCAAAGTAGTCCTTACAGTCTTCTATACCATGCAATACCATGTAAATAACTTCACTCCTCTCCCTTAAGTCTTCTATACCATGCAGTCCCATATAAATAACACCAGTCCTCTCCCTCCAGTCCCATGTAAATAACTTCTCTTCCTTACAGTTCTCTATAACATACAGTTGCATGTAAATAACTTAAATCCCCTCCTTCACCCCCCTCCAACACATAGTCCCATATAAATAACATCACTCCTTACCCTCCAGTCTTCTAAAATATCCAGTCCCATGTAAATAACACCAGTCATCTCCCTCCAATCTTCTATAACATACAGTCCCATGAAAAAAACATATCTTTCTTATAGTCTTCTATAACATACAGTCCTATGTAACTGACACCCCTCCCCTCCCTTCAGCCCCTCTAACATACAGTCCCAGTTAAATAACATATTTCCCTCCCACTAAGCAGGGAGGAAGTACAGTATAATGGAGAGAACCACATCTCCCAGCATTTCTCTGACACTTACATTCATTCCATGGCATCACAGGTCTCCACTGCTGAGCGCTGCCTCTTTCTGCACTGGTCACATGATGGTGACCTCATCACAGATCCTACCTCCACTTCCACTGCTGAAAAGATCACATGACTATGATGTAATCGAAGGTCCATCAGCTATGGAGTGTAGACACAAACGGACAGCAGATTTGCAGTAAATGGTAATCAGGCCCCCCCCCCCCAAAAAAAAAAAAATCTCCGCCCCCTCCCGACCTCCACATCAAGGTGCCCAGGTTACCTTGTTGGCAGAGGTAGGGAATAAAAAATATGATAAGATAAAAAAAAAAATGCCTCCGCTGTCACTGGGATGGGCCCCCTCCCTTGCTGGGCCCCTGTGTAGCTGAACCAGCTGCACAGGTGGTATGTCCGCCCCTGGTAGGGGGAGAAGACAAGAGGAGCCTGGACACTTCAGTCTATGTGGTTGGATCAAATGACGAGAGTGAACAAGAGGAACTATGGGAGGGAAGGAGATCAATGATACTTGAAGACTGGGAGATAATTTGGTGCTGGATGTTTTCAATGTTATCTTTGAAGTGAGTTGTCAGACCATCAGTGATTATTTAGGAAGAGCAATATAGAGAGATAACATATATATCATGAACTAAACTTCCAGCAGGTAAAATGGAGAAATGGAGTTCAGCAAAAAGATGATTAATATCAGCAGGAATTAAATTGATTATATACCTGTGTGAAGTGAGATCGCTGTTAGATAATTGCCATGTTTAATGGAAAGGACACTGTGCTGCCTTTACAGGCTAATTAAAGGGGTTGTCCGGGTTCAGAGCTGAACCCAGACAAACCTCTATTTTCAATCAGGCAGCCCCCCTTAATTGAGCATCGGAGCAGTACATGCTCCGATGCTCTCCTTTGTGCTGCAGTAAATCGCAAAGGCTTCCACCCGGTAGTGTGTTCGGTGACGTCACCGGCTCTGATGGGCGGGCTTTAGCGCTGCCCTAGCCGTTTTACTGCCCATCACTGCCGGTGACGTACGTCACTGCACACCCTGAGCAGCCAGAAGAAGAGGCTTCAGCGCTCCTGCAAAGGACCAGGTACGTTACCGATTCTAAGAAAACTTCACTTCCAGCAAAGAATTTCCCTATAAGAAAACGGGGCTTCAGAAACATGTGGAAAAGGTAGGACATGGATGTATGTTATATGCATGTCTGTGTTTACTAATGGAACAAAGTCCTCAATTCCGGACAACCCCTTTAAGTTATAGTTATCTATATAGGTTATGTAGATTATCACTGCCATCTAGTAGCAAAAGTGAGTGGCAGCTTTAACCAGGTTAGGAAAATCACTTAGGCAGGAAATGACCCTTGGTCTAGGAAGTGTCTTCAGCCATTTTAGATTGCTATTCTCTATGGATGCAGCCTGTCTGCTTCTCTCCCAAGGGGCTTGATAAATAATCACCTTTTCACAAAAATAAAATGGAATAAAGTTTGATTCCTTCGGTAGACAACACAATCAGTGGGCTTCTGTTTTCTGGAGTCTTGGACAAGTGTTTAGCTGTCCGTTTAGAACCACACATAGTCAGTGTTTTGAGAGTGGAACAGTGAAAAGGTGTAACGCAACAAGCCTGGAGATAATAGTCACTGCACAGATAGAATGAGTCTAAGATCAGGAAGACAGTTGTGCTCGGATCGGCTCATGCTGAGAGGGTACCCTACCTAAGCCTATACTCCACCCCCCCCAACCTAGAAGCAGCAGAGTTATGCCGGAACTGCTTATAGAAGGGTAGCCTAAAGGGGGCTACCCCAATGATGAGACCTGAAAGAAGGGAGGGCTCCTGGGTGGTTTGAAATCGTTCGAACCGACAAGTGGGGGGAGGAGGGCCAGGTTTAAATAGTGAACGCCCCGCCTCCCCTCACACAAATGCGGCACTCTTAATTGCCTACCACTTGTGCTCGGATCGGCTCATGCTGAGAGGGTACCCTACCTAAGCCTATACTCCACCCCCCCAACCTAGAAGCAGCAGAGTTATGCCGGAACTGCTTATCGAAGGGTAGCCTAAAGGGGCCAAAAGAACCATGCATAGGAGTTAGAAAACTTGATAACAGAAACTACAGACCAAAACTCGAAAGCCAATGATATTTCGTATAAGGATCCGGGATATTACGCATGGAACACGCGGAACTGTGACGACCCAACCGTTTGATGACATGTACTGGCACCTTATGCATGGACGCCGCCGCTGCCGCGCCCATGTTGAAGGAATGTCCAGTGATCCAGCGAGGACCGACCCCTGAACCTGTCAACTAACCTGAATGTACGTAAGAAAGGCCGCGGTGGTTAGCCGGGCATTGCCTAGTTCGAGTACGGGAGAACATGCCGCTTGGACTAAATACTACGCAGCCAAGCCTCCAAGGCCTGCACCGGACACCATCTGCTGTCCGTGGGAAAGTATCTGACCGCCACTGGTTGCCCCGGCCGTGACGTCTTGGACGAGGCCAAGGTGAGGACATAGATGGACCCGCGCCGGATGAGCTGACCTTTCCGCAGGCACCCAGCCAACTTATTGGTGCCCATGAGCTCGCCTGACCTGAGGAATCCATGGAAGGCCAGGTACAAGGCTGTTTCTACCAGAGCGCTAACCTGTGGCCCGAACGGTTTGCCCCTGCAGTTTGCCTGTCACGGCCTGAACAAGCTACCGGTAAATAGCTGACGCCCATGTCGTTTCACAACAGACATCTTGCGCAAACCCTTCAACGCCGCTTTGATCGGGTGGGCGGAGAAGAGTGACGGTAGGTCCGGATGTAGCCTGTACCAATGGTGCTGAATACCTGCCATGTATAGTTAACAATGCTATAGGACAGGTTTAATTGAGAGTGGCAAAAACCCTGACAAAGCCCAATAGGTGAGTGATAGGCCCCCTTTTTTTTCTTTTTTATCTCCATGCGTGAGAGACTCTAATGGCGGAGTCCTGTGTGTAAACCTAAAGCGGAGAAGCCATGCGTGAGAGACTAATGGCGGAGCCATGCGTGAGAAACTAATGGCGGAGTCATATGTGTAAAACTAAAACGGAGAAGCTCTGCGTGAGGGACTCTAATGGCGGAGTCATATGTGTAAAACTAAAACGGAGAAGCTCTGCGTGAAGGACTCTAATGGCGGAGTCATATGTGTAAAACTAAAACGGAGAAGCCATGCGTGAGAGACTCAGATGGCGGAGTCATTTGTGTAACCTAAAACGGAGAAGCCATGCGTGAGAGACTCTAATGGCGGAGTCATATGTGTAAACCTAAAACGGAGCAGCCATGCGTGAGAGATTCTAATGACGGAGTCATATGTGCCAACCTAAAACGGAGAAGCCAGGCGTGAGAGACTAATGGCGGACTCGTATGTGTAAAACTCACACTGAGAAGCCATGCGTGAGAGACTCTAATGGCGGAGTCATATGTGTAACCTAAAACGGAGAAGCCATGCGTGAGAGACTCTAATGGCGGAGTCATATGTGTAAACCTAAAACGGAGAAGCCATGCGTGAGAGACTCAGATGGCGGAGTCATATGTGTAACCTAAAACGGGGAAGCCATGCGTGAGACTCTAATGGCGGAGACATATGTGTGAACCTAAACGGAGAAGCCATGCGTGAGAGACTAATGGCGGAGTCATATGTGTAACCTAAAACGGAGAAGCCATGCGTGAGAGACTCTAATGGCGGAGTCATATGTGCCAACCTAAAACGGAGAAGCCAGGCGTGAGAGACTAATGGCGGAGTCGTATGTGTAAAACTCACACGGAGAAGCCATGCGTGAGAGACTCTAATGGCGGAGTCATATGTGCCAACCTAAAACGGAGAAGCCATGCGTGAGAGACTAATGGCGGAGTCGTATGTGTAAAACTCACACGGAGAAGCTATGCGTGAGAGACTCTAATGGCGGAGTCATATGTGTAACCTAAAACGGGGAAGCCATGCGTGAGAGACTCTAATGGCGGAGTCATATGTGTAACCTAAATCGGAGAAGCCATGCGTGAGAGACTCTAATGGCGGAGTCATAAGTGTAAACCTAAAACGGAGAAGCCATGCGTGAGAGACTCTAATGGCAGATCCGTATGTGTAAACCTAAAACGGAGAAGCCATGCGTGAGAGACTCAAAAATGTATTATTATTTTTATTTATTTTTTTATTTATTTATATATATATATATATATATATATATATATATATATATTTTTTTTTTTCCCTATCAACCACTTAAGCAGCTCTCGTATGGGCACAGCTCTGAGTACGAGCATGAATAGCATGATATAACGCAGATCACCTGCACGGACTAACTAACATCCTGTGCCTAAATAACCCCCATGGAACCTAATGTACGGCCGGCAGCAGGAAGCCAGCCACCGCCTATGATCTGCTCCCCCTGACCGAGCCTAGTACTCCTTCCCCTGATCCCTGCCTACCTAACGGCACGGCGGCCCGTGCCAGACTTTATTGAAGATGAGGAGCCTTACCCCCCAGCCGCGTGGGGAGCTCACGCTGCTCCCTGGCAGAATGCACCAGTGCGGGGGAGCCCCCCTCCTCAGCTAGGGCCGACCCACCGCCGGCTGGACACTCGTACCGCGTGGGGAGCAGCGCCACTCCCTGGCAATGTGCACCGGATCAGAGGGAGCCCTTCCTTTACCGTGGGCCCCGGCCCCCGCTGGTTTGAACGTGTGCCGCGTGAGGAGCCGCACAGCTCCCTGGCATTGTGCGCCGGTGCGGGAGTGCCCCCCCTCACCTAGGGGCTGGTTATTGTGACTGGAACCCGCTGGGAGACTGACGCCTAACTGGACCTTCCTGTGACCGTGAAGGCTGACCTCCCAGGCCGTGGCTGACCCACGTTCGTAGTCGTGACGCAACTACCCGTAGATGCCCACCCAGTGCCTGTAGTTAACGGGAGTGCGACCGAGTCTGTGGATGTGACCGACTAGCCCCTGTAGTCGTGAGGGGACCCTACATCGAGAGTAGCGGTAACGGACCATCGCATGTAGACGTGGTAGTATTACCTCATGAGTCTGTTGACATGAGACTAATGCCTGCAGTCGTGGCCGGTCTTAATAATGAGTCTGTAGTCGTAACGGATTTGTGCCTGCAGTCGTGGCAGGGCTTTAGAGCGGGTCTGTAGTCGTGACAGACTGATGCCTGCATTCGTGGCAGGGCTTTATAACGGGTCTGTAGTCGTGACAGACTGATGCCTGCAGTCGTGGCAGGACTTTATAACGAGTCTGTAGTCGTGACAGACTGATGCCTGCAGTCGTGGCAGGGCTTTATAACGGGTCTGTAGTCATGACAGACTGTTGCCTGCAGTCGTGGCAGGGCTTTAGAGCGGGTCTGTAGTCGTGACAGACTGATGCCTGCAGTCGTGGCAGGGCTTTATAAGGAGTCTGTAGTCGTGACAGACCTGGCAAAGCAACATTCCTATCTATACCATTATTATTTTTTTTTCTTTTTTTTTTTTTTTTTCTTTTCCCCCCCACCAAAGGCCACGACTGTAGGCGCCACCCTGTAAGAGATGCGCCAGAGGCCTGGACATAATAGTCCACCATCCCCCGTCCTCCAAGCCTATGCAGGAGAAAAGAGGGGGTTGGCCCCCGCATGCACCACCCCTGACTCACTTGGCGGCCATGACAGCCACGAACCCCACAGTATCGTAAGTTAGCCCACCACCTGTGGACCTGAATAACCAAGGACAGACGTGTGAGTGAGCGCACGCCAGCTGGGCGACACTTCACTCATGCCACCGCTCCCTAGCTAACCACCGGATTATTGTGACTGCGCCCGAACCAACCCCCTGACTGACCGTATGGGCTTACGGGCGGCCCGGCTGCGTGCGCAAAGTGACGTGGCCAGCCCCCCTCCTTGAAGCCCTCTTTATATTTGATCCTTGAACATATTCCAAATTTTTTTTTTTTTTTTTTTTTTTTTATACTCCTGCCTTAGTACCTAGCCACTGTGCCTGAGCAGAGGAGCCCTGCACCTGGACTGCAGTACCAGTATGGGCCTATAGGTGTCGACCATCCCCCGCCCTCTCTCAAGCCAGGACCTGCTGGAGCGCAGCAAGCCAGTGATTCCCTTCTAGGTTAGAATTAACCATTGAAATCATAACTTGTTATACAGTGCACATGTCTGAGTATCTGCTTATCTTGTCTTGCCTGAGTTTGCGCAGTAAAGAAGACGAGTTTATTCTGCAGCGGATTCCTAGACATGACTGAAAGTCACAGAAGCATGTCCACCTTCACTGCCTCGCTAATTGTAATTACCAGGAGAACGTGCATCAGGATCGGCTGTGAGGGATTTGAGCTCCGCCATGTGGAACATTGCATCCCGTGCCCACCGCTATCGACTATTTGTACAGGGAAAGCCGCGGCGTATTAATCGCCTATAGGTTTCGGCTTCCGTCCCCTGATCCTGCAGCTGGACCTCCGCTTACTGATTGCAGCTAATGAATGGATCCCTGTGTGAGCGGACGGCGTTTTCCTCTACGGCGGAACGTTCTGATACGGGAGTGAGTGATATATAACGCTGCGTCGTGGAGCCGACGGCCGGCGTGACCGATGCTCAGGGTATGCGAGCGGACGTCGTGACCCGTCGCTGCTGAGCCACAGGTGAGGGGTGCCCGCCTGGGGGACGCTGCATGTGGGAGCGGGGGTGCTTAGCGCAGGGCCTGGAGCGAATCGGGGTGCCTGTCTCGGGGTGCCGGAAGCGATCGGGAGTGCGGGCAGTCTCCAGTGCAGCTGGGGACCGACGGCACGCTCGGCAGCCCCACATGTTATACATAGCGAGACGGGTGTGCAAGCCACCCTGCCTACCTAATCACCGTAGCGACGAGCTCGACGCAGCCGATCCCCCGATCCTCCAGTGACGCATGCCCTTCTCTGGCACCAACCCACAAGCCGATTCGAAATCGTTCGAACCGACAAGTGGGGGGAGGAGGGCCAGGTTTAAATAGTGAACGCCCCGCCTCCCCTCACACAAATGCGGCACTCTTAATTGCCTACCACTATAAGGCTGAAGATCAGCTACCTGGGACATATCAAGGCAAGACGATACACGCTCACACTCGTCTAGATCAGCAAGGTCCAGTCAGATTTCATCAGCAGGTGCCCTTTTAGTCAGGGCTCGCACCAAAGCAGAGGCAGCTCGCGTGCAGCTAGAATTTGCTGAGAAATAGGCCGCCATTATGAAGGAAAGAGCAGAGAAAGAAAAAGAGAAATCAGAACAGGAATCAAGGTTGCATATTCTTCAGCGTCAGTGTGCAGCCGCCCCTGCAGCAGCAGAGGCCGCAGATTACGCTGATATTGAGTGGTCTAGAAGTGGGTCTATCTATTAAGGCCCAGATGTGCCTGAGAAACCCCTTCCCTCAGTAGAACGCACAAAGGAGTATGTGTAGTGTACGGGAGTTGTAATACCCGTCACTACCAAAGGTCACTTGGTGTGCTGTCGTCCCTCCTAATTATGGGGAGTTGTTGTATGTCAGTTTTATAAAATGTAATGTAATGTGTGTATTTCCCTGTCATTGAAACTTGCATGTACAGGCCTGCTAGGGGTGTCATTCCTACTTCTAGTCCATAGAGGGAGCTAGGGAGCCCTAGTTTATATAAGGCCAGTCAGGGAAGTGCAAGGCAGACGGAGTCTAGTGTCTGTAATCTACAGTTGGAGTTTAGACAATGTCTGAGACAAGTCCAGGCCTGAAGCCTGCTGTTCAGGAGAAGATTCCCTCCTGAATTCCCACATGCAGAGGCAGGAATATCTTAGCCTAAGAGCCTGAGGAACCATTCAGAAGCTAAGAGAGACAGAGGCAAAGATCAGAGGAGCCAGAGGTACTGAGAGAAACAGAGGAGGTACTTATTTAAGCCATAATCAAGGATATAAAGCCAGACTTAGGTTAATGGGCCTTGGTGAAGAATTGCTACATTCCAGGATCAGACAGAGTTAGAGTGCAAGCTCCTTTGCTGCAAGTCCTGTGTTCAACACTCTGTAATTACCCTGCTGTACTGAATTGCCTGCATCGACCGAATTGCAAGATCGACTGTATGCTGAGGAACTGCATTTCCTTTATTGTCTCTGCTTGGAAAACCTACTAAAGTTTGAGTTCTGTTTTAATCCTACTTTTCCTCAATTTTTTCCTGCATCCGCAAACGGCGTGCCACCGTTTACTTGGCACTGGCGTCACGAACTATTTCTAATTCTATACCTGCCCTTGCAGAGAGTCAGCTGTACCAGGTTAGTGTATATTGCACTACTACACCCAGAAACACCTACTACGCACAACTTGAGTACACTGCACCTCTCTTTTGGCGTCACGAACAGGATACGCACGCTTTATAGTGCAAGAAGCGTGAACTTTGTGCCTTATACCGTTGCCCTGTGACCAAAGTGACAATTTTCCTGTTTATTCAAGTGGACTTTGTGGACTTAAAATCATACCCAAAGTGTACCAAAAACCTCTAAAAAGCGCTGTGCAGTGTTGCGCTACACAGAGGAAGAAAATCGCCACATTGGAGTGTGGTTTTGTGGACTTTTTACAATCCTGCTTGCTGTCAGTGAACAGACAGCGTTTCTTGCTAAAAATGGCCGCTGAGCTTGCTGAATTTACTGCTGCGTCACCTTCATCCCGAAAAGGCGGGAAAAGTTGGCGCCTTTCTGAGGAAAAAGCGGGAAGAAGGTCAAGGGCAGGCGCCACGGCTTATCTGGACATTTGCATGTCTGCCAGCCTGGACACCGCCCTCCATATACTGGAATACCTGTGGGGCGGCTCCCCAGTGCAATGGGAGGAGCTGGCTACTCTAATTGACGCGACCCTATCGCTCTCCTCAGTAGGATCGAGCATGTTGGATTGTGAGCAGAGTGTTGCTGCAGCGTCCGTACCTGAAATTAAAAAGATGACTGACGTCGGTGTAGAGCCAGAGGAGGCTCCACCGGCCTACGCTCCGGGACCGGAGCAACCCGCCTGCCGCACAAGGGAGAAAGAACCCGAGCCCTACTATGGCTCGTGGAGGGACTTTTTCCAGCCATCTTTCAAATGGTCTTCCCTGATGGCGGAGATCCGAGAGGCCGCTATCAAGCGGAACACAAAGACTAAAATCGTCTATGAGGAACTGACCAAGACCATACATGAGAAACATACGCACACCCAACCCCGCCTGGAAAGGAGAAAGGGAGTGGTGCTGTCGTTTGACAAATCCCGTGGCTACGGGTTTATTCAGGACTATCTAACTGGCAGAGACCTCTATGTCAATCGAAGGTCTGTCAAAAGAGACTACCTCCCTTCGTACCAGCACAGCCTCCGCGAGGGAGAGGAGGTGGAGTACACCCCTGCCGAGAGCCTGCGAGGCCCCTATGCGACTGCTGTGACCCGTCCGAAGCGAGGACCTGAGGATTGGGAGGCAGAAGAAGGAGAAGACTACTCTGGCTGCGAGCGAGAACCGGAACGCTCTCCAGAGCCGGCCCATCACGCCTTTCAGGAGCGGAGCTCCTTCATTGGGCCAAATGTCTTCTGGCAGCCAACCGTGTTGGAGAAATGGGTGAGCCCCTACCCTTCCCCCGAGCTGCCTCGTCGGGAGAAGACAATATCTGAGCTGGAACAGTTAAAAGGACTTAGTGCTACCTTTCAGAACATCCGGATGGGACGGAGACCAGACGCATCGCCAGTACCTGCAAAGGCCGAGTCCGCACCATCGGTAACTGTACCTGCGCCGGCGGCGCCAGCAGAGGACAGCGACTCCGACACAGAAAGCATCGGTGAGCAGATCGTCCGGCTGGAGGAGAAGTTGCGGGAGTTGCGCAAGACTTACACCGCCAGGATCCAGACGCCGCCGAGGAAGGATGAGGTAAGGGTGCCTGTTACCACCCGCCGACCGCCTTCTGTTGCCACCGCTCCGTCAGTGCCCCAGACCGGACCCGCGATTGCCGTAAACTGCTGCACCCAGAGCACCGGACCGCTTGCTGCGGCGGTGCCAAGCACGTCACACCCTGCAGTGATCATGCCAGGGCCGGCACGGTCCATCAGAGGGTTCACCCCTAGGCCTATGGGGCCAATACCTATTAGGGGCCCCTTTACCCTACAGCTGCCCCCCGATACAGTTATGTGGGCACACCCTCCTGTAGAAGAATACTACAGACGGTATTTGCCAGCGGAGCCAAGTGGATATGATATGCCACTGTAATCAGCCTGCTAGGCCTTTGATTTATTTCATAAGAAGTTGATGTTAACCCTTCCAGGACAGGAGTCCTACGTTTCCTGGTCCTTTGTTGCGGCTGCCCGTTTGTCCACGGCTCAGTGGTGGGTGTTGACCACTGAAATTACAAAGTCAGCAAGGCCAGGCTTGTTTTCCAGGACCCCCTGCCTGCTTTTGTACCCCACACCAAGTTGTGCCTGTTCCTTTGTTGCACCTTTTACCCTTCACCCCCTTTTCAGGTTGATCCGGGGTTTTACAGCACTTTTCTTGCTGTCATTTTATTGTGCAACCTGATACTAAGGAACCGTGCCCGGAGACAGACTCAAAAGGACCTGAGCCTCTGAGATTCTTACTCTTTTAAAAGTATTGTGCCCAGAGATGGACTCCACCGCATGAGAGCCTCTGTGATTTAATAAGAAATAACCTGGGTACGGACTCATGTTTGTTATTTGAGCCTCCAAGAACTTTTATACCGTTTTCTACTGTTTTACCTATTTTACTGATATATCATGGACTTATTCATTGTCATGGACTATCCTGGTTCTAATGTTACGCTGTGCCAGGTCAGCGCCCCCGTTCCATTCACTATCCTGAGAGAAGAGAACGACGCCCCTTGTCACTACCCTGCACCTTTGCCAGGTAAATGCAGTTGAATTGCATATATGTATGCCTGCATGTCTCTATTTTCTATTTCAGGTAGAGATTCCAGTTGGGCGACCCATGATGGAGTACGAGGTCGTACTCAGCTTAAAGCAGTGGGGTATGTAGTGTACGGGAGTTGTAATACCCGTCACTACCAAAGGTCACTTGGTGTGCTGTCGTCCCTCCTAATTATGGGGAGTTGTTGTATGTCAGTTTTATAAAATGTAATGTAATGTGTGTATTTCCCTGTCATTGAAACTTGCATGTACAGGCCTGCTAGGGGTGTCATTCCTACTTCTAGTCCATAGAGGGAGCTAGGGAGCCCTAGTTTATATAAGGCCAGTCAGGGAAGTGCAAGGCAGACGGAGTCTAGTGTCTGTAATCTACAGTTGGAGTTTAGACAATGTCTGAGACAAGTCCAGGCCTGAAGCCTGCTGTTCAGGAGAAGATTCCCTCCTGAATTCCCACATGCAGAGGCAGGAATATCTTAGCCTAAGAGCCTGAGGAACCATTCAGAAGCTAAGAGAGACAGAGGCAAAGATCAGAGGAGCCAGAGGTACTGAGAGAAACAGAGGAGGTACTTATTTAAGCCATAATCAAGGATATAAAGCCAGACTTAGGTTAATGGGCCTTGGTGAAGAATTGCTACATTCCAGGATCAGACAGAGTTAGAGTGCAAGCTCCTTTGCTGCAAGTCCTGTGTTCAACACTCTGTAATTACCCTGCTGTACTGAATTGCCTGCATCGACCGAATTGCAAGATCGACTGTATGCTGAGGAACTGCATTTCCTTTATTGTCTCTGCTTGGAAAACCTACTAAAGTTTGAGTTCTGTTTTAATCCTACGTTTCCTCAATTTATTCCTGCATCCGCAAACGGCGTGCCACCGTTTACTTGGCACTGGCGTCACGAACTATTTCTAATTCTATACCTGCCCTTGCAGAGAGTCAGCTGTACCAGGTTAGTGTATATTGCACTACTACACCCAGAAACACCTACTACGCACAACTTGAGTACACTGCACCTGTCCAAGAACTTTCAAACAGCAATGCAACAAAGCAGTTCCCCAATCCAGAGTCAGCTGAATTTAAACCAGAACCAGCAGAACCCCTGAGTGTACGAAAAACAAACCCATAAGGTCAGCAGTACCAGAACAATTAAAGATGAACCCTTAGGTTAATTTCACACTAGCGTTATTCTTTTCCGGCATTGAGTTCCGTCACAGGGGCTCAATACCGGAAAGGAATTGATCATTTTTAATCCTAATGCACTCTGAATGGAGATAAATCCGTTTAGAATGCATCAGGATGTCTACAGTTCAGTCTTTTTAACTTTTCAGGACAGAGATAATACCGCAGCATGCTGCGGTTTTATCTCCGTCCAAAATTTCGGAACACTTTTTTTCCATTGACATGCATTAATGCCGGTTCTGGCAAAACGGATCATGTGCATGCCCAGACCGAAAAAAATGTGAAAAAAAAAAATGCCGGATCCGTTTTTCCGGATGATGCCAGAAAGATGGATCCGGCATTTCAATGCATTTGTCAGACGGATCAGGATGATCCGTCTGACAAATGCCATAAATTTGCGTCTGTATTGCCGGATCCGGCAGGCAGTTCCGTTGCCGGAACTGCCTGCCGGAATCCTCTGCCGCAAGTGTGAAAGTAGCCTTAGAGACATATAGGAACAGGCATGGTGAATCCTTATTATAGCAACCCAAACACCAGAGCACACAAGATGTCACTTAATATCTTATCCGTAAAGAAATGGTTAATTCAGGCTTTCTCAAATTTGATGACTGACCTGAGAATTACTGGGCATGGGAGTCTTCTTTTCTGAAAGCAGTCAAAGACTTAGACTTATCAGCAGCCGAGATGCTAGACCTGATGATAAAATGGCTTGGGACTGAGTCAGCAGAGCATGAAAGAAAGATGCGCAGGATACACATATTTAGCCCTTCAGCATGTCTTGATATGGCCTGGCAAAGACTAGAGGAAAGATATGGATCACCAGAGGCAATTGAAGGTGCTCTAATGAAAAGACTTGAGTCTTTCCCTAGGCTAAACAGCAAAGACAATTTGAAACTGCAAGAGCTGGGTGATATTCTTTGGGAAGTTCAGTGTGCCAAAGAAGAAGGCTATTTAAGAGGACTTGCACATTTAGATACCACCAGCGGTACTAAGCCTATAGTGGAGAAACTACCTCACAACCTACAAGAAAAATGGGTGAGTGTTGGAGCCAAATACAAAGAAGAACATGATGTTCCCTTCCCCTCTTTCTTTGTGTTTTCTAGGTTTGTGCAGCAGCAAGCAAAGATCAGGTGTAATCCCAGCTTTTCCTTCATCACCAGCAGTCAACTGCCGAAGGCAGAAAAGCCACCTAGATCCTACAATAGGACTTCAGTGATAGCCCATAAGACAACAGTAACCTCTGAGGACCCAGACTGTCTAAGAAGCTACAAGGTAAACACCTTTGAAGGCCCTGAGAGTCTTTGCCCACTTCATAAAAAGACTCATCCTCTAAACAAGTGCAAAGGGTTTAAAAGTAAACCTAGCAAGGAAAGGTTAGGCTTTCGTAAACAAAATGGCATTTGCTTCAAGTGTTGTGAATCTACTAACCATATAGCCAAAGACTGCAAAATACAAGCGAATTGCTCCGAATGTGGCAGTAACAGACACATCACAGCTTTACACCCTGATACTTTGCATCAACCACTATAGGTCACTGAAGCCCTGAAAGATGAGGGCAGTTAGCAAAAATATAATTCATCTACTAGTGTTGGTCAAGCTCCAAAGTGTTCGGGTGCTCGAGTAGAACACCTCGGGATGTTCGGGTGCTCTACCGAGCACCCGAGCACAATGGAAGTCAAAGGGAGAACCCAAGCATTAAACCAGGCACCCCCTGCTGTGAAGAGGGGAAGGTCTGGTTCACAGGAAAAGATCAGTAATTGAACCACTGAAATGGTTCGGGAAACAGCATGGGGAGGATGTCTGGATGCATCTTGGAGTCCAAGGTCGCTGCTGGGAACAATGTTGTCCGAGTAGTACTTCACTTTTACAGACTGACAATAATATGCACAAAACCGAAGATAAAATCGATTTTTGAGGAAAAATTGTTAGGAAACATTATTTCCTGTATGTTTACTTGTAAATAAAGTGCCAAAAATTACAAGGAAGAGGCACTCCGATACAACCTGTATATCACATAAAGGAGGGCCTCTTTCACATTGCGGTACAATTGGTAAGGTAGTGGCACTCCTACACTCATAAAGCCTATGCACTAAGTGAAAAGGCTGCCAAAAATTACAAGGAACCAGCACTCCAATACACCCTTTGTTACACATAAAGGAGGGCATCATACACACCATTGAAAAATTATGATTGATGGCTTGCTGGTGACCCTCAAAAACTATTGGAGCAAGGGCCTGCTGAGCTGACCATTTAAAATATTAGGGGTGAGGGTCTGCTGCTGAGCTGACTCTCTAAAACATTAGGGGTGAGTGCCTGCTGCTGATCTGACCATCTAGAAAGTTAAAGGGAATCTGTCATCGGGTTTTAGCATATTAAGCTGTTACCATTGCAATGTTCAATAAACTACCTTCTTTCCAGCAAGGGTCTTCTTTCTTTTTTTCATGTTGTCATTTTGATTAAAAAAAGCGATTTTTTGGTTATGCTAATGAACCTTCAAGGTGCCCAGAGGGGCGTTATTCCTCTCCTCTAGAGCCCAGTAACGCCCCCTGCAGTACCCAGCCCGCCTTAATTTCAAGCCCAGCACGCCTCCTCATACATAAATTTCCTCCCACAGCCAAGCTAAACGGCACTGCCCCCTGCGCTACATCATATAATTTATTCAACATACGAACCTTGCTGCATCCTTTCTTGTGCATGAAATCTTGCGCAGCCGCAGTATCGCCGACTGCCTGCGTCTGTCCGATCCTACAACTCTTCAGGGCAACAGCCTCAATAGTGTCACTGGGCCTGTGTCGAGCCCAGTGACGTAATCAGAGCGCTGTTGCCTCAAGAGCTGTAGGATCGGACAGGCTTAATATGCTAAAACCTGATGACAGATTCCCTTTAAGAACAAAGGCCTACTGGTGACCCTCAAAAACATTATGAACAAGGGCCTGCTGGTGACCCTCTAAAACATTATGGGCGAGGGCCTGCTGGTGACCCTCTAAAACATTAAGAACAAGGGCCTACTGGTGACCCTCTAAAACATTATGGGCGAGGGCCTGCTGGTGACCCTCAAAAACATTATGGATGAGGGCCTGCTGGTCACCCTCTAAAACATTATAGGTGAAGGCCTGCTGCTGAGCTGACCCTCTAAAACATTAGGAGCGAAGGCAGCCTAATAAGCATGTTGATATAATGGAGGAGGAGGACGTGAAAAGGGAGATTGAACCATATACCCTTTTTAGTGGTGGAAGGGGTGCATGGGAATACAATGTATTCAATACACAATAAAAGCCACATTTAGAGTGCCTTTATGTTCAGCCACTTTCCTCTGGTGGAGTAGAGAAGTCAGGGGCAATCCAGGCCTTGTTCATTTGTATGAGTCAACCGGTCAGCATTTTCAGTTGACAGACGGATGCGCTTATCAGTTATTATGCCCCCAGCAGCACTAAATACCCGCTCTGACAAAACGCTGGCGGCAGGGCAGGCCAGCACCTCCAAGGCATAGAGCACCAGTTCGTTCCACGTGCGCAGCTTGGACACCCAATAGTTGTAAGGCACACAGGGATCACTGAGGACGATGACACGGTCTGCTACGTACTCCTTCACCATCTTCCAAAAATTTTCCTTCTTGTGACACAAGGCTGCGCATCAGGTTGAGTGTGCTAGCGGGGTGTTATAAAACTGCCCCAGGCCTTGGAGAGTGTTGCCCTGCCTCTGTTGGAACTGCTGTGTGTTCCCCTCGTCTCCCCTCCTTGGTTGGCCAAGGAACTATGTACTCTGCAGCCAGCGTTGTCAGGTGGAAATTTTTGGAACAATTTTTCCACAAGGACCTTCTGGTATTGCACCATTTTGCTCATCCTCTACACCACAGTAATAAAAGATGAGTTCTTTTTGTAGCAGGGGTCGAGAAGGGTGAACAACCAGTAATCGGTGTTGGCCAAAATGCGTACAACGCGAGCGTAACGGGAAAGGCAGCATAACATAAAGTCAGCCATGTGTGCCAGAGTCCCAACAGACAAGACTTAGCTGTCCTCATCAGGAGGATGACTCTCAATCTCCTCATCCTCTTCTACGCATCCACGCTGAACAGATGGAATAAACCTGCTGTGGGTACTACCGTCTGTAGCGGAGGCAACTTCCTCCCAATTTGCGCAGAGAAGACTAACGGAAGGTGGTCTGGCTATTACCCTGTGTATTGTCTTCCCCCATTTCCACCCCTTCCACATGCAAAGCGTTCTCCTTCATTGTGAGTAGCGAGCGTTTCAGTAGACACAGAAGTGGGATGGTTATGCTGATAATAGTGTTATCGCCGCTCACCATCTGTGTTGATTCCTCAAAGTTGCGTAAAACCTCACAGAGGTCAGACATCCATGCCCACTCATCGCTTGTGAAGAGCGGAAACTGACTGGAAAGGTGACAACCATGTTGCAGCTGGTATTACACTACTACCCTCTGCAGCTCACAAAGCCTGGCCAACATGTGGAACGTTGAGTACCAGCGTGTGCTCACGTAGCACAACAGTCGGTGAGCTGGCAATTGCAATCGCTGCTACAGCGTTGCCAGACCGGCGGCATCTGTAGATGACTTTCGGAAATGGGCACACACGCGGTGTACCTTCACCAGTAGCTCAGGCAAATTGGGATAGGTTTTGAGAAACCGCTGAACCACTAAGTTGAACATGTGGGCTAGGCATGGTATGTGTGTGAGCTTGCAGAGCTCCAAAACCTCCACCAAGTTACGGCCATTATCAGACACAACTATTCCTGGTTGTAGGTTGAGTGGCGAGAGCCACAGCTCAGTCTGGTCTCTTATCACCTGCCAAAGCTCTGCGCCGATGTGCTGTTTGTCACCTAAGCAGATCAGTTTAAGCACGGCCTGTTGCCACTTCCCCACTGCAGTGCTACACTGCTTACAGCTACTGACTGATGTCTGACTGGTGCTGCAAAATGATAATTCAGAGGTGGAAGTGGAGGAGGAGGCGGAGGAGGAGAAGGGGGGGGGGTTGTAGCCACTAATGTAGGTGGTGGTGGAAACCCTTTTGGAAGTAGGGCCCGCAATTCTTGGTGTCCGTAGCACCTCTGCCATCCCAGGGAGCGACTCGCTCCCGGCCTCCACAACGTTCACCCAGTGTACCGTCAGGGAAATGCAGCGTCCCTGGCCAAAAGCACTTGTCCATGTATCAGTCGTTAAGTAGACCTTCCCAATAACTGCGTTGGTCAGGGCACGGGTGATGTTACGGGACACATGCTGATGTAAGGCTGGGACTGCACACAGTGAAAAATATTGGCGGCTGGGGACAGAGTAACGTGGGACGGCCACCGCCATCAGGCTGCGGAAAGCCTCAGTGTCCACAAGCCTAAATGGCAAGATTTCCAGGGACAGCAATTTGGAAAGGTGTGAATTTAGTGCTATCGCCTGTGAGTGGGTGGCTGGGTATTTGCACTTTTGTTAAAATCCCTGGGGTATAGACATCTGTATTAGGGATCGACCGATTATCGGAAGTACAAATATTATCGGCCGGGTTTTGTACATTATCGGTATCAGCATCTAACCTTGCTGATATACCGATAATGCGTATAAAGCGAATACTAGAGAGGGCTTCCATTATGGAAGTGCGCACTAGTATGCATCAGGTGCCGGGAGAGGGGAAGAAGCGCAGCAAGCTCTTCCGATACTCACCCTCCCTGGTCGTCTTTGATGGGGCCCGGGCTGCACTGTCCTGACCCTGTGCAGCGTCAGGACGTAGTGCTCACACTATGACCTGACGCTGCACGCTGTCAGGTGACAGTGCAGCATGAGCCGGAGACCACAGGGGAGTGAGGCGACTGACCCAGAGATGAAGAGGAGCCGCGGCGCAGTAGAGGTGAGGAGCTTTTTTATTTTATTCATCTGAGGTCTGATAGAGGTTAAAAAAGGTCTGATCTGAGGTCTGATAGGGGTTAAAATAGGTCTGATCTGAGGTCTGATAGGGGTTAATAAAGGTCTGATCTGAGGTCTTTTAGGGGTTAATAATGGTCTGATCTGAGGTCTGACAGGGCTTAATAAAGGTCTGATAGGGGTTAATAAAGGGCTGATCTGAGGTTTGATAGGGGTTAATAAAGTCAGTGAGGAGGGAGGGATGGTGTGAAAATTGGCATTTGGCACTAGTAGCTTATATTATAAATGTAAATTATAAATTGACTACCAACTAAGGGCTTTATTAATTTATAATTTACATTTATAATATACTAGTGCCAAATGCAAATATCCACCACCTCAGTGACTACCAACTAATATAATATATATTATGAGATATAAAATATCGGTATAAATTATCGGCTATCGGCCTGAAAGTTCACAGATTATCAGTATCGGTATTGGCTCTAAAAAATCTATATCGGTGGATCCTTAATCTGTATGCTGCACTGGGACACAGAAGTGGATGTGCTAGCTGATGGTGCTTGCGAAGGTCCAGGTGCATGGCGGAAGGCATCCGGGCCTGCATCTTGGACAGGGGATTGGCCAGCAGGTAACACAGGGGAAGAGGAGGCAGTGGTGTGACCCGCAGACATAGACTGTGGACCCAAACGTTCGGCCCACCTATTAGGGTGCTTTGATGCCATGTGACGGATCATGCTGGTGGTTCTGAATTTGCTAGTGTTCACGCCCCTGCTCATTTTGGTACGGCACAGGTTGCAAATGACAATTCTTTTATCGTCCGCACTTTCCTCAAAAAAGCGCCAGTCTGCGGAACACCTACCACTTGGCAAGGGAGATTGCCGCAAGGGGGTGCTCCGGGGAACAGTTGTGGGCCTGTTTTGTGTGGCCCGCCTTCTCCCTTTTGCCACCGCACTGCCTCTTCTGTTGCGGTGCTGCGGATCCCTCCCCCTCTGTACTGCTGTCCTCGCTCGGCTTGCCACCTTCCCAGGTTGGGTCAGTTACTTCATTGTCCACCACCTCCACTTCCACTTCCTCACTCTGGTTATCCTCCTGACTTGTTGACCTAACAACAACCTCAGTTATTGACAACTGTGTCTGATCCTCATCATCAACCTCTTGAGACACTAATTGCGGTTGACTTATTGGCAACTGTATCTCATCAACATCATCCACCTAGTGAAACACTAATTGCCCTTCCCCATCTTCTTGTGACTGTGGATGCTCAAGAATTTGTGAAAAAGGGCAAAATATCTCCTCATGTGCCTCTTCAAGTGGACTTGTCGAGAGGCCCAAATCAAGGAATGGCCATGAAAAGAGCTACTTGGAATATCTGAATGTGGGATCACTAGTTTGCCAAGACTCTCCATAGTGGGAGGAAGGAGTATCAGGGTGAGGATTATGTTGACCAGACTCTTTGCTACTGAGACTGGACTTTGTGGAAGACAGGGTGGTGCTTAACTGACTGGAAGCATTATCTGCTGCAATCCAACCGACCACCTGGTCGCACTGGTCTGACTTTGAGAGTGGTGTCCTGCGCTGCCCTGCAAACTGGGACATGAAGCTAGGTATCATGGATGAGTGTGTTTCTTGTGCTCTGGCAGCAGGCACAGTTTCACCACAGCCTCTGCGTGCACCATCAGCAGCACTTCCCTGTCCCTTACTGCTCGCCTTGCACATATTAAATGGTATATATGCTTGCAAGTATGTCACACGGACAGTAGCGCAGGTTTTGTAAGTGTATGCACAAATAAAGTACACAGAATGTCACAGATATTTTTAGGATGCGCACACATTAAACAGGAGATGTAGCACAGATAATGTCGCTGTCCGCAGTGTCTATAAAAAAAGTACACTGAATGTCATAGATAATTTTAGGATGCGCAAACGTTATACAGGAGGTATAGCTCAAGTAATGTTCTTGTCACCAGCGACTAATAAAAAATTACACTGAATTAATGCCACTGATATTTAGGATGGGTAAACGTTATACAGGAGATGTAGCGCAGGTAATGTAACCATCCGCAGCGGACACCATCTATGGAAAAAGTACACTAGATGTCACAGATATTTTTAGGCTGCGCACATGTTACACAGGAGATGTAGCACAGATAATGTCGCTGTCACCAGTGGCGAAAAAAATGACACTGAATGTCACTGATATTTCGGATGCGCTAATGTTATACTGGAGATGTAGCGCAGGTAATGTCACTGCCACCAGCAGCAAAAAAATTTGACTGAATGTCACTGATATTTCGGATACGCAAACGTTATACAGGAGATGTAGTGCAGGTAATGTAACTGTCCGCAGCAGACACCATCTACAGAAAAAGTACACTGGATGTCACAGATATTTTTAGGGTGCGCACACGTTACACAGGAGATGTGTAGCAGCCAACAAACGTGCGGGGAGAAAACTCAAGCATCGCGCTCGATCACACGCGGTGTTCGTCTGAACACCGCAATGTGGCTGAGCATGCTCACCTAACACTATCATCTACCCCAGTAATGTCTAAATGCACTGAAATCTGTGGTGACAGTACAAATCCACGTTTATGTTCCAAGATCTGCCTAGCAACAGTGTACCCACAGGGAAAAGGGAGAAGGCAGTTAAGATGTCTGTGGTTCTTGATGAACAGAGTAACAGGTCACTTTTAAGGTCAGACTTTTTTGATGCCTTCAACATTACGTCGAGTGCAGTTCTATACACCCTAAAGATATCTGCAGGAGTGATAGAAACTTCAGGAAGAAGAGCTACTGACTTTACTATTGAGTCTCTTGACAAGAGAGTCCATCTCTCACTTCTATCATTTTGATAGAGTCTGATATGATACCAGATGATAAATCAGAGATCCCTTCAAAGAAGTGGCCCTTCATCATCCTCATCTCAATTCAATATCTCACCTCATTCCAGCTATACAGACAGATGCCTCTATTCTTCCTCTTCTCGGAAGAGACATTCTACAGGTACATAAGGTACGCCAACAAATCAATGGGCCCTTTAATGCCCCCTATGCTCAAAGACTTGATCTAGGGTGGTTTATAGTGGGAGAAGTTTGTCTGGGTCTAGCACATCGGCCTGACAGTGTCAACACTTCAAAGATGTCTGTGCTAATGAATGGGCGCATGCCCCTTCTTAGTCCATGGCAGAACAGCTTTGTTGTTAAAGAAACCCTAAAACCATACTGTGACTCTCCTTCTAGTCACAATAGAGACATTAGTAGTGGCATGAAGACTGACACTTTAGGGAACTCAGTGTTCCACAGAACAAAAGATGATAATAAACAAGCAATGTCTATAGATGATCACACCTTTCTCAATATCATGGATAAAGATACTTTCCAAGAGGAAAACAACAATTGGGTAGCCCCTCTACCTTTTCGCACACCAAGGTGTTTTTTACCTAGTAACAGAAAGCAAGCCATGAAGCGCCTGAACACACTACGTAAAACTTTGCAAAGAAAACCTGAAGTGAAAAAAGACTTTACAGAATTCATCAAAAGGATGCTTGACAATAATCATGCTGAAGTAGCACCATCACTGGATAAAGGTAAAGAACACTGGTAAGCCAGACCAAATAAGAGTTGTGTTCGATTCCAGTGCTCAACATGAAGGTGTTTCATTAATGATGTACTACTGAGTGGCCCAGATCTAAACAACACACTTCTGGGTGTCCTCTTAAAGAGCCTATTGCCTTCACAGGGGATGTGCAACAGATGTTTTATTGCTTTCTAGTGAGTGAGGACCATCGTGACTACCTGCGTTTCCTGTGGTACAAGGATAACGACATAGATAAAGAGTTAACAGAGTACAGAATGAGAGTGCATGTTTTTGGTAACAGCCCTTCTCCTGCTGTTGCCATACACTGCATGCGCAAAGCTGCCTAGAAAGGTGCAGAACATTATGGTCAAGATGTCAAACACTTTGTGATGAGACACTTCTATGTAGATGATGGACTTGCTTCAGCTAGCACACCTGAAAGAGCAGTCAACATTCTCAGCAAAGCTAAACAAATGCTGGAAGAGTCTAATCTGCGACTACTGTACATAAGATTGCCTCTAACAGCAAACAAGTCATGGAAGCTTTCACCGCAGAAGACAGAGCTAAAGATCTCAAAGACCTTTGATGGGAACAGACACCCTTCCTTTACAGAAGAGTTTAGGCCTAAGCTGGGATATAGATAAATACTGTTTTATGTTTCAGGTTTCCTTAGCAAAAAAGCCATTCACAAGAAGAGGGATCCTATCCACTGTGAACAGTCACTATGATCCTCTCATGTTTGTAGGACCTGTCACCATAAAAGCTAAGGCCTTAAGTTTGTGAACTGTCAAGTGGAGAAAGTGAGTGGGATGCTAAGCCTTACAATGTATACAAATATCCAGGTGTTATGTTCCTGTTTCATTGTCACAAGCCTGCAAAAGAGAACTGTACATCTTTTCAGATGCATCTGTTATAGCAATAGGTGCAGTTGCTTACTTGAAGGTAAGTGATGCAGTAAATGTCTGCCATGTTGGATTTGTTATGGGAAAATCCAAACTGAGCCCTAAGCTGGCACATACAATTCCACGCCTAGAGTTATGTGCAGCTGTACTAGCGGTTGAACTGTATGAGCTAGTGAGAGACGTGATAGACCTAAGCCTAGATGCTGTGAAATTCTTTACAGACCGTAAAACAGTCTTAGGCTATATCTGCAACACTACAAAGAGACGCTTCTTATATGTTTCCAATCGGGTGAATAGGAACAAACAACCCATCCAGAGCAATGGTTCTATGTGCCCTCAGAACAAAATCCTGCAGATTATGCTACCAGGCCTACACAGATAGCTTGCCTCCAGAACTATATATGGTTCTCAGGCCCACCTTTTCTGTATCAGACAGCTGTAGATAATCCTGATGACACCAATGTTTACCCTTTAGTGGAACCTGAAGCTGATCCTGAAATTAGGTCAGAAGTAGTAAACTTCATTACTAAAGCCTTTGACACTAGACTGCGGCCACATTGTTTCGGAAAATTTTCTAACTGGAAGAGACTAAGCAGTGTTATAGCAAGACTAATCCATGTTGCCAAAAGCTTCCAGAACAAAAACAAAAACCAATAATGATCAACCTGGAAGCTGGGGAGTTTTCCATGAAAGGGTCAGTTTACAAGAACTTTCACAAGCCAAAACTGTTATTTCTTCTGTACAACACACATATTTTAGGCAAGAATATGACTGTATTGAACAACAATAGACACTTCCAAAACAAATCCGTCTCACAAAACTCAGTCCCTTTATAGATCAAGATGGACTATTGAAAGAAAGGTGGCCGCTTATCCTTTGCCACACTATCAGATGAGGAGAAGCAGGCTGTCATCATTCCTCATGATCACCATATTGCCACATTGATTGTAAGATATTATCACAATCAAATAGTTTACCAAAGGCACCACATAACAGAAGGTGCAATCAGAGCTGCAGGTTTCTGGATTCTTGGTGGAAAACGCCTAGTGTCTACAATCATTCACAAATATGTCATGTGCCTTAAGCTCATAAGGAGATTGGAAGGCCAAAAGTTGGCAGAGTTACTAAAAGATAGAGTCAATCCTGAGCCTCCATTCACTAGTCTGGGTGTTGATGTGTTTGGTCCTTGGGCAGTTGTAACACGCCACACTAGAGGAGGTAGCGCTGACAGCAAACGCTGGACTGTTCTTTTCATATGTCTTTCTACAAGAGCGGTGCATATAGAATTGATTGAGTCCATGTCAGCATCCAGTTTCATCAATGCTTTAAGAAGATTCTTTTCTATTCGTGGTCCAGCTAAGTTCATTCACTCTGATAGAGGTACTAACTTTGTAGGAGCATGCAAGAAGCTACATATGTGCTTAAATGATGCAGAACTTCAAGACTATCTTCAAGACAAAGAATGCACATGGATCTTTAACACTCCACACTCATCTCACATGGGAGGTGCTTGGGAGAGATTAATAGGTGTAGCTAGGCGCATTTTAGATGCAATCTTACTCCAAGCTAAATCTACTCGTTTGACTTTGAGTACTTTCATGGCAGAAGTTATGGCTATCATTAATGCAAGACCTTTGGTACCACTATCTACAGATCCAGATAATCAAACAGTTCTTACTCCTGCTATGCTCTTGACCCAAAAGGTAGACTCTTTATCGGCCCCTTGTGGGGACTGTAGAACAACAGAAATTCATGTAAAGCAATTGAAACAAGTCCAGTGCCTGGCTGATATGTTTTGGAAGAGAAGGAGGAGAGAATACCTGTTTACCTTACAAAGTCGCAGGAAATGGACTGAGACCAGTCCCAATGTCAAAGATGGAAACATTGTGTTGTTGAAAGATAGTCAAGAAAGCAGAAACAACTGGACTATGGGAATTGTCACAAATACATTGTCAAGTAAAGATGGTAATGTCAGAAAGGTTGAAGTCAAAGTAACTAAATAAGGGACTGCTAAAGTGTACGCCAGACCAGTTTCAGATGTCATTGTTCTCCTTTGAATAGGTATTTATATTATGTTGCTGGCACAATACATAACTGAGAGCTTGTCACTGATAGCTTTCAGACATGACACTCGCCATGAGTTAAATTTCATCCTATGGATTATAATTGGCATTGGAGATAGTTTGGCCTAGTGCGGCTTCTTCAATCCTAAAATGGGTTTATGAACAAAGCTATCTCTTCATGTCGCATATCAGCTTGAAGTACCACAGTCAAGAGACACTGATATTGACTCATGTTATAGTTTATGTTACCAGTTCTAGTCGGAGATTTATTTTCTTATTAGTGTCTTTTCCCTGTACAGTAGATATGTATAGGTAGTGATATAATAATGTGTTATATCAGGCAGGGAGTGAGTTGCCTTTACAGGCTAATTAAAGAGGACCTTTCACCGATTATTACACTATGAACTAAGTATACAGACATGTAGAGCGGCGCCCGGGGATCTCACTGCACTTACTATTATCTCTGGGCGCTGCTCCGTTCTGCCGCTATGCCCTCCGGTATCTCCGCTCACTAAGTTATAGTAGGCGGAGATTCCAGTCACTAAGTTATGGTAGGCGGAGTCTGCCCTTGTTCTGCTCTAGCGCTGCAGGTTATTTTCTCCCAGGCTGTGAGCTCTGCAATGCGATTGGCCAGCGCTACAGAAGAACAAGGGCAGGATCCGCCTACCATAACTTAGTGAACGGAGATACCGGAGGACATAGCAGGAGAACGGAGCGGCGCCCAGGGATAATAGTAAGTGCAGTGAGATCCCCGGGCGCCGCTCTACATGTCTGTATAGTTAGTTCATAGTGTAACAATCGGTGAAAGGTCCTCTTTAAAGTTATTTATATAGGTTATGTAGATTATCACTGCCATCTAGTGGCAAAAGTGAGTGGCAGCTTTAACCAGGTTATGAAAATCACAGGCAGGAAATGACCCTTGGTCTAGGAAGTGTCTTTAGCCATTTTAGATTGCTATTCTCTATGGATGCAGCCTGTCTGCTTCTCTCCCAAGGGGCTTGAGACATCATCACCTTTTCACAAAAATAAAATGGAATAAAGTTTGATTCCTTCAGTAGACAACACAAGCAGTGGGCTTCTGTTTGCTGGAGTCTCGGACAAGTGTTTAGCTGTCCGTTTAGAACCACACATAGTCAGTGTTTTGAGAGTGGAACAGACACATACAATCAGATGGCATCTGCCCCCGTACTTGCATCTAATTGAGAGCTAAGAACCTTAATTTTATAGTTGTAGTAAATTTAGCAGTACATATGATATATATCTCAGCACCTGCAGGAAGTTGCTGAATCTTTGTGCTTGTTACTGCTTATGAATACCTTGGAGCTAGAATGAGGAGTCACCAAGAGCTTGTTCATAGTAGTGCACTTGAACTATAAAGACACCATTGAAGCTAACTGGACATGTATGCTATGATGCAAAGTTGTGATGTGTGTTGTTATTTTTAATGGCAGGCACAGTGTGCTGGCTATGGTCTCTGTTTATGTGTGCAGACGCAGGAGAGTTACGCTGTGTTCGGTCTCCATGACTGGGTTAAGCCAGAGGGTATCGTGAGATGTTTGGCTTGCCTTGTGGTTTTAAGGAGTGAGGCACTAGTGTGTGCAGAGTGTTACACAAACAGTCAGTCAGTCGTAAGTGCGTTGCTAATGGGACTGACAGTTATGAGAGAACTGGAGTGGATCTATGGAGAGGAGCTACCATACTGCTGTTGCTGCTCAGAGGTGAAAAAGACTTGCATCTTTACAAAGGCTTTCAATATATAAGATTGATTTTTTAGATTCAAAGGGGGCTTTGTCGAACTTGGCAAAGACCCCCTGTGGGCCATAATGTTGCTGTTATATGTTGGAAGCATCGGAAGCATCATTATAGATATCTTTTTGGAAGTATGGAAGTCTTTTTCGCCTGCATGGATGCTGTCAGCCACAATTCTTTGATTTGCTGAATATCCTTGACAGGATCTCCTGGAAATTTCTGACATTGTATCCACTTTGAATGAAATGTCTTATTTTTTTAAGTGGGAGTGCTGTTGTTGAACACTGACTGTTTTGCTGCTGTTGCTTGGGTCTTCCAGAGAGAGCCCTCACAGACCGGTTAACTGCTTCACGTCCGCCCATAGGATATAAACGTCCTATGGGTGGACGTCTATTTCTGAAAGCACGTTTTAGAACGTCCTTTCAGAAATAGCAGCTGCACGCTAATCGTGCAGCTGCTGATCGAGTTGCCCGCTGTCAGTGACAGCAGGGCAACCCTAAGACAAGGCAGGGACAGTGCCCAGGTGTCCCTGCCTCCTAGATCGCTGCAGACACAGCGCTCACCGAGCGCTGTGTCTGCAGAGAAGGAAGCGCTGTGCGCTTCCTGTTCCGGCCCGGCGGTCATGTGACCGCCGTGACCGGAGTGTGCAGGAGCTGTGTGAGGTCTCTCAGATCAGCCTCGATCAGCCCTGCTCTGAGGCTGTACAGCGCAGGATTGCTGCTGTACAGCCTCTATAGGGGTGTATTTGTCCTGTAACTGGGGCTACTATGTCAGCCCCAGTTACAGGAGAAATCAACTGTGAAAAAAAAAAAAGTGAAGTAAATGTCCCCCAGAGGTCTTGTATGACCTTATGGGGGACGAAAAGTGTAAAATAAAAAAAATAAAAATAAAAGGTTGAAAATAAAAAAATAAAAAAAAGTTTCACATGTAAAAAAAAAAAAGTCCCCAAGTAAGAAATGAAAAAATAAAAATTAAAAATAGAAAAAATAAAAAAAGTATACATATTAGGTATTGCCGCGTCCGTAAAAACCAGCTCTATAAAAATATCACATGACCTAACCCCTCGGATGAACACCGTAAAAAAAAAAAAAAAAAAAACTGTGTCAAAACAAGCAATTTTTGTTACCTTGTATCACAAAAAGTGCAACACCAAGTGATCAAAAACGCATATGTCCCACAAAATAGTACCAATAAAACCGTCACCTCATCCCGCAAAAAATGAGCCCCTACATAAGAAAATCTCTCAAAAAATAAAAAAACTATAACTCTCAGAACATGGACACATTAAAACATAATTTTTTTGTTTCAAAAATGCTATTATTGTGTAAAACTTTAATAAATGAGAAAAAGTATACATATTAGGTATCGCCACGTCCGTAACGATCTGTTCTATAAAAATGTCACTTGACTGAACCCCTCAGGTGAACGCTGTAAAAATAAATAAATAGAAACTGTGCTAAAACAACCAATTTTTTGGTCACCTTGCCCCATAAAGTGTTATAATGAATGATCAAAAAATCGTATGTACCCAAAAATAGTACTAATAAAACTGGCACCTTATCCCCTAGTTTCCAAAATGGGGTCACTTCTTGGGAGTTTCTACTGTAAGGGTGCATCAGGGGGCTTCAAATGGGACATGGCATCTAAAAACCATGTGGAGTTCCTTTTCTTCTGCGCCCTGCCGTGTGCCCATACAGCAGTTTATGACCACATGTGGGGTGTTTCTGTAAACCGCAGAATCTGGGTAATAAATATTGAGTTTTGTTTGGCTGTTAACCATCGATGTGTTAAAGAAAAAAATTGATTAAAATGGAAAATCTGCCAAAAAAGTGAAATTTAAAAATTTGATCTCCATTTTCCTTTAATTCTTGTGGAACGCCTAAAGGGTTAACAAAGTTTGTAAAATCGGTTTTGAATACCTTGAAGGGTGTAGTTTCTACAATGGGGTCATTTATGGGGGTATCCACTATGTAGGCCCCACAAAGTGACTTCAGACCTGAACTGGTCCTTATAAAGTGGGTTTTGGCAATTTTCTTATAAATTTGAAGAATTGCTTCTAAACTTCTAAGCCTTCTAACGTCCTAAAAAAATAAAATGACATTTCCAAAATGATGCCAACATAAAGTAGATATATGGGGAATGTTAAGTAATAAATATTTTATGAGGTATCACTTTCTGTTTTAAAAGCAGAGAAATTGAAATTTAGAAAATTGCGAAGTTTTCAAATTTTTGGGTAAATTTGGGATTTTTTCATAAATAAAGGTAAAATATTTTGACTCAAATTTATGATTATCATGAAGTACAATGTGTCACGAGAAAACAATCTCTGAATGACTTGGATAAATAAAGGCGTTCCAAAGTTATTACCACATAAAGTGAGATATGTCAGTTTTGCAAAATTTGGCCTGGCCAGGAAGGGGGCAAATGGCCCAGATGGGAAGTGGTTAACTAAAAGCTCTGTGTATTCTGCAAGTGGTTGCGGACCACTTCCAGAACGTTCCTGCACAGAGGTGGTTTGGACTTGTTCTGTGAATTGGTCTGTGAGTGTAACAGACTGTGCCACCACATTTTATGCCCATTAGAGACTGCAACGGCCATGCTGTGTGCCATTATTGTTAATTGCCAAACAAAGAGACAAATATAACCAATAGAGGCTGTAAACATGTAGATGTTTGCTCAGTAGAGAAATTTCAGTCATGGGCCACACACAAGAACCCCTTACAAGCTGCTCACAAACATTTTATCTACATACTGTAGGAAGGCGCAAGGGTCTGTCGTTGACGGAAGGTATGTGTCACAGAGGTTCCTGGCCTCTGTGAAGTAAAAGCCGGTATTTTTAGGTGTCAGCGGCAGCTAATGCTGATTAACACTTTGCTATTTTAGTATGGCTGTATAGCTGATCCGGGACGGCTCTTACTGGGAGTAGTCAAAGTGATGGGTGGGTGACTACTCCCCACGTTCCAGGCTGGGTCTTGACTGGCCTATAAAAAAAACAGCAGGCAGTGTCAGCTTGGAGTACTGGCAATCGCTGGTGTGGGAAGTGAGCCCTGTGCTGGGCTAAAAAGCTGAGACCTGTGTATGGCAGAGTAGGCCACCTAAAGCCTGTAATTTGACTGCTGGAGGCAGAACCGCAAGGTGAAATTTTTTGTTCACAAACTTTTACTTGGTGTGAACAAACACCAACCTTGCAAAGAGTGTTTTTTGTTTGACCGGACATTTAAATTATGAACTTGTACTTTGCCTCTGTACTGTGCCCGCTTATCCAAACTACCAGAGCGAATCCCCACAATTGGTGGAGGATGCGGGAAATTGCAGTGAGGCTGGTGTGAAGGCCGAAATATTTTTGTTTTTCCGGGCACGGTTATATGTCTTACATCAAACCAGTGAGATTACAACCCGTGTCCCTTGACGAAATGGAAACTGTGCTGAAAGCCATGGTGGAAGCTAACCTGCAACAGCAGGAGGCCAATATGCACCAGCAGGAAACAAACTAGCTACTGTTACATGTGATGGCTTTACAAGCAGCAGGAACAACCCAGAGCGTCCACGATGCCCGGAAAGTGGTCCGTGCGGTAATCCCCAAGTTGACCCCCGCAGACGATGTTGAGACCTATTTGGCGATCTTCGAGAAAGTAGCCGTGCGAGAGAAGCTACGCCGGGAGCAATGGGCTAAGGTCGTCTCTCTGTTCTGGCGTCTGGATTCCAGCAGATGTATTTTGACTTACCGGATGATCAAGCTGCTAATTACCCGACAGTAAAGGGTGAGATCCTGGCGAGACTGGGGGTTAATGTATTAGTCCGTGCCCAGCGGGTGCATCAGTGGGATTTTAACCCGGCTGAGCCAGCGAGGCCCCAGTATTATACCCTATTACACCTATTTCAAAAATGGCTGCAACCTGACGTGCTATGTTGGACCGTCTGTTGGCTGATATGTTCTGGAGGGATTTTCCATACCCCCTCCAGCACTGGATCAGCCAGGTGTCTCCTGGTAATGCCCTTGAGATGGTGGACCTGGTTTAACGCTATGAGGCTGCCAGTAATTTGAAAGGGGGTTCGTTTGGGAGGGGGGAAGCCAAACCCCAGCAATCTCCATCCCAGACCCTGAGACTTGTGCCAACCAAGCCCGCTCGGGGTGTGCCCCCTGTAGACCCCACTCCGATAGTATGCTGGTGGTGTCAGGAGCCTGGCCACGTAAGGGCTGACTGTCCCCATCAGGGTGAACCGATGGAGACTATGGATACCGCAAATCATTGTACGCCAGGAAGCTTTGTGCATCAGGTATCCCAGAGACTATAGACAATAACCACCTGTGCCAGGTAGAAGTGGGAGACACTCTGGCAGTGGCTTTGTTGGACTCAGGAAGTCTGGTGTCCCTGGTAAAAGCTACCCTGGTGAAGCCCGACGAGTATACTGGCCAAAAAATTGGGGTTGTGTGCATTCATGGAGATTTAACGCCTTAGGGACACATAACGTACCGGCGGTTATTCGGAACAGGATGCCCGCTGAAATCATTCAGCGGGCATACTGTCACAATGCCGGAGGGGGGTCATGTGACCCCCCCGTATCGGCGATCGCCGAAAACCGCAGGTCAATTCAGACCTGCGGTTTGCGGCTTTACCTGCGGTTGCGGCGGCTGTGCGGCGGTGCCATCGGGTCCCCATGCGACTGTAGGGGGGACCCGATGGCATGGAAGGCAGCGCGATGTCTAAGGAAGGCATCGCGCTGCCTTCTGGTGAAGAGCCTGTGACATCCAGCCCCCTGGATCTCACAGGCCCCGGAAGCTGTATGAGTAATACACACAGTATTACTCATACAGCCAATGCATTCCAATACAGAAGTATTGGAATGCATTGTAAAGGAATATACCCCCCAAAGTTCAAGTCACATAGTGGGACAAAAACTAAAGTGAAAAAAAAAAAAAAATTGAAAAATTTAAGTTTTCCCCCCCAAAAAATTCAAAGATTCAAGTAAAAATAAACAAAAACGTCATTTTCCCCAAATAAAGTAAAAAAAAATTGGTAAAAAATAGGGAGGGGGGGAAGTATACATATTAGGTATCGCCGCGTCCGTATCAACCGGCTCTATAAACATATCACATGACCTAACCCCTCAGATGAACACCGTAAAAAAAATAAAACTGTGCTAAATAAACTATTTTTTTGTCACCTTACATCACAAAAAGTACAACAGCAAGCGATCAAAAAGGCGTTTGCACACCAAAATAGTACCAATCTAACCGTCACCTCATCCCGCAAAAAATGAGCCCCTACCTGAGACAATCGCCCAAAAAATGAAAAAACAATGGCTCAGAATATGGAGACACTAAAACATCATTTCTTTTGTTTGAAAAAAGCTGTTATTGTGTAAAACTTACATAAATAAAAAAAAAGTATACATATTTGGTATCGCCGCATTCGTATCGACCGGCTCTATAAAAATATCACATGACCTAACCTCTCAGATGAACACCGTAAAAAAGAAAAATTAAAACTGTTCTAAATAAACCATTTTTTGTCACTTTACATCACAAAAAGTGTAATAGCAAGTGATCAAAAAGTCATATGCACCCCAAAATTATGCCAATCAAACCGTCATCTCATCCCTCAAAAAATGAGACCCTACCTAAGATAATCTCCCAAAAACTGAAAAAACTATGACTCTCAAAATATGGAGACACTAAAACATGATTTTTTTTTGTTTCAAAAATTTTATTATTGTGTAAAACTTACATAAATAAAAAAAAGTATACATATTAGGTATCGCCGCGTCCGTATCGACCGGCTCTATAAAAATATCACATGACCTAACCCCTCAGATGAACACCGTAAAAAATAGTAAATAAAAACTGTGCTAAATAAACCCTTTTTTGTCACCTTACATCACAAAAAGTGTAATTGCAAGCGATCATAAAGTCACACGCACCCCAAAATAGTGCCAATAAAACCGTCATCTCATTCTGGAAAAATCATACCATACCCAAGGTAATCGCCCAAAAACTGAAAAAACTATGGCTCTCAGACTATGGAATCACTAAAACATGATTTTTTTTGCTTCAAAAATGAAATCATTGTGTAAAACTTACATAAATAAAAAAAAAGTATACATATTAGGTATCGCCACGTACGTATCGACCGTCTCTATAAAAATATCACATGACCTAACCCCTCAGATGAACATCGTAAAAAATTTAAAATAAAAACTGTGCTAAATAAACCATTTTTTGTCACCTTACATCACAAAAAGTGTAATAGCAAGCGATCAAAAAGTCACACGCACCCAAAAATAGTGCCAATAAAACCGTCATCTCATCCCGCAAAAATCAAACCCTACCCAAGGTAATCTCCCAAAAACTGAAAAAATTATGGCTCTCAGACTATGGAAACACTAAAACATGATTTTTTTGGCTTCAAAAATTAAATCATTGTGTAAAACTTACATAAATAAATAAAAAGTATACATATTAGGTATCGCCGCATCCATGACAACCTGGTCTATAAAAATATCACATGATCTAACCTGTCAGATGAATGTTGTAAATAACAAAAAATAAAAACGGTGCCAAAACAGCTATTTCTTGTTATCTTGCCTCACAAAAAGTGTAATATAGAGCAACCAAAAATCATATGTACCCTAAACTAGTACCAACAATACTGCCACCCTATCCCATAGTTTCTAAAATGGGGCCACTTTTTTGGAGTTTCTACTCTAGGGTTGCATCAGGGGGGCTTCAAATGGGACATGGTGTAAAAAAAAACAGTCCAGCAAAATCTGCCGTCTAAAAACCGTATGGCATTCCTTTCCTTCTGCGCCCTGCCGTGTGCCCGTTCAGCTGTTTCCGATCACATATGGGGTGTTTCTGTAAACTACAGAATCAGGGACATAAATATTGAGTTTTGTTTAGCTGTTAACCCTTGCTTTGTTACTGGGAAAAATGGATTAAAATGGAAAATTTGCCAAAAAATTGAAATTCTGAAATTTCATTTCCATTTGCTAATAACTCTTGTGGAACACCTAAAGGGTTAACGACGTTTGTAAAATCTGTTTTGAATACCTTGAGGGGTGTAGTTTTTTCAGATGCGGTCACTTTTATGGAGTTTCTACTCTAGGGTTGCATCAGGGGGGCTTTAAATAGGACATGGTGTCAAAAAAAACAGTCCAGCAAAATCTGCCTTCCAAAAACCGTATGGCATTCCTTTCCTTCTCCGCCCTGCCGTGCGCCCGTACAGTGTTTTACGACCACATATGGGGTATTTCTGTAAACTACAGAATCAGGGCCATAAATATTGAGTTTGGTTTGGCTGTTAACCCTTGCTTTGTAACTGGAAAAAAATTATTAAAATGGAAAATCTGCCAAAAAAGTGAAATTTTGAAATTGTATCTCTATTTTCCATTAATTCTTGTGGAACACCTAAAGGGTTAACAAAGTTTGTAAAATCAGTTTTGAATACCTAGAGGGGTGTAGTTTCTAGAATGGGGTCATTTTTGGGTGCTTTCTATTATGTAAGCCTCGCAAAGTGACTTCAGACCTGAACTGGTCCCTAAAAATTGGGTTTTTTCAAGATTTGCTTCTAAACTTCTAAGCCTTGTAACATCCCCAAAAAATAAAATATAATTCCCAAAATGATCCAAACATGAAGTAGACATATGGGGAATGTAAAGTAATAACTATTTTTGGAGGTAATATTATGTATTATAGAAGTAGAGAAATTGAAACTTGGAAATTTGCAATTTTTTAAAAAAATTTGGTAAATTTGGTATTTTTTTATAAATAAAAAAGATTTTTTTAAACTTCATTTTACCAGTGTCATGAAGTACAATATGTGACGAAAAAAATATCTCAGAATGGTCTGGATAAGTCAAAGCATTTTAAAGTTATCAGCACTTAAAGTGACACTGGTCAGATTTGTAAAAAATGGCCTGGTCCTTAAGGTGAAATAGGGCTGAGTCCTTAAGGGGTTAAAGGACTATACCACCGCCCTTGTGTTTCTATCCACGGGAGGCGGCAAGTGGACCCATGAGGTGGCCGTTGTCACCACTTTACCTCATGAACTAATAATAGGGAGAGACTTTCTGGGCTTCCCTGTCCTGTGGCCAGCTGTGAGAGTTGTTGATGTCCCTGAGTCAGAGTGGCCCGGCTCGGGCGGCAGGCCAGAACCCTGGGAACCCGAGGCCGAAGGGCCAGCGGTAGGGGTGACTACCACTTTGGTGGAAGAAGGAGAGACAACCCCGCTGAGTGTGTTGGAGGAGACGTTGAGGACTTGCCACCAGGTCCTGAATTGGCAGACCTCAATGTCTCCGGTAAAAATTTAAGAACCGCACAAAACCGTGACCCAACCTTATCCTGGGCCTGGGAGAATGTGGTAATAATTGATGGTGAACCACAAAAACCTGGGGCCGAGTCGATGTTTCCCCATTTTGTCGTTCACCACTAAATTCTGTATCAGGTAAACCAACTATGGGGTGAGCAAATTGAACAGCTAGTGGTGCCCAAGGCGTATCGCAAGCTTGTATTGAAGCTTGCCCACCAACATGTTCTTGGGGGTCACTTGGGGTGGCAGAAAACACAGGACAGGATACTACAGTGGTTTTACTGGCCCAGTGTGTTCAGAGAGGTAGAAGAGTTTTGTAAGTCTTTCCCAACCTGCCAGATAAATAGTCCCCAGCCATATTTTCGGATCCCCCTGGTGCCTCTCCCGATTATCGAGGTCCCGTTCGAGCGAATCGCTATGGATCTCATAGGCCCAGTACCGAAGTCCGCTAGAGGGCACCAACACATCTTGGTCGTCCTCGACTACGCCACTCGGTACCCGGAGGCAGTGCCACTGCGACATACATCAGCCAAACTCATAGTCAAGGAGTTAATGGAGATGTTTTCCCGAGTGGGACTACCAAAAGAGGTTCTTACTGACCAAGGGACCCCTTTTATGTCCAAGGTCATGAGGGAACTCTGTAAATTGCTCCACATAAAACACCTATGGACATCCGTGTATCATCCACAAACGGATGACCTGGTAGAGAGGTTTAATCAAACATTACAAAACATGTGCTGTCTAAGGATGGGAGGGACTGGGACCTTCTTCTGACCTATCTCATGTTCGCAGTGCGAGTGGTGCCCCAGGGCCTCTGCTGGGTTCTCGCCCTTCGAACTGCTATATGGCAGACACCCTCGTGGTCTGTTGGACATAGCCAAAGAAGTATGGGAACAACCCACACCGCACAAAAGTGTTATTGCGTACATCACCCAGATGCAAGGAGGAAGTACACAGTGTTGCCTCTGGTCGGGGAGCATATGGAGGCAGCGCAGTGAGCCCAGAGTAGGGTTTATATTCGGCAGGCTCGGGTCCGGAACTTTAACCCGGGTGATCGAGTTTTGGTTCTGGTACCAACCGTAGACAGTAAGTTCCTAGCTAGGTGGCAGGGGCCCTACGAGATACTCGAGAAAGTGGGAGAAGTAAATTACAAGGTACACCAGCCAGGGCGGCAAAAGCCGGAGCAGGTGTACCCTGTGAATTTACTAAAACCATGGAAATATAGGCAGTCCTCTAGTGAAGACAGCCATTGGCCAGGTTTTGTAGGAGAAAAGGTTCAGGCTCCTCAATCTGATGCAAGAGAAGAAGTTTTCACAGTAAAAATTGCTGACAGCCTCTCCTCTAAACAGGCTGAGGATGCCAGGGAGTTCATTAGTCGGAATACGGATATGTTCTCGGACCTCCCTGGACGCACTTTCATAATCCAGCATGACATTGTCACTGAGCCTCAGGCAAAAGTCTGGTTAAAACTATACCGGGTACCCGAGGCTCAACGACAAGCCATCGCGGGAGAAGTGCAGCTAATGCTGAAACTAGACGTCATTGAGAAGTACAAAAGTGAATGGGCCAGTCCGATAGTCTTAATACTCAAGCCAGACGGGACGTTACTGTTCTGTAACGATTTTCGCAAACTAAACGAAATCTCCAAGTTTGATGCGTATCCCATGCCCGGGTAGATGAGCTTATCGAGAGGTTCGGACAAGTCTGATATTTTTCTGTTTTGGACCTCGCAAAGGACTACTGGCAGGTGCCCTTAACGGAAGCTGACAAAGAGAAAACTGCCTTTGTCACTCCTGAGGGGCTGTATCAGTATAAAGTGTTACCATTTGGTCTGCATGGTGACCCCGCCACATTTCAATGACTCATGGACATTGTACTTCGTCCATATCCTCTGTACACGTCGGCTTACCTGGACGATATCGTCATCCACAGTACCGACTGGGAAAGTCATCTATCCAAAGTGCAGGCTTTATTTCGAGTTGAAGTCGTTCTGTTTTTGGTGACGCCCGACTTCAAGAGGGAGTTTGTGGTACAGACCGATGTCTCTGAAGTAGGCATTGGAGCTGTACTTTCTCAGGAAATCAATGGGGAGGAACATCCCGTTGTTTTCCTGAGCTGAAAACTTACCCCAGCCCAGACTAGGTACAGTATAGTGGAGAAGAGAGTGCCTAGCCATCAAATGGGAAGTTGAGTCTCTCCGCTATTATCTTTTGGGGAGAAAGTTCCGTCTGGTGACCGACCACTCCCCTCTCAAGTGGATGAACCAGGCCAAAGAGGGAAATGCTCGGGTCACCAGATAGTTCGTGTCATTTCATTACAGAACTTCAAGTTTTCAGTGGAACACAGGGTAGGCTGCTTGCAGAGAAACACAGATGCCCTGTCCCGGGTACACTTTCTGGCAAGTGTTCACCCCCTCAGGGTTGAACAAAGGGGGGAGGTATGTAGCAAGGCGCAAGGGTCCGTCGTTGACGGAAGGTATGTGTCACCGAGGTTCCTGGCCTCGGTGAAGTAAGAGCCAGTATTTTCAGGTGTTAGCGGCAGCTAATGCTGATTGACACTTTGCTGTTTTAGTATGGCTGTATAGCTGATCCGGGACGGCTCTTACTGGTAGTGTTGGGTGCGAATATTCGAATAGCGAATATTAATCGCGAATATCGGCACTTTCAGAATTCGCAAATATTTAGAATATAGTGATATATATTCGTAATTTCGAATATTCAGGATTTTTTTTTTCATCAGTAACCTCCCTTCTTGCTTGTGGGCTAATGAGAAGGCTGCAATGTCTTTGTCTGAGCTTAGCAACATCCCTAGCAACCAATAGGAAAGTTGCCTACCCCTTACTATATAGGAACCTCCCCAGCAGCCCTTGTATGCAGTATTTTGCAGATCTGAGAGAGACAGCAGTGTTATTGCTGTGCTCTCTGCTTTCCTGTGTCATTACATTAGATAGTTAGTTATTAAGTTAGGTAGCTTATATATATATATATATATATATATATATATATACACAGTACAGACCAAAAGTTTGGACACACCTTCTCATTCAAAGAGTTTTCTTTATTTTCATGACTATGAAAATTGTAGATTCACACTGAAGGCATCAAAACTATGAATTAACACATGTGGAGTTATATTCATAACAAACAAGTGTGAAACAACTAAAAATATGTCAGATTCTAGGTTCTTCAAAGTAGCCACCTTTTGCTTTGATTACTGCTTTGCACACTCTTGGCATTCTCTTGATGAGCTTCAGGTAGTCCCCTGAAATGGTTTTCACTTCACAGGTGTGCCCTGTCAGGTTTAATAAGTGGGATTTCTTGCCTTATAAATGGGGTTGGGACCATCAGTTGCATTGAGGAGAAGTCAGGTGGATACACAGCTGATAGTCCTACTGAATAGACTGTTAGAATTTGTATTATGGCAAGAAAAAAGCAGCTAAGTAAAGAAAAACGAGTGGCCATCATTACTTTAAGGAATGAAGGTCAGTCAGTCAGCCGAAAAATTGGGAAAACTTTGAAAGTAAGGGCTATTTGACCATGAAGGAGAGTGATGGGGTGCTGCGCCAGATGACCTGGCCTCCACAGTCACCGGACCTGAACCCAATCGAGATGGTTTGGGGTGAGCTGGACCGCAGAGTGAAGGCAAAAGGGCCAACAAGTGCTAAGCATCTCTGGGAACTCCTTCAAGACTGTTGGAAGACCATTTCAGGGGACTACCTCTTGAAGCTCATCAAGAGAATGCCAAGAGTGTGCAAAGCAGTAATCAAAGCAAAAGGTGGCTACTTTGAAGAACCTAGAATATGACATATTTTCAGTTGTTTCCCACTTGTTTGTTATGTATATAATTTCATATGTGTTAATTCATAGTTTTGATGCCTTCATAGTCATGAAAATAAAGAAAACTCTTTGAATGAGAAGGTGTGCCCAAACTTTTGGTCTGTACTGTGTATATACAGTACAGACCAAAAGTTTGGACACACCTTCTCATTCAAAGAGTTTTCTTTATTTTCATGATTATGAAGGCATCAAAACTATGAATTAATACATGTGGAATTATATACATAACAAACAAGTGTGAAACAACTGAAAATATGTCATATTCTAGGTTCTTCAAAGTAGCCACCTTTTGCTTTGATTACTGCTTTGCACACTCTTGGCATTCTCTTGATGAGCTTCAAGAGATAGTCCCCTGAAATGTTTTTCACTTCATAGGTGTTCCCTGTCAGGTTTAATTAGTGGGATTTCTTGCCTTATAAATGGGGTTGGGACCATCAGTTGCGTTGAGGAGAAGTCAGGTGGATACACAGCTGATAGTCCTACTGAATAGACTGTTAGAATTTGTATTGTGGCAAGAAAAAAGCAGCTAAGTAAAGAAAAATGAGTGGCCATCATTACTTTAAGAAATGAAGGTCAGTCAGTCAGCCGAAAAATTGGGAAAACTTTGAAAGTAAGGGCTATTTGACCATGAAGGAGAGTGATGGGGTGCTTGCCAGATGACCTGGCCTCCACAGTCACCGGACCTGAACCCAATCGAGATGGTTTGGGGTGAGCTGGACCGCAGAGTGAAGGCAAAAGGGCCAACAAGTGCTAAGCATCTCTGGGAACTCCTTCAAGACTGTTGGAAGACCATTTCAGGGGACTACCTCTTGAAGCTCATCAAGAGAATGCCAAGAGTGTGCAAAGCAGTAATCAAAGCAAAAGGTGGCTACTTTGAAGAACCTAGAATATGACATATTTTCAGTTGTTTCACACTTGTTTGTTATGTATATAATTCCACATGTGTTAATTCATAGTTTTGATGCCTTCATGGTCATGAAAATAAATAAAACTCTTTGAATGAGAAGGTGTGTCCAAACTTTTGGTCTGTACTATATATATATATAAAAAACAAAAAAGTCACAGCAGCACAAGACCGATGATGTGGGTGCAAGTAATCCTCACAGCCGCAGGCTCAAACGGCTATAGGTAAGTATAACATCAAAAGGATGAGGCAGCACTCCAGGCATAAAGTGAAAAATTGGTGGATCTTTTATTCCCCTCTGCAACGTTTCAACCGCTCAATGCGGTCTTTCTCAAGCATACAACATGGTGTCATACAAGGGTATATATACCCATAATACATAGCAACAAATTAAGTGACAATGATTGAATTAGAAATATTCTATGGATAAAAAAACTGTGTAAAATACAGCAAGCATCTCAATATTGTGAAAGTTACATCAGTAGTGATTTACATAATAAAATACATCATATACAGAGATGATAATCATAATACAAACATAGCAGTGCATTAATTTGTGAAAATAAGACACATCATTACAATGTGATATCACCTGCGTGTCCGTGTTGAAAGTGATCATAATCAATAAAGTTAAAAAGCTCACATGGCGGTGCATGGACCGAGGCGCCAAAGGTCTACGTCCTCATAATCGGACCGCGCATGCCCGAAATCCGCAAAACGTCATCCACACAGACACAGCCCAGCGACGTCACCACGGACATGTGAACAAACACATGACCAATGCGACGATCACGTGACCAGTCCAGGGGAGGCGTCGGGCTCCGTCACGCCAGCGGGGCGAGGCAAGGGCCGCCCGGCCACCGACGTCAGCATTGCTGGCGTCGTTGCCCCAGCAACCACAAGCCAAACACCGCAGGCAATGACGGGCCCAAGTTACAGAAAAGGACCGGCGCAGCCAAAAATAAACGGGAGGGGGAGAGACACAGGGCACAATTTTATAAAGAAGAATCAAAGAGACAAACAAACTAGAGCATATAAGCACCCCATACGGTCACTGTATGCAGGTTTAGGAAGTAGAGTGAACGTGGTATATAAGTATATCGCCACTGAAAAGGAACACCTTCAAGGTCTGTGCCATACTGATACAGAGAAACAGGGGAACGAGGGCCAGTGGTCCTGTCATTCTCACGACCATGACCACAGGTCCATTACGGGTATGGGGTCAGGGACACGTCCATACCCAAGAACCCAAACCCAAAACCGTCCCCTAGACCTCTAGAGTAAAATAATTAGAAAAACCACCACTCAAGAGGGACCAATGAAAAGGCCCACCTCATATCACACTCCACTTAAAATCATCATTAAGACCACCTGGTCTCAAAGTATTGAGGCGATGGCCGGGCGGCGGTGGCCGGGAGGCGCTTGCCTCGCCCCGCTGGCGTGACGGAGCCCGACGCCTCCCCTGGACTGGTCACGTGATCGTCGCATTGGTCATGTGTTTGTTCACATGTCCGTGGTGACGTCGCTGGGATGTGTCTGTGTGGATGACATTTTTGGGATTTCGGGCATGCACGGTCCGATTGTGAGGACGCGGACATTTGGTGCCTCGGTCCATGCACCGCCTTGTGAGCTTTTTAACTTTATTGATTATGATCACTTTCAACACGATTATGATCACTTTCAACACGGACAATGTGATATCACATTGTAATGATGTGTCTTATTTTCACAAATTAATGCACTGCTATGTTTGTATTATGATTATCATCTCTGTATATGATGTATTTTATTATGTAAATCACTACTGATATAACTTTCACAATATTGAAATGCTTGCTGTATTTTGCACAGTTTTTTTTATCCATAGAATATTTCTAATTCAATCATTGTCACTTGATTTGTTGCTATGTATTATGGGTATATATACCCTTGTATGACACCATGTTGTATGCTTGAGAAAGACCGCATTGAGCGGTTGAAACGTTGCAGAGGGGAATAAAAGATCCACCATTTTTTCACTTTATGCCTGGAGTGCTGCCTCATCCTTTTGATGCCCTTACTTTCAAAGTTTTCCAAATTTTTCGGCTGACTGACTGACCTTCAATTCTTAAAGTAATGATGGCCACTCGTTTTTTTCTTTACTTAGCTGCTTTTTTCTTGCCATAATACAAATTCTAACAGTCTATTCAGTAGGACTATCAGCTGTGTATCCACCTGACTTCTCCTTAACGCAACTGATGGTCCCAACCCCATTTATAAGGCAAGAAATCCCACTTATTAAACCTGACAGGGCACACCTGTGAAGTGAAAACCATTTCAGGGGACTACCTCTTGAAGCTCATCAAGAGAATGCCAAGAGTGTGCAAAGCAGTAATCAAAGCAAAAGGTGGCTACTTTGAAGAACCTAGAATATGACATCTTTTCAGTTGTTTCACACTTGTTTGTTATGTATATAATTCCACATGTGTTAATTCATAGTTTTGATGCCTTCAGTGTGAATCTACAATTTTCATAGTCATGAAAATAAAGAAAACTCTTTGAATGAGAAAGTGTGTCCAAACTTTTGGTCTGTACTGTATATATATATATACAGTACAGACCAAAAGTTTGGACACACCTTCTCATTCAAAGAGTTTTCTTTATTTTCATGACTATGAAGGCATCAAAACTATGAATTAACACATGTGAAATTATATACATAACAAACAAGTGTGAAACAACTGAAAATATGTCATATTCTAGGTTCTTCAAAGTAGCCACCTTTTTCTTTGATTACTGCTTTGCACACTCTTGGCGTTCTCTTGATGAGCTTCAAGAGGTAGTCCCCTGAAATGGTCTTCCAACAGTCTTGAAAGAGTTCCCAGAGATGCTTAGCACTTGTTGGCCCTTTTGCCTTCACTCTGCGGTCCAGCTCACCCCAAACCATCTCAATTGGGTTCAGGTCCGGTGACTGTGGAGGCCAGGTCATCTGGCGAGCACCCCATCACTCTCCTTCATGGTCAAATAACCCTTACTTTCAAAGTTTTCCCAATATTTTGGCTGACTGACTGACCTTCATTTCTTAAAGTAATGATGGCCACTCGTTTTTCTTTACTTAGCTGCTTTTTTCTTGCCATAACACAAATTCTAACAGTCTATTCAGTAGGACTATCAGCTGTGTATCCACCTGACTTAACCTCAACGCCACTGATGGTCCCAACCCCATTTATAAGGCAAGAAATCCCACTTATTAAACCTGACAGGGCACACCTGTGAAGTGAAAACCATTTCAGGGGACTACCTCTTGAAGCTCATCAAGAGAATTCCAAGACTGTGCAAAGCAGTAATCAAAGCAAAAGGTGGCTACTTTGAAGAACCTAGAATATGACATCTTTTCAGTTGTTTCACACTTGTTTGTTATGTATATAATTCCACATGTGTTAATTCATAGTTTTGATGCCTTCAGTGTGAATCTACAATTTTCATAGTCATGAAAATAAAGAAAGCTCTTGAATGTGAAGGTGTGTCCAAACTTTTGGTCTGTACTGTATATATATATATATACAGTACAGACCAAAAGTTTGGACACACCTTCTCTTTCAAAGAGTTTTCTTTATTTTCATGACTATGAAGGCATCAAAACTATGAATTAACACATGTGAAATTATATACATAACAAACAAGTGTGAAACAACTGAAAATATGTCATATTCTAGGTTCTTCAAAGTAGCCACCTTTTTCTTTGATTACTGCTTTGCACACTCTTGGCGTTCTCTTGATGAGCTTCAAGAGGTAGTCCCCTGAAATGGTCTTCCAACAGTCTTGAAAGAGTTCCCAGAGATGCTTAGCACTTGTTGGCCCTTTTGCCTTCACTCTGCGGTCCAGCTCACCCCAAACCATCTCAATTGGGTTCAGGTCCGGTGACTGTGGAGGCCAGGTCATCTGGCGAGCACCCCATCACTCTCCTTCATGGTCAAATAACCCTTACTTTCAAAGTTTTCCCAATATTTTGGCTGACTGACTGACCTTCATTTCTTAAAGTAATGATGGCCACTCGTTTTTCTTTACTTAGCTGCTTTTTTCTTGCCATAACACAAATTCTAACAGTCTATTCAGTAGGACTATCAGCTGTGTATCCACCTGACTTAACCTCAACGCCACTGATGGTCCCAACCCCATTTATAAGGCAAGAAATCCCACTTATTAAACCTGACAGGGCACACCTGTGAAGTGAAAACCATTTCAGGGGACTACCTCTTGAAGCTCATCAAGAGAATTCCAAGACTGTGCAAAGCAGTAATCAAAGCAAAAGGTGGCTACTTTGAAGAACCTAGAATATGAATATATTTTCGGTTGTTTCACACTTGTTTGTTATGTATATAATTCCACATGTGTTAATTCATAGTTTTGATGCCTTCAGTGTGAATCTACAATTTTCATAGTCATGAAAATAAAGAAAACTCTTTGAATGAGAAGGTGTGTCCAAACTTTTGGTCTGTACTGTATATATTACAGATAGTTAAAGGGAGATAGTCAGTGTAGGTTAGATAGTGATATACAGTCGTGGCCAAAAGTTTTGAGAATTACATAAATATTGGAAATTGGAAAAGTTGCTGCTTAAGTTTTTATAATAGCAATTTGCATATACTCCAGAATGTTATGAAGAGTGATCAGATGAATTGCATAGTCCTTCTTTGCCATGAAAATTAACTTAATCCCAAAAAACCTTTCCACTGCATTTCATTGCTGTCATTAAAGGACCTGCTGAGATCATTTCAGTAATCGTCTTGTTAACTCAGGTGAGAATGTTGAAGAGCACTAGGCTGGAGATCATTATGTCAGGCTGATTGGGTTAAAATGGCAGACTTGACATGTTAAAAGGAGGGTGATGCTTGAAATCATTGTTCTTCCATTTTTAACCATGGTGACCTGCAAAGAAACTCGTGCAGCCATCATTGCGTTGCATAAAAATGGCTTCACAGGCAAGGATATTGTGGCTACTAAGATTGCACCTCAATCAACAATTTATAGGATCATCAAGAACTTCAAGGAAAGAGGTTCAATTCTTGTTAAGAAGGCTTCAGGGGGTCCATGAAAGTCCAGCAAGCGCCAGGATCGTCTCCTAAAGAGGATTCAGCTGCAGGATCGGAGTGCCACCAGTGCAGAGCTTGCTCAGGAATGGCAGCAGGCAGGTGTGAGCGCATCTGCACGCACAGTGAGGCGAAGACTTTTGGAAGATGGCCTGCTGTCAAGAAGGGCAGCAAAGAAGCCACTTCTCTCCAAAAAAAAACATCAGGGACAGATTGATCTTCTGCAGAAAGTATGGTGAATGGACTGCTGAGGACTGGGGCAAAGTCATACTCTCCGATGAAGCCTCTTTCCGATTGTTTGGGGCATCTGGAAAAAGACTTGTCCGGAGAAGAAAAGGTGAGCTCTACCATCAGTCCTGTGTCATGCCAACTGTAAAGGGGGAATATTAATCACCAATATTTATGCAAATATCGATAATTAATATTCATAAATGGGAGGAGCCGTCTATTGATGACTCCACCCAATTAAAACCTTTATATAATAATAACAATACCTTCGCTATGCTTCACACTGATCACTATGCTAGCTGCATGCGCCTTACTAACTACCTATCGCCAATAACTACACGTTACACAGATAGTTACAAGTAACAGTATTTATTACTAACAATACACTACGCACACAATACTAACAATACACAGCACTACAAATATACAATCCTAAACTACACTACACATTCCCATATTCCACCCATAAACTAACTAGACAATTCACACATACAAGTATATTAACAATCCACCCCACCTGACTATACACTGTCCCTACGGGGTATGACGAAGGGTTATAAGGATTTGTTTGCAGAGCAGAAGCATGCTCTACAAAGGAACCAAGGCAGGGAAACAGGGGTTATTCAGGGTTCAGGGGTCTATGGGGGGTGAACCAGGGGAGAGCAGGCACACAGGGAACCAGGGGTAACCAGGGGAGACCAGGGGAGACCAGGGGTAACCAGGGGAGACCAGGGGTGTCTGTACTCACTGTCCCTACGGGGTTAACGGTGGCACTGCAAGGGAGTGCAGGCCACAGACACTATAGATTCAGCACTGCAAGGGTTACTTGCAAGTGAGTGCTGAGGTTTACCAGGGGTACAGCAGGGATCAGGGACACAGCAGGGAGTGGGGGTAATCAGGGGTACTAATAGGGCCACAGGATCAGGGGTACAACAGGGGAATACAATAAGGCAAGGGTTTGGGGGATCACAGGTTCAGGGGTACAAACAAGGATACAATAAGGCAAGGGTTTGGGGGATCAGGGTGTCCAGTAACACGGCAAGGGTAAATCAGGGCCCAGGGTCACATCACATCAAGGACACAAATATAGGGGTTACAGGACCAGGGGTGATACTTAGGCCTTATCCAGGAGGTCATCATGGAGCTCCTCTCTCCTATGCGTCTCTGAATCTAGTCTGGTTGCAAGAGAGCGCACCTCTGGCCGGTTCGGGGTTTTATAGCCCAAAAGCAACCCCCTCCTCCTTCCTCAGGGATGTGACATCATAGTGTCACTGTGACGTATGCCTGCCTACAATCCCCAGAGTCCCCCCCCCCCCTAGTCCCAAAGATGCTGGGAGTAGTGGGATGGAGTTTTAGCCATGGGCAGAGGTGTGGAAAAACAGGTTCTCAGGTTCTTGATGTCTGGTTAGAAGGTCCCCTCACAAACGGTGCCAAAGCGTCTGATTGCTTTGGGCCTGAACAAAAGGGGACTAGATGCTAATCAGCTGTTATCCTACAGGCTATAACAACTCTGTTGATAACAGTTGGAATTGCATATATGCATATATATATCCACAGATGCTTGGGGGCTCATCTATAAACACATACAAAACCGGGGGTATGAATGGGCAGCAATAAGCCCACATACATACTGTCATGCTGACATAAGTGTATATACATAGACACGTGTGCAAATACATACACACATATCTATATATACACACACCCTCGCATATATCTGGGGCATACAGGGGACATATATAAGGGGGCACATATATATACTAATATAAGGGGGATTATAAGGGGGCACAGCTTCCAGGGACCATATATTTCCCACAGGGGCCACCATGAGCCCCTGGGGATCACCATGGGCATCACCCCATGATGCGGTGGTTAATGTATGCTTATATATACCATACATGCCCGCACGTGTTTGCAGGCATGCATGGATATATATGCACACGTCTCAACCGTTCCTCAACACCAACAGTAAAGTATCCTGAGACCATTTATGTGTGGGGTTGCTCCTCATCCAAGGGAATGGGCTCACTCACAATTTTGCCCAAAAACACAGCCATGAATAAAGAATGGTACAAAAACACCCTCCAACAGCAACTTCTTCCAACAATCCAACAACAGTTTGGTGAAGAACAATGCATTTTCCAGCACGATGGAGCACCGTGCCATAAGGCAAAAGTGATAACTAAGCGGCTCGGGGACCAAAACGTTGACATTTTGGGTCCATGGCCTGGAAACTCCCCAGATCTTAATCCCATTGAGAACTTGTGGTCAATCCTCAAGAGGCGGGTGGACAAACAAAAACCCACTAATTTTGACAAACTCCAAGAAGTGATTATGAAAGAATGGGTTGCTATCAGTCAGGAATTGGCCCAGAAGTTGATTGAGATCATGCCCAGTCGAATTGCAGAGGTCCTGAAAAAGAAGGGCCAACACTGTAAATACTGACTCTTTGCATAAATGTCATGTAATTGTCGATAAAAGCCTTTGAAACTTATGAAGTGTGTGTAATTATATTTCACTACATCACAGAAACAACTGAAACAAAGATCTAAAAGCAGTTTAGCAGCAAACTTTGTGAAAACGAATATTTGTGTCATTCTCAAAACTTTTGGTCACGACTGTAGTGTAGCTGATAGGTTCTGCTGTCCATACATACATGCTACATACATAGTGCTATGATGTCATAAGTTCACAACAATACTTAGTGCACCAATCACTAATAAGTAGTCAGACGTGTTAAAATGTGAAGTTGCATGTATTGCGCCAAAATATTCGCATCATTAGTGCCGATTTTGCAATTGCAAATATATTGGAGCACTCTATCTGCATATAAAGCTATTGTAATGTTCTGCCATGCCAACCATATTCTCCAGTCTCAGGAAACTTCTAGCAGCTTAAAAAATTTAGCTATAGTGACCCACGCCTGTATTTCACGCTCATTACTTAGTAACATAGTAACATAGTAACAAAGTACATAAGGTCGAAAAAAGATATTTGGCCATCCAGTTCGGCCTGTCATCGTGCAAGTTGATCCAGAGGAAGGCAAAAAATAACTGTGAGGTAGAAGCCAATTTTCCTCACTTTAGGGGAATAAAAAATTCCTTCCCGACTCCAATCAGGCAATCAGAATAACTCCCTGGATCAACGACCCCTCTCTAGTAGCTATATCCTGTAATATTATTACACTCCAGAAATACATCCAGGCCCCTCTTGAATTCCTTTATTGTACTCACCATCACCACCTCCTCAGGCAGAGAGTTCCATAATCTCACTGCTCTTACCGTAAAAAATCCTTTTCTATGTTTGTGTACAAACCTTCTTTCCTCCAGACGCAGAGGATGTCCCCTCGTCGCAGTCACAGTCCTGGGGATAAATAGATGATGGGATAGATCTCTGTACTGACCCCTGATATATTTATACATAGTAATTAGATCTCCCCTCAGTCGTCTTTTTTCTAACGTGAATAACCCTAATTTTGATAATCTTTCACGGTACTGTAGTTGCCCCATTCCAGTTATTACTTTAGTTGCCCTCCTCTGGACCCTCTCCAGCTCTGCTATGTCTGCCTTGTTCACAGGAGCCCAGAACTGTACACAGTACTCCATGTGTGGTCTGACTAGCGATTTGTAAAGTAGTAGGAATATGTTCTCATCACGGGCATCTATGCCCCTTTTGATGCAACCCATTATCTTATTGGCCTTGGCAGCAGCTGCCTGACACAGTTTTTTGCAGCTTAGTTTGCTGTTTATTAAAATTCCTAGATCCTTTTCCATGTCAGTGTTACCGAGTGTTTTACCATTTAGTATGTACGGGTGACTTGCATTATTCCTTCCCATGTGCATAACTTTACATTTGTCAGTGTTAAACCTCATCTGCCACTTATCTGCCCAAGCCTGCAATCTATCCAGATCCCTCTGTAGTAGTATACTGTCCTCTTCAGTGTTAATTACTTTACACAGTTTAGTGTCATCTGCAAAAATTGATATTTTACTATGCAAGCCTTCTACGAGATCATTAATAAATATATTGAAGAGAATAGGGCCCATTACTGACCCCTGAGGTACTCCACTAGTGACAGTGACCCAATCTGAGTATGTACTGTTAATAACTACCCTCTGTTTTCTGTCATTGAGCCAGTTACTTACCCACTTACAGACGTTTTCTCCCAGTGCGAGCATTCTCATTTTATATACTAACCTTTTGTGTGGTACAGTGTCAAACGCTTTGGAGAAGTCCAGATACACGACATCCATTGATTCGCCGCTGTCAAGTCTAGAACTTACCTCCTCATAGAAACTGATTAAATTAGTTTGACATGACCGATCCCTCACAAAGCCATGCTGATATGACGTTATTTGTAGGGATGAGCGAACCCGAACTGTATAGTTCAGGTTCGTACCGAATTTTAGGGTGTCCGTGACACGGACCCGAACCCGAACATTTTCGTAAAAGTCCGGGTTCGGGTACGGTGTTCGTCGCTTTCTTGCTGCTTTTTGAAAGGCTGCAAAGCAGCCAATCAACAAGCATCATACTACTTGCCCCAAGAGGCCATCACAGCCATGCCTACTATTGGCATGGCTGTGATTGGCCAGTGCAGCATGTGACCCAGCCTCTATTTAAGCTGGAGTCACGTAGCGCCGCACGTCACTCTGCTCTGATCAGTGTAGGGAGAGGTTGCAGCTGCTGTTAGGGCGAGATTAGGCAGTGATTAACTCAGCAAAAACACTTAATTCAGTGATCGATCTACAGCTGTGGATCATTGAACTGCTTCTATTTAATTGCTCACTGTTTTTAGGCTGCCCAGAGCGTTTTTATGTCACTTTTTTCTTGGGTGATCGGCGGCCATTTTGTGTCTTGTGGTGCGCCAGCACAAGCTGCCACCAAGTCCATTTAACCATCAATAGTGTGGTTATTTTTTTTGCTATATCCTACATCAGGGGCTTGGCTGTGCTTGCTATTTTATTGAGGGGTGAAATACAATTGCCAAAATAGCAGTACCCTAAATCTGGTGTTTCAGCTGTGGATAGCCAATTGTAATACTGTCTGCTGTCTGGCAAAGGATATATTTTTGTTCTGGGTTGAAATACAATTCCCAAGTTAGCAATTCCCTAAATCAGTGGTTTCTGCTGTATCAGGCCTACTTTAAATCTATCCATAAAAGGGTATATTAGATTGAAGGTGCGGATAGGCTCATTCTCAATAACTTCACATGCTACCGTGCATTTCCAAGTCTAATTCTGTCCGTAAACGTATACCTGTCATCCAGCGCCTAAATAATAGGACTAAAATTTATATTCAGCTAGATCTGTGTTTATTGCTGAGGCTGGTCAATTCATTTAGTGTCCGCCAAAGCACAGTTTTTGTTCTGGGTTGAAATACAATTCCCAACTTAGCAATTCCCTAAATCAGTGGTTTCTGCTGTATCAGGCCAAGTTTAAATCAATCCATAAAAGGGTATATTAGATTGAAGGTGCGGATAGTGTCATCCTCAATAACTTCACACGCTATTGTGCATTTCCAAGTTTAATTCTGTCCGTAAACGTATACCTGTCACCCAGCGCCTAAATAATAGGCCTAAAATTTATATTCAGCTAAATCTGAGTTTATTGCTGAGGCTGGTCAATTCATTTAGTGTCCGCCAAAGCACAGTTTTTGTTCTGGGTTGAAATACAATTCCCAACTTAGCAATTCCCTAAATCAGTGGTTTCTGCTGTATCAGGCCTACTTTAAAGCTATCCATAAAAGGGTATATTAGATTGAAGGTGCGGATAGGGTCATTCTCCATAACTTCACACGCTACCGTGCATTTCCAAGTCTAATTCTGTCCATAAACGTATACCTGTCATCCAGCGCCTAAATAATAGGCCTAAAATTTATATTCAGCTAAATCTGTGTTTATTGCTGAGGCTGGTCAATTCATTTAGTGTCCGCCAAAGCACAGTTTTTGTTCTGGGTTGAAATACAATTCCCAACTTAGCAATTCCCTAAATCAGTGGTTTCTGCTGTATCAGGCCAACTTTAAATCTATCCATAAAAGGGTATATTAGATTGAAGGTGCAGATAGGGCCATTCTCAATAACTTCACACGCTACCTTGCATTTCCAAGTCTAATTCTGTCCATAAACGTATACCTGTCATCCAGGGCCTAAATACTAGGCCTACAATTTATATTCAGCTAAATCTGTCGTTGATAATGTTAGGTGTCCGTAAAAAAAGGCCTGAATATGAATTCAATACATTGGTCCAAATATTTTTTTTCTTATTGTGGTGAACAGTAACAATGAGGAAAACATCTAGTAAGGGACGCGGACATGGTCGTGGTGGTGTTATTGGACCCTCTGGTGCTGGGAGAGGACGTGGCCGTTCTGCCACAGCCACATGTCGTAGTGAACCAACTACCTCAGGTCCCAGTAGCCGCCAGAATTTACAGCGATATTTGGTGGGGCCCAATGCCGTTCTAAGGATGGTAAGGCCTGAGCAGGTACAGGCATTAGTCAATTGGGTGGCCGACAGTGGATCCAGCACGTTCACATTATCTCCCACCCAGTCTTCTGCAGAAAGCGCACAGATGGCGCCTAAAAACCAAGCCCATCAGTCTGTCACATCACCCCCATGCATATCAGGGAAACTGTCTGAGCCTCAAGTTATGCAGCAGTCTCTTATGCTGTTTGAAGACTCTGCTGGCAGGGTTTCCCAAGGGCATCCACCTAGCCCTTCCCCAGCGGTGGAAGACATAGAATGCACTGACGCACAACCACTTATGTTTCCTGATGATGAGGACATGGGAGTACCACCTCAGCACGTCTCTGATGATGACGAAACACAGGTGCCAACTGCTGCGTCTTTCTGCAGTGTGCAGACTGAACAGGAGGTCAGGGAGGAAGACTGGGTGGAAGACGATGCAGGGGACGATGAGGTCCTAGACCCCACATGGAATGAAGGTCGTGCCACTGACTTTCACAGTTCGAAGGAAGAGGCAGTGGTGAGACCGAGCCAACAGCGTAGAAAAAGAGGGAGCAGTGGGCAAAAGCAGAACACCCGCCGCCAAGAGACTCCGCCTGCTACTGACCACCGCCATCTGGGACCGCTCACCCCAAAGGCAGCTTCAAGGAGTTCCCTGGCATGGCACTTCTTCAAACAATGTGCTGACGACAAGACCCGAGTGGTTTGCACGCTGTGCCATCAGAGCCTGAAGCGAGGCATTAACGTTCTGAACCTTAGCACAACCTGCATGACCAGGCACCTGCATGCAAAGCATGAATTGCAGTGGAGTAAACACCTTAAAAACAAGGAACTCACTCAGGCTCCCCCTGGTACCTCTTCTGCTGCTGCCGCCTCGGCCTCTTCCTCCGCCTCTGGAGGAACGTTGGCACCTGCCGCCCAGCAAACATGGGATGTACCACCAACACCACCACCTCCGTCACCAAGCATCTCAACCATGTCACACGGCAGCGTTCAGCTCTCCATCTCACAAACATTTGAGAGAAAGCGAAAATTCCCACCTAGCCACCCTCGATCCCTGGCCCTGAATGCCAGCATTTCTAAACTACTGGCCTATGAAATGCTGTCATTCAGGCTGGTGGACACAGACAGCTTCAAACAGCTCATGTCGCTTGCTGTCCCACAGTATGTTGTTCCCAGCCGCCACTACTTCTCCAAGAGAGCCGTGCCTTCCCTGCACAAACAAGTATCCGATAAAATCAAGTGTGCACTGCGCAACGCCATCTGTGGCAAGGTCCACCTAACCACAGATACGTGGACCAGTAAGCACGGCCAGGGACACTATATCTCCCTAACTGCACACTGGGTAAATGTAGTGGCGGCTGGGCCACAGGCGAAGAGCTGTTTGGCAACATTCTTTGCCTCCTGTTGCCTCCTCCTCCTACTCGGCTTCCTCCTCCTCTTCTTCCACCTGCTCATCCAGTCAGCCACACACCTTCACCACCAACTTCAGCACAGCCCGGGATAACCGTCAGCAGGCCATTCTGAAACTCATATGTTTGGGGGACAGGCCCCACACCGCACAGGAGTTGTGGCGGGGTATAGAACAACAGACCAACGAGTGGTTGCTGCCGGTGAGCCTCAAGCCCGGCCTGGTGGTGTGCGATATTGGGCGAAATCTCGTTGCAGCTCTGGGACTAGCCGATTTGACGCACATCCCTTGCCTGGCACATGTGCTGAATTTGGTGGTGCAGAAGTTCATTCACAACTACCCCGACATGTCAGAGCTGCTGCATAAAGTGCGGGCTGTCTGTGCGCGCTTCCGGCGTTCACATCCTGCCGCTGCTCGCCTGTCTGTGCTACAGCGTAACTTCGGCCTTCCCGCTCACCGCCTCATATCTGACGTGCCCACCAGGTGGAACTCCACCTTGCACATGCTGGACAGACTGTGCGAGCAGCAGCAGGCCATAGTGGAGTTTCAGCTGCAGCACGCACGGGTCAGTCGCACTGCGGAACAGCACCACTTCACCACCAATGACTGGGCATCCATGCGAGACCTGTGTGCCCTGTTGCGCTGTTTCGATTACTCCACCAACATGGCCAGTGGCGATGATGCCGTTATCAGCGTTACAATACCACTTCTATGTCTCCTTGAGAAAACACTTAGGGCGATGATGGAAGAGGAGGTGGCCCAGGAGGAGGAGGAGGAGGAAGAGGGGTCATTTTTAGCACTTTCAAGTGACTCAGAGGGAGGTTTTTTGCAACAGCAGAGGCCAGGTACAAATGTGGCCAGCCAAGGCCCACTACTGGAGGACGAGGAGGACGAGGATGAGGAGGAGGTGGAGGAGGATGAGGATGAAGCATGTTCACAGCGGGATGGCTCCCAACGCAGCTCGGGCCCATCACTGGTGCGTGGCTGGGGGGAAACGCAGGACGATGACGATACGCCTCCCACAGAGGACAGCTTGTCCTTACCTCTGGGCAGCCTGGCACACATGAGCGACTACATGCTGCAGTGCCTGCGCAACGACAGCAGAGTTGCCCACATTTTAACGTGTGCGGACTACTGGGTTGCCACCCTGCTGGATCCACGGTACAAAGACAATGTGCCCACCTTACTTCATGCACTGGAGCGTGATAGGAAGATGCGCGAGTACAAGCGCACATTGGTAGACGCGCTACTGAGAGCATTCCCAAATGTCACAGGGGAACAAGTGGAAGCCGATGGCGAAGGCAGAGGAGGAGCAAGAGGTCGCCAATGCAGCTGTGTCACGGCCAGCTCCTCTGAGGGCAGGGTTAGCATGGCAGAGATGTGGAAAAGTTTTGTCACCACGCCACAGCTAACTGCACCACCACCTGATACGGAACGTGTTAGCAGGAGGCAACATTTCACTAACATGGTGGAACAGTACCTGTGCACACCCCTCCACGTACTGACTGATGGTTCGGCCCCATTCAACTTCTGGGTCTCCAAATTGTCCACGTGGCCAGAGCTAGCCTTTTATGCCTTGGAGGTGCTGGCCTACCCGGCGGCCAGCGTTTTGTCTGAACGTGTATTCAGCACGGCAGGGGGCGTCATTACAGACAAACGCAGCCGCCTGTCTACAGCCAATGTGGACAAGCTGACGTTCATAAAAATGAACCAGGCATGGATCCCACAGGACCTGTCCACCCCTTGTGCAGATTAGATATTAACTACCTCCCCTTAACCATATATTATTGTACTCCAGGGCACTTCCTCATTCAATCCTATTTTTATTTTCATTTTACCATTATATTGCAGGGCAACCCAAAGTTGAATGAACCTCTCCTCTGTCTGGGTGACGGGGCCTAAAAATATCTGACAGTGGCCTGTTCCAGTGTTGGGTGACGTGAAGCATAATTCTCTGCTATGACATGAAGCCTGAATCTCTGTTATGGGACCTCTCTCCTCTGTCTGGGTGCCGGGGCCTAAATATCTGACAATGGACTGTTCCAGTTTTGGCTGACATGAAGCCTGATTCTCTGCTTTGACATGAAGACTGATTCTCTGCTATGACATGAAGCCTGAATCTCTGCTATGGGACCTCTCTCCTCTGTCTGGGTGCCGGGGCCTAAATATATGACAATGGACTGTTCCAGTTTTGGCTGACGTGAAGCCTGATTCTCTGCTATGACATGAAGACTGATTCTCTGCTGACATGAAGCCTGAATCTCTGCTATGGGACCTCTCTCCTCTGTCTGGGTGCTGGGGCCTAAATATCTGACAATGGACTGTTCCAGTTTTGGGTGACGTGAAGCCTGATTCTCTGCTATGACATGAAGACTGATTCTCTGCTGACATGAAGCCTGAATCTCTGCTATGGGACCTCTCTCCTCTGTCTGGGTGCCGGGGCCGAAATATATGACTGTTCCAGTTTTGGCTGATGTGAAGCCTGATTCTCTGCTATGCGACCTCTCTCCAATTGATATTGGTTAATTTTTATTTATTTTATTTTTATTTTAATTCATTTCCCTATCCACATTTGTTTGCAGGGGATTTAACTACATTTTGCTGCCTTTTGCAGCCCTCTAGCCCTTTCCTGGGCTGTTTTACAGCCTTTTTAGTGCCGAAAAGTTCGGGTCCCCATTGACTTCAATGGGGTTCGGGACGAAGTTCGGGTCGGGTTCGGATCCCGAACCCGAACATTTCTGGGAAGTTCGGCCGAACTTCTCGAACCCGAACATCCAGGTGTTCGCTCAACTCTAGTTATTTGCTTATTTCCGTTGAGATGCTCTAAGATAGCATCTCTCAGAAAACCTTCAAACAGTTTACCCACAACAGATGTTAAACTTACCGGCCTATAGTTTCCAGGCTCTGTTTTTGGACCCTTCTTGAATATTGGCACCACATTTGCCATGCGCCAATCCTGTGGGATATTAAAATTGCGAATATTAAAATTGCAGAATTGCGAATAAATGACGAATATTCTACCAAATATTTGCGAAATATCAGGAGTTCGAATATTAACCCTGCAGCTTATCACTACTTACCTGGAGAAGTCAAAGTGATGGGTGGGTGACTACTCTCCATGTTTCAGGCTGGGTCTTGACTGGCCTATAAAAAACCCAGCCAGCAGTGTCAGCTGGTAGTGATTACCTCTCTCTGACAGGAGCTCTGGCAATCGCTGGTGTGGGAATTGAGCCCTGTGCTGGGCTAAAAAGCTGAGACCTGTGTATTGAGAGAGAAGGCCACCTAAAGCCTGAAATTTGACCGCTGGAGGCAGAACCGCCGACAAGGTGATGTTTTTTTTTTGTTATGCACAAACTTTCTACTTGGTGTGAACAAACACCAATCTTGCAAAGAGTGTTTTTAGTTTGACCTTACGTGTGAATAAACACGGACATTTGAATTACGAACTTGTACTTTGCCTCTGTACTGCACCCGCTTATCCAAACTACCAGATCGTATCCCCACAATACATAAATATGTGTCCTTACTTACCTATGCTCTTAGCTCGTTATATTCCAAGATGAATGGTGTGAGATGGCCAACTTGAGAAAAAACATGATTTAGTGATATTGTCATGTGATGTCTATCCTTTATGTAAATGATAACCTCTCAAAGGTTTTACTAGCATGTCCAGATATTGTATTGAATTGGTTTTGTGAGATACTAACATTCTTAAATAAATGTTCACATCCCAGACTTATTGCTAGGATATGCCATTAATGTCACCTGAATGCTCCATCAAAGTGAAGGAGAGAAAACCAACCACGCATATGCATCATGCTCTCCATTCACTGCTATGGGAGTTATGAAAATAGCTAAACAAAAGCTCCTAGCTATTTGTTTAGCTATTTTCATAACTCCCATAGCAGTTCCATAAAGGTGAATAAATTGTAAGGGTACTTTCACACTTGCGTTTTTATTTTCCGGCATAGAGTTCCGTCACAGGGGCTCTATACCAGAAAAGAACTGATCAGTTTTATCCTAATGCATTCTGAATGGAGAGTAATCCGTTCAGGATGCATCAGGATGTCTTCAGTTCAGTCGTTTTGACTGATCAGGCAAAAGAGAAAACCGCAGCATGCTACGGTTTTATCTCCGGCGAAAAAAACTGAAGACTTGCCTGAATTTTTCCCATAGGAATGTATTAGTGCCGGATCCGGCATTTAGAATACCGGAATGCCGGATCCGTCCTTCCGGTCTGCGCATGCGCAGACTGAAAAAAAGGTGAAAAAAATAAATGCCGGATCCGTTTTGCCGGATGACACCGGAAAGACGGATCCGGCATTTCAATGCATTTTTTCAACTGATCAGGCATTTTTAAGACTGATCAGGATCCTGATCAGTCTTACTAATGCCATCAGTTGGCATACGTTTTGCCTGATCCTGCAGGCAGTTCCGGCGACGGAACTGCTTGCCGGATCTCTCTGCCGCAAGTGTGAAAGTACCCTAAGTGGTATTAAGTTTAGTATATTGATTGCATATTGGTTTTATATGGTTTACATTGGTGTTGTGAAACAATACTTGATGTATATTTGCTAGGTTAATCTATCAGTAATTAAATGTCGCAGTTTTGATGTATCTTTTGTGAAATATAGATTCAAAACAGAAAATATATTGGTCTTAAAAATGTCAAGGTCATCTTCCCTTTTAAGATCTGTGAGCTAACGTTCAATATAAAAGCGTGCTGTTAAAATAGAACAGAAACATATACTGTAGCTGCATAATTATGAATCAAGCTTTAGCAGAGATGAATTTGTATGATTTAACTCTTTGCTGTAATATTAGTAATGTACAGCATTTATCTGAAGTCTTACAACTACTGTATATTCTAATATCAGGATAAGATATGTCAAATGAAAAAATAATTTATGCTAAAAGGCTTGGGAATTGATTCCTACAAAACTAGTAAATATTCTTAGTTACTCTTCCGGGTTGCTGATGACCTTGACTCAGAACATCCACTTTATTTCCTGACTTCTCTGCTGCCATAATCTACTTGCTGGTGGATAGTACCTTTTGGGTCATTACTGATGGATTTCCTGCAGCAAAATCCATCAACTCACTGTGCAGGTCTCTGACAAACAAAAGACTTTCATTAAACTCTGTTTGTCAGGAGCAACTGCTCCTACAGTACTGTAACATTTCCAACATTTAATTCCTGTAGTGGATGGTACGTAGCTCCAATTTATTTTCAATCCTTTCACCTCTAAAAGCTTTTGCATATTAAATGTAAGCCTGTCAAAGTGGACATGAAAATTAGTTAATAAGAAATTTTTTCCTAGCACTCAAGTATGGTAACAGTATACAGAAACACTCATCCCTATTAGTATTGTTACACAAAGAGGAAAACTCATTTAATGTAATTACCATAGTACTCTGCACGAAAACTTTCCTGGGGACAACCAATCAGAAACTTGTACACATTCAACATTAGTATTATAAATTAATGTTAGAAAATTACATATATAATGTAGTGTGTAGTGATGGCCGAATATTAGCCAGGACGGTTCGCGAACTCGATGGCGCTAACCCGATCAAATGTTCGCGAACCGCAAGTTTGCGGCGGGCCCCATTTACTTTAATGGCAGGCAAACCTGGAAGACCTTCAGGTCCTATTTGCAGCCACCAAATACTTAATAGAAGTGCAAAAATAGTCCCACAACATGGACAGTGACATACTAGAGGGGGA